>NC_133669.1:5355000-5955000 GCF_048934315.1 Petromyzon marinus
CATGCTTGACAATGAGCCCTGCCGATTCCTCCGAGCAAGAGAGATGGGCGCTGCGTATTCGGGCCAGAGACTTCACGATACCACTCTTGCCTGCAATCATTTGTATTGATAACGCAGAGCCAAATGCACGAGAGTAGTTTTGTGTCAATTCAAGTAAGAGATAAGGGCCATTGTTTATCAGAAGGAGAGTTCAAGTAATTTTAAAAGCACAGTTGTTAAATTATTGAATGCTTTACGACCTACATTCCTCCTCCGATATCTTTCCCACCCTAACGTTGTCTAGGTGTATAATACGCCTGGCAAAGGTGCACATTCTGCCAGTTGGTTAATGGGCCGTAAGCACGGGGTGGGGGTGGGTAAATTAAGGAAAAAAAGTATAGCCATGCCATCCCCTCGATACCTCTTTGCCACTACATAACCAAGCCGTGCCAAGCCAGCCCTGCATGGCTAAGCAGATACCAGGTTGTTTTTTCAATGCAGAATCCGAGCAGTGCACCTGACATTACAGGCAATTAACCAGTCGAGTCGCGTGTAGATGACACGGAGGACGCGATTAGCCCCATCCCTGGCTCCTGCTTGTCCTCAAGCCAGATTCAGACAGACGTCTTTATGAGACCAGCGTATCAGGTTTTGGATCCGGGTCGACAGGGGAAATAGACAGTGAAGGACCACGTGAGGGCCCGCCCGCGTGCTAGCTTCTGATGTGCCAGTGAGAAAAGGAGTACGAGATCTGACGTGGTGTTAGGCCATATCGGGGGGCCACGAGTTTCGCGGTATGGAGACGCTGGAGGGTTGTGTGTGTGGGCACGGTTTACCTGTGGGCGGTTCAGTCTGCAAGTGAGGAGGTGTGCCCATCATATCCGCATTCATGCTCTCCGTTCCGTTTGGGCCCTGACGTCCACACGCGGACAAATGCGCACATGCACGCACGCGCACAGAAAAAAAAGACATGCCGTTAGTCTCGTAGCGTGTTGAGATGTGCCATTCGTGAGCGCCTATTCAGGCCGATTCAGTAAGACTCCTTTAATTCATGATGCTAACATCCACTCCGATAATTCACAGTCCTAGGCTGATCCGAATATATTCCTATTGTCGCGCAGGTCTATTTTTGTATTATCGATTCTTCTGCGAATTAGGGGGGGGGGGAATCTATAATTACAGATGTCACAGATAATAAGGCCTGCCAATGGCAGTCTCGACATCATTCACGGATAGTAGGCGTCCCACCGTACCTGGCAAGCGCAAACAGGCTGTCCAGCACCACCCACCACACCTGCTGACGCCGACATACCTCACCAAGTACTCATTGAAGGACTACACTGCGCGCAGGACTCTGTGTGTGCCAAGGTGCGAGTCATAGCGAATCACGAATCTGCGAGAAGGAGAATAAACTTCGTCGAGGTCAATTATATTGTCATTGTTTTCTTGCTGAATATTATAATCCTGCTATCAGCGGCACGATCCGAGATGAGACGTAAGGCTCTATTCGGAACTAGTGCAGCTTGTACTGCATCACAGTGTGTAAAAAAACAACCTCGAAGCTAACATCACAGGACCTTTGAAGAAAAATTTGAGCGTTTTTTGTTACATATATGTGCCCTGCAAAGAGCGTGTTCCTTCACATTTCAATTCAATGTTATTCTCACCTGGAATTTGCCAAATCAAGTGAAAACCATATCGAATACATTTGCAATTGTTTTGATTGGTGACCAGGCTGACACCATAAACTTGCCACACTTGACAAGCCGGTTTTAACCAAGGATAATTGCCTGGATCCAAGCGAATGATTGTCAGCAGTGCCAGCTCAGTGCTCTGACATGTTATTAGCCCCGCGAGCCACCTCCAGCCACCCATATGTAGAGTGCATATACACGTTCATGCGTTTTTCCTTTTTAATTACGCGTACTGCATCAGGCACTCGAAGCCCACATGTACGTGCGGTGAGCGGTGTTTTGGCAGAGTGAGTGGGGGGGTTGAGTAGGGGTTGGGGGACCTTTTTGTACGTCTATTTTTTTAATAGATTGAAACCAGTTCATTCGGTTGTGGGGGTGGGGGGGGGCAATACACATTTATATTCCTTTGCAAAACCAAACAGAGGGCAATCACATACCCAGCAGCAATACTGCGAGACCGCTTTCATCTCTGCTCCTCTTATCCATGACTCGAGTTATTCATGGGGTCAGTCAGGTCAAATCAATGAACCGGCCGTTTAGACGGCTCAGTGCCATTTAAGTTTGTAAGTGTAGGTTGATTTTATTCGTTACACGGATGGTCCGGTTTAGCCAGTAGGCTGGCACTTTTACAAGGGAGATCGTCGGCCGTGTGTGAGCACAGCAACAGCAAAAGAAAGACAACACAACTTCAATATTGCAGAGAACGAGGACAGGGGTCCTTCAGGAATATGGCACAACCAACCGGAAGGAGTTCAGTGATAGTTCCACTCTGTAATCGTAAATCTTTGCGTAATTAAAAGTTCACGTGAGGGTATAAAGGTTCACGTTTTTAATGTGAAATGCCAGATATGTCTCGTGTCGCAATTGCACACACTGCACTTTTCACAAACTTTTGCGTTCGGACAGTGTTCGGGCAAACTGGACAGCAAGTTGTGTAATGGGTGTTGCAAAATGCACTGCTTGGCAATGCCCACAAAGGCCAAGTGGGTTGCATGTATTTTCCAAGTTTATGGTTTTACATATCGTAACCCACTGTGCGCAACACAAGTCGAGTTACAAAGTCATCCCCTTATGCACTCTGTTGTGGATACGGTTGGTAAAGGTGCAGCCCTGCGAACCTCGAGTGACGCCACTGCCGGCGTACGGGCCTTTGCTATGGGTCAGCTCTTCTGTGGAGGTTATTTGGCCTACTCCTCCACACTGCCCAAACATTTTGGAAGAGGTGAATAGAGTCGGCGGTGGGGGGGGGCAGGGGAGGGGGGGTTAAGAATCTTGCCCACCGGGAGATGCAACCCGGCCATCTGTGGCTTGCAAGTCCAGTGTGATAACAATCGCACCACGGCAGCATCAGTAATAAGAGTAATAGTTCACGACGTAACATTACAAGCATTTACACGGACAAAACCATTGTGGTTCTCAATGCGATAACAGCAACCACTGTACATGGACACAGCCAGTGATTTATCTGACACCCCCTGCAAGTCCACTGACACACATAGCGGTCCTCACAGCGGAACACTAAACTTGAAGCAGAAATGCGCCTTCGCCACATTTTTCAAGATTCCCCTGCAGGGGCAAAACTGTATTGTGTGTTCCAGTCAATCAACCGTTGCCCTTTGTTTAACCAAGCGATTCTCACATTTAAGCATTGCGCTGCGACACCCTACCAGCAGGGAAGTGGCCCACTCTTGTCAATGACACCCCAGGGTCTTTAACAACCACTTTAACAGCTCAAGAAACCAATGGGGTGATGGTCAGTATGGGTTGGTGAAGTGGAGGTCCAGGACAAGCCCGGAGATCACTCGACAGTGACGTTAGCCGTAGCTCCGAATCGAACTCAGGGCACCGTGTTCATAAATCAGTTTACTAACCACCACAATTCCATAGTAATATAACACAATTTGTATTTATGAACCATCTAAATGCAACCGCATCTCAACGTGCTGTGCGAAAGAGTGTGACATGTTGGTCATTGGCGGATGGAAGGTGCCGTTAATTTATATAAAAAAAATTCTCAAGAAATGACGCAGTTATAATCGAGAAGAGAAAGACCCTGAGGCAGTACAGAGGCAGGGAGTTGAAAGCACGGATGGCCGGGGGTAGTGTATTTTCAACCAGACCTCAGGGTTAGCAGAGGAGAGAATATCCATTGAGTGAATGTTCACGAAGAGCTTCAATGTTCATTTACACCTAAAAACTATAAATAACTTTTATTTAAAGATGTGTACGTTACATTTTGTATAGTTGTCCAGCACAAGGTAAGACCAGCACACAGCGTATGAATGGGAAACTGATGGAATGTTGATCGGTAGTTGAAATTTTACTCAGCTCAGTGGCACTGGCAATCCTCTCCAACACAAACCACATCACTAGCTCCCCCGCAAACCATCCACGATTTCCCACTGCAGTCTATTCATGTTTATCATTTTGTTTTCTACACACAGCAGGGTTCTGCTTCCACTATGCAAATGATTCAATTTTTTGCATTACATCTGATACCAGCCCCTGCTGAATTATTAAAGTCAAGCCCAAATATCTTGGCACAACAATTTGTTTCAGAAAGTGATTAGTGTCATAGCCTTTCCTCGTATACATAAGGGGTTGAGAGCAAGAGCAAAACGCACAACAGACACAAAGCAGATCATGCACATTGTGTTTAGTGTTTACACATTCTGTGTTTAGTGTTTACACATTCTGTGATTCGTGTTTAGCATAAATAAAAAAATGGTTTAATATTGACTTTGCCATGTCCCCCCCCCACCCCGAGTTGTTTTATGCCCCCTCTTTAAGCAAGGTCATGCTGCAGAGTTGTCAAATGGCAAAGCTATGTCCCTGTAATTATCGTTCGTGGTGAATTAAATTCCAATTGCATTTTTTTGCAATTATGTTTGTATTTATGTGGCAATCGGTTTTTTGGCTGAGATGTTGTTTTTCATGCACATTCATAAGGAGTATCAGCCAGCTAACAGACAGCCCCCAGGGTTTGAACTCAAGGGTTGAGATGTGCGGGACACATACCCAGATCTCGGCAACGGCGTACTGACAGATTACTAGCCCTGGGCCTCAAACCCACAAACTCAATCGGTGCTGCTGGCTCAGAGACTAAAACAACAATTTATATAACGTCTAAACACAACAATACCTCAAGACACTTTATACAAGCGGATGACTACATAATGGTGGAAGTCGGGTCGGTTTTAGGGAGTAGGTCAAGATAGTCGAGGTGACAAGGTTGAAAGTGAATTTCTCATCCACAGTCCAGTTTATCTGCGATTCATCTGGAATTGACAGATAATGGGAGTGTAATTTCAGTTCTATAACTGAGCTTGCACCGCTGAGGTCCTGGGTTCGAATCCAAGCAAACGCTCGTGACTAAACCAGTTTCACAAGTGTAGTTTAGTGGTCTCAGCCCAGTGAAAAAATGAGTGCACAAAAAGCAACACTAAAAGTGTTGCACTTCGTTTGGTTAAATATTTTAGAATTTGCCTGCCAAATTAAGAACATTTTTCTCTGTAGCAGCACACAGGAACTATAACAGTAATAGAAGTAACAAAGTAACTGCAGTACCATATACCGTACTGCCAAGGACCAAGTCAACCGCAATGCATCCAATTTCATCAGATCTCAGCAGTTAAGCAGGGCTGAGCCTGTATACTTTTTAGATGGGCGACAACCATACATAACAGGCATTATAGGCAGTGGTGACTACATTTTTTATACCAGAGGGCAGCGAAGAAAAATACAGTGTTGTACTTAATGGAATTTCTAGGCTCCTGTGTGTCTGTGGTCCCTGCCTTCACCGACCCGCACTGAAAGCGTGAAGTATGGTCATATAACTCCAAGAACCCAAACGGTTTGGGGAGACCTTCATCCAGCAGCGGGTTCACAGAAGGCGTCGTACATGTAAACAAATACTACCTACAGCACCATGTTATGTTTGTATAAAAGTACCACGTAGGTTTCCGCATGTTCAACTCACTTTAAAGCAGCGATACATTTTGAGTGGTTACGACACATTTATAAGGGTGACGTGGCGAGAGAAAGCTGCGTAAAGCGAGTGAGGGCTTTGATTCCGTGTGCTCCGTTCTAAAAGTATAAAATTCAGATATGCACTGACAAAATCTCATTGACTGATATAATCAATGAAAGCGTGGCTGTAGTCAACAGCGAATAGAAGAGGGGGCCTTGCGGTTCAGTCAGCGCATCAATTATTTTATGAATTCAACACACACGTGTGCTTGTGGTTTGCATAAAGAAGCTAACGCAAATCTGGGCTTTGGAGTATAACTCGAGAGGTCTGGCCGCACTAGTCTTGGTATCGGATAGGCCGCTGCAGCTGTGGGACGTGGCTGATCGATGCCACCATTTCCACTCTAAATGCTATTCTCCACTCAAATAAGTCGACAATTTTCACGACGAAACAATAAAAATGTACGGCTGCCCGACAGTTATCGTAGCACGATTTCAAGGGCCTGGTACTGGATGGGGTTGTCTCGGCCATGTGATGTGGGCGATTGCAAAGACATAATTTCCACTGTAAACTCTATTCTCCAGGGCAAAGTGTCTACTCATTTATTTTTTCACGACTAATCAACAAACCCTTGTGGCTGCACCTAAAAACACCAGCCAATATAATAAATTACCCCCGTAATCCAGACTCAAATAACCTTTAAAGCCACGGTACCTTTTATTCGGAATTAATGGTTTTAAAAGCAAGCTGTGGGAGTTAATAAACTGAGTGTCTGGCCACATTCGCAAATTAATAAAACAAGCCTTCTTGTGCAGGGATGAAACCAGAAGGTTTGTGTTTTTTAGCTGTTGACGTTGCAGGATATTTAATCACGCTCCTATGGTTTTTAGAGATTCTAAACATTTTCTACTGCTATGCGATCCAATGCAGCTGGTCATTCATCTTACAGTGAATGAGGTTTACAGGAGAACGCCACCTCTTAACCATAGTAAAGTAGGGAGCGAACATTGCGGATATTATTATTGACAGGATTACTCGCGAATCTACTCCACTTATCTACAGGAAAGAATCCGCAGATAATCACATAATCGGATGGGTTTGCCGATGAACTTGTATCCAGAAAAACGTTGTGAATACTTGGAAGCCATTGCAAAGCAGGATGGGAAAATGCATAGATAAGTGTAAAAACAGAATAGAGTCATGGATAACAAGTTTCCCTTTACTCAATGAACGAAAAAAGTCAAGAATAAAGATGTTATTTCTCTTTCATGTCATACAGTATCATGTAAATAATGTATTTCATAAGGACACTTCAAACGCTGCAAGCCATTTGTGGGCCTCACTATGATTTATACGAGCATTAACATATTCAATGGATTATCCTTTGTTGGCCATCATTGTGAGTCCACCCAATGGCCTGACCTGAATCCCAGTTTCCTGGCTACAATGTGGGTCCCGTTTCCACCACACAACACAATAACGAACATGATATACCACATTACCCAACGCACAGCTTGACTTTAACAACACCACCACGCTCTTACACCAAAACTGAATGCAACATGGACTTTTATCTTTATCCACGATCGTATCAGGCAGGGCAAACGCTGGGTTTGTTTGAAACGCAGTTAAAGTGTAAGTCTTCACAACTCAAACCAACATTTAACCGAACGTGAAACTTGACCTCATCTTACAATACGCTTTGTGTCAATCCCAAGCTTAACCAGAAACATTCCCATCACATAAACCTCATTCTGATCACTGCTAATCCCAGAGCATGATGCTCACCATAACTCCTAATGCAAATCTATCTCAATAAACAGCATACAAAATCACAAAACTCCATAATCTGAAATCATGTTATATCCAGTGCTGAATGAAGGCATTATCCAACCATCACTCTATTCTTCTAGCTCCACCACATGATCTTCACTCCATCTCCACGATGATCAACCTCGGGGTAAACCAAATTAAAACCTTACCTCCTCCTGAACCGCAATACAAACTCCCATAAAAATGTTAACCAAACCCAACATTTACTAATTCTGAATTCCAGACTCAAGCAGGTAGCCCATCACCCAACCTAACCCTGTCCTAAACAAACCCTGACCATCAACTCACCTAAAGCCATAGTACTGACTGTATAGCTTGAACGCTAACCACAAACCCAACTGTCCTGTTAACTCAATCCGTTTCATAACCGCAGCTAAACTCTAGCTTAGCACTAACGCAGATGTTAACTCAGCTAAACTCAAGCTTAGCACTAACACAGATGTTAACTCAGCTAAACGCGAGCCTAGCACTAACGCAGATGCTAACTCAGCTAAACTCGAGCTTAGCACTAACGCAGATGCTAACTCAGCTAAACTCAAGCTTAGCACTAACGCAGATGCTAACTCAGCTAAACTGGAGCCTAGTACTAACGCAGATGTTAACTCAGCTAAACTCAAGCTTAGCACTAACGCAGATGTTAACTCAGCTAAACGCTAGCTTAGTACTAACGCAGATGTTAACTCGGCTAAACTCGAGCCTAGCACTCGCTCAGATGTTAACTCAGCTAAACTCGAGCCTAGCACTAACGCAGATGCTAACTCAGCTAAACTCGAGCCTAGCACTAACGCAGATGTCAACTCAGCTAAACTCGAGCCAAGCACTAACGCAGATGTTAACTCAGCTAAACTCCAGCCTAGCACTAACGCAGATGTTAACTCGGCTAAACTCGAGCCTAGCACCCGCTCAGATGTTAACTCAGTTAAACTGGAGCCTAGCACTAACGCAGATGTTAACTCAGTTAAACTGGAGCCTAGTACTAACGCAGATGCTAACTCAGCTAAACTCGAGCCTAGAACTAACGCAGATGTCAACTCAGCTAAACTCGAGCCTAGCACTAACGCAGATGCTAACTCAGCTAAACTCAAGCTTAGCACTAACGCAGATGCTAACTCAGCTAAACTGGAGCCGAGTACTAACGCAGATGCTAACTCAGCTAAACTCAAGCTTAGCACTAACGCAGATGCTAACTCAGCTAAACTGGAGCCGAGTACTAACGCAGATGCTAACTCAGCCAAACTCAAGCTTAGCACTAACGCAGATGTTAACTCAGCTAAACTCGATCCTAGCACTAACGCAGATGCTAACTCAGCTAAACTGGAGCCGAGTACTAACGCAGATGCTAACTCAGCTAAACTCGAGCCGAGTACTAACGCAGATGCTAACTCAGCTAAACTCGAGCCTTGCACTAACGCAGATGTTAACTCAGCTAAACTCAAGCTTAGCACTAACGCAGATGTTAACTCAGCTAAACTCGAGCCTAGCACTCGCTCAGATGTTAACTCAGCTAAACTGGAGCCGAGTACTAACGCAGATGCTAACTCAGCTAAACTCGAGCCTAGCACTAACGCAGATGTCAACTCAGCTAAACTCGAGCCAAGCACTAACGCAGATGTTAACTCAGCTAAACTGGAGCCGAGTACTAACGCAGATGCTAACTCAGCTAAACTCGAGCCTAGCACTAACGCAGATGTTAACTCAGTTAAACTCGATCCTAGCACTAACGCAGATGTTAACTCAGCTAAACTGGAGCCGAGTACTAACGCAGATGCTAACTCAGCTAAACTGGAGCCTAGTACTAACGCAGATGCTAACTCAGCTAAACTCGAGCCTAGCACTAACGCAGATGTTAACTCAGTTAAACTGGAGTCTAGTACTAACGCAGATGCTAACTCAGCTAAACTCGAGCCTAGCACTAACGCAGATGCTAACTTAGCGAAACTGGAGCCTAGCACTAACGCAGATGCTAACTCATCACCATTCAGAACACAGTGCAATGTTAATTTTGTTCATGAAAATAGTGACGAAAATAACTTCGACAAAGTGTTTTTTTTTTCAATTAGCAACGGCTATGGATGACAATCACCAAGAGTGACATTCACCATGGACTATCCGCCGAAGGGCTAAGCATGATCGACTGATTTTAGAGATTAAATTAACAATATTCTTGGTTCTTTCGGTAAAGTCACGTAGAAGGGAACACAATAAAATAATCAAAATAGAAAACAATAAAATATAAAACTTTTTTTTAATTTTATTGTTTCCCTTCTACGTGATTTTACCGAAAGAACCAAGAATATGAATCCCTACAGTCACGAAAGCTTTAAATCAAAATTAAATTAACAAGTTAAGGAAAATACAAACTACGATAACTTGGTAACGCTATTAAGACTGCATTTCACTGAAGGCCAAACTTGGCAATACAGTATATTAGCTATACAGTATATTCTTTTAAAAATAAGTTTCACATACTCTACATTGAATGTCTGACCGGATAGTATTGTTGAGAGGAATTTGCGTCCCCTTCACCAACACTGATTAATAACGAGGGCTCTTGCATTGTCTGCGCGATCAACGCGACTTTCGGGAAACGCCTAACTTAATCCGCGGACTAAAGACTGCGCCAACATCTTCAAAAGTCTGTTGCCGACTAAGAACGTGACTAAAGTAAAGACATTTTTTGACTAAACAACCAGTGCCCAAGTCGCTGCTGCTTGCCTCCGTCGCTATATTTGCACGGGGGAGGGAAATGACCACGTACCGTGTGGACGCCTTTGCCACGTGTGCACCTCCAGCAAGAAAAGCTCTCTGCCCCCAAGGCTCACTCACTCACGCCCACCCCCCCCTCTTAACCACCAATCGGCAGGCTGAGTCTCAGGGTTGTGTGTAAACCTGGAAATGTGAGCGTCAAAACCTCAAAATTCGCCGCCACCGTCATCATTATCAGCGGCCACGGTCGATCCACTGCTGGATGGAGGCAGCAACCAATCGGCCAGCGCCACTTAAATCACCCAGCGCTGTGCCCGAGCGTGATCGCTCCATCTCCCTCTTGTGGAAAGTGCTGATTTCTACTTCGTCAAATGTACTTCATCGCGTTATATAACGCAAACTCCGACTCGTGCGAGGAAGGTTAACGCCATAAAGCTTGGGGCTCTGTGGCCTTTAAAAAAATAAATACAGGGGCCACGATCATAACTCGAACTTAAGCCTTAATCTCAGTCTGATACTTCACAATAATGTTACACCTACCTTTCGTGCTAAGCCTATCTATAGACTTAACCGTAACGGTCAAGATAACCTTATTTCATAATACTAAATTTAGCTTTAGCGGTAAACAATCATAACTCGTCTTTATTCGGCCAAATAAACTAATAATATCTCTGAGCTTAACCCCAACATGTAATACGAACCATAACACCTTACCCTAACATTAGGTGCACTAAAAAGCGTAACCTTTATCAGCATCCCTTAATAATTGGCATAATTCAAACCAGAACAAAATCACAAGCTACATAGCAGAGGCAGGTCCACTTTAGTGTAATACCAATGAGCAAAAACCGAACCACAGTGTATGTTAACACAACCAACGACACGAAGGCCCTTAACAATCAAACCCACCAACCACAAACACACCAACGACGTGACCCCCAGATATAAACCACCACGTTCACCAACAATACCACTCACTTTCCAACGCATACAGACTTTCAAAGCAAAAATTACATTACAAAAAATCATAAATTGTATGAGGTGGCACGATTAGCTTTGAAAATGGGTATGCACTAAAGAAGGATTGAAAAATTGCAGCAAAGTCTTAAATCGATATGGTTGGCAAGTATACAAGACTTTAAAATCGCTAACCCAATCGGAGCTAACGCTATCAACGCAAGCAATGACAAAGGAATCCCTCATCACACAACCACACCGCCACCAGCAACACCCCCTCTCTTTCCAGAACAATGACAACCACCCCTACTGCCGACCTTACATCTCCGAGTGTCGTAAACACGTCCCGCGTGTCCCACCACGGCATTCGGTTGAGCAAATACTTAATTGCGAACATCCAGGGCTTAATTTAGGCGAGGTCTGCCCATGTCAGTCACCCAGAAAATAGGGCACGCCGCATCCAATATACCTACCTCTTGTTTTCACTATCAGACACGTGCCGACTATAAACCAGGACATTGAGAAATTAAGCAGTGCCTAACACCGCATTCACAAGTTCAGCTATGGAGATGATATCCGTGACCCTTCAGGATGACCTTGCCTCTTGCAATGGATCTCATTTCCCAATGAATGTCTGAGTATAGTTAGTGCGAGGCAATTATGGCTTGCCTTATTTCAATACAGTCTTGACCTTAACCTACCGAGGACACATTATATTGAGTTATATGCCTCTTGGTCTTATGATTAGGACTATGTTTGAAATTGGGGTCAGGGGTTCTGGGGCTAGGCCTGGATTTAGGTCTGGACTACAGTTGGGTTTAGAACTAGATACAGGATAGAGCTGCTATCGGTAATAGCTAAGGGTTCTTGATAGGAGCAGTGTATAAGGTTAAGTCTAGGATTGCGATTCGTTATTAATCAAGGGATAGGAATTATGACTTGAACATTATGTTATCGTTAGAACTATGGTTAGGTGGATAGAATTAGGCTTATCGTTAGTACAAGTGTTGGTGGGTGGGAGGGCAAAACACTGAGCTCGAATTCGGTTGAAGGCGAACTGTAGGTTGAGGGCCCGATATTGGGGTTAGAGTCGAGAGCAGAGGTAATGGTAGGTTTGGCACCGGGGCTATGGTTAGGGGGTAGTGTTGGAGTTAATTTGCCATTCGCTCTCATCCTTCACCTCCTAACAGAGCCACTTGTTGCTCCCACCCCCTGAGTGACAAGCCTCCTCCAACACCACCACCACCCAAAGACCCCACCCCATAGGCAGCAAAACGTGGCACAGGCAAAGCTGGGGTCATCCGACCCAAACCCTGACCTGGTGTCAGCCAGAGGCTACTTTTTTCCCTCTCCCCCCGTATGTGTGCGCCATGTGTATATCATCATCAGCAGCCCGGTTAAATACACTGCTGGATGAACGCATAAAAAAGCTGCCCATCCACCTCACAACCCTATAGTGTAATAATCCACCTGGTACCTGGGCACGAGCCGATTAAATCGCTCCATCTCCTCCGCGGACGTGCTTACGGAAGCGTTACTTTCCCTTGGCTGCCACTCTCTACCTACATTGTCTTCTACGCGCCGCAGTACCCAGTCTAACTCCCTTCATCTTCCTCACCTTCTGCAAATCCCTTCCCTCGACATATCGCTCACTATCTCCCACACACAACCATGACCCCCCCCCTCCTTCTGCATCTACAGCACGTTCTGTCGATACAACATTAAATATCTTCCTCCATCTCCCGAACTGCACAACCATTCCCTATGCACGCACACTCTATGTACCATTATGTGTGTGCATCTCTCTCTCTCACTACAAAGTCCTATCTTTTTCTCTCTCCCTCCTCTGCCCATCTCCTCCGCCTCTCTCCATCGTTCGCTGTAACCATGCCTTCTCTGCATCTCTCAACATTTCCAGCACCATCATCCGCTGGGCTCCTCTACAGTGTCTCACTATCTCACTTTAGATTATGCCAGCCCTCCCCTCGCTTTATACAAATGCGTTACTCCTATCCCCTGCCCGGTCCCCTTTAGCCACATCTTATGCAACTCTTCCCTTGTTAAACAAACATCTTATATCTCCTACCTCATGTCCCTTACCTGGAAGGGCCTGGTTTTACTCCCACCTATGAGCTTCCTTGCCTGCACAAACCTGCACTGACAGGCGTGGTGAAGTATGGTCAACCACCCCACTGCCTCTCCCCCCCCCCCACACTCACAACTAATACAGGCATCATCCAGCAGTGGATTTCCCCCCCAAAAAAACCCCGTCGTGTATTATTACTTCCACAGCAACAGACAACCCAACCCCACTGCGGTATGGCAGACAGTGTAATGCAGTATATACACGGCGAATAACTCGTGCGACACACTGAACGCGGAGGAAACTAAATCCATCGACGCGTCGCCTAATCGATTTACAGGTAACATTGATGATCGAAAAGGTCACTCGGGCAAACATCCACCAAAGTCGACCGATGGTTCGAACGGTACACACACGTTGCGTACACGCTGCACGTTACTCCCGGTCCACCCCCACACCACCACCACCACAACAGCTGCAGCAGCCACAGAAAGGGGGGCACAATTTCGCGACGATGTCAATGACAACGAACGCAGGCCAAGAGGGACTGTGTTGTGCAGGAGGGGGGTGTCGACGACATCGAGACGAATGTAGTGGCGAGACGAACACGGATTTCACCCCAAACCCTTCCCCCCGACTTTGCAAACAACAGAGCCGCTTGCTTGCTGGGCTGGTGGCTTCGTGGGTCGCCGTGATAAAGCAGAGACAGTAGCAGCAGCGGGGCCCGTGCCCAAGAGCAATTAGACGGCACTACAACTCCACACATTCACACGTGCGAGTACACTCCCAGGGCCACACACTAGGTACAATGCCGCAAGACGAGACGCGGCGTTTGTACTCTCACACAGAGGCAGAGAGACGTGGCCGATGGCTGTTACAAAACTAGCTCCGGCCAAACACCATCATCATCACCACCACCATCATCTTCTTCTTCACCGCACCAGTCAATGCCCCGCGTACAACAACCAAATCCCTGTTGTGTGTGGTGTGCGCGTGTGTCTCTCTCACCTTCATGGCCTTGTTGAGGTGCAAGGTAAGAAGAAGGGGAGGGGGAGAACACGCGCACCACTGGGAAGATGGACCGTGGTTAGAGACGCAGAAGGTGATGGTGGAGAGATGGTGCGAGATGAGAGAGAGACAGCCAGCCGAGAGCAAGCAGGAGAAGTAGGAGAGGGACCCCCCCTAGTCTTCACTGCACCGAGCTTGCTTTGCCTACGCCACCGCCGCCGCCGCTGCTGCTGCTGCCTACGTGGCCAGGCGGGGGGTGGGGGTGTGACGTCGTCAGTGTGTTTACAGCGGCGGTGGTGGTTGGTGGTGGCAGTAGCAGCAACACGTGCGGGCGAGAGGCATTGATGTGTATTTATAGTGGAGGGATCCGATGAGCTATGAAGCTCTTTTCCACCCCCCACCCCCGCAGATGTCCAGTTTAGGAGGAGGGGGGGGGCACGGGAGGGTCAGAACGTTCAAGAAACAATACAAAAAAACGCGATAGGAGTGCAAAGTGTGGGGAATGTAAACGCATCACTTTAAAAAAATATATACACAAATAAAACCATACAATTGTTTGTATCTTACCAGGGCAAAGCCCACTGAGCTAATGAGCTTGCTTTTCAGAAGCGACCTGGCGACAAATGATGGATTTTTGCGTAGAAATTTCTCGCAGCAAAAGAATAAAAATAATCTCACCCACCCAACTCCCTCTTCCTCATTCTCGTCATGAGACGGCCTCCACTGCTGGGGTGGATGTTTTAGCATTCATCGTCAGCTGTGATGTACGGTGCTATTTCAGGGATATTTTGATAGTTTTTTCCTGGATTTTCTGTTTGCACAGTCACATAGTCACTTTAAGATGTTTTTCTTGTTCGTGTTTTTTGTTTGTTGCGGTTCCACCCGATCCAAGAACCGAATGGCTCACAGGGCTATACCAAATAAATTGAACTAAAAAAACACTAAACTCCACTGCAGAGTGGACGTTTGGGCATATTTTTCATAAGTCATGGTCTATCCACTGTTAGGTGGATTAATATCCACAGTTTATATGGCTTCAGTTGATGTGCAGTGGATAAATAACTTCACTGCCTTCAATTAATTGTTGGAGCTCACATTGGTTCACTACTGCATGGTCTCACATAGTGACCCCTATACGTATAGACTTCTAAAGGGACCCAAAGACCCACAAGCTCACGTAGAATTCACAATGGCTCACGACCATGTGGCCATCGGCGTGGTCATTGTTTCTGCAATCGCACACCAGGCTTGCTTTGAATTTATATTTGTGGAGGTCGTATTGGGCTGATCCGCCGTGAGACATGCAGATTGTATTTAATACGGACCATTGTTTTGTGACAAAGGTTTACTCCCCCTGTGAATTAATTTTGGTCCATAGTCTATTGATCTTGCCATATTTACACTGCACACTCTCAGTTTGGTGATGGAAATGAGATGTGGAGAGGGAGGCAGGATCAATGAAAACCTCAAAGGATCTACTTTGACACGAATGAACTTCAATGTTATGAAGGGTAATATTTTACAAATGCAGGAATTATATAGTTTTTTCGTCTGGGAAACAAACATTTCCACTGCTTAGGTTTTCTCAGTTATGCTGTATATCTCTCCGATATTTTTTCAGCTTTGTACCACGTGTTGTTCGGCACGATGCCCGACGTTTCGCTCGACGTGCTGGAAGATTCGCCAGGAACTGAAGATTATTCTGGAATTGAAGCTCCTCAATTCCATACATTTAATTTACAGTTCTTTGTCAATCTGCTGGTCGATAAAAGCCTCATGCCATCTTCGTCGTAGAGATTTTTTGACATTGGTCAGAGCTGGTTGATGAACAGAAGGTCCAAGAACGGTTCAAATATATACTCTTTGGTTTTTTCGGTAAAGTCACGTAGGTAAAATAAAATAAAACTAAATTACTTGACACAGATATTCTGCTGTGACTATTCCACCTGAAGACGGAAGCTTGTGTTGCCTCCGAAACGTCGTGATTTAATTTAGTTGTTTTATTTTATTTTACCTACGTGACTTTACCGAAAAAACCAAAGAGTAAGAATCCTTGCAGTCACGAAAGCTTCAAATCTAGGTTCAAATACAATTTACCATCGATGTTAAACTGTGGCTCGGAATTTCACTCAGATCGCTAGGCTCATAGCGTACTGTACAAACCACTGCCACCATTCTCCCATCTTCCACATTAGGCAGCGATTATAATTATGTGTACGTAACTGTTGTGTAAATATTTAAGTGTATGTTCAAGTGTAAACATATGCGTGCAGTATCCTTCAATAACCCTCTCGCTATGGTAGGGTGTGACAGTGACATCAGGGAAAATGCTAAGATTAGTTGGTCCAACCTTGGGCTGTAAGGTCACACCTCTCATGGCGAGTGAACGGAGGGGCCATTTGTGGATATTTATTTTCGTTTTCCCCAAATAACATTCGAGCTGCGTTATGTCTTGATATGAAGACGTTTGTATTTGGAACTCCGCAGCGAACAGTGCATCACACTGTCAGAGAAATGTCTGGCAAGACGCTGTCGAATATCGAGTTGTGCATTCCCATTACAGATCTCTTTTTCTCACAATAGACACATTTAATGCATTGCGAAAACTTCCTGTTGCTTATGAAGATAAATATGCCTTAAATCAGTGAAAAAGTGTGTTGATTGCTCTCTTCAACAGCAGCCTGATGCCTTTTGCCTATTTGCTTTTTTATTCTTCATTTTGTGATATAATAAACATTGCTTTTGAATATTTCCATTTCTCTTTCCGAGTCAATAAAAAAAGAACATCAATGATTGTTTCGATATTTTAGTGTAAATCGATGTTTTCTTTCAAACCACGAAGTACGTAGTCTTACGAACTCCCATCCCCACTCCAATCGCTCGTTCACCGGCGACCAGTCGCCTCCACATCACTCTTCTCTCGCTACTACCATGATTTGAGTTCCCGTGCACGTCACATTTCATTATCATCCCATGTTGTTGAGGACTCGGGTCTACCAGACTTGGCTGTTGCCTCTGATCCACGCGTTTCCACCACGCTGCTGGTCACAACACACTCTCATACCTGTCAGCCACTGATCAGTGCCTAACTTATTACAGACCAATTTAGATCTTAATTGGTCACCCCGTGACCCTATACATCTCAACGTTCATCCTACCAAGTGCCATCACAAGGTAGAAACACAGACAAATGTGGTTTTGGCCGTATTGAAACGGGTGTACGCCGTATGGACCTGAAAACTCAATTTCCCTGTACAAGAATGCGGGGTAAACCGTGATGGGTTGACAGGTTTACACTCACTAGCCACATTGCAGATCACAGCACTTCTCCATCCGCTTGTTCCATAGCGCTGCTCCCACGTTTAGAACTACGTCCTATCGTGTTTTCGCCATGCTTTTACAACCTTGCACGATTCAAGAAAGATGTCACATGACTCCATCTATTAAAATTTTCATCATCGTACTACGAAGAAGGGCGTTTGTCCGAAACGTCGCATTATCTATGCCTTTTAAAGCAGCACGTGTTATTGACGATTGGTGTTGATTTGTTTTGGTGCGTGCGTTTAAATTTGCCTTTGTGCACACACCGCCAAAGCAGCAATCGCCCCCCCCCCCCAAAAAAAAGCGTCTTCGTAAAATTAGTGATAGTGCTGTTCGTCGCTAGCCGCTTTGACGTTTCGGGGCCTTTGTGTGTGTGTACAGAGGGACGCGCTTGCTCAGGCTCAGGGAGGCGGCTCCGTTGTGGCTGTGAGAGAGAGCGCGCGCGCCTTCGGATGTCCACATTGGCCCTTCGTCGGCTCGTTTCTCAGTCCGCCAGTCCTCGTGAGGGTCGCGGCGGCGGCGGCGGCGTGTTGATGAGTCGTGGCGGTCCCAGAGCGCCCTTTCCCCGGCGACAGATACCGACAGCCTTTGCCCCCTTTTAACAACACAAAGCGAACGAGGGGATGCGGCTTCCCTCGGTAAAATGGCGGAAGGGGTTAGGGCGTGGGGGCGGAGCCGAGTGCGAGGGGGCGGGGCCGAGCGGGGGGGAGGGGCACGTGAGGTCATCGGCGCGCGACCGCGTGCTGTAGTGGCGCGCTGCACACGTGGAGTGGTGGTGCGGTGTGTCGGAGAGGTGGAGTGAGTGTTGGGTGTCTGTGTAGGGTGGTGTGTACAAGAGGAGTGTGTAGAGTGGAGTATATATAGGGGGGGCGGTGTGGAGAAGCGGTAGTGCAACGGTTAAGCCGCGCCGCGCAACTACGAAGAACTCGGCCAACAACGCAAGTTCGCTTCCCGCTCACGGCCAACGTCAGGTCACATAGGTGCCCGCTTACAGCACTTGCCCCAATCGTCTTAATATGGTTATACGGGGGATCTTTGGAGCGGGCGGGCGGGCGGGGGGTCTAGAGTAATGTTTAGAGTGGTGTGTGTACAGCATTGTGGGGAGTGCATAGATTGTGGCGTGTACTGTAGTGTCTATAGTGTGTTGTAAACAGTGAGAGTTGGATGCATAATGGTGTGTGCTGCAGAGTGGAGCAATTTGTGTGATGGAGCGATTTCATATCTTGTAGTGGTGGTGTTTATGTTAGTATCCTGTAGTATGGCGTGTTATAGAGACGTGTTTAATTGTAGTGGTGTGGTACAGAGTGGCGTGGAGTTCGGTAGGGTGGCATGCTCAGAACAAGGACCATTGCTTGAAACGTCACCTTATTTTTAACGTACAGCATATGTTGCAAGACAATGCTATTGACTTGTGTTTTTTTATGTGAAGTTTACATTCATGAGTGTACTTGCCTTATGGACACAAAGGTGTCCATATGTAATTTAGAAGGGACTTTTCGTGTGGCGCACAGTGTAACGTCGCATATCCGACCGTCACGTATCCGCCCTGACACAATAAGCCACCAACACCCAGTCTCTATATGTCTACATGGTGTTGCTGGCATTTCCTATCGATGTTCACGTATCCGCCTGATACCTCAGTTCCTCCAGCGAGTCGGATATGCGACGTTCCACTGAAATAGCACGCTGCTGTTCATTGTTGAGGATACTGTAGATGTCAGCGCAACGTGGTGGCACGGTGGTTGGGCGTTCGCAAAGTCGCGAGTTTAAATCCTGCTTGGAGGTTGACAACCCATCATTCAATCGGGGGTCGATAAAATATGTACCGCTGTGGGTAAGCGGTTATATATGTATGGAGAAACGCCCTTGACGTCAAAGTACTGGGGATTTTACATGGTTGATTCATGGCTGTGAATGCATACCTGTCAACTCCTTATCAGAAGCCTAAGTTATTACAGACCAATTCAGACCTTTTAGGTCACCCCGTGCCCTTATACATCTCAACGTTCATCCTACAAAGCTCCATCACAAGAGAGAAACACAAACAAATAGACACGAACATTTTTGCCCGTATTGAAACGGCTGCACGCCGTACGGACCTGCAAACTCAATGTCCCTGTACAAGTACACGGAGTAAAACCGTATGTGTTGACAGCTGTGTGAACCGGAGATGAGCGCTAGCTCTCAACTGAGAAGTGAACTCGCGTTGTTGGTGTCGCCGTTGCAGTGACCTTGGCGTGAGCCCAGCAGCATGGAGTATTTCGAGGAAGATTTTGCCAAGCTGACATCGGAGCAACTTACAGCACCCATCAGGACCATTGAGGTGGGCAGGATCCGTGGATAACGCTTCCGCGGTTGTGCTGCACAGCGCTTAGCCCGCAACCTCTGTTCCCATTCCACCGCGCTCGTATTCGAGCTCGCTCGATCGTTCACGACACAACGAACCATAAACTCACCTTTGGTCTGGGTTGGGTGGTTGGGTTTGTAGGGGGGTGGGTGGCGGGGGGCAGCTGTCTGCTGCTGTATTGCGCCGCAATCGATGGAGAGGGGGGGTGGATGGGTGGGGAGGGGCTGGATCAGACACTGAATGGCACGGAGAGTTCATCTTGTCCGAGTTTGCTAACAGTGAAGTTCCAATGATTTTGTTTTTGTGGATCACCGCTGTACAGCACTCTGATGGGTGTTCGGGTTGTTGCCGCACATTGATTGGCGTGACATTTGACCTTTTCGTTTTGCGTGCTGGGAACTTATTCTGAAATGTAGTTGCTGAGCAACACAATGCACGGTACCAGTTGATTGTTAAACCAATGCGACTGTGCTAGATGCCATCTGTATGAAATTCGTATCAATATTCATAACTTTTGGAATGGTTTTTTTTTGTATTCCAAACATAATACTTTCCTGAGAGGCTCGGTGAACCAGTGTAATGTTACATTGCTACTTGGAAACATGAATCGTCTCTGCCTGTTGATGGGTTTTGCCAGTTCAGTTTAACAAACGCTACCTGTTTTAATGTAAAACGTGTAGAGCTGTCAAATGAATTCTGGCCGAAGGCCTCTCCATTTCGTGATGGTGATCGATATCCCACCTTGCTGATCAGTGCAGAAAATGGTGAAGGGTGAAGAGCTCAGGACCAGTTCAGATATCATTCAACACTGATTTTACCAGTAGCCTAGAATCTAACCAAGGTCGAAATATTCATAGTGCAGTGTGCTAACCACTATGCCACCGCTCTACCCCATGGTTTTTATATTGCAGCATGTTTCGCCAAAGCAGTACAGCTATTTTTTAGTATGTAATGAATTGTATACTAACAGTTAACATTTGCCTTGACAGGACAAATGGAAACTTCTTCCAGCATTCTTGAAGGTATGCAGATCTAAAATCCTGCACATTCATAAATACATATACTTATTCAATATTGTCTGACCTCCCGAACCACGTAATATAAATGCGGTCTGGAGCATGTAAAGTCACATATGATGCTCCTCTTACTTTTGTGTGCAATTGCCACGTGTCCTGAGACGATGCGTCGTGTAGGAATCTTTCCGTAGAGTGAAATAAATTGACCGTGGAAAGCTTTGCATGAGTGATGTTGCTCATGTGCCTGTTCCGCATGACACATAGCGGACTTCGCATACAGAGGGCACAGCGAGTTCCTTGTGTTCGCGGCATAATAGGCTTTGTAGTAAAACACATTTTGTTCGCCTTGTTTCCACCGTGAAGATATGTGGTTGCCTTATCAATTTCTGGGTATTTTTTTTACCTGGTCTGGGTTAAAGAAATGTGTCATGTCTGCAGGTGAAGGGTTTGGTGAAGCAGCACATAGACTCCTTCAACTACTTCATCAATGTGGAGGTGGGTGCATTATTTCAGACAGCATGTATTTAACAGTAGCACCTACCTATCCATGATACCTATCCATAATTGTAACACTTTTCTTTAACCAGCATTTACTCTAAACCTTTATCTAATCATACAATTCAACATACGAACGTGCCTAAGAAAGAAAGGTGACGTTTTCCTGGCCATGACCTTTTGACCCTAACCATCTTTGGTTTCACAATTGGTTCCGGTTCATCATCAGTAATGATCTGCCCATTGCTAGATTAAAGACTGCGCAAGTAGTCGCCATCACTAATGGCCACATGATGCAACATCCATCTAGCTCTTACACACGACGCCGATTTCATCGCTCTGCCTGTGGTAATCGTTCTCTTGAGCATGTTCCTGCCTTTGGCTGTCACTCCGACGTTAGTCTTGACCATCAGCCATCGTCCGTTACCAAGCCCACTTAATTTACTTGACAGCTAATAGAATAAATGTAATGTGCGTGTATTCTCTTAACCACGTGTCCTTCCTGTCTCCGTATAATTCAAAGCATCCACCTCTCCATGCTTCCTTTTGCACTTTGCAAGTTTCCCCTGCACCTCCGATTAACGCAGTTGGCTACATACAGTGCGAAAAAGTTCAACATACATACAGACATTGTTGATGTGTGAGCCACAGTTCCGTGAATCTCCATCCTTTCCGACCGCCTTACGTAACCGTTCCTCTGTAAGATTTGCCGCCATCGCCTTAACAATATTCAACTACCTCTTTGAGAAGAAAGTCAAAGGGTCATCGGAAGTCAATGGGGTATTTGTAACTTATTGGATCACCATGCGTTTCCAGCTTTTCTCTGCTTACAAATCAGCCAAGGGGTTTCCTGCGGGCGAATCATGGACTCTTGCGCTCTCGTATGCAGATCAAGAAGATCATGATGGCCAATGAGAAGATCACGAGCGACGCTGACCCCATGTGGTATCTGAAGTAAGTCCCACTGTCGCGTTGGCCGTGAGATTTCTGACTCGCGATGTCTTCCATCTCATAACCTGGTTCCCCGCACCTCCGATTAGGACGGTTGGCTATGTACGGTGCGAAATAAGTTCAGCATGCATACAGGTTAAGTCTGCTCTCTTACCTCGTGTAGTAAATACATGCATTATGCTGATATTGTGAAACATGAGTAAACTTGCTACCCATCCCAGTGCAATAGAAGTTCAACATACACACATAAGAGGCAGTGACTCACCATCCGCCTCCTCGGAACAAGTCACTTGCCTGAGTAAATAATTAATTCAAACACTCCACTCTCCCCCATCACATTGAGTGGCAGGGTGGTTATTGTGAGGGTAGAGAAGTTTCCATACCTTGGCAATGTCTACGTGGCTGGATCTGGGCTGTCAACAGTCTGTACAAATTACAAACGCATGAGATAATTTTATCAGCTGCACATTGCTTACTGAGTAGCTCTACATTTGTTCTCCGCTTGGTTTATGCTCTCATTGCGACTGTGCACATGGATTGTCTGCATTTGCACCTATGCTGGCTTTAAACAGACTTGCCATTACTAAATCTAGCAATGTCCTGGTTTCGCCAGAGCTGTTCCAAGATTCAGGCATGCTGTCCTGGTGTTCCAAGGCATTTGTGAAAATTGATATCTAGTCTTGGTCAACTCATGATGTGGGAAACGGTGGGGATACCTGAGTAACGGTGGGGATACCTGAGTAATGGGAGAGGTTGGTAGCGGAATGGGTGGGGGCTGTGATCAGTGGGTGGGGGCCAATTGTCAGAGAGTGAGTCCACTCACTGGGTGGGTTTAGCGGTTCAGTGGGTGTGGCTTTGTAAAAGTGGGCGGGGTATACAGAGGAAGCGACTGCCAGCTCGACGGAAGTCCTGGTTGAACCTCCTAAACATTTGCTAGCCAATGCCCAACATGGGATTTCTGAGGTTGAAATGTGTAAGGTGTTCAAAGGCAAAATGAAAAATTGGGCAAAGTCACGCGAGTAGGTATATCCAGCGTGCGAGGCAACATTGTCCGGATCATGGAGCCTGGGTTCCTGTATAGATTATTACCAAGCAGCTTCTCTTTGGATGGAGAGGTCCAAACAAACACAGAATGTGTTCAAGAGCAGGCATATCTGTTCGATGCAGGAGGAACTAGAGCGGTATTTCTCAACTCCAGGCCTCAACAAACGTCACCGCGAGCAGTGGATCCCAAGCGCCGTTACGGTTGCGAGGCGTTTCTAACGGCACTCGCAGTGCCGGTCGGTACGGTATACGCGCGCTGTGCTTGTGTGCTGTCTGCATGCCAGGTACCTGAACATATACGTGGGAACGCCTGACGTGGAGGAGAGCTTCAACGTCACGAGGCCCGTGGCTCCTCACGAGGTCAGTGCGCTCGCGTGGAAGCAAACGGCAGCTCTGACACAATAATGCCCCGTTTGTACACGCACACAAACGCATTCAAACGCATGTATATTAATGTACAGATTTGCTAACCCATGTATTCATACATATATGCACACACACACACACAGTGTCGCTTAAGGGACATGACGTACTCTGCCCCCATCACGGTGGACATCGAGTATACGCGCGGGAACCAGAGAATCATCCGCAACGCCCTGCCCATTGGACGGTGGGTTCACCCGCGCACAGAAAATCAAGATTCCCGTATCGCCTTTAACGCACTGAAAGAGCAAGTGCAGTTCGTGAGCACCCATTAAGGGCCTGCACTGCGCACAAGACAGCCGTGTGACCAGAATCGCGCCTGGCCATCTTTTTCTCCGCATTGCCCATGTTTATACACCGCAAAAGGCAGCCAGAATTAGTTCCAACGTTTACCCAAGCTCTGTGATCCTATATTGGGATATTTGGCCAACTCCAAATTAAATAAACTTAGTAAGAAGCGGAATGGGGCCTGCAGAACCGCATGGAACATTGGGTGGGGGGGACCGATTCAACCCTAGAAATGGACTGGATTAGCCCAGTTCCCAACGGTTGTGGAAATGTAGCATAAGAACCCAGGTGTACACGTACTATGAACACGCTAACGTACCATATGTAGTCGGTGTACCTTGTTGTATTGTGTACCCTACTATACAGTGAGGGAAAAAAGTATTTGATCCCCTGCTGATTTTGTACGTTTGCCCACTGACAAAGAAATGATCAGTCTATAATTTTAATGTTAGGTTTATTTGAACAGTGAGAGAAAGAATAACAACATAAAAATCCAGAAAAACGCATGTCAAAAATTGTATAAATTGATGTGCATTTTAATGAGGGAAATAAGTATTTGACCCCCTCTCAATCAGAAATATTTCTGGCTACCAGGTGTCGTTTATACAGGTAACGAGCTGAGATTAGGAGCACACTCTTAAAGGGAGTGTTCCTAATCTCAGCTTGTTACCTGTATAAAAGACACCTGTCCAGAAAAGCAATCAATCAATCAGATTCCAAACTCTCCACCATGGCCAAGACCAAAGAGCTCTCCAAGGATGTCAGGGACAAGATTGTAGACCTACACAAGGCTGGAATGGGCTACAAGACCATTGCCAAGCAGCTTGGTGAGAAGGTGACAACAGTTGGTGCGATTATTCGCAAATGGAAGAAACACAAAAGAACTGTCAATTTCCCTTGGCCTGGGGCTCCATGCAAGATCTCACCTCGTGGAGTTGCAATGATCATGAGAACGGTGAGGAATCAGCCCAGAACTACACGGGAGGATCTTGTCAATGATCTCAAGGCAGCTGGGACCATAGTCACCAAGAAAACAATTGGTAACACACTACGCCATGAAGGACTGAAATCTTGCAGCGCCCGCAAGGTCCCCCTGCTCAAGAAAGCACATATACATGCCCGTCTGAAGTTTGCCAATGAACATCTGAATGATTCAGAGGACAACTGAGTGAAAGTGTTGTGGTCAGATGAGACCAAAATGGAACTCTTTGGCATCAACTCAACTCGCCGTGTTTGGAGGAGGAGGAATGCTGCCTATGACCTCAAGAACACCATCCCCACCGTCATATATAGAGGTGGAAACATTATGCTTTGGGGGTGTTTTTCTGCTAAGGAGACAGGACAACTTCACCGCATCAAAGGGACGATGGACGGGGCCATGTACCATCAAATCTTGGGTGAGAACCTCCTTCCCTCAGCCAGGGCATTGAAAATGGATCGTGGATGGGTGTTCCAGCATGACAATGACCCAAAACACATGGCCAAGGCAACAAAGGAGTGGCTCAAGAAGAAGCACATTAAGGTTCTGAAGTGGCCTAGCCAGTCTCCAGACCTTAATCCCATAGAAAATCTGTGAAGAGAGCTGAAGGTTCGAGTTGCCAAACGTCAGCCTCGAAACCTTAATGACTTGGAGAAGATCTGCAAAGAGGAGTGGGACAAAATCCCTCCTGAGATGTGTGCAAACCTGGTGGCCAACTACAAGAAACGTCTGACCTCTGTGATTGCCAACAAGGGTTTTGCCACCAAGTACTAAGTCATGTTTTGCAGATGGGTCAAATACTTATTTCCCTCATTAAAATGCAAATCAATTTATAACATTTTTGACATGCGTTTTCTGGATTTTTTTGTTGTTATTCTCGCTCACTGTTCAAATAAACCTACCATTAAAATTATAGACTGATCATTTCTTTGTCAGTGGGCAAACGTACAAAATCAGCAGGGGATCAAATACTTTTTTCTCTCACTGTATAACCCCGGGTAGAGGTTTGCTCTGGTCACTATGCACCATGCACATGCATATGCCACGTGAGTGCCACGCACACGTTTGTACAACCCTATGCTCTGCGTGCATGGTCTGTGCCGGCATACCCCATGTGTTTGCCACATGTGTGCCTGCGCGCGTCTGCGTTTTTGCGTATGCTATGCGCACTCGGGCTATGCGGCAATCACCACTTGTGTGCCGTGTGTGCTGCATGTGTGCTTTGTGCGTGTGTAGGATGCCTATTATGTTGAGAAGCTCGAACTGCGTGCTGACGGGGAAGACTCCTGCCGAGATGGCCAAGCTCAATGAGTGCCCACTGGACCCGGGTGCGTGTGTTTTTGTGCGCACAATAGTTGTGTGTGTGTGTGTGGTGAATGTGTGTGTTAGAATGTATAGGTCGACTTAGCCTCAAATGAGTACCTGGCACAATGTGTAAACATAGCCATTAGGGAGACAAAGGCAGCCAGGCATGGTGCTGGCCACCCACCTCTTAGTGTGCCGTTCCGGCCTTCATAGGTGCTCCCTAACAGCACTTGCCCGAACAGTCTCCATGGGCTACACAGGGGATATTTGTCTTTGCAGGAGGGTACTTTGTGGTGCGCGGCGTCGAGAAGGTGTGCCTCATCCAGGAGCAGCTCTCAAAGAACCGCATCATCGTGGACATCGACCGCAAGGGCAACGTGGGGGCATCGGTCACCAGGTCAGGGGGCAGGGGGTGTCAGGATCATTTCTGGACCAGAGGCCAGTTTCATCGGTATGTTTGTATAAATCGTGCGTCCAATCTTTTGACGGCGCTGGTTGTGTTTCTTTGGCTGCGGTTGCCCCCCAGCTCGACGCACGAGAAGAAATCTCGCACGAACCTCGTGATGAAGCAGGGCCGCTTCTACATGAAGCACAACACCCTGGCCGAGGACATCCCCGTCGCCATCATCCTGAAGGTGACGCAGCCACAGCAGCAGCAGCAGCGACGCAGCGTGACATGGCGGAACCCGGCGACGTTACACCACGCTGCATCGGGTCGTGGACCCACGGGTGAACCCTTCAGTGTCCTAATGGGGGGTGACCTGTGGGTGTGCGAGGATGGTGCTGGCTGCATTCGGGTTGGTGACGGCATTAGTTGCGATGTCTCACCTAACAGAGTGGGCCTCGTGAAGGCTGATATCTTCCACTCAACATCAGCCATACGAAAGAGGAACACTAACAGCACATCCTGTTGTGCATTTTTTTTATTAGTGTTCTACTTTTTCACCCAGGAAAACCTCACCGAGTCTCATGACTCTTTTTACAGGAAATTTTGCCAAGTTTTTTTTTCAGTAGGGGGCGATGTTGTTAAATATATAATCCCAATTGAATGATTTGCACGGAATTTTGTCAAATTTGGATCACGACGCTAGCACGCAATGGCGAACTCTGGCGAATTGCGTCACAGGATTTTATAGCGTCCACTGTGAGTTAAGAAGATGGCGTGGAATATGTGATGGTTAATATAACCATAGTAATGTCCAGGGCGGCTGTTGGATTTGGTACTATGAACCTCTGCAACAAGTGGGTGCCACTGTGGTGAGATGTTAACTACCTCCCCTGGTATACAGGAGGTCGTGGGTTTGATCCCGACTCTTAACATCTGTACATTTGGAGTTTACATATTCTCCCCGTGGTCACGTGGATTTTACCCCGGGTCCTCCGGTTTCTCCCTCCACATTTGGAAACATGCGTTTAGAGTATTTGGCTGCTATAATTTTCCACTTGAAAAGCCACTTCGTTGAGCTATCATTTGTGACCAGGTCGCTTCTGAAAAAGTGCTACATAGCTCATTGGGCCTTACCTGGTAAAATAAAAAATAATTTAGTTTACTTTAAGAGGTGAACATGCTGCCGCTAGGACATCCCCCTGCCCATTTATGGATAATGTGTGTGCCACCATGCCTCGCAGGCCATGGGTGTGGAGTGTGACCAGGACATTGTGCAGATGATCGGCACGGAGGAGCGCGTCATGGCTGCGTTTTCCCCCAGCCTGGAGGAGTGCCAGAAGGCACAGGTCTTTACTCAGCTGCAGGTGAGGATCACTCGCCCTATCCTCAGCTCTCTTCCACTGCTCACCATCCACTCTACTTCACCACCTGATCTCACCACCTCGTTCACTCACCTCTCCAGAAGCTCAACATCTCTCCACACACCCACTCTCCATCCCACCTCTTTTCAGCCCTCCAAGTATGTCTTCTTTTGTCTCTTTTTGTCTTCTCCAACCTCGTCTTGTCTTATTCTGACGAACACAATGAACCCTGTTAACTGACCCTGTCCCTCACAAGTTCTCCCCTCCCCTTATCTACCTCTGCATCTCTCTGCCCTTCTGTCTCACCATATTGCTCATCTCTCTATCCTCCCTCTCCATTTCTAATTTCTTACTCAGCATCACACTTATTCTTACACGTCTTCTCTTCTATCACCCTCTCTATTGTTCTTTCCACTTCTCTCCAATCTCTCTCTCACCCTCATTCCCTCTTTAAGTTTCTCTTTGTTTCCTGATCGATGTCGTGAACTCTCTTCATAACGTACCTCCCATCTCTCTGTCTCTCCCTTCTACTGCCATCGTCATCTCCATCTGTCTCAACGTATTTTTCTTTCCACGTCTTTCCCTCCTCCTGTCCCTCAGTCTCCTCCTGCCGCCATCTCCCTCCCCCTTGCTTCCCCTCCCAGGCGCTGCGCTACGTTGGTAACAAGGTGCGGAGGCAGCGCATGTGGGGCGGCCCCAAGAAATCTAAGATGGACGAGGCACGGGAGCTCCTGGCGACCACCGTGCTGGCGCACGTGCCGGTATTCACATGGGGAGAGAGACCCCCCCCCCCCCTTGTAAAGTGCCACCGTCGCGGATAATCGAACGATTCCTTTAGTCCTGGTTCAAGTGAACCCGGACGGCGTTGTTTTATCCGCAAATAGTTTTACGGATAATCGGCTCAAAAGATTTTTACAGCACCGTCGCAAGCATTGGATGTGGGTTTAATTGATTAGAATTTTCTCACGTGAATATACTAAACCGTGAATTGTCTCCTATCCGCATTGATATGGGCAGCTCTACTGCAGGATCCTGTGGGCTGCATTTATTTGTGCACACTGCTCCTGTTGTTTTCCTTGCAGATATACAGGAGTAATAGGATGCATTTGCCACGTTTCAGATCAGTCCTCTTATCTGGGGATAAAAGTGGAGAATGAGACGAACTTTGTGCCTCTGCAAGACTATATCCCAGCGGTTACACATTTGCGGATAAACGCATTTCATCAAAAGGATTTGCTGCCATTCCTGGGCGACCCCTCCTTCCCTGAGGCTAGAATAATGAATTGAGCGCTTCTTCTGCTACGCCACTGGCGTCACCACCACCGTCCCATTGAGTGAGTCCCGGTTCCGCCGCAGGTGAAGGAGTTCAACTTCCGGCCCAAGTGCGTGTACGTGGCCGTGATGGTGCGGCGCATCATCCTGGCGCAGGGAGACAACCGCGTCGACGACCGCGATTACTACGGCAACAAAAGGCTCGAGCTTGCCGGGCAGGCGAGACCCACACCAGGCCCGCAACAACCACACCTAGCGCAGCTCTCATAATGGGCCTTAGGGTTGTTAATGTACTTATTGAATTTTCAGTAACAGTAAAAACAAAAGTGATTATGGACTCGAAACGGTCGTGAAATCGGAGGTCAAATTGCATTCAGTTTTATTGGCGGTCGAATCGATTGGCACACACAAGAATGTTCAAACCGTATGGAACGTTCCAATGTGATTTTATCATTACACTGCTGGATAAAGTCCTCAGCCCACCGTGTTGACGTTTGGGCTTCTTTGACACAACTCTTCCACACTAGGCAGAGTCGATGGGTGATTTTTGGTTAACCAATAATATTTTTTCAAAATATGTTTTGCATACCATTATTGCTTACGCTCAAATAACTTGTAATGGAATAAAACGGCCTAGCATTAAACTGGGCCTCAACCCGGTTTTCCTTAAAAATTGTAAGTTACATAACAGAAATCTAGTCAGGGCCCAGCACAGCCTAACCATTAACCAGGCCCGATTTAGCATTGTCATAAACCAATCTTGAATCTACCCTATGCATCTAGTAGGTTCTACATTAATTAATCCATTGCTTTCACCCAGGTATAATCCCAACTGCTAATAGACCTACTGTAGCTTAGCCTTTATTCAGCCTTTCCTCACCTAACCATCCCCCATTCCTAGCATAGCTTATTTGTAACTGTGCCTAACATAAATATGTTTTCCACGCAATACCTAACAGAGACCTAACATATTCTAGCACTCACTTTGGCTCTGTAATTCCTGTTGCTCTCCAAGGCCAAACATACCATATACCTATCTTGCGTCGAGCAATTGTGGGTACGTTCATAACCAAAAAGGCAATATTGGTGCAATCCCTTAAATTATGTACATTTTTGGTCTATGAATCTAAATCTGAGTGACCCAGCAGGTTGACTTTGCTTGCATCAGTGCACTGAACTAGTGCTCGTGAGATTTTGGCTTTACATTCCTAACTAGTAAACCCTGGTTGTGCGTGACACTCCGCTTGTTATCTGCCCTGCAGCTCCTTTCGCTCCTCTTCGAGGACCTCTTCAAGAAGTTCAACTCGGAGTTGAAGAAGATCGCCGACCAGACGATCCCCAAGCCGCGCGCCGCGCAGTTCGACATCGCCAAGCACATCCGCCAAGACCAGATCACCAACGGACTGGCCAACGCCATCTCCACGGTAGCCGGCCAAGCCAGTGGCGCCACATATCGACGTGTGTCCCTCTCTTGTTGGCCATTAGACGTGGTTCATCTACCATGTGCTCTTTTTTATCGGTGGCCTTGAAGCAGTATAGCCATACGATCACTGTGTTCGCCCTTTCCCGTTCCAAGATGTCCGCGAGTTGCAGGCTGGTTCCCGTTCACCGCTGAATCTCGGAACGCACAAGCTGTTAGCGTCGATTTTATTTAGAGAGGTGCAGCACTGCTACACATGACCGCACTCCACGATAGCTGGCGCCAAACTGTGCCACACGCCCTTGTGGGGGCTAATGTCCCCCCCCACTCCCCACTATGTGGGGGCCGATCCCCCCTCACCCACCATGGGCGGGAGGGGCGCCACATCTACTTGGTGGGGGCTGATGCCCTCCCCCCCACCCGCCATTGGGGGGGGGTCACTCACCTCCTCCCCCTCCTCGCGTGGGGGGGGGGGGTGTTTCCCTCCTCCCCCCGTCCCCTCCGCATTTGTGTCACTCGTGCCCCCCGCCCCATCGATCGGGTGACCCCCCCTCCCCCGCATCAGCGTCCTCTGACCGACATAGCTAGCGGCTGGCCGACACCGCCTAGGGGTTGATTACGCGCGTGCCCTCCCCCACTCGCGCGTCCTAACCACGTGGATTACGTAATTGTTTGACTCGCCGCTGTGTGGGGTTTAATTAATAATTTCCACTAAGCCGTTGTGTCAACAAGGCAAACGCTCCCGCGCGGTCCGGATATTAATAAATAAATCGCCACTCACGCGGCCCCCCCCACCCATCGCGTTTTCTCCGCGCGACACTCGCGCGTGTCTCACCGTCAACACTGCGGTGCGCGCATATAGACACACGTGACACTCGCGTGTGTCTCACCGTTAACATTGCGGTGCGCACATAGACACTAGTGACACTCACGCGTGTCTCACCGTTAACACCGCGGTGTGCACACAGACACTAGTGACACTCGCGTGTGTCTCACCGTCAACACCGCGGTGCGCACATAGACACACGTGACACTCGCGTGTGTCTCACCGTCAACACTGTGGTGCACACACAGACACACGTGACACTCACGCGTGTCTCACCGTTAACACTGCGGTGCGCACATAGACGCGCGCCGGCGTGGGCCACCGTTGGTATTTTAATATGCGCGAGCGTCACCCCCACACTGAGTTATAGTCACCCACACACCGTCGTATGCCGATCGCTGTCCCACCGCTCTTCACACGCACACATGCACCACGCGTCACAACGTCAGTCTGTGCTACGATTTATTTCCAGGAGCGAATAGGGACCCCTGTTTATGGCCCCCTCCAGCCAGCACCCTTCGGAGAGCGCCTAACCTCCTATCACCTGGCCGTCGCAGAGTGCGTCTATCCCCCAAGCTCGAGCTGACTGCGAGCTGGGCTGAATTGGCCCTTGGGGACGTTTTCTGGCCGATCGTTTCCAGCTCCACCCTGCATATGTCGCACGGACGCTGAGGATGGCTGGTCTCTTCCACCGCTCCAGAAGAACTCGGATCCAATTTTCCCTCCTTCCCCCCTTATGTTCCCAAAGGCCGTTAATCCCCGGGTCATATGACGTCATCCTGCGCGTCCAATCGAATCCTCGTTGCGGCCGTTTTGAGCGCTCTGGCCGTTGGGTGGGGGGGGGGGTCACTTCATCCCCCCCTGTCCATTGTCTCTGTACCTGCGTTTCCCGCCGGTGACTCACCGATAATCCCCTCGGGCCCTCTCTCTTAAATCCTCCTATATGCCTAGGGGCTTTTCCCTCCCACCCCACTGTTTACACTGCCGCAGGGTGCTTGCCTTGGGGTACCATCCCCCGTGCTGTGTATGCTTCAACGCGGCCGGCCTGGAAAGCTCTATGCCCCCTTTTAGGGGGCGGCCGCCATGTAATTCGGTCTGGGGGGCTCAGCCAATTTCCTGGTCCGGGGAAACCGTGGAACGTCCCTGTTAATGGGGTCCTCGGGTGAAAACCCATCGCACCAGGTGATCCCTCCTCGAGACCCTACGGGGGTGCATGTGAGTGTTTAGTGGGGCGTGCGTGCGTTGGGGGGGGGGGGTGCAAGGAGAGGGTAGCGCCAGCCGAGCTGCTCCGCTGCTGTGGCACCACACCCTCCCACATGGCCTTTTACTTACGACTCTGTTTGGAATGGATTGAATCCGTTCGGAAGCGATTCCGTTCCAATGACATACACGTACGTATGTCATCGGAACGGGAAAGGTTAACTCTGCACAAAGTGGTACCTCTTTTATCACCCTCAAATGGATGATGGACTCAGTAGGCCCCAAACCGGTATTTTAACTTACTATAGGCAGAGAAATGGGCAGATAAAGGACAAAAGTTTTGAGCCTGAACTAGAACAGGGGCAGGGAATCATTGGCAAGGATCGCTCTGAGCGTTGAGACAGGGGACAGCCGAGAATGGGTGACCTCTACTGCTGCCATTACCTGGAGTTCCAAACGACGGGGGGAACACCTGTGGAGGCAGCCTATGCAGGCCAATCAGGGGAAGCCTGTGTTGTGTGTGCAGGGCAACTGGTCCCTGAAGCGCTTCAAGATGGAGCGGCAGGGAGTGACTCAGGTGCTGTCGCGCCTCTCCTACATCTCGGCGCTGGGCATGATGACGCGCATCTCCTCGCAGTTCGAGAAGACGCGCAAAGTGAGCGGCCCGCGCTCTCTGCAGCCGTCGCAGTGGGGGATGCTGTGCCCCTCCGACACCCCCGAGGGGGAGGTGAGCGATATGCGCCCGTCCGGCGAGCACGGCCACTGGCTGTGCAGACGTGACACGTGTGGGTGCACACGTGTGCACAGATTAAATATAACGTGTGTGTGTGCATGGGGACACGTGGGGAGCGGTAGTGTAGCGGCTAGTGCGCTGTGCTACGAACCCGGCGACCTGGATTCGATACCCGCTCGCGGCCAACACCGGTGACGATTTTCTGAACCGGTATGGGCCTCCCCTAGGTCGACTCAGCCTCAAATGAGTACCTGGTGCGGTGTGTTAACATCGACACTAGGGGAGGCAAGGTGGCCGGGTGTGGTGCTGGCCACCCACCCCCTCGTGTGCCGCGTCAGCCTTCATAGGTGCTCGCTAACACCACTTTCCCCAACAGTTTGTTAAGGCTATATGGGGGATCTTGATATTGTGTGTGTGTGTGTGCGCGATCATTCAGGCTTGCGGGCTTGTTAAGAACCTGGCATTAATGACCCACATAACGACGGACATGGAGGATGGGCCCATCCTCAAGCTGGCCTTCAACTTGGGCATTGAGGACCTGTCCTTGCTGTCGGGCGAGGAACTCAGCTACCCCAACACCTACCTCGTGTTCCTCAACGGTGTGTGTGTGTTTGTTGGGGAGTGGTGGCGTAGTGGTTAGAGCACTGCACTATTTCTTTGGGGCGCCACGGTGGCGAGATGGTAACTACCTTGCCAGGTGTACAGAAGGTCGTGGGTTCGATCCCAACCCTGACGCCTGTATATTGGGAGTCTCTCTCCCCGTGGTCGCGTGGATTTTTCTCCGTGTCCTCAGGTTTTTCCCTCCACATTTAGAATCAACGTGCATTCATAGTATTTCGCTGCAATACATTTCCACGTGATAATCCATTTCATGGAGCTATCATTTGTGGCCAGGTCGCTCCTGTAAAAGACCCGTTTAGCTCAGTCGGCCTTACCTGGTTAAACAAACAAAATGTTTTAGTTCATAGCTTCGTTCGCCTTTAAAGTTGCTGGACTCCTCGGCAGTCCCCGTGCCCTGCCGCTCGAGTGAAAACGCGCGCCGTGCTCGGGTGTGTTGGTGTGTGAACGTGCGCACACGTGCAGGCAACATCCTGGGAGTGACACAAGACCCGCCCAAGCTGGTGCAGACGTTCCGGATCATGCGCCGCGCCGGTTACATCAACGAGTTCGTCTCCATCTCCACCAACCTCAACGACCGCTGTGTCTACATCTCGTCCGACGGCGGGCGCCTCTGCAGGTGCTCGCAACTGCATCTGTCATCATCGGGCGTTAACAAAAGCTCAACCTGACATACCCAATGCACGGTCTAACCCAAGAGAAACGAATTAAGAATCATGATGTTGGTCACAGAAGCCTTCGAAACGGTTGCGTTTGTAGAGTTTTTTATCTCTCCCGTGCCTTGTGTGTTCCTGTTTCTCCCTCTTCCGTCTTCATCCTGTCTAATTCTTCTTTTGCTCTCTGGCGTTCCCTCGTTCCCCCTCACCACTGAAGGCCGTACATCATCGTGAACAACAGGCAGCCCATGGTGACGAGCAAACACATCGAGGAGCTGTGCCAAGGCTGCCGGTGAGTGGGCGTCACGGGTCCTATAGTGCGGCTTGAGTTTGATGGGGTCCCTCTCGTGTACTGGGCGCACCGCGCGTGTTATATTCATAACGAGGTGGTTGTGTAGAATGCAAACGTGGTGTGTCGTAGGTGTGGTGAGGTGTGACGCGGTGTCGTATCGTGCGGCTTACGTTTGCTGTGGTGGGGTGCGTTGCAGGGTGCACCAGTTGCGTCGTGCAGTCGAACACTCGGTGTGTTGGCTGGAGATGAAGGAGGAGGCCTGCAATATGTCGATGGAAGCGCGTGACGTTGTTGTGGTTATAACGAGTTCTTTTATGTATCGAGTTCCAACTCGGTGTGACGTAGTCGTGATGAGGTGCGTCAATCATGGAGAGGCCTCAAACGTTGTGTTCTACAGTTGCCGTGTGGCCCATCTTTCAGCCATATCACTTTCCGCTTGACTTTGACTGAAAGCGTTTGCCTTTCTTCATGGGCACACGCAGTTTTAATGTCGAGGACATTTTCGTGCATATGTTGTCGTTGTGTTTTAAGTGTCAAGTTTACTCTTGTTTAACCAGGTGGGAGTTCAAAAGACCACACTAGTCTTCATCTGCAGGAGGGACCTGGGTCACCAATATAACAAAACAAAAAAAGTACAGCAAAGAAGCGACATTTTAATTGGATCAAAATAACTGTCTCGTGTGAGAAATCTAAATTAATGCACAAACATAAATCGCCATTAAATAACTTCCCTGTAGCTTGGGCAGATTATGTATAGACTGATCATAGTGTGTGTGTGTCGATACTGATGTACCTGTGTGTGTGCTGATGTGGCATGTGTGTAACTGTGTGTTTGATTAGTGGGGAGGGTAGTGTCGTGGTTAACGCACGACCGAGGTTCGATTCCCAACGTCGGTGACAAATATCTGAACCGGTACTGGGCCTCACCTTGGTCGACTCGGCCTTAAATGAGTACCTGATGCAGTGTGTGAACATCAGCACTGGGGAGACAAAGGTGATTGGGCGTGGTGGTGTTGGCCACCGACGCCCTTCGTGTGTCATGGCGGCCTTCGTGGGTGCTCGCGAACAGCACTTGCCCCAACAGTGTTAAACGCTGTACGAGTGGATCCTTGACAGTGTCTTAATAACAGCTTTGCCCCCTGCGCTTTATAGAGCTACACGGGAAAATCTGTCTCTACGCTCCCATTGGTTACAGGACATTTGAGGACTTCCTCCACGAGGGACTGGTCGAGTATCTGGACGTGAACGAGGAGAATGACTGCAACATCGCGCTCTATGAGCACATCATCAATCCGTAAGTGGGGGGGGGGGGGGGCGGCACGTCGTCACCGTGCCGTGACTGCTTCATCGTTGTGTGTAGCCCGTGTGTATCGACCATGTGTCTACCATTTGTGTCTACCCTGTGGCAACGTTGGGTTGTGTCCGTGTTGCCCCGTGTCATCCTCAGTGCTCGTAAAGCACCTCCGATTAGCACGGTTGGCTACGTACGGTGCTCAACATGTTCAACATGCATACATACTTAATATATAGCCAGTATGTGATTTCCTTGCAACTGCGCTATGTTAATTTCATGCTGTTACCCGCGTGCTATTTATGCAGGCATGTGTCATCACTGTGTTTTCTCTGTGTCTGTCACAATGTCATCTCCAAGTCTTGAATAGCGCTCATGTTTATCTCCACGTGTTTTTGTAATCTAACGAAGTGCCGGGTTGTGCGTTGTTGTCCCCTTGTTCGTATCAGCTCTGCTGTCTCGTGCCATTCCGCCATTATCCCCGATGTCATTTGCGTGATCTCAAATTTGGTACCCCTCTTCCCATGCCATGCGTTCCCCTGTCACGCGCCTCCATCATACTGCGTAATTTCCCTTGTCAACGTGCTACAACCTTCCCTGCCGCCTGGATGTTGTCTCCGTGTCACCGTCGTTTCGTCCGCTTGTTGCGGTGTTCTCCGGCACTTCGCTCCGCGTTGCGTGTCACGTGTGTTATCTTCAGTGAGTCTTTCTTTTACGTTGCGAATGTAGCCCTCAATAAAATAGGCATCTTATTGTCACATTTGTGTCCCCATGTCATGTCTTGCCTCATTCCCTTGTTCCATCGTGCTGTCACGTGTCTCCACTGTCCCATTTGGCCGCCAACCCCCACCTCTCATTCCCACATAATCCACGCTGTTTCCTTGTTGACTATTTTCCATCGTCGCCATTGCTGTGGCATTCGGGAATGCGTTTGTCCGCACCTCGTTTCCGTGTCACGCCGCTGTTTTCTGCCCGCCTTGCGCCGTGTCTGCCGTCGTCCCCCCGCGCCGTATGTAACACTTCCCCGCGGGCGGCAGGAATACGACGCACCTGGAGATCGAGCCGTTCACGCTGCTGGGCGTGTGCGCGGGACTCGTGCCCTACCCCCACCACAACCAATCCCCCCGCAACACCTACCAGTGCGCCATGGGCAAGCAGGCCATGGGTGAGTGAGCGAGCGAGCGAGCATCCGCCCCAACGGGAAACCGATCCAACCAAAAGATTTACAGTGTTTAGGGGATAAACTGCTTCCAGATTCGGCACCACTTGCTTGTCGAGTTATGTAGGCCGGCTGGCACTAATTGTCACCCCAATCCTTAATGTTCTCTCTGCACGAATCTGGACACGTGATCGCTTTCTTCGTCATGCATCTCACGAGATCGGCTCCTCGTATCACCCTCCGTGTACTCCTGTGTCCGTGAGCCCATGAATCTGCGTCTCAGTGCAGCGTAAGTCCGTGACAGAGAATATATGTTCCCTGCCTACCCCCAAATATTGGTTGTTCCAGGAACATTCATTTGTTCCCCTCCTGAATATTTGGCATCATGATTAGTTACAAATCTAGCAACCTAAATTTGAGTTGTGGCCACGGCTAACATCAGTGAACCAGTCCCTGGGCCTACACCAACCTGCACTGACCGACATGGTGAAGTGTGGTCAAACAATTCAGGTGGCTGACACTTAATTCGGCAATGTATTGACGGTGGAGCTGTAAATTATTATTTATATTCTTTATCTCTTCTTAGTCTGTATGCATTGCAAAAACCTGTTTTACTTGTGCATCTTGTTGTAGCGGGCTGAATCGCACGCCGGTTGCATCGACGAGATCGATGCTAATCATCGCTGCAACCGACCTCCCCTACCCCCTCACCCCTGTTCCGCCAGGCACCATCGGCTACAACCAGCGCAACCGCATCGACACTCTCATGTACCTGCTGGCCTACCCGCAGCGGCCCATGGTGCAGACGCGCACCATCGAGCTCATCCAGTTCGACAAGCTGCCGGCGGGCCAGAACGCCACGTTGGCCGTCATGAGCTACAGCGGCTACGACATCGAGGATGCCCTCGTCCTCAACAAAGCCTCGCTCGACCGCGGTGCGGCTACGTCACGAGCGGGCGGCGGGCGGTGCGCGTCACCGGTTGACCCGCCGGTGTGAAGGGGGTTGGGGGGGGGCGGGATGTTTGCGTTAGGTGCTCGACATCAGCGCTTGCCCCCCAACAAAGTCTGTGTGATGAAGGCCGCTTGTGTTGTGGCCGAAACGTCGTGAGAATTTTATTGTGTTATTTTATTTTATCAATTTATTATTTTATTCTCATTCTACGTGACTTTACCGAAAGAACCAAAGAAAAAGTCTGTGTGGCTATAAAAGTTAAACAAATATTTAGGGATGCTGCATTGGCAGTGGTGCACAAAACCAAATAATGAAATACGCAAACACATAAGTTACGTGCTATGAGGAAGGGCCTTTGCCCGGTTATATATTATATATTTTTCCTTTAAGGCCACGGTGTTATTGGAGAATGCGTTGATTTTTGTATGGCTATGGAGGGAATCCTCTGTGTGTGCGATCTTCTCCACCGAAAATGGGTTATCTGATGCAATGTGAACAGCATCAATGCAAGAGTGACGCAGGCAGCTGTCCACAGGGGGCGGACCACTGCCCGCCTCCTTGCGCGCCCCGGCAGCTTTTAGACTCTCGACGGCACTTTCCCTGCTGCTCCGTGAGGCTGAACACCGGGGGATCTCTGTCCGTGTGCGCAGGCTTTGGCCGCTGCTTGGTGTACAAGAACGCCAAGTGCACGCTCAAGCGCTACACCAACCAGACCTTCGACCGCGTGATGGGGCCCATGCTCGACGCGGCAACACGCAAGCCCATCTGGCGGCACAAGGTGCTCGACTCTGATGGGATCTGCAGCCCAGGTCAGGCACGCATGCGACGCACGCGCGCGCGAGCACCGTGGAAATGTGGGTGTGCTGTAATACATTGCCAAAATTATATCTGTCTGTGTGTGTGTGTGTGTGCGCGTAAGTTTCCAACAACGAGCAGAGCGCCGGGTGGCTCAAACACAGGAAGTTGGCGCAGTGCCAGTCACTTCAAGTCAGGTCACCCATAGCACACCGCTCTGTTGCGTAACCTCCTCTTGCCAGGGAGGCTTTGACACTTCACATGGCCTCAAAGTGCATCGAGCCTAGCTCAGTTAGTTGGGAATGGTGACTGTTGTGTGTATGCGTGTTTGGTTTGCGGTAGCACCGCAGTGACTAGTGCACTTTGCACAAACCCAGCAAGCAAAGTTGAATTTTCAGCCTTGGCTAAAATCAGTGGGGAGTGATATCAGAACCGGTTCCAGTCAGTTAGGTTGACTCAGCCTTAAAATAGTACATAGTGCAGGTGTGTGAAGCATCAGCAGCATTCTTAGGTGCTCACTAACATCGCTTGCCCCAAACAGTCTATGCAGGGGCCAGTGTTTATATTTTTTTCGTGAGTGTGTGTGGTGTACCATGGAGCGGTAGTGTAGTGGTTAGCGCGCTGCGCTATGAACCCGGTGACTCAAGTTCAATTCCCGCTCAAGGCCAACACCAGTGATTATAATCTGAAGCGATCCTGGGCGTCCCCTAGGTTGACTCAGCCTCAATAGGTGCTCGCTAACAGCGCTTGCCCCAACCAGTCTGTTACGTCTGTACGGCGGGGGGGTGGGATGTTTGTCTTTGACCGGTGCTGGTGCAGGCGAGAGGGTGGAGAACAAGCAGGTGCTCGTGAACAAGTCGATGCCGTCGATGACGCAGACGCCAATCCAGGGCGCGAGCGCGCCCACACAAGTGCAGTACAAGGACGTGCCCATCACGTGCGTTGCCCGCACGAGCGCGAGATGCACGCGTGCGCTCGCGGCCACGTGCACACGTATACATGAGCCACCTCGCCCATCTCACGCACACCCGGGTGTACGGTTGCGACCATGTGTGCGAGCGCACGTGCGCTCGCACGCGTGTTTATTCACACCCATACACGCACACCAGTGTTAACAGCTGGTACCCCTGTGCAGTTACACGTGTGCACAAGGCGCACACGTACGCACGCTCGCACACATGCAGAGCTGCCACGATTGAAACGCTTCACTGTGTTTTGTGCCAAAAAGACCCCTGACGGAACAGGAAGTGGAAATTGTGATATTTAATTAGAGCGTCCATTCTTTGAACAGTTTAGAGTCACAATCCTGCCCCCCTTCTTTCTCTATTCTCATACTGTACGCGCGTGTTCACGTGTCCGCCTCTATATTTATCGCTGCGCGTGTCACTCTGCCGGTTTGCCATGAACGCACACATGTCCACTCGTTGGTGTCCATTCGCACCCATGCGTCTACATTGTCCCCCCGTGCATCTGCATCACAGTCTCGTGTCTGCTTGTGAGTGCCTCTTTGCCCGTGTGAATTTCACCATCCCACTTGTGGGCCTGCTTCTCTTATTGCTTACGTGGCCCTCTGTTTGCCGCCTTGTGTATCCATCTCTTCCGTGTCCATCTTCGCGTCCCATCCGCGCGTATCCTCGCTTCCGTTCTCACGTCGCAGGTACAAGGGGTCGACCGACTCGTACGTCGAGAAGGTGATGATCTCCTCCAACAACGAGGACGCCTTCCTCATCAAGATGCTTTTGCGGCAGACGAGGCGCCCGGAGATCGGAGACAAGTTCAGCAGCCGCCACGGGCAGAAGGGTGGGGGTCTCACAGTCCTCTTCACCACCGCGCCGACACCGTGACTGCGTGCCGTCGAGAGCAACTCCCCCCCCACCTCTCATTCACCCGATGCACGCCCAGCCACCGCACTTTCGATTAGCACGATTTGCTATGTGCGGTGTACGTGACTTTACCGACAACCAAAGAAAATGTGCGAGAGAAGTTGAACGTGCATCCATGTCCAGCCATCGCATGTCCGGCCACCGCATGTCCGCCGGCCCTTTCCGACCAGCGCACGCACGCAGCCGATGCCAACCACTGCGTGCACAGCTACAACAGCCCACCAAATGTCCAGGCCCTTTGTCGTCCACAATATGCACGGCCAAATGCATGCCCAGCCACCGCCAACCGCTATGTCCAAAGACCATTGCGTGCTCAGTGCCTGCTAACCATTGCACACGCAGCCAACGCATGCACAGCCCTCGCACGTTGGGCCTTCTTTAACCAGCGTATGCACAGGCAGTATATTCTTGTCTTTTCAACCGTTGCGTGCACAGCCAAGGCATGCCCAGCCAGGGCCGGCCAGCTAATGCTCATGTCGACGCATGCTCGGCACTCGCCAACCGCTGCATGCGCAGTCAACGCGTGCACGGCTACCACATTGTCAATCCCTCGCCACCAAACCCAGCCCTCTCCCTGCACTGTACATGCACACTGAGAAACCGGCGGAGGGACACGTGGGTCAGAGGAAAGACAGGCTTGAGCAGGACGCGTCACGAGGAGGGGTGATGGTCAATGGTCTCGGCTAATGACGCGAGTGGCAGCCAAAGGAAGGAACATGATCCGAGAGGTGGGGCAACTGTGGAGATGGAACAATGAAATCGTCTCGTGCGTGGGACCGAGGTGGAATATTGCATCGCGGGGCTGTAGATATGGCGACCGTGTGGGGAGGCCTTCAGCCAGTAGTGGATGGATCCTGGCTGTTGACGATGATCACTGTGTGTGTGCAGGCGTGTGTGGACTCATCGCCTCCCAAGAGGACGTCCCGTTCTGTGACTCGGGCATCTGCCCCGACATCATCATGAACCCCCACGGCTTCCCCTCTCGCATGACGGTAGCGTGTTCCGTCTCGTTATCGTGTTACACGTGTCGGTAGGGATAATTTTGAAAAGTCACCCAGCTCTGATTATAGGTTAGATGCCGGGTTTCAGTAGTGATGTCAGTAACGCAGTGTACACAGTAGCATCACGATGTGACTGCAGGGGGGCAATTTTGGCAGCAGAGGGCAGTGCAGCCAAATCCATTGCTGTGCCCGATGACGCTCCAGCGTCTTTGCACCCCTTCATCGTTAACTGAATCGGTGGCAGTTATCTGTACCTGTCCTGGCCCACCTTTTGATCGACTCGGCCTTAAGTTAGTACTTGGTGCGGCGTGTGCCCATCAGCACTGGCCACACTATCCCCTGGTGTGCTGTTCTGGCCTTAATAGGTGCGCGCGAACAGCACTTGTCCCAACAGTCTGTTAAAGCACACACGGAGGTGTCTTTGTCGTTATGTAAATGCTTGTGTACGTAACGTGTACTCACCATAGTTGTACGCGCATCTGTGCGAGTTCACGCATACGTGTGCGTATGTGCGCGCGCATTTTGTAAAGATGCGTTTTTGTCCGTACGCATGCGCGCTTGTGGTTGTAACCGTACGGCCGGCTCTGTATGTTGCGTGCTTGTGTATCTGCATATCCGTGCGTGCATATACGTGCTGCAGGTCGGGAAGCTGATGGAGCTGCTGGCCGGCAAGGCGGGCGTTCTCGACGGACGCTTCCACTATGGCACAGCGTTCGGGGGCAGCCGCGTGCGCGACGTTTGCGAGGACCTGATCCGACACGGCTACAACTACCAGGGCAAGGACTTCGTCACGTCCGGCATCACGGGGTACTACGCCGTGCCGGCAATCGCGAGAACATACGGGGCAGTGTGCACGCGGGCAAACGCGCACACGCACGCACAAACTAATGAACGGACTAATGAGTGAACGATTGAACGCGTGCGCACGCACGCAACCAACCATCAAATGACCCACGCGTACACGGACAGGGAAGCACCTGACCACCCACGCTCGCCCGTTCACAGCCACACCTGGAAAGGCCACGCACTAGGCATGTAACGACACATCATTCCACCGATTCCGGTTTTATTTTTACGTTTTACGGCAATAACAAATCATTGCCAGTGACAGGTAAACAAAATGCAAGATTGGCATCGCGTGTGCAACGCGATGCAAACTGCGCATGGCACTTCCCAAACCGACATGTCGTACGTAGGTTACGTGACATTGACCGAGCCCCCACGTGCTATCGAATCCAAATCTTAGCAAACCGCGTGCTGTCCTTCACCTCCACGTTCCCCGCCCCCCCCCCCCCGTCTCCCTCTGTGTGCCCGCTGTCTACGTTTGGCCGCTCGCCCCCCGCCGCAGGGAGCCGCTGGAAGCGTACATCTACATCGGGCCCGTCTACTACCAAAAGCTGAAGCACATGGTCCTGGATAAGATGCATGCACGAGCACGAGGACCAAGGGCCGTGCTTACCAGGTAGCCCGCGATAGGCGGAGGGGTCCACTGCGCACCGCACGTTCGACCCTGTGAGATGATCACCACACAGGGGAGGTGTGGCCTGCCTCCTACATAAGCGGGGAGGGGGGGGGGGGGTGAGGAGAGGGGCCGGTTACGGAGTCGTCGAATTATTACTGTGGTGAAGTGCAGTCATCGCTCGCAAGCACGTTGCGTTGTACAGCATGGATCTCGAGGTGTGTCAAGGAGAGACTCATTGGATGCCCTCCGCTTGTTGTCATATTTCACGGCTTCGTGACACAACAATCCCCTCGGCTCCTGTCGTTGTGACTCTCTGACCCGCCCCGACTGGACATCTGTGCAAAAAAGAGCTTCATCGCTCGTTGGTGTCTGTATACGAGTGTCATTATCCATACGTTAGTCTCTTGGTCTCTGTGAGTCAGTGGGTCTCTATGACCATGGACTTCAAAGGGGCGAGTCCACGGTTCATCTTAAACACTGCGAACTTGAAGTTGATCCGGGAGTGGATTTAGGAGCCAGTGGATGGATCGGAGTGCTGGCGCCACGTGGTCACTTTGACGGGCGCGGAGTCCGGCAGGGGCTGCTCGGGATCGCGTCGCCTGCCGTTGCCTTGTGTTTCCCCGCGCCATCCTCGTGCGCGCGACAGGCAGCCCACGGAGGGGCGGTCTCGCGACGGGGGCCTGCGACTGGGCGAGATGGAGCGCGACTGCCTGATTGGCTACGGCGCCAGCATGCTGCTGCTGGAGCGGCTCATGATCTCCAGCGACTCCTTCCAAGTCGACGTGTGCGGCACCTGCGGGCTCATGGCGTACTCGGGCTGGTGAGCGTGCCGTGCATGCACGCACGCGCGTGCGTGTGTGCATGTGTGCGTGCGTGCAGGCGGTTTAATGCTTCACCACGTGGGAGACGGAAGTCGGCCGGGCGTGGTGCTGGCAACCCACCCACTTTGTGTGTCGCGCCGGTGTTCATAAGTTCTCGCTAACAGCACTTGCCCCAAAAGTCTCTTGAGGCTATATGGGGTGGGGGGGGGGTCTCTGTCTTATGCTCACTCTCGCTCCGCAGGTGCCACTACTGCCGTTCGTCGAGGCAGGTGTCGTCCCTGCGCATCCCGTACGCGTGCAAGCTGCTCTTCCAGGAGCTGCAGTCCATGAACATCATCCCTCGCCTCAAGCTGGCCAAGTATAACGAATGAGACCGAGACCTAAGGGGTCTGTGCTTGGGGCCAAACTCATCACTGCAAAAGCGCCCGTTACACCTTTCCCACGGTCCTTTGCAGAATCATGCTGTTTTGTACCGGGGTCCCCCAGGCCCCCACTCACCTACACAGAATCAGAATCTTTATTTATACTGGAGGAATCCGTTGAGCTATGAAGCTCTTTTTCCCAGATGTCCAGTATTTTTTTCACAGGTGTTCACTGGGTCCTCACTCCCTACACAGATGTAACATCAGAGTTTAATTTGCTTGTAATTTGCATATATTGTAAATAGTGTATTGTTACACGCCGAGGAAGAGAATCGAGTTTAATGAATGTTAAACTTCTTTCGCACCATACTTAGCCAACCGTGCTAATCGGGAGGTGCGGGGGAAGGACAACAAATTAAACGCAACAACAGGCGGTTCTAAAGAAAATTAGCGGTTCTAAAGAAAGAGTCGTTACGTGCCTACAGCGGAGATCAGTCGGGAGCAGACGATCAGGGAGGGCACAATTTCCCCTCCCTCTCCGTAGCGCAGACCCCCGGGGCCCTTCACTACGTGGGCCCCGGTGCAGTTGCACTGCCCGTGCACTTCATGTAGCTCCGCCCACTGCCTTGCAGGTAGCCAGCTGCTCTGCATACCTCTCGTTCACTCTTGTTGTAGCCAAGGTCCATTCCACCACGAGGTGGCCACGGCAGGACAGCCCAAGTCGATGTAATTGCCCGTCGCTGTGGGTTGGAACCCTGCTCGAAATCGGACGGCTGCGAGTCCCACATTCCTAAACAGGGGTCACCTCGGCCAGACACTTGGGGGGGGTGGTCTATTAAAATAAGTACCGCTTTACACGAGGCCCTTTGGAGAGACTGTGACCCTGTCATTGATGTGGAATTTCTACCACTGGCTCAGGGCTGTAAATAGCGAGATGGGCATTATCCAACGCATATTTGAGCAAGCAGACACTTTTTGAACTCGATGGGCTGTCATCTCGTGAGTGCGGAGTGACCTGGATTCGCTGAATCAACGTCGAAAAAGAATGAATAGGCAAAATTATTCGAAATCAAGTTTGCTGCCTGTTCATGTGTACATACGAATAAAACACAGCGCTCGCCTTTATATGTGACTCTTCAAATGTGTGCATGTGCATGGCACGAAAACGAAAACAATCTGTGTATCGCTCTGGGTTCATCCCTGGATGGGTTGCATGGGAACATTGCAGACAGTGTTAAAGTCTGCAATAGTCGTGTCCACGTACCCATTTATCAAATTCAGATGCAGGTTTTGTCCGGCGATAAAAATGGAATCAACTGGGCACATCATCGCCAGAGATGCAGGGGTGGATGCAGGGGCTTCCATTTCAGCCGGGTCTACCCGGGTCAGCCATCCGAGAAAAAAATCTGGGCTCAGCACACCATATCCATGCTATGGCCGTGGCGGCTACTAGTCACATGCCTATTCCAATATAGAAGCAACCCGGAAAATATTTGGTGGGAAGTCCCGGGTGGATGTGAATGTAGGGCATGAGGACTCGAAGGTAGTGGGGGCATTTCAACAGCCTCGTATCAGCAGTGTCGGCACTGGCCCGTGGAGAAGGCTTGCACAGTGAAACTCTGGGTCTCTACTATCCGTGCTTCCGATTACTCATGTTCCTGTACAGGATCCCCACACACCTTCCGATTCATGCCGCTGATTTGCTATTATAAGAGCCTTTGTAGCGATGAGAGGAAGTGACCCATCTTCATTATCCGTGATTTCCTGCTGTGATACATGGATCAGAAATGTGGACACGGACAAAGGAAATGTAACAAACGCTAAAAAGTGTGCAAAGAAGCCCACAGCTGTTAGCTTCTTTTTTTAGAAGCTACCTGGCCACACGATAGCTAAATTTATAGCAGCCAAATCATCTAAATAATGGGCTTTGGAGGCCATCTAGCAATGGATCGATAATGGTTGGTGGTATTTGTGTTTTAGCTCTAGCTTACGTTTCAGATATAAGGAGTAAAGTTTGTGGAAAATCATGGAAATGGATCTGCCCATAGCCACCCCCTCCTCCTCGACCTCCATATCAAGTCGGTTGAGATGATTTTTGATGTAAATGAAAATGCCCATTGGCCAGACTCCGGCAAGGCAATAAGGAAGCACACCGATCGCAACACGGGGAAAACAATGCCATGGTGTCAGTGGGTAAGGGATATGGTGCAAGGGGCTTGATACAATTACCAGTACACCAACTACGCATTTCTCTCCGGTCAGTAAGCCTTTGGCAAGGCCATGTGTCCTCGCAGTAAACCTAGCTTGGCACAGGGCCATGGAAACGTCAGCACCACTTAGTGATGAATGTCAGCTTATGGCGCTGCGCTTGGCTGTGGTGTGTGTGTGTGCGAACTAAAATCCACGTCTCTGTGTGAGTCTGTACGTGCCCCGTGTGCGCGTCCATCTCTTATCTGCGCTGTGCACACCTGCGTGTGTGTTTGCACGCGTGCATGACTCTGCATGTTCGTGTGGGTGGGGGGTGTATTATTGTGCATACTTGTGTTTTTGTGTGGGTTTTTTGTTGTCCGTCCATATGGGTATACGTGTGTGTTTTCACGCGTGTGTTATCTTCTCTGACCTGGTGTGGTGTGTCAACATCGGCGATGGGGAGACAAAGGCAACCAGGGCATGTTGCTGGCCGCACCGACCCCCCTTGTTCACAGTGCAGGCTTTTAAAGAGGTGATTACGAACAACGCTTGCCCCAACAGTCACTTAACGGCTGTAGGGCAGACTGCTTGTCTTCTGTTGTCGTCAGGAGCAGCAACGGCGTGAATATCGTTTGCTGGCATCTTCATCATTGGCCGCTTATCACCGGGAAATCGCAGATAATGGAAATAATTTTAGTGCCCACCACAATAGCTTCCGGTGTCTAGTCTGATTAGAGAAAATTTGTGGATGTTCTGAGGAAAATAACAGCCGCCGTGACTTCTGATTGGCTCTTCCTATCCGTGTTGTTGAAATTGATAATTGATGAACGGACAATTTGGTTGTGGAAAAGAGTGCTGCCATGACAACAACTACCACAACCACCGCATCGCAGTCACCGCCAACATATCACCACCAACCACACCACCACTTTTACTACCACCATCCGAAACCACCGCCCCCAACATCACATTGTGACCCCTATGATGTGTACTCAACATCAGAGGTTCACATCTCACAAGTGTCTCAACAGGGGGCACAGGTCGTGAGATTATGGCAGGAAGGATTAGTTGGAGAGATGCCTGGCGTTTCTCCCAGAGCTGCCTACGTATCTGGAGTAGGAAGTACACGTTTGTAAAACAAGTGTCTGAAAAGTGATGAATGAATAGATGGAATTTTGGATGGCCCTGTATTGATAACAAACTTTTCTCTCTTAACTTTGCACATTAGGGCACATAGGCATTCTAATATGTGCCATCTATCCTTCTATGCATAGGTGCTGGCCGCGGATAACAGAAGTCACAATACCTTGCTGATTGAACCGCAATCACCTTGCTAATCTCGTCATGGAACATAAACCACCACGCGAACTGGGGTCATCCTCGCGGGGGCTTTTGGCTGCTGGCCATCAAACAAAGACGGTCACCGCAATGCGCGCTTGCAGATGCACTTCTGCGGCCGTCTGGAACGCTCTTCCGATATTAGCAAGCCACTGGAGCTGTGCGCTTTTAAATCATCCAGATTGTAAACTCATTTCTTCAGAAGCGCTTGTTGTGTTTAGTTTGTTGTCCTTCCCCCGCACCTCCGATTAGCACGGTTGGCTACGCACGGTGGGAAATAAGTTCAACATACGTACATACACATAGGGTCTCGCACAAGGAAAGCTCCGCTGCTTGAAATTTGTGGTGAGTGGGGAGGTGGCTTCACCCCCAACCCCCCACATTACCCACCCACATTACCCACCCACATTACCCACCCACAACGCAATCCGCCATTGGCTCGGCGTGTGCGTGAACGTAGAACAGCATTGGGTGCTCGCCGATGGACGGACGAGGCACGTGCAGCTGGGGCCAGAATTGGAGGAATGTTAAGTGGAACGTGCAGGACGCGCGGTGGACGTGCACGGGGGCACGGGCTCCAGTGGGGGAGGGGGGAACATTTATCAGTGAACGATCCAACAGCGCCCCCACTCTCCCCCCCCCTTCCCCCCCCCCCCGATCAGACGACCTTGTCGCGGGACATTGAGCAGCGGGGGTCTCGAGGCCCCCTCGGAACATTAGGGTGCCTGATGTCCCCATTGAGGTGCAAGCACCTTGTTTCCCTGTCGCTCGCTTGCTGCTGCTTACTGCTTCTGTGTCCAGTCAATATACACCTGGGTCTTTTGCTCGAGCCAAGGATACAACGAGCGGCTTCTACGACTGCTCCTCCTGTACTTGATTTGCAAAGGGGTCACTCGCAACAGTCCGTGCTTCCGAGGCCAATAAGCCCGTGTCTCACACTCACGACACTCGAGTTTAAATGATTGGGTAATATTCTTGAAATTCCCATGACCGGGTCCAATCTCGCCCGGAGTTCGATGGCTGATTATTTCCCACGAAGTGGTCCTTGTTATATACACCCTGGAATGATAACTGAGTCGACGCCTTTACCTTATGTAGTTTTGTATTCACCAGTGTTACTTTCCTGGGTAAATAGGTGAATTATTTTTTATTAGGTTGGCATCGGCAGTATTCGTCAACAAATGAGCCAAACTATGGCATATGCCATTAAAAAAAAACCTTTACGTTAAAATTACTTCTGCAACTGAATTTGGTTACATTCCAGTTCCGCAGATAAAAAAAAATATGGGTCCTAGAGTCACGCGACGAACATTATTCTCAGTGGCGGGGCTGGGGAATTGCTGTTCCCTGCTCTGCTACGTAGACCAGAGGTCACTTGGAGGATACCTCAGCAGATGTAGCTCTGTGATATTCACTTGTATGGTTCATACTCTCACAAAGTGGTTCTTAACCTTTATTGCAGCCTTGCAACCCCTTTGGTTTTGAATAGTAAAAAATGCATAATGTTAATAAATACAGTGGGGTTTGATGAAACAAAGTAGTTGTATACTCTTTAGTTCTATTCGGTAAAGTCACGTAGGTAAAAATAAAATAATAAAAATCACCACGTTTCGGCCACAACATAACAAAAATCACGACGTTTCGGCCACTTGTGTTGTGGCCGAAACGTCGTGATTTTTGTTATTTTATTTTTACCTACGTAACTTTACCGAATAGAACCAAAGAGTATGGATCCTTGCAGTCACGAAAGCTTCAAATCTAGAAAAGTAGTTGTACTTTACGTGCCCGTCCTTAATTTGTATTTCAATTATTTACCTTGTAAAACATGCTGGCATGTCTCGCACCCCTAGAAAGGGCATCTCGCACTCCAAAGGGACGCGTGCACGCCAGATTAAGAAGACTTACTCTGCTCTAACACGAAGGCATACCACTGCTTGTTTCCATGCCATCGGCATATGGGAACAATTTTGAAACTGGGAGGGCAATAATAAGGGGAGAGAGTTTGCGTGAAGACTCTTGAGAAGGCAGAATATAAATATGTTGCCCTAACCACTTGGCTCATACAACAGTTGGGCAGGCAGCTGCCCTTGCCTCAAAGGTTCCCAGGCCCATGTGATATGTAAGGAAGTTCTAAATGGCGTCCCTCTTCGTGTGTGCTTTGTATGACTGACGTAATAACCCCCCCCGCCACGCATCCCCTCGTGCCACGTGGCAGTAATTGATGTCAACATATGTTGAATTGAGGAGGTTTATAATGAACACGCTGGCATGGAATAAGCCTGGCATCGACAAGGCTGCATTGCGTAGGGAATGTTTTATGTTTGTTTGTTTGTTTTTAAAACGGGAATGGCATTTCCACACAAGGAGGAATTTAACCGCAATGACTTTCACCCTAAATATTGCTGGGGTGGTTTTCTCTTTGTCTTCTCACAATGGAAAAGCACCAAGGATAATTATATCCCAGTGGTTGTTATCAGCGTCTAAGCAAAGTGAAGTACAGGGTGGCCTGGAAAGTTAATGCCGAGAAGATAACAATAACACTGAATGTGTATCTGTCTTGGTGAATTAAATTTCTGGGCTACCCTTTACGTTAAACGGTGTTGCATTTTTTTTTTAAACCAAAAGTTGCGACCGAAAATATTTCGAAACCTTAATTTTATTTTCAGAAAAATAAAATAATCAAGCGTGACGATTGGCTATGACTGCCGCCCAACCAAAGACCAAATCAGCATTGATTATGCCGACACGAAATGAACGAGCCTGAATGAAGAAGTGAAGTATGGTAAGAACCAAGAATATGAATCCCTGCAGTCACGAAAGCTTTAAATCGAAAAGATGGTAATTTAGTGACGTTATTAGAGACTGCAGCACACCGAAGAAGACAAACATTTAAATTGGCCGTATATTGTATATGTAATATACACATTTACTGAGCTCACTTGATTGGCCAACCCGATAATATTTGGGGGGGGGGGGGCAGGGTGGAATTGCCCACCCCCTCACACACCAACGTTTGGTGACTGCCCAGTAATCACGAATCGTTAGGCCAATGGTGGCATACGGTTAGAACCTCTGGCCCAACGTTGACACAACGTTGCGTGTTGACTCGGTTAGGAGAACAAAATATTTGACCACTTCCGTGAAATGGACTAAGCCAAAGACTGAAATCCACAGACTAAGCGTTGACTAAAAACTGCCTCGGTTGTTGACCTGACCAAGGCCACGACCGACACAATAAGTGGCGACGACATTGACACTGCTTCTGAATTCACTTTGGAAGCCCCCTACCGTGAGCAGACCACCCTTCGTCGAATATTTTCCACGCGTCCGTCTGACACGAGCAGCACAAATGTGAAGGTGTGGCGACGAGTCAAAGTTGTTCGGTGTTGTGACTCTGGTCTGATGTCTGACTGCACGGTGTTCGTTAACTTGAGATCAAAATCAAAATGTTATGTTTTTTTTTTCTCCTGTCACCGTTGTCCCAAGTCGTTGCATCCTGCACATGGGTCCAAGACCTCGGCTTTGCTGGATCATTGCCCCCACATCAGCGCCTTTTGGCTAGTCGTCGAACTAAGAGCGGTCACTGCATCGCGCAATTTCAGCTGCGCTTCTGCTGCCTTCTGGAACGCCCTTACTTGTGAAAACAGGAAGCCACTGGAGCTATGGCACTTTTAAATCATCCATATTGCAAAGTAATTTCTTTAAAACTGATTTTTTTTTTGGGGGGGGGGGGGGTGTTTAGCTTGTTGTCCTTTCCCCGCACCTCCGATTAGCACGGTTGGATACGTGCGGTGCGAAAGAAGTTCAACATACACGCGTACATACAACAGCCCTGACCAAAAGACAGCCAGCCACCTCCACGCTTTCGGAACCATGCAACTGGCAGCGAAATGCGGCGTACTGATGACCACTTCGGCGCAGCAACCCGCGTCGCTCGCACGTAGAGAACAACAACAACATCACCACGTCACCCGGCTTATCGTAAATAAGGTACTCGCATTTATTAATGGTACAGTACATTACCAAGTCAACACACAGGGACGATAAGCGCCACGGGGCTTCTGGAGACGGGGGTTCAGCGCAGCGGCAAATTCCAACTCACAATTCACGCTTGGTTACACGCGTCGCGTTACAGCTCCGCACATCGCGCGCGCACGCGCACACGTGTTGAACTTCCTTCGCACCGCACGTGGCCGACCGTGCCAGTCGCCAATGAGCACGTCGCCTTGTCTCGCTTCCGTACGGTGTCCGTATGCCTTGGACTGAGGACGGTTCGGGCTGCGGATTCGGTAGCGGACTGACAACAATTGTGGACCGAGATTGTTCATAACTCGGGAATGAACGTGGCTGTGTGAGTAGCTGTCCCAACAAGTACGCTGGTGATAGACACAGCCGTGGAGTTCACTCTGCAAGGGAACAAAATCAACTGAGCGAGTGCTGTTGATCTCTAGCAAGGGCGATCCCAGTATGTGGATTTTCGTTGACCTTGCTGCTGCATAGATATATCGTCATGATTCCTGTTTAAAAAAAAAAGTGAATTGTACAAGATTGCATCGTGGTGCAATGCATCGTTGGTTTGCATCCCATTCTTCTTTTAACCTTGTGCCTCTTGCGTAGGCCTAGAGTTTACGCGTGCCTTGCGTCGATTTACAGTTTAACCAGGGTTTACCCGCTTCAGATGATTTCACGTTTACGGGAGACAAGGGTCGTGTCAAAATTGGCTCGCTGGCCAATTTGCCACGACCAAAAAAACCCCGCGGAGTCGAGAATGCAACGGCAGGTGGTGCGGAAATCTGCACCGCTGAACGGCGTTGCGTGGATTGCGGCGGAAACGCCGTTGTGGGTGCCTTTTTTTCGGGAGGGCGGAGGGGCGACGATCGGACGCACGTTGTGTGCGTGTGGGAAGCGCGTGTGTGTGCGCGTACCCGTTGCGCGCGCGTGTATAGACCTCCGCGTGTGGGTAGCACGTGCGTGCGTGTGTGGGTAACACGTGTGGGTACAGGTCCATGTGTGTACACGCGCGCGTGTGTGTGTGGGGAGAGGTAGTGTAGCGGTTAGCGCGCTGCGCTATGAACCTGGCCACCGGGTTCGATTCCCGTTCACGGCCAACACCCAGTGACGATTATCTGAACCGGTCTCGGGCTTCCCCTAGGTCGACTCAGCCTCAAATTAGTACCTGGTGCGATGTGTAAACATCGTCACAAGGGAGACAAAGACGGCCGCGCGTGGTGTTGGTCACCCACCCCCTCGTGTGTCGTGCCGGCCTTCATAGGTGCTCGCTAACAGCACTTGTCCCTACAGTCTGTTAAGGCTAAATGGGGGATGTTTTGTGTGTGTGTGTACCGCGTGTGTGTGGCTAACTCGTGCGTGTGTTCGCGTGCGTGTTGGAGCGCGCGTCGTTCAAATAGGAGCCCCCCTCCTCCGTTGGCGCGGGTGGAGGCCCCCGTCACTCGGGGCCCTTGTCGCGGTAATTCTTGATGTTGGCCATGATGTAGGACGAGGGGATCAGCATGGTGGCGAAGAGCGTGATGAGCGCGATCGCCTGCTCCTGTTGGGGGGTTAGAGTTGATTTTGCAGACCGTGGGATGGGAGAGTCGGTGGAGACGGGGGGTGGTGGGGGGATTGATATTGTGGGGAACAGGAGGAGGAGAGAGACAAATACAAAGGAGCGGTTAAGTGGCAAAGTGGTGTCGCAGCCGCGTCGGGAGCGTTTGTTTATATCCGGATTGCATTGGATAAAAATGTTTCCCCACCAAACCAAACAATTTCCGTTGGAATTTCATTGTGCGGGGGGAGTACATTCCCACCGAGGAGACGGAGCGATGATATCAACTCACGAGCATGACGTTATTATTGTTGCTGCTGCAGTAGCAGGGTCGTGCGATTTTTTGTAAGAGATGGCGACGGGTTGAAGAGGGCCTTCATCCAGCGGTGCGGAGACCGTGAATTGTGATGGGCAGGGGTGGTGGGGGGCGAGGGAGAGATCAATCGCTGCTTCTAATCACCAATAATATCGGCAATCCAAGTTGGCTTGGCTCTCCAACACACCGGTGTGCTGTACTAGTGACGAATTGGCCGCGTTCTATTTACGTGACAAACCTTACTAGTTGTCTGTGTCGGGTGGTGGCGGTTTTTAACGACACATTTATATTTTTACGTGATCTAACCCCAAAAAAACTCTCTATCAATATCGACAACCACTGCGCCACCGTTCCACCCCGCTCCCAGTAGCAGCAGGCTCACGCAAATCGGTGCCAGCGTTCATTTGGTAATCGGCCGCGTCGCTGGGGTTTGAACGGCGACGCAGCGATCGGCGCACTGCGCTACGAACCCGGCGACCTGAATTCGCTCCTCAGGGGGGGAAGGGAAGGGGCAGCCAACGACGGTGGTGGGCGATATGTGAACTCTGTGAGCAGTGTGGTGGAGTTTGGTCGAACCACCTCCGTGACCCAGCACGGTGTGGGGAGGCTTTCGCCCAGCGGTGGATTTGGTGAAGGACTGGGCATTGTTAATTCAAGGCACAGAATGAGCAAGAATGTTTAGGGCAGCATTAAACTTACTCCGCTTGAGAGCATCTTGGCTTTCACCTCTATTTGCTATTAGAAGATTAATCCCTGAACCGGATGTGCCCTGACATGGACGCAATAGTCCCACGCGATAAGACATGATTGGTCTTGTTTAGCTCACGATGTAATGTAGAACCCTTTGTTTGTCCACTGCTGGATGAAGGACTCCTGATGCAGTGGTTAGACTCCTGATGCAGTGGTTAGCAGTGTGCTAACCACTGCATCACCATTTCCGCCACATTAAATGATTACATATTCACGCACAAAAAAAAGACAGACGCGTAGTCGGCAGGATTCGAACCTGCGCGGGGAGACCCCAATGGATTTCTAGTCCATCGCCTTAACCGCTCGGCCACGACTACCCTAGTGCACGTTTGTGTACTGCAACTTCGAGCATCACACTCATTTAGAAACAGGGGCATCTCTCCCATTGAGGGCTATAATCTTTCAGGTTTTATTTAAAAAACTGAACTTACAGCTTGTTGTTAATCCACTGCTGCACGAATGCCTCCCTACACTATTTCGGCCGCGGTGGTTGTTTGATCGTTCTCTTACCAAGCTGGTCAGTGTGGACTGGATGAAGGCGAGGAGAGCCCAGGACCGTTTGAGATATCATTCGCCACTTGATGTTAACCGTGGCCGGGAATCAAACTTAGGTTGGCAGCGTTCAGATCGCAGTGCGCTCACCAATAATCCTATTGGTGATCAAATTCAAGGTAGCTCAGGACGCTGCTACAGTGGTGTAATGGTTATCACAGTGGGCTTACACTCCAGAGGTGGTGGGGTCAATCATGCAGCTCGGCGTTTGAAGCAACGGATCATCTTATAGTCTTGGTTCTTTCGGTAAAGAATATGAATCAGTGCAGTCACGAAAGCTTTAAATCAAAATTCAACGGATCATCATTGCGATCCATGGACAGATGGCCCGTAGGTGTCCACTGCGCATCACGCCATTTGTGTCCACTCTCCTCTGTCTTCGGCCAATGTACTCAAGTGGTGCAACATCTTTCTGGCACCAATCTCTGATGTCGTCGTGAAGTCATTTCTTTGATAGGCCTTCTTCTCTTTCCGGTTCCTTCCCTTTCTCCAAACAACACACTTTAAAAATTTCCAGTTTTTGTCCATTATACAAATGTGTCCAAATAGTGCCAGTTTCATTCTCATCACTGCCTGCATCATCAGATCTCCTTCGATGTGCAACATTATTTTCTAACGTCTACGTTGGTCACTCTTTGGGTCCAGCTGGCAATGCAGTAAATGCGGCCGACACACCCGCCGCCTCCGTCAACCCGGCGGTGCACACGTGTGTACACCGCCGTCGATCGGCAGGTTCTACGTACGGCGGGGTAAAGTCTGGGTAAATCTTCGATGGGTATTTTCGGAGTTGCCTCTACTGGAGGCCCTGCCGCCAGCAGAGGCGTGAACACAACAATCGCAGGGCTGCGGCCATCCTCACGAGGTTCCACGGGTTTACGATCTCCAGGCGTCTTGGCTGGCCCGAGTAAAACAAAACCCCGTCTCGGGGCCTTACGAACGACAGCTTTGGTTTTAATTGCCCCAACGGAAAAAAAAATAAAGAAAAAACATGTGGGCCGAACGTTTCTGTTTACTGACCTTGAGCAAGATTAATGTATGTACTCAGCTATGCGCGCGCGTGTGTGTGTTTTCATGCAGTATGCATACCACCTCGGGGCAGCTGTAAATGCCGGACTGTGTAGAGGGGTCGGCCCGCTAATGAGTAACCCGCTCCTTTATGTGTTCTCACCTTGGCGAAGCTGCCCCAGCGGGGGAGAGGCTGAGAAAGGGAGCTCGCCAAATCTATTCTAAGGGTTGGGTCTCGAACTCGCAGCCATATCCAACGGAGAGGTTCCTTGCCGATAAACATCTGGCGGTTTACCAGCACCTCCGATTAGCACGGAAGGATACGTACGGTGCGAAATAAGTTCGACGTGCATACATGCATGCAAGCTGTAGAGACCCTGAGTGTCGAAATCGGTCAAGAGTTTACTTGTGTTGAACCAATACTGCTGAAACATGTACTCCCATAAGGCGTTGTGGCCGATAAAATACGTACGTGGAAGGACAGGTATGGGAATGAGGCGGATTGTCTGTTCATGTCCACGAATACGTTGCATTTGGCGGAGCGGAGATGAAGTCAATTCGTGTGCAGGTTCTCCTATGTCGTTACATCGCAAGATGGTGAGAGATGGTGACGGCTTAGGGAGAGACAATCATCTAACAGTGGATAGGTCATGGCTCGTGATATTGTCTAAAACGCGGACATATTTTTTTTACGTATAGATTTTTAATTGAGTGGGGGGCATCAATTAACGCATGTACACATTGTGGGCTCGTGTTAAGGTCTCCGGATACCTCGCCTTCAGTATAACTTACGAGTTAGGGCTAGCTATGAGTAGGGTTGAGGTTCATCTAATCGAAAGAGCAAATTCTCTGATTACAGCGAAGTCTCTGACCTAGCTTCAGGCTAGAATAAGCATGATGGTTGCGGTCAAAGTCAAAGCTTATATCAGGATTAATGTTAGAGGTTTCTAACAATATTGAAAAGCTACAAGTTCCACTAGTAATTATTTGTTATGGAGCATCGTGGATAGGTAAACAAATGAACATTAATCAAATTGTATTTTCGCAATATTATGATCAGTCCATGAGCTTCACCGGACCAATATTATCTAACAGCATTTGTTCAAACAAGCGTGGTCTCATTAGCAAAATCAGGCTCGTTATACACATACCGATTGGCTGCCAGATGTTATTGGCACGAGCGCTTTGTCCACAAGAGCCAACACAAAAGCAATGATGGATAAATTACGGAAAAAATAAAAAAACGCATTACGCGTTATTATGGAGCATGAGGGGTAATGATGTTTTAAGTGGCTCTGGTTACAGTTATGGCTTTGATTGTAGCCAGGATTTGGATTAGTGCCCAGGATTATGGGCTCTAGTGTTACAACTAATGCACAGTTCGTGTTTGAGTGAGAATATTTGACGGTGCGACTTTGAATCCCTGTAAAAATTCCCACCGTCCACGTTTTTGAAAGCCACCGCAATTCTGGGAGAAGGGACACGCGATGAGCCACATCAGACCCGCCCACTTTTACATAGCCACGCCCACTCAACCACTCGCCCCGCTCATACAGGGAGTGGATTGGCTCTCCATGACTCAGGCCCCACCGATTGCTTGTAGGCCCACGCCCACACCGCTGGAAAGCTCCACCCACTGTCCCGATAGCTCCACCCACTGCTCAGGTAGCCCCACCCTCTGACAGTATCATGAATGGAGCGCGAGGCCAGAGCATTTCAAAGTGTGGACAAAATCTCGAATTTAATTTTTTTGACTTTTCTGAAACCGCCAGGACTGTCCCGGCCCAACCGTAACATTTGGCAGCTTTACTCTGTGACCATCAGCTTGAGGTCTCTTAAGTGTTGTGACAGCATTAGAGGAGTGTCAGCGTAATGCATTCATATGGTCAAGAGCTGTGGGCGTGTGGGTTATGTCACAAGCCACATATTCTAAGTTTATCTGGATTTTGCCTAAACTCGGCTTGAGCAAGATCAAAGCTTTCATCTGGCGCATGCCGCGTACCCGACTTGGTACGGTCAAAATTCCGCTCAACCGGTTCTCGTATTAATAGCCAGTCGGGATTGACCGATGACGCATCGATTGATTAATTAATATTCTCCATTCTTAAGGCTGTCAGAAACGCAATACGTATATTGAATTGTGCGTGAGCGGATCGATTATCAAGGAGCGGTCAAAACTGCACAAATGAAACAAAAAGCATAGAAACGGGACGGCATATAATCGTGACAATTGATCGAATCGCAGTGTTCGCGCTTAATCGGCACGCCCCCCTGAGTGAATGATGGATTCATTAACACGCGCCGACCGCCGCGTGCATTGTGAGCCTTTTAATAATTGTCGATACGAATCGATGGAATCGTTACACTCTTGATGCCCTGCTGCAGGCAAAAGATGCGGAGTCCACCGTTTTGGCAGCAGAACAGGGCACGCGCGCGCACCCACTCAGGCGTTACGGTCTAAATCTGTCCCTCGTTCGTGTTCCGTGCCTCTGGAAGATCGACTCGATCTGACGGTCACTGCATCGCGCGGTTTCAGATACGCTTCTGCGGCCGTCTGGAACGCTCTTCCTTCCGACATTAGGAAGCCACTGGAGCTGTGCACTTTTAAATCATCTAGATTGAAAACTAGTTTCTTGAAAAACTGCTTTTTTAAAGTGTGTTGTTCTTCCCCGCACCTCCGATTATCGCGGTTGGCTACGTACGGTGCGAAGGAAGTTGATATTACTGAATTGGAATTGGGCTGCCACTCGATGAGGCCCCCGGTGGTTCATTGGATTAACTTGTTCCTTTGCATATCGCTTCGCTCAACTCGTAATTGTTGGTTAAACAATAAATACAGTATACATTCTAAACTGTATTCAGTGCATGGATTAGCAGCAGCAAAAGGAGAGAACAATCTCGAGAGATATCTACCACGAAGATTAAAGGAACAATTAAAACCGCTCGTCTGCACGAGCTAAACGTATGCATCGCTTGACCATGATGCATGGTGGTCACCCCATCCAAGCACTATCCAGGCTCAAACTTGCTTCGCTTCAGAAATCTGATGTGATCCGGCTCATCCCGGGTACTTCTCTCGTCAGCTGTGCAGGTGCGTTCAAGCGAATACAGGTTGAGTGCAGGAGCGTGCAGCTTTATACAGCTTCGATTGTTCAAGTTAATGCGGCTAGGTGCAGGTGCAAGGTAGGTGGACGCCAGTTTACTGCAGGTGTGATCAGGTGAGTGCGGGTAAACTTAGATGGATCGAGTGCAACACAAGCCAAGAACATGGCGCGGATACGGGTGAACGTAGGCGTCGGCCGGTAAACGCGGGTTAACCGCGAGCAGCATCGAGCTCGAATGCAGGTGTGCCCAGGTGTGCGCAGGTGAATGCGTGCGTGTACTTGACTGTAGTCGTGTACTTTTGTGTGCGTCGTGCAGGTGCGTGCGTGCATGTGAGTGGATACGCTAATGGGTAACTTGTAACGCCCAACACTCGTAGAGAGAGAGAACGACTGCTAGGCGCACGGAACCACAGACGAGCGGGAAGGAGCAGCCACGCGATAAGCGGGCGCCAACAATTACCCAAGTTCTGCGGTCCTCTATATATTGAGCTGCTATCAAACAATCGATGAGCGTTTTACACGTGGGGAGGAAACCGGAGCGGCCGGGGAAAACCCACGCGTGCGAGGGGGGAACACTCGATCCCATACGGACGATACCAGTGAAGTCCACAATCTTGCTGTATACAGCCTTCTCTTGGCGAGCCAAGAGCATTGACACCTTGACGCCCACGGGAAGTGAGTTTCTAAACAGTTGCGCGATCCGCCGACCCTCGCCTCCACAGCGCTGGATTACAGGCGCGCGTAAGCCACCACCCGCCCGGCTATTAACCGTGCGCGCGTGCGTTCAGACGATTGCCCGCGTGCAAGTGCGTGCGCGCGAGTGCGCGCGAGTGCATATTATCACGTGCGCGCAGGTACGTGGGTTACGGCGATCGCACGCGTACTCGTGCGCGTATACGATTAAACTGCACGCACGTGCACACAGGTAGGCGCGCGATGGTGGATAGCTCCGCGCAACGGGCGCGCGAGGGTGGGCGCGTACAATGTGCGTAAAAGATGACTCGATATTTGCAGGTGCGTGCAGATGTGCCCTGGTGCGTGAGGGTGGATCGCTGCACGTAGGTGCGTGCAGGGGGTGCGTAATGGTGAATCGCTGCACGCAGGTGCGTGCAGGGGGTGCTTGATGGTGAATCGCTGCACGAAGGTGCGTGCAGGGGGTGCGTGATGGTGAATCGCTGCACATAGGTGGGTGCAGGTGTGCGTGATGGTGAATCGCTGCACGCAGGTGCGTGCAGGGGGTGCGTGATGGTGAATCGCTGCACGTAGGTGCGTGCAGGGGGTGCGTGATGGTGAATCGCTGCACGTAGGTGCGTGCAGGGGGTGCGTGATGGTGAATCGCTGCACGCAGGTGCGTGCAGGTGTGCGTGATGGTGAATCGCTGCACGTAGGTGCGTGCAGGGGGTGCGTGATGGTGAATCGCTGCACGCAGGTGCGTGCAGGTGTGCGTGCAGGTGTGCGTGTGGGTGTCTCCACGTGCGCGCACTCACGCCCGCGGGAATGCTGCCACCCTGGGCGCCGCCGCCTCCGCTCGCGTGCGCGCACGAACGCCGCGCCACCCACGCCACCTGCGGCGCTCGCACGCCGGACCTCTGAGCCAACAGTTGCCACCACATCGTCTTCTTTGGCCTCTTCCTCCTTCTCCTGCTCCTGCTCGTCAGCCAAGGGTGCAGTCACCGACAGCCGCTGCGGGACTTTTGGGAGATACAATTATTTGACGCCCTCTCTGTCGTGAGCCGGAGCCACCACGGGGGAAGCACTCGCGGACAACCCGGGGTGGGGTGATGTGATGCGAAGGAGTTGGAGCTGCCGAGAGGGTGGGTGGCGAGAGGTGATGTTGATGGAGGGTGGGTGAAGGTTTGTGTGCTGGTGTTTGGTGGTGATGTGCAAAGGGAGGGTCGAAGCGTGTATTCCGCCCACCCTTGCGATTGGCTGGGAGTTTATTCAAATATTGGATTTTTTAAGGAACCCGCCATTGCAGCACGTAGGAAGAAGACCACGCGAGATATTTATAACTTTGGGGGCGGGGGGAGGGGCGGGGGTGTGAGGGGTGTTTGATCAGCCGCCCTGAATGGTCATTGTTATATTCTGTTAAAATGTGAGGAGCCGCGCCCACGACACTGTGTTTTTGACAGGGGGTGTGCGCATTTATATGTGTGCGTGCAGGGGTTGGTGTGGGTGCAGGGGTTGGTGTGTGCAGGGGTTGGTGTGTGTGTGTACAGGGGTTGGTGTGTGTGTAGGGGTTGGTGTGTGTGCGTGCAGGGGTTGGTGTGTGTGCGTGCAGGGGTTGGTGTGTGTGTGTAGGGGTTGGTGTGTGTGTGTAGGGGTTGGTGTGTGTGCGTGCAGGGGTTGGTGTGTGTGTGTGTGCTCGCTAACAGCACTTGCCCCTACAGTCTGTTAAGGCTATATGGGGGATCTTTGTTTGTTCTTTGTTGTGTGTGTGTAGGGGGTGGTGTGTGTGTGTAGGGGTTGGTGTGTGTGTGTAGGGGTTGGTGTGTGTGTGTAGGGGTTGGTGTGTGTGTGTAGGGGTTGGTGTGTGTGTGTAGGGGTTGGTGTGTGTGCGGGCAGGGGTTGGTGTGTGTGTCTTGGGGCGGACCGCGCTACAAACCCGGCGATCCGAGTTCGATTCCCGGCCAACACCAGTAACGATTATCTGAACCGGTCATGGGCCTCCCCTAGGTCGACTCAGCCTCAAATTAGCACCTGATGCGATGTATAAACATCGCCACGAGGGAGACAAAGGCGGCCGGGCGTGGTGTTGGCCACCCACCCCCTCGTGTGCCGTGCCGGCCTTCACATGTGCTACTCGCTAACAGCACTTGCCCCTCCAGTCTGTTACAGGCTACACGGGGGATATTCGTATTTGTTCGTGTCCGTGTATGTTCAGGTCAGGGTGTGCGTGCAGGTTTCATGTTCAGGGGTGTGTGTGTGTAGAGTTCAATGTGCATGTGTGGTGGAGTGGTGGGGAGCGGTGGCACAGTGGTTAGCGCACCGCGCCACCACTTGCTGAACTCGACTCCCGGCCACGGTTAACATCGGCGGGCAGTGATATCTGAATCGGTCATGGGCCTCCCCTAGGTCGACTCGGCCCAAAATGGGGTACCTTGCCACCCACCCACTCGTGCGCCGTGCCGACCTTAATAGGTGTTCGCAAACTGCCGAACCTGTGCCGTGAGCTTCGGCCACATTCCTCCTCGTTTCAAAGTGCACCTAGCCTGGCACAAGAGCCGCGGCTGACGTTACCCCGTTTCCACTTACAAATAGTGTTAAAAAAAACAACCTGTTGCCAACAACTGTCCCCAATATTCGTTTCATCCTCACGATGGATGATTGTGTGTCACCGCGAAAGAATGAGGAACCTGGTCATGCTCAATTAGGGCCGTAGGCAAACATCGGCGGCGCTGGGGAGACAAAGGCGGCCGGGGGCGCGCGCGCGCGTGTTGCTGAGCCGAACTGATCCCAGGTCCCGCACACCTCTGAGCGCGCCGCCGCTCGTAATAGGTGCTCGCTGACCATAGAGTCTTGCCAATATATCCCTCCCCCACTAATAATAATGTTAAGCCCCGAGGTGTTGCGGCGTTTGTGTCTTCAACGTGGCGCTACATCACCCACGGACGTGCCGTGGTGTTGTTGTTGTTGGGCAAGAGCAGCAAGGCGGTTGCCACGTGGCTCAAGATGGACCGATAACGCTGCAGTGTTATTGTTTACAGGCGGACTTTGTCATGACCGTGGATGACCCCCCCCCACGCTTCCCACCACCCCCACCCTCCCCTACCCCCCACCCCTATCCTCCACCCACCCCTATCCTCCACCCACCCCTATCCTCCACCCACCCCTACCCCCCACCCTCTTCCTCCACCTTCCCTATCGCCCCTCCCCTACTCTTTTACTCTTTAACCCCCTCCCCCCCGCGAGGCACGTGACTCGTGTGTACGTGCAGAGCGTGGGTGGTGTGAGAGCCGTCCGGTATTTCGTTGGTTAATAATAATAGTTAATAATAATAACTATTAATAACTATTATTAACTATTATTATTACTAATGACAATGTTTATTATTATTATCTACTCTTATTATTATGAAAGATACTTTCTACGGGTGCTGTTTAACGTTGAGCCCGAACTTTAGTAGAACGTCAGTAAGTGTCGCTGTGATAAGTCGCGCAGAAGGAACGAGGAACTTTTTGAGTGTTGCGTGGGTCAACATTGGGTAGGCAGCCACGCCCAGGCCTTCTCTCCGTAAATTCACTCGAGGACAATCACTTCACTCCGCTCATCACTTCTCGCGAGCCATCCGTCAAACGTTTGCATCACTCAAAACCAAGGCCGTAATTATAATATTCAAATATGCTCAAAATGTCCCCCCCCCCCCCAATATATTGCTATAAAATAGATGTATGTTTATATGATTGTGGTTATGGTTGTACTTTATTAATCCCTAATCTCAGCCATTACATGCAATGAAACAAGAAAAGGTAAAAAAGAAAAAACAGAGCAATGTAATACAATACACTATTAGACATTATTGCTAAAAATAAATAAAAAGTCAATCCCATGTGTTAGTGAATTTTTTTTTAATATTTTAGGCAGGAAATAGCAGGAAATGAGTTTTCAAATTTAGATTTATTTATTTTTCCGGGGGGAGACCCCCCAGACCCTCTGGAAGATTTGGTCTCCCCAGCCCCAATGTTGACCCTATGGCTACGGCCTTGCTCTAAACCACGCTTGCGCCGCGCGAGACACGCGCATCACGTGAAACAGTAGCGACATCCTCCCGTACCATTCAGCTTCATGGACACTTCCCTTCCTTCACCAGAGACCTCGGCACAAGATGCTGCTGCTGCTGCTGTCGCCACAACATCTAGACACAGATTCTCAGTGTAGCCTTGACTGCTGGGGCAAGTGCTGCTCGCGAGCACCGTTTAATTGCCAACACGGCACACGAGGTACTCATTTGAGGCTGAGCCGGTCTAGGGGAAGGACAAGTTCAGATCATTGTCACCGAGCCGGAATGGGTCGTCACGGCGCGCTAACCACTGCGCCACCGCTCCCACGACGCACGTCACCCTATTCACCAGCCTATTTGAATTCCCCTGGCTGCAAAGACTAGGAAGCGATTGATTCCTTACGATTATCTTGACCGAAAAGTGTAGGTTAACATTGAATCACCCACATATATATTTAATGGAAATTTAAAATAGTATTTACAATTTGCCAGGATGTGATGTGCATCTCCGTTGGGTCATTGGTTTAAATCCACATTCCTGTGCCAAGGGGCAGTTCGTTGACGGACAACCGCTGCTGCTATCTCTTTTATCGACCCTGGCAGCATGATGGGTTGCGTCAAGTACTTTTAAAGGATAGCGTCACTTGGCCAGATGTTGTTTCCTATGCCATCATCATTATGATAAAAAAAAACATTGTTAAAATGTGCCGATTGAATACCAACTGATTATTTATAACGAACACACTGAATCACAAAGGTACCTTTGTACAGTACAGGTACTTTGCGATGTAAAGTAGTGACTACAATGAGCTTTGAGCTTGTACTCACATAAAAAAAACCGAGTGGCCTTACAAGTTGCGTTGCTAAGTGATACGATGCCAGCGGCTGCGTTATTGTGGTTGGGCAAATACCAGCACCCCTACAGGTCCGCATTTCGCGTACTACACAATAAAGTACTGTCCTACAATTATTATTCGTAGCTAATAGTTGTCGGTCCTTTGTTACTCCACTGCAATCTAAAATAAGGCCTTCTCGGTACGGCTGGGGATTGTTTGACCATACCTCACCACGCGGGTAAACGTGAGGATTGTTAAAGCGGAAGGGATGCTTAGGACATTTTTTAAAAAATATTTCACCTTGGCAAATTAAACATACTCCTGATCCCTTCTGGTTCTCGACTGGTTAAATGGAAGAAGAAGAAAAGAACAAACTTGACCACTCACCAATGGTGTCAGCAGCCGTGGTCGGAAATCGACCTCGTGGGGTCGGGTTCACGGCGCAGTGGGTACCAACTTCCGCGCCGCTCTCTAAAAACACGGTGCCGAAATGCAAGCCGTGTGGCAATACAAAACTCCGTAACAATAGCGGGAAGGGCATTGGGGGGAAGGAGGCAGTAAACGTTATGGAAAATGTGAAATGGTGGGGGTGGAGATGGGTGGGATGTTGAGTGACAGCTGAGAAGAAGATGGCTTCTGTGTCACAATGAGTGATGCACCCAACTCGGCCACTTTTAGTGGTGGACGGCGGTTGTTGTTGGTGTTGTTCAACGCACAAAGTCTATGTGTGTTGAACTTCTTTCGCGATTCTAAATTTACAATTGTAACTGGTGTGGGTTTACTCTCCAACGCACAAACCGGTGTGCTGCTGTACTCGTAACGAATTGGCACTTTTTAGTTGACGTGGCAAACCTTACGAATTGGCCGTGTCGGGTCGGGTGGTGTGCGGGTTTAACGACACACACGACACACCCCCCCCCCCCCCCCAAAAAAAAAACACGAACCTCTATTGTGCGTGTGTTCTCTCATCGACGCGTTCCTCTTTCAGTCTCTCAGTGTAATTCCAAGCAAGCGCCTCTCTCTCCTATTCTTTGCGCACATTTCACCTCGTAGGCTTTCCCGTGCATGCGGGGTGGTGTATAATAAGAGCAGTGGTTCTTAACCCTTGACTGCAGCCTTACAACCCTTTGGTTCACAATCGTTAAGCAAATGTTATGTGAATACAAACAGAGGGTTTGATGAGACAAAGTAGGTTGTACTGACGTGCCCGTGCTTAATTTGTGCTTTCGATTATTTACCTTCTTGAAAAAATCTGGCCACGTCTCGCACGCCCCCTCCCCCACACCCCCCCAGAAAGGGCATCTCGCACCCCCAGGGAGTGCGTGCACCCCAGGATAAGGAGAACCACTGGTGTATAACGTACCGTACCTTTAGGTGTGTGTGTGTAATGCATTGCTTTGTATGTACACTATGTTGAACTTCCTTCGCACCGTACGTAGTGGCCAACCCCACGCGGGCTGCACCATGGAATATTTTGCGCGTAGTCCCGCAACGCTCACGGTTATCAGGTCGTCAACACGAGGCCCCAAGGAAACGCGGTCAACACCGGGTAAGAGCACACGTTGCGGCGGTGCGAAGTGGCAAGCAGGCGGTTGGGTTAGCGCACTTATTAGTCAGCCTGAACATCAACTTTGGGGCCGTCCATAAATGACGTCACGCGATTTTGGACCGTTTTTTAACCCCCCCCTCCTCGTCACACGGCGTCACAAAAAGTCAGACCCCCCTCCTCAAATATGACATCACAAAGCTCTGCCTCCCTCCCCCCCAAAAAATGCTTCAAATCCCTTTGAACTATTGTCATTGTAGTGCGTATTTAAAGTGGCGCTGCACTCTGATGTAGGAGAAAACACAGTATTAAAAAGTCTATTTAATTAAGTAGAACGTCTTCTTGGTTCTTTCGGTAAAGTCACGTAGAAGGGAAATAATAAAATAATAACAAAATAAAACATAACAAAATAAATGATGTCAGGACCAAGATTATTATCCTGCAACCGATGGGGGGGGAGGGGCGAGGTACTCGTGAAGGCACACGCCATTTCAGAACCACAAACTCTCTACCGTGTTCCTCCCACCCTCTCCATCAACTCGTACCATGCCTTTTCTGCATCAAATGTTCCATTTTTGTCCATTGGTCTAAATATCAGCTCGTGTTGTTGTTCTCCTTCGAGGTCCATCGACTGCCATTAACTTCTTCCTTTTAGTTCAGCCGCTCCAGGAATTACCAAAAAGCCACGTTTCCTAACCGCAGACGCATTCCTCCGCAGCGAGGGGGAAGCACGCGGCAGTCACTTCTGTGCGTTCAATTAGCCCCGCGATTCGAGTTGAACCGTGACATTAAGTCTCCCGAGAGGAGGCAGCAAGAGGGAAGCCAGCCCTTCTCGACGGAGAGGGCTCGCGAGAAAAGAGATTCGCGATGGTTTATTTACAACATCCATGCCCGGCTGGCGCTGCGGTTACAACGTGAGGCTCAAAATCGTAAGATTGTGATTTCAATCCCCCGGTGAGCGATGAACACACCCCATCATTCTCGAGGTTGATATAAATGAGAACTACGGTGTAGGTTTTGTTTTGCGATTGTGCTGAACAGCTGCCCGATTGCTGTTCCAGGTTGTACCACGTGTTGTTGTTGTTGAGCACGATGCCTGACGTTGGTTGTTGTCTACAGCTCTCTCTCTCTCTTTCTGCAGATGTATCTTACTACAGTGCAACTAACTGTAGACAACATCAAGTTTATTTTGTTTAACTAGGTGAGAACTCAACAGACCAGGATGAGTCTCATTTGCGAGAGTGAGCTGAGACATTAGTCTGCCAGTAGAGGGCAGTGATTCCCGTGTTTAATCCTTATTGAGTCATTTGGCAAATTTGGGCTCTGGCGCTGGTATCATTGGCCTACTCTTGCCAGTGATGCCAGGCGATCTTTAACGTTCACTGTGAAGCAGACGTGGCGCGTATTCTTACGGATATTCCACTCGCAGTAATAATAATCACTGTCTATGTTTGTTGAATTTCTTTCGCACAGTACGTAGCCAACCGTGGATAATCGGAGGTGCGGGGGGGGAAGGACAACAAACTAAACACAACAACAAGCAGTTCTTAAAGAAATGCCCTTTTCAATCTAGATTATTTAAAACTCCAGTGGCTTCCTAATATCAGAAGGAAGATGCGTTCCAGACGGCCGTAGAAGCGCAGCTGAAAGCGCGCGATGCGGTGACCGTCTTTCTTCTACGGCGTAGCAGCCAAAAGCCGCCGCCGCCGCTGCGAGGATGACTACCGGAGTTCACGTGACGATGGTTTATGCCCCTTGATGAGATCAGCGTTGTGGCGAGCTCTGCGTTGTGCTACACGTACCAACGCTGCGAACCCAGCGACCTGCGTTACCTTCCCGGCCACAGCCAACACTGGTGGTTGGGTGATAGCTGAACTGCTCCCGGGTGTACATGTCACGCAACCTGGAATGATCAGCGTATCGTCAAACAACCTCTCTTGGCAGTCAGGGCGTGGGCAGGCTTTCACCCAGACGTGGCTTAGCAAACAGCTATGCACATCATGGTTTAATGTTTAACTCGGAGCCTCTGTTGTGGGAGGTTCTCTGCGTTCTGGAACTGGCCATTACGAGTCACGTGCAAAGGACTGCCCAGCCACCTCCTCTCCTGGACATCTGTGAAAACGACTGGACATCTATTAAAAAGAGCTTCATGGCTCATCGGATTCCTCCAGTGTAAATACAGATTTTGAAGCACCTGTTCTTGGTGCCACCGTGCTGCGTGGCTTTCCGATGGCCGACATTCTTCGCTCCACGTGGCCGGGAACCTCAACGTGAACTAAATATTCAGTTCTAGATTTGAAGCTTTCGTGACTGCAAGGATCCATACTCTTTGGTTCTATTCGGTAAAGTCACGTAGGTAAAAAAATAAAACAACAAAAATCACGACGTTTCGGCCACAACACAAGCGGCCTTCATCAGGTGAAGGGACCAGACTGTTTCGAAGACTGCGCTGGAGTGAAACAGAGCCAAGCTCAGACCACGGCCTTTAAGCTGTGTGAGAGGGATTAAGGTGCCTTGACAAAGGAATTAGCATAAAAAATTAGCATTTAATTGGCGGACTTAGCATGATGAAAGGTGTAGAGAGGGTGAACATGCGGGTGCACATGCTACTCTGTGCATGTGCACCCGCATGTTGGGCTACCACTACTTGAAAATTTTTAATCGGCGGACTTAGTATGATGAAAGGTGTAAAGGAGGTGAACATGCGGGTGCACATGCACCTGCATGTGCTGCGAAAGTTTGAGGTACCACTACTTGAAAAAAATATACCGTACCATTGAAAATTAGTTTAATGTTTGGTTCGATTTAGAACATCTTTCCAATGGTTGCTTAATTTGAAACCATCTTCTCGGTTGAAATTGTGTCTGTGTTTGTAGATCTGAATTGCATGTGCACCCGCATGTTCACCCTCCCTACACCTTTCAGCATGCTAAGTCCGCCAATTATTCAAGTAGTGGTACCCCAAACTTTCGCAGCACATGCGAGTGCATGTGCACAGAGTAGCATGTGCACCTGCATGTTCACCCTCTCTACACCTTTCATCATGCTAAGTCCGCCAATTAAATGCTAAATTTTTATGCTAATTCCTTTGTCAAGGCACCTTAATCCCTCTCACACAGCTTAAAGGCCGTGGTCTGAGCTTGGCTCTGTTTCACTCCAGCGCAGTCTTCGAGACAGTCTGGTCCCTTCACCTGATGAAGTCCGCTTGTGTTGTGGCCGAAACGTCGTGATTTTTGTTGTTTTATTTTTTTACCTACGTGACTTTACCGAATAGAACCAAAGCGTATACATATTCAGTGCTGGTGCCATGATGCCCAACGACAGCAGCACAAGCAGAAAGACCACACTGCGGAGCCATTACAGCAATAGAGATGTAACCGCCGAAAGGCCCTGCGAAACATTATATGACGTACTCTTTGGTTCTATTCGGTAAAGTCACGTAGGTAAAAATAAAATAACAAAAATCACGACGTTTCGGCCACAACACAAGTGGCCTTCATCAGGTGAAGGGACCGGACTGTGTTGTGGCCGAAACGTCGTGATTTTTGTTATTTTATTTTTACCTACGTGACTTTACCGAATAGAACCAAAGAGTATGGATCCTTGCAGTCACGAAAGTTTCAAATCTAGAATTATATGACGTCCCACCAGTGCCGAATGAAGCTAGTGTGGGCCTGTAGCATACGTTATAAAGGGGCCCTAAATTAAAAAAAAAATATTCTTGGTTCTTTCGGTAAAGTCACGTAGAAGGGAAAGAATAAAATAATAAAAATAAAAAAATAAAATTATCAACGACATTTCGACTGCAACACACGCAATCATCATCAGGTGTGAAAACCACAGCAAGAAAATTTGAAACGTCGTTGAGAATTGTATTGTTTTATATTTTTATTATTTTATTGTTTCCCTTCTACGTGACTTTACCGAAAGAACCAAGAATATGAATCACTGCAGTCACGAAAGCTTTAAATAAAAAACAAATATTAAAACACAATTTTTTTACTTGCATAGTAAAGTAATTGTATTTTTCATTTGCTTTACAGCCAGATAATACGACAAATCGCTAACCTTAAACACCCAGTCGTTCGTAAAAGTTGAAGGCTGTATCGTACTAAATTAATAGAGCAAGTGCAGAATCACTTAACCGGAATTAATAGCTTGAAGGCATTTAGCGCGGGGCCCTTGAAAGTGCGGACCCGTAGCATATGTAGCTACTTTTGCTACTACGATAATATAATCCGGCACTGCGTCCAACTCTCTGGCTTCCTCTGTCTCCCACGCCATTCGCCCAACCCACATTGGTACACGTTCGTGCGTTGAGCAACGTTTGTCAATTACGAGAAAAAAAACGCGTCACAACAGAAGACATTGTGCAGGCCGGAAACCCATATGTTTCAAACAATACACACAAACTCGTGCAACAAGTAAGCACACAGCACAGCCCTTTGACCATAACGCAAAAACCACTATCAGTTCCTGAAGAATTGCATTGTGGTCCTCTCGTCTTGGGTCACCATTAGAATACGTTTGAGCAAACGTGACGGACTGACGGGCAGCAGTGATAGACAACGGTGAACCGGTTTTGTAACTATTAGGACTCATCAGTACACTGGGCCGTATTATTTAATGTGCACAGTAGGCACTGTGCCTAGTGCCTACGAACAACTAAAGGGCCTACGAAAACAATTGACCGTGTTTTTTTTGTATGATAACAAAACATGTAACCAAGATACCTTCTTAAATAAATATATTCATGTTTAAATTAACGGCAACCTTGTAAAGCTGCGTCATCCGATGTGATAATCAGAGTAAAAGATAGTTGAAGAAATTTGCGCTCACAATATTTTTAGGCTTACCTTGGGTTTTTTCAACAATTTCAAATTAAATCTGCTCATCCGCGGCACACAGCGGCGCTCCCATCGAATGAGGGCACAGACTAAATGATGAACGTATCAGCAGTAACGACATCTGTCCAGCGGCTGGACGAAGTATCGCGTGAAGCAAGCGGCGATAGTGACAATGGGGCAGCAGCAGTAACAACTGTAAAACAGTTATCACTGAAGGCCTACGAAACACAAGTGCCTATGGCCCAACAAGAAGCCTAATCCGGCCCTGTCAGTACAGCACAGTTCACCAATTCTCACTGGTGCAAAGCCTGCCTCTGGGAAGCATCTATTTTGTACAAAGATGTGCAGTCCCCGCTCCCACGCCACGGGGCTCTGTAGCTTGGCCAACGTCGATGCATTAGCCCGTGGACTAGGCAGCTTTGCACACGTTTAAGTCCCGTCGGTCGGCTTTGTATTGTTTTCATGCTCTGAGCCTCGGGCTATTATGTTGAACGGCAGTAACCCTGAAGGAAGCGTGCGTGGCCACACGCACGTACACGACGCTGGCCGACTCCAAGAAGAAATGAAACCACATTCCTTATCTTTTTTACACACCACCGGTTCTTGCAGTCGACCCAGGTATGCACCCGTATGATAATATTTTGGTACTGGCAAAGGAGGTCCCATGATATATGCACCCGTAGGTAGGTGCATATTTCGCTCTTGAGGCAAAGGAGGATAGGTGGTGTACCTTGATGTGCCAGTGAGTCAACCGCCTGCCTTACGATGAACTTCACACATTTTGCAATTCCAGCCGTAGTCAAATGACAAACAACCACGAACTACCATGCCGGGCCCCCAGCTCCGTCTCGGATGGGAGTGAAAACGAAAAGCTTTGGTCAAACAAAGCCAAAGGCGAGACATGGCTTAACACTTGCAACGCTGTAGTCCACGGGCAAATGTCGAACGTTTACCAATGTGGATTGGGTGTGCCAGTAAAAGTAGTGGTGCTGTAGAATACCGCTAAGGAGAGTGAATTTGAGTGGCCCAAAGGGTAGATTTTGGTGGTTTAGGGCCCACGCTTTGCACTCCATAAGCCCCCACCCTGATTACTATCCGCATGGCACGGAGAGACCCATCATCTATCCAGCTGTGGATTGGCAAATATCTTTACAATAAAGTAATTTATATTATTTTTTGGAAGTAGTTGCAACGCGCAACCTTATATGAATTTCCACAAAATGTCCGCTCCCTTCTGCCCCTCCACCACCAGCAGCACCAACTACCCCTGCTCCAATTCCAAACGCTCCAAAAGTTTTCAGCCGTCAGCGGCACCCTTGGGCTCCCCCCCCCCCCCCCCCCATCGTTGCTCCGTTGTGGTGGTGGTGGCGGGGGGGTAGTCAGCAAGCAACAGTAGAAGCATCGCGTGACCTCACGCACGCATCGGATAACGCGCGGCTTGTGGAAACGTGTGCGGCCTGCGGGGCCGCGCGCGACAAACTCAGCGCACGGGCCACGTGGCGAGATGAACGACTTCTCCACGCAGGAGGTGCCGTGGGGACTGTGGGATAGGACTCCAGGCAGGGTGGTCCAGATGTTTTCTGATTCCCCCCCCCGCCGCCGCCACCCCCCAATTAATTGACCCCGAACATTTTGTTTCTCGTTACATATTAATTTCTGTTTTAAATTCACCTTTCTTAACCAAATATATATTAACTTAAAGCTTTCGTGACTGTAGGAATTCATACTCTTTGGGTCTTTGTCTTTCGGTACAGTCACGTCGATATAATTTTTCACTTGAGGACGATTGCTTGTGTTGCCATCTCAACGTCGTTTTTTAAAACTATTTTTGTAATTATTTTTATATCGACGTGACTTTACCGAAAGACCGAAAGAGTATGTAAATAAATATGAAGCGTTAGAGAAGTAAATGGGGGTCACAAGACATCTGGACCCACCCTGCACATACCCCTTCTTCTGTCAACCCACTGCTGAATGAGGACCTCCCCATCAGCCCTATAACGTCGGATTGGGGTGGGGGGTGAGTTCCCTCCCAGCCCTCCCCCCCTTTTTCAAAAGTCTTAGACGTGGCCGAAAATGTCGGTTCAATATTTAACAGCAGTGATGGATTTTCCTTCGGCATTTCAAATGCTAACAACTAACACGAGCGTGGGAGACATCGAGCAGAGTGGCACGATCGACAAAGGCAGATCGTGTCGCTTATACTCATACCGTTTCGGCGTTCAACACTTGGTTAAAGTTTATTTAACATTGACTGTGTGGTAACCCACCTCCCATAACACTTTAAACAATGTTACTATTGGGCCGCTCCTCACGCCGTGTCGGTCGTGGCGGTTGTTCGACCATACTTCACCGTCCTGGTCAGCACGGTGGGTATGTTGCTGTACAAGTACAGTACTGCTCTCTGCCCCCCCCCATACTGCTCACGGCGTATAGCCCCGACCAGCATTGGATGAAGTCTTGTCCGGAAATTCGGTTTCCGATGCAAACTTTGCTGGACACTGAGTGAAGTTACGTTTTGTGAGTTTACCGAATCTCAGAACCGGGCAGTCATATTTTTATGGTGATATACAGGGTGCTTAAAAAAATGTCAAACTTATATGGGCCTATCGATTTTCATGTAAAAAGAACGGATAATACATTGTGACATGATAGCACATGCATGTTAACAGCTTCAAAATGTCAAAGAGTATCCACGTGTTCACCATCATTGTCAGCACATGCCTGGAATCTTCTCCAGGTGGTCCCCAGAGCATTGTGGTATTGTTGCAAATTCTCACAAGTGTTAACATTTTTGTAAAGCCCCCTGTATATTGTTTTTTACCACCAGGGCTGTGAAGTCTTACAGGCAGCTGACCCTGTCACGTGTTTACACGAGACGGCGGCAACCCTTTGTTACCAAAGAGGGGCATCTCTCGTGGACCATGGCTCCCTTCCCGTGACATCGCTGATCTCGCCAAGAAGCACAAACCATCACGCGAACTCACTCCGGTCATCCATGCCACAGCAGCAGCTGATTTTGGCTCAGCCATCGAACAAAGACGAATCACCGTATCGCGCGCTTTCAGATGCGCTTCTGCGGCTGTCTGGAGCGCTCTTCCGTCCGATATTAGGAAGCCACTGGAGCTATATGCACTTTTAACACTGATTTATTCACAACAGCTTATTGTGTGCTTAATTTGTTGTCCTTCCCCGGCACGTCCGATGTCCGCGGTTAGCTATGTACGGTGCGAAAGAAGTTCAAAATACATTGTTTATATAAAGATACCTATTTTCTGCCTATCTGTTGTGTTACTTATTTTATCCACAACGACGCTGGTATGTGGTGTGCGTTGTATAATTTTGCGTTTTTACGAACACATACAAAAATGATTTTACAGTAAGTGGCCAGAGGCAATGCGTTATGCAGTAAAGAGCCCGAATGTGTGTACATTGGACAGTACGAAGTCACAGCAATAAATGTGAACTTTTACATGAGTGGTCCTGATAATATCCAACTCATAAATCTCAGTCACACTTTTACGGAAGAAAAAATGGATCGCTATATGTCACAAAGTTGTGGGGCGAAACCCCATTTCCTCCGCAGAGAGATGTCTCAAATATTTCAGTGTAAGGATTCCATCCACAGTTCACAGCATTCCATGGCCTACGCGGCCTTCTGGGAGCGCAATAGCTTTGGGCTTTTCGCAATATTCGTTCAAGCCGAAGCTAAACTCCGAATCGGTTTTCGACGGACGGAAAGCGCATCTTCTGTTTGGGCTATAACGGGGATCTTTGTCTTGTACGCGCGTGTATATGTATGGAGAGCGGTGGCGCAGTGGTTAAGGCGCTGCGCCGCAAACCCGGCGAACCCGAGTTCGATTCCCGGCTCACGGCCAACTACAATGACGATTATCTGAACCGGACCTGGGCCACCCCTAGGTCGACTCAGCCTCAGATGAGTACCTGTTGCGGTGTGTAAACATCGCCACTGGAGAGACAAAGGCCGTCGGGCGTGGTGTTGGCCATCCACCCCCTCGTGTGCCGTGCCGGCCTTCATAGGTGCTCGCTAACAGCACGTGCCCCAAAATAATGTAAAGGCTATACGGGGAGTCTTTGTCTTGAACGTAACTGGTATGTGCTTTCTTTAACATGCGGAGGGGTCTCCTGCTCTTCACTACTTTCCTCTCGGGGGGAGGCGGGGATGAGCTCAGAGAGTCTCTCTGTTGACCGTTGCGGAGTGTTTACCCTCACTGCCAATGCGATCAGTGGTCGAGTTGTATCAAATATCTTCAGTGACATTTTCCCTTCACTTCGATTCCGATGTAAAATCAGTGTGAATGAAGGGGTCATTTTACGCAACTTACCACGTGACTTAATTTCAGCTGCATGGGTTTGTCCGGGTCAGCGAACTGAAAAAAAAACTAAACCATATCCGGCATACAACATCCAGTATACATCTGGCTCTGGCTATGGCTGGTCGTCACGTGCCACCTACTCCAAACTACCGGACAGCTGCAAAGTATTCAGTGAGAAATTGAACCCCGTATGGGATCAGACAAGACTCGTTATTCGCTGGCATTGCCCGCATTGTCAAGGATGTCTGTATTAGAATCAGGATCTTCATTTACACTTAGAGGAATCCGATGAGCTATACAGCTTTGTTTCACAGATATCCATTAAGGGCGGATCAGAAAGTGACAACAATATTCAACAAATTTCAAATCCACGATAGGAGTGCATAATATAGGAAAGGTAAGAAAATCACATTCAAAAAATTATATTTGTATTTGACCAGGTAAAGCCCACTGAGATATTAGCTTCTTTATCAGGGACGCATCCCTAGCCGATTCTCAAGGCAGGTGCTGTTATGGCAGCCAAAGGAGAGACGATGCTTGAGAGGGTGGACACCCTGCTGTTATGGCAGCCAAAGGAAACTGTTTCATCCAGCAGTGGCTGCTGCTGATGATGAAGATGTACGCACGTTTGCGTGTATCCATGTCACTCACTGTGTATGAGCTATGTTGCCGTCACACCGAGCCCGTTCGCTTGGCCCCCGGGGGTCGTGAGAACTTGGCAGCGGTGCAAAGGGACGCGTTAATGATTGCCGAAATTCCATGAGATGTCCAGACTGTGACACTTTTGGAGGATTGCGATTTATTCCGCCTGCATGCGGCTTATTAAAGTCGGCGGAGAGACCGAGAGAGGCACGGGAGGGATCTGGAGAGACGAGCAGACAGGAGAACGGCAAGCGGGAGACGTAAATGTGCCGTTAGAAACAGACCACTGTGCTGGAAAGCAGGAATACATTGCAATAGGATGACCGACATTACGAAGAGGAAGGGAGAGGTGCAAGGGTACCGGGAGAAAATGTTGTATGGTTTGTTATTGTAACGTTCTGACCTTACCACCGACTGGACATCTGTGGAACAAAGCGCTCTATAACTCATCGGATTCCTCCAGTGTAAATATTCTGATTCTAATTCTGAAACACAATCGTGTAACGGCACCGGGGTGGGAAAGCATTAGGTCCCTAGTGAGACTTCTGAGAAGCTGAGAGAAGGATACACGTGGGGACGTGCTGTACGTGAAGACAGAGACAAGGCCGTGGACGGAAGGGCTTGAAAACGGAGATAGGGCAGGGGCGTAGCTATCGAGTGTGCAGGCGGTGCAACTGCACCGGGAAACCCGTGGACCAGAGGAGCTCTCAGGTGCTACGAAGTGAGTGGAGTGGGGGGGGGGCATTTGGACCGGGAGAGGCCTCATTTCCTTGCTTGCCCCAGGGCCGATGCCACCCACCCATGCTGGGCCACTGAGACGAACAGCGGCGGACGGAACAAAGAGGGGGGGGGGGGCTGCTGAGTGTGAGGGGGGGTGGGCTGGAGGCAGGAAGGAGGTCGCTGTGGGGAAGATCGGAGAGGGTTTAGGGAAGTTGTTATGGCCTTTGGAGGAAACGTTCCAGCCCGGGCCGCGGCGTCTGACCCACAGGTTCGCATCCTGAGCCGGGTCCATGGTACTGTGCTGAGCAGGGAGTCTTCTTTGCGGGTAAGGGACCTCTCCTCATCACATTATCATCATCGTCGTCGTTCTCATCATCGGCCGTGGTCAATCCACTGCTCATGTTCACTGCCGGCGTTCTCATCGTGGCTCACACTCATTGTCTTTTGAAGCAGCTGAAATTAGACATCGATTTATAGTTGCTGCTCAAGTCAAAAAGTAGAATCCCCCTACTGTATGTATGTTGACCTTCTTTCGCACCGTACGTAAACCAACCGTGCTAATCGGAGGTGCGGGGCTGTGTTTGTGTCACCTGATGACGGTTGCTTGTGTTGCAATCGAAACGTCGTGATCTATGCGACTTTAGTGAAAGAACCAAAGAGTATGGATTCCTGCAGTCACGAAAGCTTAAAATCAAGATAGTATTCGTTATTTTTGCTGTAATCAATCTTGTCCATCCCTTCACGTCTGCCCCCTCTTTGTTTCTACCGCAGCCTCTCCCGAGCTACATGACCTTCGTGCAGAAGGCCACCCTGTGGGGTCAGGGTCCTTTCGCTACCGCGGTGAGTGAGTCCAGCGTGAAGTCTTCGCTTTCAAAAGTCTCGCGCCTCTGTCCCCTAAAGTGTCCATGAGACTATTCGTAATTAAGGGTTTTTTATTGTTTCTTTGGGGGGGGGGGGTAGATCTCGTAAATACGAATGCGTCGTTAGTCCACAACCACCCTGCAACTTCGGGCTGGCGGAGCATTGGCGCAGCGCTGTGTCGCTTCATCATTATCACCATCAGCAGCCACTGCTGGATGAAGGCCTCACCTCAAGCCGTCGCCTCTCTTCACGGTCTTGCGATGGCGTAAATTAATCTCTTATCTGTTTATTCGCTGGTCACATTGCCCCAGCTCCACGGAGGGCTTGCCCCTAATTCCACATTCCACAATCTTGAGAGGTTCCAATACCTCGGGGATTGGAGCGCTGAGATCCAGGTTTTAGCCGCCTGTCATACAAACTATATATTTGTATTGTACCAGGTAAGGCCCACTGAGCTATCGGGAGGTCTGTTTTCCCAGAAGCGACCCTGACCACACATGATGGCTGAAACGAAGTGGCGTTATAACAGCAGCCAAATACTGTACTCTAAAACTCCAACTCTGAGAATGAGCTTAAGGGTCGCGCTGACAGCTTTCGTCCTGCAGCTGGGACGGGTGGTGAAGTGCTGCCCCCTCGTGTAGTGTGCATCAGAAGTCACTTGAAAGGATCTCAAAGGCAGTTCTGAGATATCCACTTCTGCGGGCTAATTCTTTGACCCGGGGTACGGTGCGCGGGGGGGGGTTAAGGAGGCGGGCGTTGGGCTTGACATGGACAGAGCTCAATCGGGATAAGAAGAGGTTGATTTAGAAGCCAACTCCACAGCCAAGTCAAGGCTGACACCCAGCAGCATGCGTTACTGAAGCGAAGCACTGCAGGGGGCGCTACGTGACAGTAATGTGCTGTAGTTTTATTTACGAAAAAAATGCAGTCAACTGCAGCGAATGAGACAGAAATGAAACCGCGCCTAGGATGATTGAAGAGGCTTAAGCGACGGTGGCTTGTGAAGTTGGCCACAAGATAGATGAGAGAAAATCAAAAGTCACTTAAAATCGGTTCGCTAAACAAAATAAAATACGAGTGCCGTAGGGGACACGTCGGGAAGACAGCCGAGAGAGTGGTAACACCGGGAGCGATTGCTGAAGGTGGAGTGGCAATTAATAAACACATTAAATACAGTTTGCAGAGAAAATTGCAGGTGCGGAGTGTTTTTGGGGTAATTGAAGTTGATGATCAAAAGCATAGCAATGTGCCCAGAGAGGAAACATTTCAACAGTGGGAACATAGTCTGTTATGACACGAATGTGGAACACGTGGTTCAGGGAACAGACACAATCTGGACACGTAACATTGCCTATTAAACTACAAAACTAAACTATTTTTCATTTTACCAGGTAAAGCCCACTGAGCTATATGGATATTTTTCAGAAACGGTATGGCCACCAATGATAGTCCAACGAAGTGGCTTATCACGTGCACATCTATAACAGCCAAATACCCTAAACGCGTGTTCATTCTAAATGTGGAGGGGAAATTCGTAGAAAAATCCACGCGACCACGGAGGGAGAGAGAGAGAGAGACCACACGCAAGCTCCAAATATACACCAGGCGTCAGGGTCGGCTTCGAACCCACGACCTGCTGTGTACTAGGCGAGGTAGTTAACATCTCGCCACCGTGGTACCTCTTACTTAAGCAAAGTAAGTGGGGCATGGGCGCGTGCAGAACACGTCGCTAGATAAAGGGCCTCGTGGCTGATGGTCGAGACTGGCGACTGAATGGCAGCCAAAGCAGGGAAACACACCCGAGGGGACGACCGTGACCGAGATGCAGCGATAAGATTGGCTCGCGTGTCAGAGCGAGATGTCCCTGTGACATCATCGTAAGAACGTGAAGGGATGGCGCCTGAGAGGGGAAGCCTCTTCATCAAGCAGTGGGTGGATGATGACACTTTACGATGATGATGATGATGGATGAAAAGTGGCAATAATTGAAACCTTGGAACCCACTTGCAAAGCGAGATGTTCCTTCCATCTCGAGGGGTTTTTCAGGTGATTTTTTTTAAAACTCTTACAAATAATGACCCGCACAAAAGTCTAAAAAAATCTCTCCGCCGGTGCGACCACCTTACCTACCCGTTCGGATTGCCCACAATGCAACAGTGCACGTTTGTCAGCCTCGAATGCGAGTGGTGAACAACAACAACAAAACCAGTCACGGGGAATTGCTGCCCCCCTCCCGTTGAATGTCTCTGATTGATGTCTCCCTCTCTCTCTCTCTGTGTGTCGGGGCCGCGCTCTTTGGCTTGATAAAAGCGAGCCATATTTTACGCGGCAATCGAGGCGCTGGCTGGCTGGCTGGCTCGACAGTGACGCGTTGCCCGCGTTTCCGAGCCAGCGCACCTGTGCTTTATAGCCCACGTGTGTGTTCAGGTGTCACGGACGTGTGCGGGGAGCGCCAAGTGCGGCGACGCTGCCAAAACCTCGGGCCCCCCGGTCCGAGTTCGATTCCGGCCCGCGGCCACCAACACCAGTGACGAATATCTAAACCGGCCTCCCCTAGGTAGACTCAGCCTAAAATGTGTATAACTGGTGCGATGTGTGAACATCGTCACTTGAGAGACAAAGGCGGCCGGGCGTGGTGCTACTCCCCCCCCCCAATTCCCCCCCCCCCCTCATGTGTCATTACGGCCTTCATAGATTGTTGCTAAAGTCCGTAAAGGATATACGGGGGATTACGGGTAGGATTTTCGTCTTTGCGCTTGCGTACGTATTCCGCAAGCTTACAGACAGTTACGGCAGCTGACCTTTGCACCCATTGTTGCATTGTTGCCGGAGCGATTCCATAAATGCCCGAGACCTTCAGATGCTCCGGACCCATCAGGATGCTTCGCTGACTGTGGCAGCACCGTACGCGGTGCTTGCTGTCTGGCTTTGGGGCCACATTTGTGCGTTTTAGAGAGCCACATACGTTCGGGAAAAAAAAAGATGCATATCTTATGCCTTCCAATTGGTGTCTCTCTTTGAGAGTGTTTAATTAGCAGTAAGGTAACCCACGGGTAGCATGCGTATCTGCGAATAGGAATCTTTTTAGATCTGTTTTTTTTGTCTTTTTAGGAGCAATCGAAAAACAGTGCACAAGCTGAACTAAAACTAAACATTTTTTTTTTATTTTACCAGGTAAGGCCCACTGAGCTATATCGTTCTTTTTCAGAAGCGACCTGGCCACAAATAATAACTCAACGAAGTTGGCTTATCATATGGAAATGTATAGCAGCCAAAAATACTATCAACGCATGTTGATTCTAAATGTGGAGGGAAAACACGGAGCACGAGGAGAATCATCCACATGGGCACGGGGAGAACATGCAAACTCCAAATATACAGACGTCAGGGATCGAAACCACGACCTATTGTATACCAGGCGAGGTAGTTAACATCTCGCCAACATGGTGCCAAATTAAAACATGAGACCCTGTTGAATATGGTGTGGTATCATCATCATCACAAGCCATGATCTATAAACTGCTGTATGAAGGCTCCCCCAAGCCGTAGGGTACGAGTTACACATGTACCTGCGTGTGTGTGCCTCTCTGTGTGCCGGGTGTTAGTGGGGAGCGGTCGCGTAGCGGTTAGCGTGCTGTGCTACGAACCTGGCGACCCGGGTTCGATTCCCGCCAACACCAGTGACGATTATTTTAACCGGTCCTGGGCCTTCCTAAGTCGACTCAGCCTCAAATGTGCTGTGCCGGCCTCTTTAGATGCTCGCTAACAGCACTTGCCCCTACAGTCTGGTAAGGCTATACGGGGGATCTTTGTCTTTTGTTGTCGCTGCTGCTGCCGGGTGTTTTATGTTCCGACTGTGCTGCAGCCTGCAGGTCGCTCAGCGGAGAGAGACGAACCGTGTCCACGCTACTTGGCCCACATGCTCCTGACCCCCAAGGCTCCCCCCTGCAGGTCGCACCGAGCAGCCCACCGCCCCCAACGTAGCGACCCCAATCCGCCTCTGCGCGCTTCGAGGGGACCTCCACGGACACGGGACCCCGGGTGCCCGGCTCCCTTCTGCAAGTGGCCCCCGCCCTGCGGTGAGTGGCAGTGCAAGCGTCTGGGAACCACCCCTGCCCGGTTATACGGTTGTGGTATCAATTCTAGATTTGAAGCTTTCGTGACTGCAAGGATCCATACTCTTTGGTTCTATTCGGTGAAGTCACGTAGGTAAAAATAAAACAACAAAAATCACGACGTTTCGGCCACAACACAAGTGGCCTTCATCAGGTGAAGGGACCGGACTGTCCAGAGGACAGCGTTGGAGTGAAGACAGCCAAGCCCAGGTCGCATCCTTTAAGCTGTGTGGGAGGAAACAAAAAACGCCTTGACAAAGGAATTAGCATAAAATGATGTACTGGACCGGCATGGTGGGGGGGGGGGGGTTACATAATGTTGTTGTGAAGGGAAATAAGCTGCTGTGAAAGTTTGGGATACCACTACTTGAAAAAATATACTATACCATTGAAAATGAGTGTAATGTTTGGTTTGATTTAGAACATCTTTCCAATGATTGCTTAATTTGAAACCATCCTCTCGGTTGAAATTGTGTCTGTGTTTGTAAATCTGAATTGCCTCGTGGACAAATCTCTGATAAAAAAACGTGGGTTTGCAGAGAACCTTGGTATCGGAGAAAATTATATCGTGATCACGAACAGCGTTGTAACAGTGATCAGCTACGGCAGAAGAATTCGTTCTGCCGTGTTTCAAATCTGATTTCGTCTCCCCCGATATAGCAGTCACCACAGGTGGTATCATCATCGTCGTCGTCGTCGTCATCAGCCGTGATCTATCTACTGCTGCACGAAGGCTCCCCTCTGTCCGTCACAATCTCTCACGGCCTCGCGATGCAGCAACCCATCTCGTTTCTGCACGCAGCACGGGGAAGGTCTTCATCCAGCAGTGGATTGACAAAGGGATATACATTTTTTCTAAATGATTATTCTCGGGTCGTGGTGTCTCTATGTTAGTGGGGGGAAGGGGGGTTCTCTTTGCTATATATCTGATTTTTTTTAAGCTTTCGTGACTGCAGGAATCCAGTTTGCATGTTCTCCCCGTGCTCCGGGTTTTCCCTCCACATTTAGAAACAAAATACGTTGATAGTATTTTTGGCTGCTATACATTTCCATATGATAAGCCAACTTCGTTGAGTTATTATTTGTGGCCAGGTCGCTTCCATACTCTTTGGTTCTTTCGGTAAAGTCACGTAGGTATAACAGAAAATAAATCACGACGTTTCGGGCGCAACACAAGCGTTCGTCATCAGGTGGGAAAGCACCTGATGACGGACGCTTATGTTGCGCCCGAAACGTCGTGATTTATTTTATTTTATACCTATGTGACTTTACTGAAAGAACCAAAGAGTATAAGTCTGCTTTTTTTCTCTCTCTCTCAATTCAACTTGCACTATGGGCATCATGCCGTTCGGCACATTTTCAGCAAAATTTCAAAAATGCAGCGAGCGGTGCACCAAAACGTGCCAGAGAGAACATCCCCCGGAAGACGACGTCAAAGGGACTGCCTTCAGAGGTCACTTCAATCGACCTCTTTGTCTAAACGAGGGCATCCATTATCAACGCCCTGTTCCTTGTGCGTCGGTCGAAAACGAAATGTTTAATTCTCAGAGCAGGAGCTTACTCAAATGAAGTGACAAACCGTACGTAGTATGGTTGGCTACATACGGTGCAAAAGAAGTTCAATATACATCCAAATTAAACTTAATGTGATGGGTTTGTTTTGTGGCCAGTTATTGGTGACTGGCCGGCGACCAGCAATTGAATCACAGGGCGGCTACCTGGATCCGAACCCAGGATTCTCAGCAGTGCCAGATCAGAGCTCAGACTCCTAAACCATCCGGCGAACTCTACGTTGGTGTTATTAAGGAAACGTTTTTTTTTACGATTTATTTACTGTTTTATGAGTTGACAAAGTGCCTTTATTGTTCCAACTTGCAAGCCTACAAGCTTGTGTGGCGTTGCTTTAAAGGATGTTAATTTTACAGGAGCCAGTGCGGAGATATTTCAATTGAACATACTTTCCATTGGCAAATGTGAAAGTCATTCATTTGCATGTTTGTGTGTATGTGTGTGTATGTGTGTATGTGTGTGTATGTGTGACCGGCTCCAGTTTAACAGCAGAGGTCTCACTCCGAATCAGTCAAGCGGCAATATCTTTTCATCGGTTGCGTAACGCTGTGTGGAAGCTACCTGGTCTGTCGCTCCGCACTAAGCTTCAGGTCTTCTCGGCTACGATCATTCCCTCCCTTCTCTACGCTTGCGAAACGTGGACCCCCCTAATGGAACATCTTCGCCGGTTAGAAACATTTAGACTAGCCTGCCTACGATCCATCCTGGGTTTAACCAGGCTGGATTGTGTGAGGAGCTCACAAATCCTTGAAAGATCTGGGCAAGGTCCCATCGGTGAGCTCCTCCGGCAGGCAACGCTGCGTTGGCTGGATCATGTAGTCCGCATGCCCAGCCACCGCATGCCGAAACAGCTTTTGTTCGGCCGGATCGAGGGGGCTAAACGGGCGCGGCACGGGCTAGAGAAGAGATGGAGTGATGTGGTACAGGAGAACGTGGAGCTAAGTGGACTTACCGATGACTGGTACCAGCGGTTTCAAGATCGGCCTCTGTGGAGGAGGCTCGTGAAGGACGCTACTGGGCAGTTGGAGGCAGTCGCCCTCCAACAACAACGGAGGGCAGAGGAGCGACGCTCACAACAACGAGCGGAGTGCCGGGTGGCTAAAGCACAGCAGGTTGGCACAGTAGGGGGTACAGGTGGTGCATCAGCCAGTCATCTCAGTCATCTTAGTCAGTCGACCCGTGGCACTTGGGTCTGCCCCGTGACCTCCTGCCAGCAGGCGTTCGACACTTCACGTGGCCTCAAGGTGCACATGGCCTGGCACAAGCGTCGTGGTGACGTCAGCGCCACTTAGTGGCGAATGGCGGTTGTTGTTGTATGTTGAACTTCTTTCGCACCGCACGTCGCCAACCGTATTAAACTGAGGTGCGGGGAAGGACAACAAACTAAAGGCAGAAAAATTATTCACGTGAACAAATGTTCATGATTGTCCTTTTTAAAACATGGTATTACCTTACTTAAAGCTTTCGTGACTGCAGTAATTCATACTCTTTGGGTCTTTCGGTAAAGTCACGTAGATAGAAAAATAATAAAATTCACGACGTTTCGATAGCAAAAATGCAGCAGGCGGACAATAGTCCGCCTGCTGCATTTTTTAACCTGAAGACGATTGCTTGTGTTGCGATCGAAACGTCGTGATTTTGATTATTTTATGATTTTTCTATCTACGTGACTTTACCGAAAGACCCAAAGAGCATGGTATTACCTGATATGATGTGTAGGTTAGAAACTTAGACGAAGACACTGGAATGAAGGATGCATAGCGCGTAAAGAGCCGTGGAAAAGTGCACGCTTGAAATTACACCGAGAGACAGAAAGGGGAACACGTGGATCACGGAACGTGCATAAATGAGACTTTATTTTGATTGTTAAGAAAAGGAAGTGGACTTGAGCAGGACGTGTCACGCGAAAAGATGGCGGAAACTGGCAGAGACGAACGACAGAATTTCGGCCAAAGGAGAGAACACATCTCAGAATCAGAATCATTAGGTTCACTGTTGCATCGTACATCCTGCCAAAAGCAATGGTGCAATAAATAAAAAAATATTCTCATGTTTACGACCTCATGAATAGCGTTCCTTCCACGTTTATGTGCAATTTGCCCACTAACAGATCACTTTAATTATTTCGTTGCCTAGAAAACACTGCGAATGTAAAAAAACAAAACCTCAAAACTGAACTCTACATGGAATTGGTCGCCCCTATAGTTGTGGCTGTCGTTTAATAGGACCCCTCCCGCCCCACCTCGCACCAGAACACCCCCCCCTCCACGTCCCACCCAGTATGGCGAATGGATGCCATGGCCTCACTGAGTGCTGGTGCCAGTATGAATGGATGCCATGGCCTCACTGAGTGCCGGTGGCAGTGTTAATGGATGCCATGGCCTCACTGAGTGCTGGTGGCAGTGTTAATGGATGCCATTACCTCACTGAGTGCCAGTGTGAATGGATGCCATGGCCTCACTGAGTGCCAGTGGCAGTGCGAATAGATGCCATGGCCTCACTGAGTGACAGTGGCAGTGTTAATGGATGCCATTGCCTCACTGAGTGCTGGTGGTAGTGTCAATGGATGCCATGGCCTCACTGAATGCCAGTGGCAGTGCGAATGGATGCCATGGCCTCACTGAGTTACAGTGGCAGTGTTAATGGATGCCATGGCCTCACTGAATGCCGGTGGCAGTGTTAATGGATGCCATGCGAACACTGCCTGGGTGCCTGAGGTGGATTACGGTGACCCCCGCATCTTGCTGCTAAAGCATAACTTTACATAACCCCAGGGTCAAGGCCCAGGCAGGGGCCGTGATACAACGGGCCTCTAAAAAAAACAAACGGCCTCTTTCCTCCCCGTGTCGCTCTGTTTGCCTGTGCGTTTTACGCGCTTTATTATGTTTGGAGACGGTGGCAAACCTCATCCGTGCAGAACTTGTGCACGGTGATGTTATGCTGCTGTTCCCATCCCCCGTGGTGTTATCCATTCGTTTAAACATCAAACCTGTTCTTTTTCTTTTTACATTTCAACAATTTCTACGCCTATCGTTTGAGGGCTCAGTCCTGGTCACAGTTCACGGTGCCGCGCTAGAGGGATGCCACCTTCTGCGGCGCAACAAAAATAAACGGGGGGCATCACAGGAATAAGGAGAATATCTCACGATACCGGAGGAGGAGGAAGGAGGAAGGAGGACTGTCTTGAGTGGTGTCTCGCAAACTGACAAAAATCGGGGCTTTTCGTGTTCCAGAAAATCTTCATATTTTCCAGGGCAGCCCACCTCGATAAGAGGACGATCCTTGGAAGACAACGAATGGCAGTTGGCAACCCTCGCTGACGTCGTACTCCTGACCCAAAAGATAAAGATGCCCCGTATAGCCTCAACATATTGTTGTGGCAAGTGCTGTTAGCGAGCGAGCACTTATGAAGGCCGGCACGGCACACGAGGGGGGTGATGTGGGTGGCCAGCACCATGCCAGATTGCTTTTGTCTCCTTCATGGCGACGATTACGCACCGCATTCAGGTTCTCATTTGAGGCTGAGTCGACCTAGGGGAGGCCAAAATCCGGTTCAGATAATCGTCACCGGTGTTGGCCATGAACAGGAATCGAACTCTGGATGCCGGGTTCGTAGGGCAGCGCGCTTACCACTGCGCTTCCGCTTCCCAGATTGCATTCACACACCCACAAACGACTTGGAGAACATCACTATTATACCATTATCGCCAGCCACCAGTTATCCACCACTGGATGAAGGCCTCCCGAAACCGTTGCCATCATCCCACAGGGTCTTGCAATGCAGCAATCCGTCAAACTCGCTGCATCTATGCGGCAGACCTATTCTCGGACGCATTCCCTACTTGTAGAAGAATATTACATTCATTATTTATTTGAGTCAGTATATATATTTTTAAAATCCAGACTGTACTGCCTTTAAACGTGAAACATTAGTCCATGATCGCTCTGTATCTTTATGATTAATGACCCTCCCATAGCTAAGCCTGAGCAAATTAAACACGACATTAATTACTTGTATTCACAATGTTATGCCTTTGCTGTGTTTTCACTGGTGACTATGCATAGGCCATAAAATACGGGTGCACCCAAGTTCCACTGAGGTTCTAACTCCAGTGAGAGTCTGGGGTTTGAACCTAGGATCTCAGCAGTCCCAATTCACTACCTTGAACACAGACACAGTGTTACCTGGTCATTTGTTGCGGGGTTTTTTTTCGTTCGTTGTTTATATATCGCCGACCAGCGCAGGTGTTGAATGAGCCCAGGTGAGAGCTGTATAGTTTTGTGATCGTGTGTTCGTGTGTGCGTGTTTCGGAGATTCTTGTTTTGCCACAGCTCGTAGCGGGGTAAAGATAACGCGAGACAGACTTTTCTTGTTGTCCTCAAACGTCACCAAAAGCCGCACTCGCACCTCCTCATCGACGCGAAACACCCCGAGTCCCCGCTGGTGTCAGCCGAGCCTGAGCCAACGTGAGGCCCTCAAGGCACGGGTGCTTTTCCACCGGCTGTTTAGGGTGCCGAGCCAGGAACAAACCGTGAAACCTCCTTTTGGCTTCACGACAACATCTGAGTCTGGCTCAAGGCTCGGGTTCTGCAGTGAAAAGAGACAAAAAAACAACAACAACCTGGCCCCGGCATGGCTAAGGTTTGAAGTGGAAAAAAAAGAGCAAAAGCACGGGATGCTTTCGTTTGATTTTCATCGTCAAATATGGTCAACATTTTACTACGACTATCACGGTGGATAGCGCTGGCACAGAAGTCAGGCGCGCTGTGCTTTGAACCCAGCGACCTGAGTTCAAATTCCTGGCCACAGCTCACATCAGTGGTGACTCATATATACGTACAGTATATGTGCATTTCAAAGGATGATATGTAGGCAGTAAAGAGAGGGTGAAATATTTCAAGAACAAATGTTATCTCTCATGAGCAATGGCAGATAAAGATCTGTAGAGGGTAAGAGAGAACGCAGAGCGAAGAGGAGCAAATAGTGTTACTGCAGAGAGATAACGGAGACAAATTGTTGCGCACGGAAAGGTAAAGAAAGACCGATAACGAGAGATAATGCAGCCACTGTTAATGACAGATAAGAAAAGAGTGGAAGAAATTTTCCATTTACCACCCAAAATTGTAACCCCATTGTGTCATCAGCATCACACCATGAGAGATGTCCATTTGGAGATCTGGCAGAAAGGTGCAACCTGTCTTTGTTAGAGAGCAACACTACAACGTGGATAAAGTAGAATGGAGGAGAGACGAAATAGGCGAATGCGTTTTTCGTGAGCAAGGGAATGAGAAGTTAAATTTCGATTTAAAGCTTTCGTGACTGCAAGGATTCATCTTCTTTGGTTCTTTCGGTAAAGTCACGTAGAATGAGAATAAAATAATAAATTGATAAAATAAAAACGTCGTGAGAATATTATTGCGTTATTTTATTTTATCAATGTATTATTTTATTCTCATTCTACGTGACTTTACCGAAAGAACCAAAGAAGATGAATGAGAGTTTGTAAATGAACGGGGACCTGGCAGTGCCCTCCTAAAAAAAAAACTTCACTGTCTCCGCAGCGACCCTGCCGAATCGGAACCTATGGCCACAGCACTGGAGCAAGCACCGCGTCCTCCACCCTCCTGCTCCCTGCTCACCACAGGCCGAGTGGCCTGGGAGGCGAGCGGAACACAAGAACCGGTGCACTGCGGAGAAGAAGACGCCTGAGGCAAGGGGAAGCTGGACACCTCTAGGAGAAAGGAAGCGGGCTGAACCTCTCCTGGATGTCCCGGAGGCCACGGGCAGAGCCGGGGTGGGTGCAGGGGACAGCTGTGGTGGGGCACAGCGTGAGGAAGACCATCGGGATGATCCAGTGGGTATGCGGGGCATGGTGGCAGAGGAGGAGGATAAGGAGGAAGAGGGGGAGAAAGAGGTTGGTGCTCGAATGGAGCAGAAAATGGAGACGCGTAGCCTTACATCTGAAAGGGAGTCGCTTCTGGATACTGGTGAGCCATGCTCCGGCACAAGTATGCACGACCTCACTTTTAATTCACGTGCGCGCACCTCGCACGCACGCGAGTATTATTGATACCGCGCGTCCCATGCAGCACGATGCCCGCATGCACGGAGGTCAATCTTCCTTCAATACTAAGCTCCTCCCTACCCCAGCTGGCCTGGAATCACCCCCCCCACCCCAGCGATCCGTGCAGTCGACTTCCTACTCCCGTTCAAGTCTGTAACCTCAAGAACCTTCCTCTCCTCTTCTCGGTCTCTCCTCGTCTTCTTTGTTACCACGAACACGCTCGGGAATTCCGCAACAGCGTCTCGTTGTGGCAGTTGCAGCTCCATGCTCCAGTAATCCGCACTGTACACTTCAGGTTGATCCAGATGTCTTGTGATCCCCCCCCCCCCATTTAATTCTCTACAACTTAAAAAAATGTGTAAATAAGGTTTATTTAACACAACAAATGAATGTGCAAAGGTGAAAAAATAATGTTAGGGGTCAATTAATTGGAGGTCACAAGACATCTGGACCATGCTGTATTGTATAATATTGTGTGGGCTGTACACAGGGCCGGTGCTAAGGGGGTGCTGGGGTGGGCCCTGCACCACCAAATATCCCCTTTGGGCCACCCGAGGTCACTCTCCTTAGCGGTTCGTCACTGCTCTTGTGGCCCCCCACGAAACAGATCTACTGAGCCCCCCCCCCCCGCCGTCCCCCTATCCGGCCTGAGTTGGGAGCCAGCCCTGGCTACATAATCCAAAGCAATTTGGATTCGCTTCCTCTTCTCGCTTCGTTATGATTTCTTCATTAAATGTCTTCCCGATTGATTCCCACGCCTTTTTGTTAGAAAGAGAAACAAAAACGTGCGTCTCTCATCCGTCTCTGACGTTTGCTATCAATCGTCCGTTCCTTAATCTCTCTGCATTGCTTAAAATATACGGTTGGATGTTATCACCGCGTTCATACATACGAGTTAAAGCATATTAGACCGGACTCGAGCTACAAGGTGCTAGACGTTGCGTATCCTGTTCACTCCCCACGGACACCAAGGGCCATCAAAGCGTGACAACCGTAATTAGGATGCAGTTTCTTGCCGACCCAAACAACAGCCGCCACGGGTTTTAAGCAAATGTGTTTCGCTCAGGACTCCGAGTTGATGAACAGCCCTGATTGTTGAAGCCAAGCTGTTTTTCGACGATTGCCTCAGTTCCTCGAGGTTATCGTTTGGGGGTTGGGAAGGTGTTTTTGTTTACCCAGAAATGTTCGAATGTCAGAGCCACCTCGAGAAGGGAAACCGTGTGAGACGTTGTAGCCCAAGCCTATGGCGTCGGTAGTTAGCGCATCGTGCTACCAACCCATTCACCCGAGTTCGATTCCCGCTCACGGCCAACACCAGTGACGATTAACTGAAACCGGTCATGGGCCTCCCCCTAGGTCGACTCAGCCTCAAATGAGTTCCTGGTGCGATGCGTAAATGTCGCCACTGGGGAGACAATGGCGGCCGGGCGTGGTGCTGGCCCAACCACCCCCTCGTATGCCGTGCCGTCTTTCATGAATAGGTGCTACTCGCTCAGAGCACTTGCCCCAACAGTCTGTTCAGTGGCTATACGGGGGAGGTGGGGGGGGTCTTTGTAGCCGAGGCATAGACCACAAGGTGGCAGAGTCTGACACACGACCGAGGAACGTTGGTGCCACTCCCTGGCTCAGGTCACACGGTACGGGTATATCGTGGGGTTTATTTAACCAAAGCCCGCCCCGGCTACAGCTTCTCTCCACCGAGCGACGCTTTAAAAATGTGTCGCTTTTTTTTCTTCTTTAAACGATGCGGTGTGCCTTGTATGCCTTTGCTTGGCTGTGAAGGAGATGAGGTCGTTTGAGCGGGGACCTCCCTGGGCTCTCTGCCACCTACCCAGTAAACGTGCCAACGTTTGAGACAACGTTGGCATGTGGATGCAACCGTTGGCCCAACGTTGGCCCAACATTCCATGCCAACCCGTCCCTCCTCATCCCATGGCCTGGTATACAGCAGGAGGTGGTGGGTTCGATCCCAACCCTGACGCCTGCTGCTGTATATTTGGAGTTTGCGGTGTCTCTCTCCCCCTGTGGTCGCGTGGATTTTGCTCTGGGCCCTCCGGTTTTTCCCTCCGCAATTAGAAGCAACATACATTTTAAGTCTTTGGCTGCAATACATTTCGACGTGATAAGCCACTTCGTTGAGCTATCATTTGTGGCCAGGTAACTTCTGAAAAGGTTACATAGCTCAGTGGGTCATACCTGGTAAAATAAAAAATAGTTTTACTTTTAGTTTATGTTTTGGACTTTTCATTGACATAAGCTAGCGGAGTAGAAGGCAGATATAGGCACACACCTTGGCATCTAGGCGAGAGGGCCAGCATAGTGTTAGGGTAGGCCCCGTGGTCTATCCAACGTGAACACACGGAGCTTTCGACAGACAGCAAAGTTTAATAATGAGAACGTGAGATGGAAAATCGTTTATGAGCAATAGCTACGCCGCTGCCCTCACCCCCTCTGCCCAGCATTGCTCCCCCGTATTACCAAACCCCGAATGCCCACGCCATCGTCCGTCACCACTTGCGCCACCCCCACCCCCCAACTCGCCGCCCTCCGCAGATGATGATTTCTCGGGACGCGTGACGCCGCTGAGCGGGCTCTGCTCCTCCCTGGAGGCGAGCCCCGGCGCGGGGAGCTTCTCCGGCCGTTCTTCTCTCTCCTCTGCCATCCCCAGCGCGCGCGACAAGTGCCGAAGGTTCCTCGAGGACTTCCCTGACGAGGTGGTGGTGGTGAACCGGTGTGACGTTCAGGTGCAAGGCGCTCAAGGTGTATCAGCGCTGACCAGGTGTGTTCTCGCTGGTGGGGGGGTGGGGGGGCGGTGAATGTTCTTTATTGCGCCTACGAGCAACTTCACAGGGAATTCGCGCGCCCGGCGGACGTGCGGATGGTTGAAGCTGAGCAGAGTCGAGAGCGTGGTTTGGTGTTTTGGATGGCAGACGGCAGACAGCAGGTGAGCTGTGGGCGTTGAGGCAGGAGGAGAGGGCCCATTCGGCATTGCTCCACATTCAGCATCCCGCACTGACCAGTGCGGTGAGGCATGGTCAAAATAACCCTCCATGATACAGGTTTTTTTTTTTTTGGGTTAGATCGCGTGATAATATATACAGTGAGGGAAAAAAGTATTTGATCCCCTGCTGATTTTGTACGTTTGCCCACTGGTAGGTTTTTTTGAACAGTGAGAGACAGAATAACAACAACAACAAAATCCAGAAAAACGCATGTCAAAAATGTTATAAATTGATTGGCATTTTAATGAGGGAAATAAGTATTTGACCCCCTCTCAATCAGAAAGATTTCTGGCTCCCAGATATCTTTTATACAGGTAACGAGCTGAGATTAGGAGTACACTCTTAAAGGGAGTGCTCCTAATCTCAGCTTGTTACCTGTATAAAAGACACCTGTCCACAGAAGTAATCAATCAATCAGATTCCAAACGCTCCACCATGGCCAAGACCAAAGAGCTCTCCAAGGATGTCAGGGACAAGATTGTAGGCCTACACAAGGCTGGAATGGGCTACAAGACCATTGCCAAGCAGCTTGGTGAGAAGGTGATAACAGTTGGTGCGATTATTCGCAAATAGAAGAAACACAAAAGAACTGTCAATCTCCCTCGGCCTGGGGCTCCATGCCAGATCTCACCTCGTATAGTTACAATGATCATGAGAACGGTGAGGAATCAGCCCAGAACTACACGGGAGGATCTTGTCAATGATCTCAAGGCAGCTGGGACCATAGTCACCAAGAAAACAATTGGTAACACACTACGCAGTGAAGGACTGAAATCCTGCAGCGCCCGCAAGGTCCCCCTGCTCAAGAAAGCACGTATACATGCCCGTCTGAAGTTTGCCAATGAACATCTGAATTATTCAGAGGACAACTGGGTGAAAGTGCTGTGGTCAGATGAGACCAAAATGGACCTCTTTGGCATCAACTCAACTCACCGTGTTTGGAGGAGGAGGGGGAATGCTGCCTACGACCCCAAGAACACCATCCCCACCGTCAAACATGGAGGTGCAAAATTATGCTTTGGTGGTGTTTTTCTGCTAAGGAGACAGGACAACTTCACCGCATCAAAGGGACGATGGACGGGGCCATGTACCATCAAATCTTGAGTGAGAACCTCCTTCCCTCAGCCAGGGCATTGAAAATGGGTCGTGGATGGGTATTCCAGCATGACAGTGACCCAAAACACACGGCCAAGGCAACAAAGGAGTGGCTCAAGAAGAAGCACATTAAGGTTCTGGAGTGGCCTAGCCAGTCTCCAGACCTTAATCCCATAGAAAATCTGTGGAGGGAGCTGAAGGTTCGAGTTGCCAAACGTCAGCCCCGAAACCTTAATGACTTGGAGAAGATCTGCAAAGATCAGTGGGACAAAATCCCTCCTGAGATGTGTGCAAACCTGGTGGGCAACTACAAGAAACGTCTGACCTCTGTGATTGCCAACAAGGGTTTTGCCACCAAGTACTAAGTCATGTTTTGCAGAGGGGTCAAATACTTATTTCCCTCATTAAAATGCAAATCAATTTATAACATTTTTGACATGCGTTATTCTGGATTTTGTTGTTGTTATTCTGTCTCACTGTTCATATAAACCTACCATTAAAAATAGACTGATCATTTCTTTGTCAGTGGGCAAACGTACAAAATCAGCAGGGGATCAAATACTTTTTTCCCTCACTGTAAATGTGTCGTAAAACCCGCCACCACCCGACACAGCCAACTAGTAAGGGTTGTCACATAAACAGAACGTGCCAATTCGTCACTAGTACAGCACACCGGTGTGTTGGAGAGCCAAGCCACAACATTTACAATCTGAGTACAACGTTTCGCCAGTAATTACAACTAGCTTCATCAGGCGACAGCCAGATTTGTGAAGTCCACCTGTTTCGTTCCTTAAATAGAGATGTGTTCGACAACTCTTGTGCCCTCTTCTTGCGCGAAGGGGGGGGGGGGGGATTAAGGACCCTCATGGCCACGCAAGGCGTGGGGGAGGCCCTTACTCATCCAGCAGTGGATTGACAATAACGGACTTCACGCTTACACATTACACGTTGCATTTGGCTGATTAGGATGGAGCAGTAGCGCGATGGTTTGTGTACAGCAGTAGTGTGAAATGAACCCGGCGGCCTGAGTTTGGTTCCCAGCGACGACCAATGTCAGTGGCGAGTCAAATACTGGATGTCTGTGATATTGATCGTCTGTGACACTTGACGTCTGTGATAGTGGACGTCTGTGACACTGGACGTCTGTGACACCGGACATCTGTGATATTGATCGTCTGTGATAATGAACGTCTGTGACACCGGACGTCTGTGATAGTGGACGTCTGTGATATTGGACGTCTATGATACCGGACGTCTGTGATACCGGACGTCTGTGATAGTGGACGTCTGTGATATTGATCGTCTGTGACACTGGACGTCTGTGACACTGGACGTCTGTGATACCGGACGTCTGTGATAGTGGACATCTGTGACACTGGACGTCTGTGACACTGGACGTCTGTGACAGTGGACATCTGTGATAGTGGACGTCTGTGATACTGGACGTCTGTGATAGTGGGCGTCTGTGACAGTGGACGTCTGTGATAGTGGACGTCTGTGATACTGGACGTCTGTGATAGTGGACGTCTGTGATAGTGGACGTCTGTGATACTGGACGTCTGTGATACTGGACGTCTGTGATACTGGACGTCTGTGACATTGGACGTCTGTGATAGTGGATGTCTGTGATATTGGACGTCCGTGATATTGGACGTCTGTGATAGTGGACATCTGTGATACTGGACGTCTGTGACATTGGACGTCTGTGATAGTGGACGTCTGTGATATTAATCGTCTGTGATATTGGACGTCTGTGATACTGGGCATCTGTGATACCGGACGTCTGTGAAAAAGAGTTTCGTATCTCATCGAATTCCTCCAGGATAAATACAGATCCTAATTCTTAAATCTCAACCGGTCTTCCGCCCTTCACCAGCCCACACTGTACGGGTGCCTTATCTGCCATTCTACCACTCATCGCATCCAGTCCACCCATACTGCCAGGCGCCATCCCATTCACCACTCCACCGACATAATGGAGGAGTCAACCTGGCACGAGCACCTGTTGGAACGTCACCGTCCCTTGGGAGTGATTAGCGGCTGTTATATGTTGTTGACACGTTTGTGTGTGTGTGGATGCGCCGTGTGTGTGTTTATATCAGCAGGAGCAGCTCCAACTGGATTGAGTGCGGATCTGGTCCCTTGAGCCGGCGGAGATCTGGTGAAGCCGATGCGGGTGGATGCCCCTACCCTGTCTTACCACCCATCTCTCCGCGTGTCGGTGGGTCGACAACCGTGCGCTTTCGAGACTGATCTTCCAGTGCTCGAGGACACACAGTCCCAGCTCCCGTGCTTGACCTTGGCATCGCGGTGGGGGGGGGGATGTGGACTTGGTCCGGGAACTCGGCTCGTGTGTAAACCCCCATTACTATTTTAACCACAGCTGGGAATTGAACTCGTCCGTAATGGAGTTTTATTTGATTTGGGTTACCCGACACAGCCAATTAGTAAGGTTCGTCACGTAAACAGAACATGCCAATTAGTAAAGAGAACATGGCAATTGCTTTCTCATTGCGAATTAGTTACTAATTGGCATGTGCTGTTTATGTGACCAACCTTACTAATTGGCTGTGTTGGGTGTTTCCGGGTTTAACGACACATTTATATCATTTGACCTCTTTTGCCAGTACCAAAATATAATAATAGTGTTTTTCCCTTTTTTCTGGCAACAAAACTGAAACCTTTTTACAAGGATTCATATCTGCATTAGCCACAATGCCTGCAGTCAAAATGCAAACAAAAAACATACTACACCAAGGGAAAGCCGTCCCTTGGTGTGGACCAATCAGTTTCAAGGACAATGCATATATTATCATAGTATGTTTTTTGTTTGCATTTTGACTGCAGGTATTGTGGTTAATGCAGTAACATGAATCCTTGTAAAAAGGTTTCAGTTTTGTTGCCAGAAAAAAGGGGAAAAAACCCTATTATTATGACACATTTATATTCACGCGATCTTACACACACACAAAAAAACCAACAACAACTCTATTATGGATAATATTGGTCGCGAAAGAGCTATGTGTTAAAAGTAACTCGGCGCGCCAGGTCTATAGCGCAGTGCGATCACCACCACTGCGCCACCGTGCTGGACATGTGTTTTCGCGTCGTTGTGTTTCTCGGACAGGCTCAGCGTTTGCGTGCGTCAGCGACACGGCGGGGGACAAAGCAGTGGAGCGAGCATGCGAGGAGGAAGGCGACTCTGAGATCCCTCCTGATCCCGCAGCCCTGAGCCAGGAAGCAGGTAACACATGTTCACCCGACATTGACCAAAAACGTCAATATCTGCAACACAAATTCAAAGGGAAATGAGCGCGAACGTTTCCATTCTCTTGCAGAGCAGTGGCACCCTTCAAGTTGGACTACAACCGAAGGAAGTGGATGTCACGGAGCATTCTCTTAGATCCCTTCAATTGACCTCTGGTCCACAGGACAGGGGGCAGCGCTACCCCACTCACCCCACTCCCCCGTCGGCAAAGTGCTCCCCCTGGGCACATGTAAAGTCACACATCTGTTTTGTTTCAGGAGACACCGCGGGCGAACTCCCAGCTGATTGCCAGGGGTCACCGGACAAAACGAAACACGCAGAGGGGCCACGAGCGGGAGAAACCACAAACTCCGGGCAGGAGGGGTGGGGCATCCTCCTGGACCTTCTCCCCTCGGGGGACGCGATGGACTTCTGGTTGGCGAGAGCCGACGAGGCCTGGGGCGAGACGGGGGAGCGGGAAGACGACGACGACGATGGGGAGGTGGTGGTGGAAGAAGAGGAAGGGGAGAGAATGCTCGCTCGCAACGAGCGACACGACGAGGCGGGTGAGGCCCGGTTTGCGAACGACGTCCGTGACGCAAGTTGGGAAGCGCACGTCCCCATATCCATCTCATAGACAATCCGAATCTCAACGTAGACTGTGGCAATCCGATGAGCTGTGAAGCTCTTTTTCACAGATGTTCGGTGGGGAGGGGGGGGGGTGTCAGTAAGTTACAGATAAGTAAGTGGGTGGACAAGAGGAGTTTGGCTGTTGGGTCCAGCGCGGTGATGTCTGGGTCTCTGCTAGTCGCTCCCCAATGTTTCACACGGCAATGTTGTTGTCAAATATCGACAACAACAGTGGTGAAGATAAAGGCTCAGCCCGGCAATTTCTTACTCACGCTACTGCCGGCAGAAGGGCCTCCTCTAGACTGGACTCCGGATGATAATTTTAGCCTGGCAGTGATGGCTATGCACGCCTCTAATACAGCACCACGCAGAGAATAGGGTTGGTGGATTACGCAAATGTGGCGGAACTTCCTTCCTGTGGACATCGAGGTGTCATGCCCTGGATTGCCAGAAGGCAGTTGAGCAAAAATGTGAACTTCACCTGTTCCGTCTGCTTGGGATCGAGTGTTTCCCCCTCACACACGTGGGGTTTTCTCTATGGGCGACGGTTTCCTTCCACGTGTAAACACTCATTAATTGGCCGATAACACCTTAATCCACAGAGGATTGCAGAGCCTGGGCAATTGTTGGCACGGGCTCATCACGTCGCTGCCTTGCCGCTGGTTCCTCGTGCTTCTTAAGTGTTCTCTCTCTGCTCTCCAACAAGAGTGAGCGATTACTGTGCGGCGAGTTACAGGTTGAAATTATTATTTTTGTTAGTCTTATATTTTGGCCTACCTTTTCACACTGGCCAGGGGTCTTGCAAGAGGTGGAAGGTCACCCACGATTTACCCCACTACACGCGACCTTACACAGCTGGCTGGACCACACTGGCGGCCTCTGGATCGCAAGTCCAGCGAGCTGCCTGTAGCATCGCGGCATTCGGAGTGGAAGGTGGCAGGCAGCCTTCACGTGGCGCCACTGTGTCGTTGAGTGAGAAATCACGACGGAATTGCCATCCGCACGGCGACCGAACATCCGATCGTCGATCTCCCCGTTCGCAGAGAATGAGCGCGGTCGGAACTTACCCTGAAATGTGTGGTGTTTTGCTTCCGCAGCGGATGCACGTGATGGCGTGAAAACAACCACTCCTGACATCTGCCACTCATCACCACCAGCAACTCTCGTGCGGGTACGTTTGTGCTCCTCATTATCCCTCGGGTCACCTTGGTGTCGCACTCGCGTGGTCAACACCTGCACGGGCATTTAGCCTCACCGAGTCCCATAACTCTCACGTGATTGCTATGCCTATTGAAATGGCGGTAATTTGTCGGCTGAGATTTAGAATGTGGCTTATGACGCCCGCACACAACGGCCTACCTACTCTTGCGAATGACGTCGCGGGGTCTTAAACCTCCACCGTGAAGCAGACAGCACGTAGAACAGTTAATACACCTGCAGTATTAACCAGGACGGTCGTTGGAGTCGAACCGTGAACCTCTGCAGCGAGCGGTGAACCACGCCTTTGCTGGGCCACACCACTGACCACACATCACGGCGTGGCCCCTCCATGCATTGTGCTGCGTCGCGCTGTGTTGCGCTGTGGTGTGCTGTGTTGTTCTGCATCGTGCTGTGTTGTGCTGCCTTGTGCTGTGTTGTTCTGCATCATGCTGTGTTGTGTTGTGGTGTGCTGCATCATGCTGTGTTGTTCTGCATCATGCTGTGCTGTTCTGCATCATGCTGTGTTGTTCTGCATCATGCTATGTTGTTCTGCATCATGCTGTGTTGTTCGGCATCAAGCTGTGTTGTTCTGCATCATGCTGTGTTGTTCTGCATCATGCTGTGTTGTTCTGCATCATGCTGTGTTGTTCTGCATCATGCTGTGTTGTTCTGCATCATGCTGTGTTATTCTGCATCATGCTGTGTTGTTCTGCATCATGCTGTGTTGTTCGGCATCATGCTGTGTTGTTCTGCATCATGCTGTGTTGTTCGGCATCATGCTGTGTTGTTCTGCATCATGCTGTGTTGTTCTGCATCATGCTGTGTTGTGTTGTTCTGCATCATGCTGTGTTGTTTTGCATCATGCTGTGTTGTTCTGCATCATGCTGTGTTGTTCGGCATCATGCTGTGTTGTTCTGCAGCATGCTGTGTTGTTCTGCATCATGCTGTGTTGTTCGGCATCATGCTGTGTTGTTCTGCATCATGCTGTGTTGTTCGGCATCATGCTGTGTTGTTCTGCATCAAGCTGTGTTGTTCTGCATCATGCTGTGTTGTTCTGCATCATGCTGTGTTGTTCTGCATCATGCTGTGTTGTTCGGCATCATGCTGTGTTGTTCTGCATCATGCTGTGTTGTTCTGCATCATGCTGTGTTGTTCGGCATCATGCTGTGTTGTTCTGCAGCATGCTGTGTTGTTCTGCATCATGCTGTGTTGTTCGGCATATGCTGTGTTGTTCTGCATCATGCTGTGTTGTTCTGCATCATGTTGTGTTGTTCTGCATCATGCTGTGTTGTTCTGCATCATGCTGTGTTATTCTGCATCATGCTGTGTTGTTCTGCATCATGCTGTGTTGTTCTGCATCATGCTGTGTTGTGCTGCATCATGCTGTGTTGTTCTGCATCATGCTGTGTTGTTCTGCATCATGCTGTGTTGTTCGGCATCATGCTGTGTTGTTCTGCATCATGCTGTGTTGTTCTGCATCATGCTGTGTTGTTCGGCATCATGCTGTGTTGTTCTGCATCATGCTGTGTTGTTCTGCATCATGCTGTGTTGTTCTGCATCATGCTGTGTTGTTCTGCATCATGCTGTGTTATTCTGCATCATGCTGTGTTGTTCTGCATCATGCTGTGTTGTTCTGCATCATGCTGTGTTGTTCTGCATCATGCTGTGTTGTTCTGCATCATGCTGTGTTGTTCTGCATCATGCTGTGTTGTTCTGCATCATGCTGTGTTATTCTGCATCATGCTGTGTTGTTCTGCATCATGCTGTGTTGTTCGGCATCATGCTGTGTTGTTCTGCATCATGCTGTGTTGTTCGGCATCATGCTGTGTTGTTCTGCATCATGCTGTGTTGTTCTGCATCATGCTGTGTTGTGTTGTTCTGCATCATGCTGTGTTGTTCTGCATCATGCTGTGTTGTTCTGCATCATGCTGTGTTGTTCGGCATCATGCTGTGTTGTTCTGCAGCATGCTGTGTTGTTCTGCATCATGCTGTGTTGTTCGGCATCATGCTGTGTTGTTCTGCATCATGCTGTGTTGTTCGGCATCATGCTGTGTTGTTCTGCATCAAGCTGTGTTGTTCTGCATCATGCTGTGTTGTTCTGCATCATGCTGTGTTGTTCTGCATCATGCTGTGTTGTTCGGCATCATGCTGTGTTGTTCTGCATCATGCTGTGTTGTTCTGCATCATGCTGTGTTGTTCGGCATCATGCTGTGTTGTTCTGCAGCATGCTGTGTTGTTCTGCATCATGCTGTGTTGTTCGGCATATGCTGTGTTGTTCTGCATCATGCTGTGTTGTTCTGCATCATGCTGTGTTGTTCTGCATCATGCTGTGTTGTTCTGCATCATGCTGTGTTATTCTGCATCATGCTGTGTTGTTCTGCATCATGCTGTGTTGTTCTGCATCATGCTGTGTTGTGCTGCATCATGCTGTGTTGTTCTGCATCATGCTGTGTTGTTCTGCATCATGCTGTGTTGTTCGGCATCATGCTGTGTTGTTCTGCATCATGCTGTGTTGTTCTGCATCATGCTGTGTTGTTCGGCATCATGCTGTGTTGTTCTGCATCATGCTGTGTTGTTCTGCATCATGCTGTGTTGTTCTGCATCATGCTGTGTTGTTCTGCATCATGCTGTGTTATTCTGCATCATGCTGTGTTGTTCTGCATCATGCTGTGTTGTTCTGCATCATGCTGTGTTGTTCTGCATCATGCTGTGTTGTTCTGCATCATGCTGTGTTGTTCTGCATCATGCTGTGTTGTTCTGCATCATGCTGTGTTGTTCGGCATCATGCTGTGTTGTTCTGCAGCATGCTGTGTTGTTCTGCATCATGCTGTGTTGTTCGGCATCATGCTGTGTTGTTCTGCATCATGCTGTGTTGTTCGGCATCATGCTGTGTTGTTCTGCATCAAGCTGTGTTGTTCTGCATCATGCTGTGTTGTTCTGCATCATGCTGTGTTGTTCTGCATCATGCTGTGTTGTTCGGCATCATGCTGTGTTGTTCTGCATCATGCTGTGTTGTTCTGCATCATGCTGTGTTGTTCGGCATCATGCTGTGTTGTTCTGCAGCATGCTGTGTTGTTCTGCATCATGCTGTGTTGTTCGGCATCATGCTGTGTTGTTCTGCATCATGCTGTGTTGTTCTGCATCATGCTGTGTTGTTCTGCATCATGCTGTGTTGTTCTGCATCATGCTGTGTTATTCTGCATCATGCTGTGTTGTTCTGCATCATGCTGTGTTGTTCTGCATCATGCTGTGTTGTGCTGCATCATGCTGTGTTGTTCTGCATCATGCTGTGTTGTTCTGCATCATGCTGTGTTGTTCGGCATCATGCTGTGTTGTTCTGCAGCATGCTGTGTTGTTCTGCATCATGCTGTGTTGTTCGGCATCATGCTGTGTTGTTCTGCATCATGCTGTGTTGTTCTGCATCATGCTGTGTTGTTCTGCATCATGCTGTGTTGTTCTGCATCATGCTGTGTTATTCTGCATCATGCTGTGTTGTTCTGCATCATGCTGTGTTGTTCTGCATCATGCTGTGTTGTTCTGCATCATGCTGTGTTGTTCTGCATCATGCTGTGTTGTTCTGCATCATGCTGTGTTGTTCTGCATCATGCTGTGTTGTTCTGCATCATGCTGTGTTGTTCTGCATCATGCTGTGTTGTGTTGTGCCGCATCGTGCTGCGTCGCCCAGGCTGCATCCTGTGACGAGCGCGGAGACGTCCAGGCCTGCGCTGTCCCCTGCCACTCCACGCGTCGCCCCTGCCGTGCCGCGACGTTCCGCACGCACCGCACAGGTGCCCATTGCGTGCGCGTAGCGGCTCTGTCCCGTGACCTTCTGCCAGCGAGCATTCGACACTTCACGTGACCCCAAAGTGCACCGAGCGTGGCACAAGCGCTGCGGCCACGTCGCCGTCACTCGGCGGCGAACGTTGCCGTCATTGTGTAGCGAGCAGCGGTGGTGGCGGCGTCGTCGGAGTCGTGGTCGCGGAGCAGGGTGCCTTGTAAGCGTGTGACCGTGTGTGACTGCTCGTATATCCAGGGACTCCTCTACTTACGAACGGGTTAGGCTCCAGAGGTCTGTTCGTTAAGTCGACTTGTTCGTAGGTCGAACTTTACTCCTGTCGATTCCAAACACGTTGTACGGCATGTACACTAAACACGGGGAATGGCTTTAGAAGCTGTACAATCTCCTGTAGACGTAGATGCCACTGGGTCTTCACGTTCTGCGGATGTAGATGCCACCACCGCCGTCTATTGCTCCGGCGGTTGAACTTACGACTCTCGGTCCGAACAGGCAACTGGACACACGGCCCGGGTTTGTTCGTACCTCTGGAAGTTCGTAAGTCAAATGTTCGTAAGTAGAGGAGTCCCTGAGTGGAGCAGCTGCACGCTGGCTTGTGAATCGCAGTTCAGTCCCCCGGCGACCCACGCTCGCGTTGTTGCACGATGCCAAGCGAATTGTTAACGTTGGTATTGGTAGGTGTTGTACTGGATCTCCTTTAGGTGAACTCAGCCTAAAATGGGAACACGATGAGGAACCATCTCAACGTCCGGTTCTCGTACCGTCCCCGAGTTGTCTCTCGGACGCGTCACGTCGCCCTGAACGCCTTCATCCAGCAGCGGATTGATCCTGACTGATGATGATGATGCCGCCCCAGGTGATGTGACGTCCAACGCGTCGTTAGTTCCCGCCGCTGAAGCCTCCTCCAATGCCGAGGGACTCTCTCCCGGTGAGTTTCAGCATCTCGGCGGGCGCTCAGGTGATGAATTTCTGAGCCTGCGGGACTCGATGCGAGTCTGCGGGTCTCGATGCGAGTCTGCGGGTCTCGATGCGAGTCTGTGGGTCTCCATGCGAGTCTGTGAGTCTCCATGCGAGTCTGTGGGTCTCCATGCGAGCCTGTGGGTCTCAATACGAGTCTGCGGGTCTCGATGCGAGTCTGTGGGTCTCCATGCGAGTCTGTAGGTCTCCATGCGAGTCTGTGGGTCTCTATGCGAGTCTGTGGGTCTCTATGCGAGTCTGTGGGTCTCTATGCGAGTCTGTGGGTCTCGATGCGAGTCTGCGGGTCTCTATGCGAGTCTGCGGGTCTCGATGTGAGCCTGCGGGTCTCGATGCGAGTCTGCGGGTCTCGATGCGAGTCTGTGGGTCTCCATGCGAGTCTGCGGGTCTCGATACGAGTCTGTGGGGCTCCATGCGAGTCTGTGGGTCTCTATGCGAGTCTGTGGGTCTCGATGTGAGTCTGCGGGTCTCCATGCGAGTCTGTGGGTCTCTATGTGAGTCTGCGGGTCTCCATGCGAGTCTGCGGGTCTCGATGTGAGTCTGTGGTCCTCGCATCCAGGTCACCCAATCTCCTTCGTCACGTGAACGAAATCTGTCGGAGCCCAACACTGGTTGCAGCATCCTCCCCAATCCCACACTGCCTTTGGGACCCGTTGATCAGTGAATCCAGTTGCGTTCTCAACCCGGAAGGCACGAACCGCCACGAAGCAGCAACAACAACAACAACGACAACAATAACAAACACTCTTAAATCTCAAAAATGCTAACGTCAAATCTCTCTTGCCTTTACCCCTCCACCACGACCCCACACCTTCCCCCTTCCACGCCTCAGGTGGGGAGAAGGCCTGCGCCCGGGAAGCGGTGCCCGAGGAGCGAGAGCAGCACGGGAGCGGGGAGAGGGACACGGGCGTGATGGAGGAAGGCCCCGAGCGGGGACGCGAGGAGTCGAGGGAGGCCCGGGAGCGACGGTTGGAGCGGGCCGAGGGCGTCGCGCGGGCCCAGGCGCTGCTGCAGCGACTGCGCGACGCCGAGCGGCCGGCGGTGCCCGCGATCGGCGGGGTCGGTGGCGGCGGGAGCCCCAACGTCTCCAACTTCGACGACTGTGAGACGACTCTTGATTGATTTGCCTCACTTCCACAACGTGTCTCTCTCTCTCTATCCCCGTGGTCGCGTGGATTTTTCTCCAGGGTCCCCCGGGGTTTATTTCCTCCCCTCCACGATTAGGATCAGCATCACGGCTTTAGAGTATTTGGCTGCTATGAATACCATTAACCATTGCTAGATGAAGGACTCCAAACCCCGTTATTTAGATTATTTGGCCGTATTAAATTTCCCACATGATAAGCCACGTCGTTGAGCTATCGTTTGTGGCCAGGTCGCTTCTGAAGAAGAGCTATATAGCTCTGTGGGCATTACCTGGTAAAATACTAAAACTAGTTTGCTTTTTAGTTCATGTTTTGGACTTTTCAGTTAAATAAGCTGGCGGAGTAGAAGGCGGATACGGACACACACCTTGGCATCTAGGCGAGAGGGCCGGTATGGTGTTAGGGTAGGCCCCGTGGTATATCCAACGTGAACACACGGAGCTTGCTGCAGACAGCAAGGTTTTCTAATGGGAACGTGAGATGGACAATCCAAGTTGACTGTTGTTTTGAGAAACTGGAGGCGTGAGTTACTGCTGCTGACCAAAGGACTAATTACCCTGGAGGAGTTGTTTTAATGTATATTCTGTACGTGAGCCGGCTGGCTGGGTGGCTCAGAACTAATAAGTCAACTGTCTCCTGTTGTTCTCGATTTCAGTCGATTTTCTGGCCAAGTACTGCATCTTCAACCAGCAGGCCCTGGGAGAATACCAGCGTGCATTCTCTGCCGTGAGTACAAGGACACGCGCACGCGTGCATGTTACGGTCGTGACGATGGATTGATTCATCGACGATTAGAATTGCTTCTCGCGCTCCCGATACACGAAAGTGTACAAATCATTTAGGGGGCTTCTTTTTATATATATGATGAAATTGAATTAACGTCCCATCACAATTCTAAACATTCAGGGTCAAACCGAGGGCCCTACATGAACACCAATGTCTGGGGTCACAATGGGGGATGGGGTGGGGGGGGCGATCGGCCCTATTGCCCCGCCCCTTGGGTCCTCCAGTAGATTCACGATTCCATTCAAGAGTCAATTGTTTAACATCGTTAGTGGAGCGGCCTCTAGTGGCTGGCGAGGTCATCCACCGTTCGTTGAGGCGAGGTGAAATGTGCAACATTACGCGAGGGTCTACGGCGGCCTTCTTCTTTCGTGTGCGCCGCCGGTGGTGTAGATGCAGAGCAACGGCTTTTACAATATCACATTTCACGTTGTTCAAGCCAGACAACCGCGTCGGGAGCAGTAGCGGAGTATCGCTGTGGTGTCTCCGCCACACGGTCTGTCCCGAACGACCACAGTCGCACACTGGACAGTTTTAACATCTTCCATTTGTGCATCAGGTATCCGCATCTGCTGCCATGGTTTGTGTGGATGCGGCTGAGGTGAAGCCATTCCACAGCCTCTGTGGAGGCTTGGTGGATCTCGGTGATACTGCCCGTGAATCGGCGGTGCGTAGGGGCGGTGTTGGCTTCTACGATCGATCGTCTGGCTGTGGTGACCGCAGTCACATTCACATGCGGACCCACGACGTACAACAAGCATGAATAAACCAAATGTTAACTCTCACATGCATGCAAATCGACACGAGGATCACAAAGCTAGGAGGTTCAATGAGGATCGATCGATGAATCGGTGTGTCGTTGCACCGCTAATGCTGCACGTGTGCGGTAGTGTAGCGGTTAAGCGCACTCCGCTACGAAACCGGCGACCTGAGTTCGATTTCCACTCATGAACAACATCAGTGGCGATTGTCTGAACCGGTTCTGGACCTCCCCTAGGTCGACTCAGCCTCAAATGAGTAGCTGATGTGGTGTGTAGTAAACATCGCCACTGGCAAGACAAAGGTGGCCGGGCGTGGTGCTGACCACCCACCGCCCTCGTGCGCCGTGCCGGCCTTCATAGGTGCCCGCTCGCTCGCTGACAGCACTTGCCCCAACAGTGCGTTAAGGCTACACGGGGGCACCTTTGCCTTTGTGTGTGCGTGCAGGTGGATGAGGATGAGGACGGGTACCTGTCGGGAGCCGAGGTGTGCGTCGCCCTCAAGGCGGTGCTGCCCCCCGGCTCGCTGACCGACGCCGAGGAGATCTACGTCTACCGTGTACGTCTCCCGCCGCGTGCGCGTGCATATACACGCGCGTGACACCAGCCGGTGGCCCAGCTGTCGAGTGCGTAAACATTTGTGCGTGCACGGCAGTATTTATATTCGCCTCGTTCGGCCCCTGCGTTGAACGCGCCCCAACTGTTGGATGCAGCGTCTTGAAAGTGAGGGCCTCCAGGTATAAAGTGTAAGTCGTTTGCAGCCCATTGTCAATCCGATACCGGACGAAGGCCTCATCCAATAACGGCAGTGAGGAGTCGTTTCGCCACACTTCACCGCACTTGCCAGCGCTCGCTAGTAGATGGGTCCAGACGTTCCCGCGCCCCTCTGTGCACCGATGGGCCGTGTGTCGCCGCAGGTTTTGGAGATCGTGGATTACCGCGTCGCCGACGGGCTCACCGACTTCCGCCTGTTCGCCGTCATCGCCAGCCTCGCTCGTCGCATAGCTGCCCTCGAGTGAGTGGGTGACGAGTGGGTGACGAGTGGGTGACGAGTGGGTGACGAGTGGGTGAGGAGTGGGTGACGAGTGGGTGACGAGTGGGAGACGAGTGGGTGACGAGTGGGCGGGTGGCTCCACTTACACGGACTCGCTCGCGCACACCTCTGTATTGGTTCTTGAAGTGATTCCAGTCGTGTTATTGTGCGACCCGTTACGAGATGATGAAGAGTCCATTCGGTAATCTCCTGGCGCAGTGTGTCCCACGTGTGAGAGAGATACCAGCGGTAGGTGCCTCCCTGAAACATATTCACCGGTCACACCTCTTTAAGATTTGTTTTTGCCCTTCCCCAAAATGTACGACTCGTGGAAGGGATTTGTCGCAGGGATTGTCCAGGAATATCTGTCAAGTGGATGTCAATTGTCAAGGTAGGAATTCGGCCAAATCAAGTGCAAAATCAAACGTAATATTACGGGGTTTTTTTAATGCAGCCATTAGTGACAGCTAAAACCGTGGCCCAGAATCAAACTCAGATTGGCAGGTTTATAGCGCCGTGTGCTAACCACTGCACTGCTGCTCCGCACATACACATACAATGATTGCCCGTATAGCCTTAACAGACTGTAGGGGCAAGTGCTGTTAGCGAGTAGCACCTATGAAGGCCGGCACGGCACACGAGGGGGTGGGTGGCCAGTACTACGCCCGACCGATTTTCTCTCCCTAGTCGTGATGTTTACACACCGCACCAGGTACTAATTTGAGGCTGAGTCGACCGAGGAGAGGTCCAGGACCGGTTCAGATGATCGTCACCGGTGTTGGCCGTGAGCCGGGAAACCGAACTCGGGTCGCCGGGTTCGTAGCGCGGCGTAGCGCTAACCGTTGCACCACCGCTCCCCGCCGCACAGACAACACCCTCACACACAACCACGCCCGCCTCCGACGCTCATTCTCTGATCATTATTTGTGTCAATATTAGTGATGAACGCCATCCACCCCCCCCCCCCCCCCTTACCACCGCCGTTATCCACACAAGCGCGCAGGTGTCCGCCCACACCCCACCCGAGCTGTAAAACAGGTGAGAGGCGCGTGGCCGCGCACCTGTGATTGCCGCAAGATCAGCACGCGCCTCCTGCTCCCGCGTCGCACCTGCGCCGTGAGCGCTGTGGCAGGGCGGGCTGTAACTCACGAGAAAGAGAGAGGCAGACACACACACACAGTGGTTTCAGTGTTTCTCGAGAGAGAAAGAGAGGAGAGAGAGAGAACAAAAACCGCCCGCACACACCTCCAGGGTCGTGAAGTGAGCCTCCGGTGAGCTCTCTGGGCTCGCGGTTGTTTTAGACTTTCGCTGGTTGACATCTAAGCTTTCCGGCTGGTTACTGTGATTCGGTAAAGAAATTTGAACAAAATTCCCGTTGGGGTGTTCGGTGGCTGCTTCGACCGATCGCAATGCGCACGTCAAGTGGCGGTTGTCTTGGACCACGTTCACTGCCGCGCTGCGTGTCGCTGAAGATGGGAAGGAATAGACACTGGAGCATAGATGTACACAGGACAATCATTTATTTTTCTGCCGTCTGTTAACATCGTAGACTCACAGCAGCTTCTCACACTTTTTGGTTTAATGAAGAATGGCCTAAATTTCGATTTCAAACTTTCGTGACTGCAAGGATTCATCTTCTTTGGTTCTTTCGGTAAAGTCATGTAGAGTGAGAATAAAATAATACAATTGTGAGAATTTTATTGTCTTATTTTATTTCATTATTTTATTCTCATTCTACGTGACTTTACCGAAAGAACCAAAGAAGAAGAATGGCCTACCCATCAAAGCACTCTGCAAGCCCAAACTTGCGTAGGTTCATAATAGATGTTTTTGGGTTAGATCGCGTCAATATAAATGTGTCGTTAAACCCGCCACCACCCGACACAGCCAATTAGTAAGATTTGCCACGTAAACAGAACTTGCCAATTAGTAACTAATTAGCAATTAGTAAGTAATTGGCATGTTCGCTTTACTAGTACAGGACGCCGGTGTGTTGGGGAGGAATTGTAAATTTGATTGGAATTCTAAATGTTGTGGGCACAACCCTGTTCAGGTTGCAGGATCGGATGAGACCACGTGCACCATGTAGTCACGTGACCAAATGTAATGGCAATTAATTAGAGCACAAAGAAGGTTGGAATTTTAACGCTCCAGTGCCAGGGCCCGGCAACAAAAATACAAAGAAGAGCCATTTGTTTCGAATTCTGTTGTAAAAAAAAACAACCCTCAGTATCTCAAGAGCCACAATGCACTGTGTGGTGAATACGAGACCCCTGGTACAGTGGGTTGATGAGTGGCTCGCGGCCAGACCTGTTCTCCTGGAAGGCTGTATCGATTTCTGGGCTGCAAAACCTGAGACGGAGCTCACTGCCTAACCGAGAGCCACACATCACGCCAGCGGAATCAATACCTGTCAACCCCTTATCAGTGCCCTACATTATTACAGACCAATTCAGACCTTATTGGTCACCTCGTGCCCTTATAAATCTCAACGTTCATCCTTCAAAGCCCCATCACAAGGGAGAAACACAAACAAATCGGCAAAAATTATGTTTGACAAAACACAAAAGCTGTTTTGTGTGTTCATTTAGAAAATGTGTGTCAATGATGCTACGTATCATGCTCTCTGTGAACATGCATGCTGATGCTGCTGCTTGCTTGATATGTGGATGGAAACGGCTGTACGCCGTATGGACCACAATTTCCCTCTACGAGAATACGGGGTAAACCGTATGGGTTGGCTGATATGGGAATCCCTCAATGATACCACAGGAGAGACTGTGTTATGTTATGTTTATATAACACCGCTCAGAAATCGCCACATCTCCTTGGTTTCTGGGCAGCGCCGTGCCGCGGTCAATGAGCTAGACTCAACAATTGAGAGTTTTGTTGAGTTTATTTTGGGTTTACTCAGCTTATCAGCCCCCCCCGCCCGCCGCCGTGGGACTGATAAGATGAATAACGCTTTTTGTGCAGTCGACGGTGGCGATGACCACACCGGGAGACGGCTCCCCACTGGGGCCTTCCAACGGAGATGGACGCTGCTCAATTCGCTTCCTTTGAGCAGTGGAGACGCTCTGAAGATCGCGCGCAGTCTGCGTGAGTGGTCGTGGCTGAGCGGTTAAGGCGGTGGACTGGAAATCGGAGCGGGGAGGGTCTCCCCGTGCAAGTTCGAATCCTGCCGGCTATGCAGTAATCTTTTCTTTTAACAATCATTAATATATACTTTGTAAACATTGGGGGTGAAAGCCGTATACTCCAGGAGTTGGTGCACTGTGTTGTGAACCCATTGCCTTGAGGTTGATTCCCGGACATGGCTGGCATGAGTGGCGAGGCATATCTGAATTGGCTCTTGATCGACTTTCACAACTTACACCAGCCAATTCTAGATTTAAAGCTTTCGTGACTGCAAGGATCCATACTCTTTGGTTCTATTGGGTAAAGTCACGTAGGTAAAAAGTAAAATAACAAAAATCACGACGTTTCGACCACAACACAAGTGGCCTTCATCAGGTGAAGGGACCAACCTGTCCGGAGGACAGCGTTGGAGTGACCAACCTGCGTTGGAGTGACCAACCTGTCCGGAGGACAGGTTGGTCCCTTCACCTGATGAAGGCCACTTGTGTTGTGGTCGAAACGTCGTGATTTTTGTTATTTTATTTTTTACCTACGTGACTTTACACCAGCCAGTCGAGTGAGGTATGGTCAAACCAACCCCCATGGGTGAAATGGTGTGCGGAGGCATTCATCAAGCATTGCAACAAGGTCGTAGCCATGGAGTCAACATTGGGGGGGACCAAATCTTCCAGGGGGTTTGGGGGTCCCCTCCCAGAAAAACATCGAAATTTGAAAACTAATTTCCTGCCTAAAATATAAAAAAGTTCACTAACACATGGGATGGACTTTTTATAATTTTTTAACAAAATGTCTAATAGTGTATTGTATTACACTGCTCTGTTTTTTCTTTTTTTACCTTTTCTTGTTTCATTGTATGTAATGGCAGAGATTCGGGATAAATAAAGTACAACCATAACCACAATCATATAAACATAAATCTATTTTATAGCAATATATTCGGGGGGACATTTTGAGCATATTTGAATATTGGGGCGGGGATGTGTCCCCCTCAATATACATTATAATTACGGTCTTGCGTTGCAATAACACGCTGTAAGTTCCGTTTTCTAAAACCTGCAACATCACAGCCATCAATGAGAGTAATGCCCCTCGGTTTTGGCCTTGTTGCCCCTGTTTCTAAACGAGTGTGATACTCTCAATTGCATCACCTGAGTAGTCGTGGCCGAGCGGTTAAGGCGATGGACTAGAAATCCATTGGGGTCTCCCCGCGCAGGTTCGAATCCTGCCGACTACGTGTCTGTTTTTCTGTTTGTGCGCGTGAATAATGTGTGCTCTTGTAACGTTGGGGAATGGGGGAGCAGTGGTTACCACACACCTCCATGAACCCAGCGACCAGAGTTTTTATTCCCAGCCAAGAATGTTGTGAGATGGATTCGACAAGTCTGCAGAAAAGATATTACGAGGAAAGAACAAGTGAGATGACAGGCGAAAGGTAGCCTGGATAGACGATGGGGACAAGATGAGTGAGAATATGTCGGAGAGGCTGACCCCCATCTCCTCGCTCATGTGGGATCCACTGCTCCCCTCTTCCGTGTCCTGGGAAGGGTTGCCGCTCACCGGCTTCGCTGGGGCCCCTCGGGGCATGATTCGCGGCTGGCGCGTAGCCACCTGGGATTAATTCGCTCCCCCCTCGCGTGCTCCTCTAAACGTTACGCACGCCGTAACGCGCCCGCAGCCACCAAAATTCGACGCGGCTACCTGCCCGGCGCCGCGCACCAATCGCACGCGCGGGACCCGGGGTCGGGGGTCAGAGGGCGGGGGCGTCACTCGTACGCACGCCGCCGATTGGAGGAGGCGACCCCGGAGCTGATTTAAAGGGCTGTACGAACAAACTCACAGGTTACGCCGCCCGTGCACCTCTCGCACACGCTAACCACGAGCTACACAGCTAACCTCGCGTGCACGCCGCCCGTCTACCTTGCGCACACGTTAAGCAGAGGCGGCACGGGTGATCTCGCGTGCACGATGCCCGTCTACCTCGCGTACACGTTAACTACGAGCTACACGCAGCGGCGAGCGCACACACGCGGGTAGAATACACGCTCGTGCGCGAACACAGGACACCACAACGAGAAGGCTCACAGCACCGTGCACTCCTCTCCGCACTCGCAGGGACGACACGACAAGGTTCATTGACTACCGGCGATTTATTCTCCGCGAATAACGAAGCTAAACTACCCGTGACAGTGTGGGCCAGCAGGGCAGGTCTAACCTATCTCCCGGTGGTCTAGGACTCAATCTGTCCCGTCTCTATCCTAATTACTCTTCCTAAGGGATGTTCCCCTTTACCTCACCTCCCTCTTGCGTACTCACGGTTCCGCCTCCGAGGTGCATGAAGCCGCGGAAAGGCGAGGCTGTACGTAGTCCTCGCTGGGAACGGGGCCTGGCTGTGCTGCGACTCGTCTCACGGACGATCCAGTGGCAGGCACGATGACCCCTCCGCTCCTTGACTCCTGAAGAACCCGGATCCCTACCACTACCTCCTCTACCCTTTTAATCGTACTTACATCAAAGATAACGTGCTGCTAATCCGCTGGCCTCTCGTCCAATCAGGAGCCTCGGATTTCCCGCTCCTCGCTAATCCGATCGGTGCTCTCTCCGACGTCCGCTTTTTACACACGCTGTGCAAGGGGAGGGCCCCCTGCCTTCCCGCCGCTCGCTACTCCACCCCACCCCTTACATGCCTGCTGACCCGTGTGTGTTTTGGGTGCCTCCTATCCGCGGTGGCTCAGCAGCCCCATCGTGACCACGTGATTACAACCCAAGTCACGGCGCCGTGGTGCGAGTTAGCCTCGGGGGAGGTCGCCCAATTCCCTGGTCGCAGGAAACCGTGAAGTTTGTTCCCATGAAAGGGCTTCTGGGTGAAAACCTGTTGGCCAGGTGACCTCCCCTCGGGGCTCTATGTGGGGGTGTGTGTGTTCATATGGGGGCTCTATGTGGGGCGGGGGGGGGGGGTGTGTGTTCATGTGGGGGCTCTATGTGGGGGGTGTGTGTGTTCATGTGGGGGCTCTATGTGGGGGGGGGGGTGTGTGTTCATGTGGGGGCTCTATGTGTGTGTGTGTGTGTTCATGTGGGGGCTCTATGTGGGTGTGTGTGTTCATGTGGGGGCTCTATGTGGGGGGGTGTTCATGTGGGGGCTCTATGTGGGTGTGTGTGTTCATGTGGGGGCTCTATGTGGGGTGTGTTCATGTGGGGGCTCTATGTGTGTGTGTGTTCATGTGGGGGCTCTATGTGTGTGTGTTCATGTGGGGGCTCTATGTGAGGGTATGTGTGTTCATGTGGGGGCTCTATGTGGGTGTGTGTGTTCATGTGTGGGCTCTATGTGGGGGTGTGTGTGTGTTCATGTGGGGGCTCTATGTGCGTGTGTGTGTGTGTTCATGTGGGGGCTCTATGTGGGTGTGGGTGTGTGTTCATGTGGGGGCTCTATGTGGGTGTGTGTGTTCATGTGGGGGCTCTATGTGGGGTGTGTGTGTTCATGTGGGGGGCTCTATGTGTGTGTGTTCATGTGGGGGCTCTATGTGGGTGTGTGTGTGTGTTCATGTGGGGACTCTATGTGGGTGTGTGTGTGTTCATGTGGGGGCTCTATGTGGGGGGTGTGTGTGTTCATGTGGGGGCTCTGTGTGTGTGTTCATGTGGGGGCTCTATGTGGGGGTGTGTGTGTGTGTTCATGTGGGGGCTCTATGTGGGGGTGTGTGTGTGTGTTCATGTGGGGGCTCTATGTGTGTGTGTGTTCATGTGGGGGCTCTATGTGTGTGTGTGTGTTCATGTGGGGGCTCTATGTGGGTGTGTGTGTGTGTGTTCATGTGGGGACTCTATGTGGGTGTGTGTGTGTGTTCATGTGGGGGCTCTACGTGGGGGTGTGTGTGTGTGTGTGTTCATGTGGAGGCTCTATGTGAGGTGTGTGTGTGTTCATGTGGGGGCTCTATGTCGGTGTGTGTGTGTTCATGTGGGGGCTCTATGTGTGTGTGTGTTCATGTGGGGGGTGGTGAGGGAGGATCAGCGTGGGCCACGTCTCCGACGGAGCGGCCTCGCTGCTGCGGCACCACAAATAGAGTGAGACGATTCGGGAACGTTGCCAGACACGAGATTGCATCAGAAATAAATTAAAACCACGACCGTTGAAGAAGAGGTCTAGAGGAAGGGACAGAGGAGTGCGTGGTGAGAAGTTGTTCATTAGGCAGAGAGACCAAGCGGCTGTTGCTGTGAAGAGGATGGCGATGGTTGGGAGTCTGTAGAGATATAGGGGGGAGGGACTCAGAGAGAGAGAGATGCACACTGGGACAATGGCTCTGAAGAAGAAGTAGGGTATAGAGGCAATCGGTTTGCGTGAGTAGTCGTGGCCGAGCGGTTAAGGCGATGGACTAGAAATCCATTGGGGTCTCCCCGCGCAGGTTCGAATCCTGCCGACTACGCAAGGAACATTTTGTTTTAACAATCATTCATTTCTCTCCTTTGTAAACATTGAGGGTAAGAGCCGTATACTCCAGAAGTTGGTGCACTGTGCTATGAACCCATTGACCTGAGGTTGATTGCCAGCCATGGCTTGCATGAGTGGCGAGGCATATCTGAATTTGGCTCTTGCTCTACTTTTCACAACTCACACTGCACAGCAGAGTGAAGTATGGTCAAAACAACCTCCATGTGTACACACTGTGTTCATCAAGCAGTGGATTGACAACACGCTGTAAGTTCCGTTTTCTAAAACCTGCAACGTCACGGCCATCAATGAGAGTTATGCCCCCTCGATTGAGGTCTTGCAGCTCCTGTTTCTAAACCAGTGTGATGCTCTTAAGTTACACAGCATTTTTGTATTCATGGTATTTAGAAAGATAAGTAAATGCGTTTTGTCACCAGGGGTTGGGGGGCTGGGTGATCCTGCTGAAATGTTTGCATCAGCTGAGCGATCCGCGGGCCAGTAAAGTTCGAGACACACCGTACCATGACGATGTCGCCACAGATGCAACGGTGGCGTTGTCTGTGTCTCTGCCAGTCATCTCAGACAGCAAACCCACGGCACCTGCTGGGTTGCGTCCCGTGACGTCCTTGCCTGCGGGCGTTCGACACTTCACGTGGCCTTAAAGTGCACGTAGCCTGGCACGTCACCGCCAATTAGTGGCGAATGGCGGCTGTTGTTGTTGTTTGTGTGTTGTCGTCTGTGCGCAGTGACTTTATGCGAAATCTCATCAACCACATGGACTTCAAGGCCCTGGAAATGCGCATGAGTAAAGCCAGGGTGAGTGAGCCACCGTTCTTCGCAATCGATGGGGGGGGGGGGGGGGATGCCAATCAAAACACCCACACTCAAGCAAAGCCTTTAACAAATAACGTTAACCTCAGAAAGTGATGATTTGATTTTGAAAAGCCCCCCCCAGTGGCAGCTCTCCCTGTGTGGCACAATGTGTCACACCTCCTCGCCAGCAAAAGGGCACCCGTCTGCCAGTAGGGGGAAGCTATGAATGCCGCGTGCCATCAAAATGTTAGTCGTTTAGCAGGCAAGTGAAACAAGGAGACACGCGTTTTGCCGATGCGTGCCACAGAAGATGGTTTCCTCTATTGAATTGGAGAAACCAAAGGTGCAACTCCACCGCAGCCCCAGGCATCAGGCTACAAAGAAAGGGGGGAGGGGGGACGGGTGACCAAGAACTTCTTTCGCACCGTACGCAACCAACCGTGCTAATCGGGGGTGAGCGCGGGGGTAAGGACAACCAAACAAAACCTGCCACGTTACGCCACTGACGGCGACGGCACGGGTAAGGAGGCCTTCATCTTCCTGCTGCCTCTCTACCTCCCCGTGGTCACGTGGACTTTGCTGCTCCGGGTCCTCCTTCTCCAGGTTTTATTTCTCCCCACCCACCCCCTCCCCTCCACATTCAGAATCAACGTCACCGTTGCGTTTACTTGGTCTTTGGTCGCCGTTATAAATTCCCACGCGGTGATGGTAAGCCGACTTCGTTGAAGCTATCATTTGTGGTGGCCAGGTCGCTTCTGGAAACAACAAAACCGAGCTATATTAGCAGCTCAGCTTGGGGCCCCTTATCTGGTCAAATAAAAAAAAATGTGTTCGGTTTCGTTGACGAATTGGCACGTTCTGTTAACGTGACAACCCTTACTAGTTGGCTGTGTCGGGTGGTGGCGGCTTTTAACGACGCAACATTTATATATTTACGCGATCTAACCCAAACAAACGCCTCTATTATGGGTATTCTTTGGGTCTTTCGGTAAAGTCACGTAGAACATTTTTTTTTCAAAAAGCTACGACGTTTGATGATCGTCATCATGATGATCGTCATCAGGATGATCGCCGTCAGGATGATCGTCATCAGGATGATCGTCATCATGATGATCGTCATCAGGATGATCGTCATCATGATGATCGTCGTCGTGATGATCGTCGTCAGGATGATCGTCGTCATGATGATCGTCGTCAGGATGATCGTCATCATGATGCTCGTCATCCGGATGATCGTCATCAGGATGACAATTGCTTGCGTTGCGATCGAAACGTGACTTTACCGAAAGACCCAAAGTAATATGAATTCTCGCGGTCACGAAAGCTCTGAGTCTATTGTGGGTGTCTAGTTTCGTTTCGTTGTCGAGGATCACGACGACGAAGACGACAACGAACACGATTCTCCGTGCGCACGCGCCCGCCGGTATCCCGCGCGTCACGCAGGCCCTGTTCGAGTGCAACGTGGAGGCACACACGCGGCGCATCCAGCCGGCCCAGCTCGCGCTGGAGCTACGCGCGGGCGGCGTGAGCGGCGGTCCCCAGGACCGGTCGCTCGACCTCCTCGACTTCCTCTCCTTCCTGCCGCTCTTCGTGCGCATCCACGGCAGCGTGCTCGCTCGCCCGCTCGCCTCCCCGTGACTCGACGGCGGTGGTGGCGTCGGCGCCGCTTCTCTCCCCCCCCACCACCACCACCACCCCTCCCGGGGTCCCAACCTCGGGGCTCAACGGTTTGGGGAAAATCTGTAATAGACATTTTTCTGGCGGATATTTGCGATTGCGATGCGATTTGCGATTCAATTTGTTGAAGTCAAGCTTCAGGTCAATATTCACTGTGTGATAGATTTAAAACACGTGATGGAGCAGTACCACGTGATGTCATCAAAGTATGAACTGCTCTATATATTCTGGGGCCGTCCATAAATGACGTCACGCGATTTTTGACCCCCCCCCCCTCGTCACACGGTGTCATAGAAAGTCAGACCCCCTCCTCAAATATGACGTCACAAAGCTCTGCGCCCCCCCCCAAAAAAAAAACATATTTACATTTTGAAAATAAAACATGCTTCAAATCGCTTTAAACTATTGTCATGGTCGTGCGTATTTAATGTGGCGCTGGACTGATGTTTGTAGGAGTGTTGATTTAACAATTATATATTAATTTAAAGTTGCGCATTTTGATGTGACGTCACATTTCTCACCCCCCCCCCCCTCACACATCGTCACAAATGTCTGACCCCCCACCCCCCCCCCCCTAGGTGCGTGACGTCATTTATGAACGGCCCCTCTAATGCAAGGATGAGAACTTAAAATACATGAATTGCTTCCAACATGTATTTATTAAAATGTTTTAATTGAAATGGAACAATCAAACATAGAACAATTGTTAAGTTAAATAAATAAAGTGAGAAGAATAAAAAATAAACAATTCTAATAAGAAAGTAATAGGACTTTTCAAATCACAGCCTTTGCGATTTGCCTAATCGCATTGTTTCAAATATGCGACTTCGATTTGAAATCGATTAATCGTTCAGCCCTACCCCAACCTACGGACGTCTCCAGGGGCGTAACAGCGTTGGTCGAGGAGCGGCGGCAGCGGCGGAAATTTTGGAACGGCCGCGTCGTAAAACGAGACCCCCCCAACCACCCCTCCGCCACCCACCGTGTTGGTTTTACAGCAACGACAAACGCGAGTTTTAAAATTTACGTCCATCCGCCCGTGGTCAGAGGCAGGGTCAAGACTCTCTCTCTCTCTGCTCCAGGGATACCCAGCAGAAATAGGAAAAGACACCACCCCCACCACCACCCCCCACCGCCCCCACCACACCTCCACACCCCCACACCCCCTTCATGGACTTACAAAGACAAAGATCACACATGGAAGCCGTTGGGGCAAGTGCTATTAGCGAGCACCTATGAAGGCTGGCACAGCACACGAGGAGATGGGTGGCCAGCACTACGCACGGCCGCCTTTGTCTCCCGAGCGGCGATGTTTACACATCGCACCAGGTACTCATTTGAGGCTGAGTGGACATAGGGGAGGCCCAGGACCGGTACAGAATAGTCACCGGTGTTGGCCGTGAGCGTGCATTGATCTCGGGTTCCTGGGTTCGTATCGCAGCATGCTAACCGCCACACTACCGCTCCTCATCGACTTACAGATACATACAAACGTACAGATATCCACACTATTCCCCAGCCCTCACTGCCCCCGATGTCTGGAACGACTTTCTCCAGCTGGGGTGCCATCTATCGTTGGATCCTCATCATAAGCCATGATCTATCAGCTGTTGGATGAAGGCCCCACTAAAGCGATTTCCCTCCCTCTAGATCTTGAAACGCAGAGTTCCATCTGACTCGTGCGCACGAGCTGATTCCATCACTCTGTCTCCGTGGTGGATGTGTTCCCTACTTTGGTTGCCGCTTTCTCGTTACATTATCGTCCAGTGGTTCTTAACCTGGGGCATCAAGCACCCCCTGGGGGTGCGTGATGCCCTTTCTGGGGGTGCGAGACGTGGCCGGATTTTTTTAGAAGCTAAACCATCGAAAACACAAATTGAGTACGGGCACGTGTACAACTACTTTGTTGTCACCAAACCCTATGTGATTATTAACATTATACCTTTTATTTACGATTGAGAACCAAAGGAACGTAAGGCTGCAGTAAAGGTTAAGAACCACTGCACTGCACTATACACCGCATACAATACACTACACTACTTATACACTCCCCTATACACTACACCAGTGGTTCTTCTTCTTTACCTGGGGTGCACGCACGTCCTGGGGGTGCGACATGCCCTTTCTGGGGGTGCGAGACATGGCCGGATATTTTTTAAGAAGGTAAATAATCGAAACACAAATTAAGCACGGGGACGTCAGTGACAACTACTTTGTTGTCATCAAATCCTATGTAGTTATTAACATTATATATTTTAAAAAGTACGATTCAGAACCAAATGGGTGCAAGTCTGCAGTTAAAAGGTGAATAACCGCTGGTCGAGTCAGAGGCCGATTGAAAGGGCGTTCTGTGATGCCATCTTCCGTGGCTGTGTTGTCATCCCACTCGCCCTCAGCGTGTTTTAAAAGTCTCCGGGCTAAAGTGAGTGCTAAAACTAAAACGATATCTGAACAGTTCTTGGCACTCCCCGGCATACCCCGCATTGGCTAGCGTAATAAAGAATGGTGAAACTAATCCCATGACGTGGAACGGAGTGACGACGCCTTCATCCGGCAGCGGAGTGATGAAGGACCGCAAATTATTGTAGACATGCAGAGGGCGTGACCATATTGTATCTCCCTGGAAAAGTATCATACGAAATATTTTAAATGATCAGGATGAGGGCCCTTATCCAGCAGTGGATCGCCAAAAAGAGGGCCGCACAATGTGCACGTGCGCATCAGAGAGGTGGCAAAACGCATTATCTGCAAACGGCCACCAACCCCCCTCCCCCCCACATCGCTACAGATAAGATGCACTCCACTGCAGATTTATTGACGGTGCACTCCGTCTTATCCGTCGATGTTTAATCTGGAACTTCTCCTAAACAGCAGGTGCTGGACATTTTATGGCTCTTGTGAATTGTGAGGACCTTAACGATCTGGGTCGACACTTGGCCAACGCTGTAATCTAAACCCTAGGCGGGTGGCTTTTAGCAAACTAGGGAAGTTGAATTGTGGGGAGAGTAAGGTGGTGGGGTGGGGTGGGGGGGGGGGCATTGTTGCCCAATTATTGCCTGTCGTCCGGCGCGTGGATTTATTTGCCATTGAAAGCGACGGTGGCTGTGGCTTGGGCGAACAGGTGCGAAGCGGGCGGGCGGGCGGGTGGGTGACGAGGTGGAGGCAGGTGCGGTGGCGCGTGGCGGCCACACTGGCGTTTTTGTATTTCCCCTCCGGCTGAGAGGCGGTGGTGTAACGGTGCCCCCAGTGTAAACACGCCACAGCGTTAAGGGCACACGCGCGCTTGCATAGACACGATAAACACCCCAGCCTATCAGATAAGCCCGAAAGCCAATGAATTGATTGGTCTGTAAAGGTATCTCTTGTAATACATTATATTGTGGCGGTGTTTCAACAAATAAGATATGTTTAGTCCTCAACCCTCCGGGGTATTGCCGGTTTCGGTAAAAACAAAATAAATTGGTTCGGAGCTTGGAGCGCCGAGCTGACTAACGCGGAGATCCTGGGTTTGAATCCAGGCAGGCAAAATGCCTGTGATTAAACTGGGCTCTCAATGTGAAGCAGGTTTGGGAGGGTGCAGGGCTATTTGAGATATACAAATGGATTGCTGGCTGGCCACCAAAAGCACAATTCATATAAGATTAGCAGAAAAGACAAAACATATATTTTTAATAATGAAGCATCGAAATAAGATATTACAACAATGTTTAGTAATCGGGGCATTGCCCTGGTGCTGAGTTGATATTGTTGATCAACTCAGTGATAAACAATATCAACTGATATTGACTGATATTGTTTATCAACTCAGTAATAGAAATGCCTGCTTTGGCATCTTGATTCAGGCATTCTTCGGAGGAGCTGTCCAGCCTGCTGAATCAAGAACAGGGGGGGGGGGGGGGGGGGGGTTGGGTAGGAGACCTACCTACCGCCCGCGATATCGTTCCACAGGGCCTGTAATTTCATTTGACACGGCCCAAACCTTGCTCTTGAAGGATGGATATTCGGAACACAAGCTCCAGCGAGAAAAAAGAAAGTACTGATTGACAACGTGAGGATTGGAGGCCTAGATGATGGAGTGAAGCGTTAAAGCACAAGCGTGGATAGAATGGTCTCATATCATGGAGCCTTTTTGCCAGTGTCTGTTTGGTGCTTGAACATCTCAACACATGTTTTATTGCCAGAAAGGGTAAGACACCTATTCTTATTTTTCATAGGATGGAGGATATTTGAGATAACAGGGTACTCTCACTTAGGCAGAGAACGCGACCAAGAGAAGGAACTGTTTGGTTGTAATAAATGGCATTTTTTTTCGTATGAGTCAATTACAGTACATTATAACGGGCTGGGTGGTGTAACCTTCCTGTGTGAGGCTCGCATTAGGAAGGTTGTGAGTTCAATCTCTTGTCGCTGCTTGACTCAGCCTCTCATTTCTCCGGGGCACAATGAAACGAGTACCATTTTGTGGGGGGAAGTCGACATTATTTGTCCTCTTGAGAGAATTGCCCCTGTCATGGGAATGTGGAATTTCTACCACTGGCTGCAGGCTGGAAACGTTTGGCCAGTGTGGAGAAATGTGGCCAACATACCCTCAAATTTGGGGCCCTTCTGCCAGATGTGGCGTGGGCCATAAAAGGTGATCATAGACCAAATGTACAGAGCGTGGGACTGAACACAACGTGCCTATTTCTGACCGGAAAACAAAACAGAGGTTGAAAAATCACGTTGGGCGTGTGAATCAAGAACAAATGTGGTGCTTTATCTCCCCAGAAAACCACGTTATTTCTGCATTAAACTTGCGATAAACCCTAAACTGAAACTATTTTTTATTGTGATAATAGGTTTTCTCCTTTTTGTGGCAACAAAACAGGTGTTAAGATGTTAAAACACCAAACTGAAACCTTTTACAAGGAATCATGTCTGCATTAACCACAATGCTTGTGGTCAGAATGCAAACAAAAAAACACACTGATAATATATGCATTGTCCTTGAAACGGATTGGTCCACACCTGAGACAGCTTTCTTTTGAGCCTCGTCTCAAACGGTGTTAGACCAGAGGACGCCAAAAGGCGTACATCTTAACACCTGTTTTGCCAGAAAAAAAGGAAAAAACCTATGATCATATTTTGGTACTGGCAAAGGAGGTCCCAGGATATATGTTTTTATAATTTTACCAGGTAAGGCCCACTGACCTATATTAGTTTTATTAGAAGCGACCTGGCTATCACAAATGATAGCTCAACGAAGTGGCTTATTATCGTGTGGACAATTATGGCAGGAGCCAAATACTCTAAACGAGTAATGTTGATTCTAAATGCGGAGGGAAAAACCGGAGTAGCCGCAGAAAAAGCCATGCGACCACGGGGAGAGAGCGAACATGCAAACTCCAAATAATACACAACAGGCATCGTCAGGGTCGGGATCGAACCCAAGACCTCCTGTATACCAAGCGATGTTGCTAACATCTCGCCACCGCGTTTTGACGCGGACAGGAGCACGTGGCAAGCCGCGATGATCGTCAGTGGTCGAGACTAGGACACGACTACAACCACCACGACTGTCACTTTCTCCTCCTTCAATCGCTCCCCCCCCCCCACCACTCCCACACCGACACCGTTCCCCGCACAGATATTCGGGTCACCTCAAAGCCTGCCGATTCTTTACAATATCAGCGCACCTGTGCACACCTGGGTCGTGAGTGGAGAGGAGGAGATTGGGTGTGGAGGGGTTAGATAACTGGTGGGGGGGGGGGGATTTGAGTGGATGCCTGGTGATGGTGGGGGGTGTGTCTATGGGGTATAGGGGGGGGGGCTTGTGGCCCGTGTTGAATTGTGCGATAGTGTGCGTGCACCTGTGTTTACCTGCACGGGGCGGGCGGTCTACTCTCTCGGGCAGGTGCGCTATGAGCTGAGCAAATAAAGGTTGTGTGGATTGGGGGGGGGGGGGGGGGATTGCATGAGTCTGTGTTTGTTTGTGTCCGTGTATATGTTCGTTTCGTTGTATTTAATTTACAGCCCCTGCACGCCTCGTCGGTCTTGGAGGTTGTTTGACCATACTTCACCACGCTGGTCACTGTTGCTTTGCGGCCAGGATTGGCCTTACGTGTAACTTGCCGCTGAAGTTAGCCGTGGCCGGAATTGAGCTCATGACACCCATAGCAATAACAATGCAACCTAAATGTGACACTCCTACATACGTTGACTACGTATGTATGTCGACCTTCGTTCGCACCATATGTAGCCAACCGTGCTAACCGGAGGTGTGATTATCTACTGGACATCTGTGAACACTAACTGGACATCTGTCAAAAAAGAGCTTTATAGCTCATCGAATTCCTCCAGTTTAAATTAGTGTTCTGACTACGATATTTCGCATATATTGAAAACTATTTATTTTAAAGCTCGCAATGCGGTATCGTGAACCTTAAGAATCCAAATTAATTTGTGCGCCCATGCATCGTTGCGCCTCCAGTTGATTGTAGAGAATATGAATCCTGTCCTGATGCCTCCCCAAATTACAACGCCCCACTTAGAGCCCGAAGGCTGCTTGCTGTCCGTTGTCGATGAGGATTGACACATCTCATTGATTTTGCTTTGCTGTTTTGCAACAATAAAAGGCATTTCCAGACAGAAGTGGATGATAATAATCATATAATGACTTCGCTTTTCCACCCAGGGAAAGCCTCGTTGAGTCTCACAACTCTTTTTCGGAAGTGCACTGCCGATCTTCTTTGGTTCTTTCGGTAAAGTCACGTAAAATGAGAATAAAATAATAAATTGATAAAATAAAATAACACAATAATATTCTCACGACGTTATATTGTGTTATTTTATTTTGTCAATTTATTATTTTATTCTCATTCTACGTGACTTTACCGAAAGAACCAAAGAGGATGAATCCTTGCAGTCACGAAAGCTTTAAATCGAAATGCGCTGCCGATGTTTCGCAGTAGGGGGCGATGTTGCTACGGATGTACGGTTGTATGTCGAACTTCTTTCGCACCGTACGTAGCCAACCGTGCAAATCGGAGGTGCGGGGGGAGGACGACAAACTAAACACAAACAGCAGTCCTAAACAAATGAGTTTTCAATCTAGAGTATTTAAAAGTGCATAGCTCCAATGGTTTCCTAATATCGGGCGGAAGAACGTTCCAGACGGCCGCAGAAGCGCATCTGAAAGGGCCGCAATGCGGCGACCGTCTTTATTCGATGGCCAGCAGCCAAAAGCCGCTGCTGCTGTGAGGATGACCGGGTGAGTTCGCGTGATGATTTATGCTACTCAACGAGATCAGCGAGGTATTGTGGTATATTCCAATTGAAGAAATGTGTGGGTAATATTAACGCTTGCGAATGATGTCAGGGGATTGTTAACGTTCACTGTAAAACAGAGGGCACTTGCTTTTTTCCGGTTAATACAACCCCAGTATTAACAAGGGTTGCCGTTGGTTAGAACCGTGAACCAGTTGCAACAGGCGATGAAGGCGCTACCAATTAGGCCTCGCCACCGCTCTGAAACTATAAACTAAAACTAAAATTTTTAATTTTACCGATAAGGGCCACTGAGCTATACAGCTCTTTTTCAGAAGCGGCCTGGCCACAATTTATAGCTCAACGAAGTGGCTTATCATCAACGTGGATATTTATTTATACTCTAAACGCATGAAGATTCTAAACGTGGAGGGGAAAATACGGACGAGCTGGAGAAACATCCACACGACCACGGGGAGAGAGACCATGAAAACTCCAGATATACAGGAGTCGGGATCGGGATCGAACCCACGACCTCCTGTATACAAGGCGAGGTAGTTAACATCTCATAGCCACCGTGGCACGCACTGCGAGTTCTCCACCCCGCTGTGAGCCGTGAGCGAGACTGAATGTACAGTGAGGGAAAAAAGTATTTGATCCCCTGCTGATTTTGTACGTTTTCCCACTGACAAAGAAATGATCAGACTATAATTTTAATGGTAGGTTTATTTGAACAGTGAGAGACAATAACAACAAAAAAATCCAGAAAAAACGCATGTCAAAAATGTTATAAACTGATTGGCATTTTAATGAGGGAAATAAGTATTTGACCCCTCTGCAAAACATGACTTAGTACTTGGTGGCAAAACCCTTGTTGGCAATCACAGAGGTCAGACGTTTCTTGGAGTTGGCCACCAGGTTTGCACACATCTCAGGAGGGATTTTGTCCCACTCCTCTTTGCAGATCTTCTCCAAGTCATTAAGGTTTCGAGGCTGACGTTTGGCAACTCGAACCTTCGTCTCCCTCCACATATTTTCTATGGGATTAAGGTCTGGAGACTGGCTAGGCCACTCCAGGACCTTAATGTGCTTCTTCTTGAGCCACTCCTTTGTTGCCTTGGCTGTGTGTTTTGGGTCATTGTCATGCTGGAATACCCCCACGATCCATTTTCAATGCCCTGGCTGAGGGAAAGAGGTTCTCACCCAAGATGACGGTACATGGCCCCGTCCATTGTCCCTTTGATGCGGTGAAGTTGTCCTGTCCCCTTAGCAGAAAACACCCCCAAAGCATAATGTGTCCACCTCCATGTTTGACGGTGGAGATGGTGTTATTGGGGTCATAGGCAACATTCCTCCTCCAAACACGGCGAGTTGAGTTGATGCCAAAGAGCTCCATTTTGGTCTCATCTGACCACAACACTTTCACCCAGTTGTCCTCTGAATCATTCAGATGTTCATTGGCAAACTTCAGACGGGCATGTATATGTGCTTTCTTGAGCAGGGGGACCTTGCGGGCGCTGCAGGATTTCAGTCCTTCACGGCATAGTGTGTTACCAATTGTTTTCTTGGTGACTATGGTCCCAGCTGCCTTGAGATCATTGACAAGATCCTCCCGTGTAGTTCTGGGCTGATTCTTCACCGTTCTCATGATCATTGCAACTCCACGAGGTGAGATCTTGCATGGAGCCCCAGGCCGAGGAAGATTGACAGTTCTTTTGTGTTTCTTCCATTTGCGAATAATCGCACTAACTGTTGTCACCTTCTCACCAAGCTGCTTGGCAATGGTCTTGTAGCCCATTCCAGCCTTGTGTAGGTCTACAATCTTGTCCCTGACATCCTTGGAGAGCTCTTTGGTCTTGGCCATGGTGGAGAGTTTGGAATCTGATTGATTGATAGTTTCTGTGGACAGGTGTCTTTTATACAGGTAACAAGCTGAGATTAGGAGCACTCCCTTTAAGAGTGTGCTCCTAATCTCAGCTCGTTACCTGTATAAAAGACACCTGGGAGCCAGAAATCTTTCTGATTGAGAGGTGGTCAAATACTTATTTCCCTCATTAAAATGCAAATCAATTTATAACATTTTTGACATGCGTTTTTCTGGATTTTTATTGTTGTTATTCTGTCTCTCACTGTTCAAATAAACCTACCATTAAAATTATGGACTGATCATTTCTTTGTCAGTAGGCAAACGTACAAAATCAGCAGGGGATCAAATGCTTTTTTCCCTCACTGTAGCAATGAATAGGACGGGTCAACGTGTGGCGGCGACCATAGCATTCCACGCAGATTTACGTCAACTTTTTATTGTTGATTTGTTTGTTACAACTTTATCTTATAAACTCGCGAAATAAAGCTACTTGCAACAATTCCTGAACAAGGGGTCATATATACGAGGGTCATGGAGAAGGTGAAACCTGCACTCTTAGTTTGAATTCTGAACGTGAATTGAAGGTGAATGAAACTCGCCCAATATCCTCCCCCCACCGAAACGCGTTCGCATTTGTCACGTGGGGTGCTGTGATGCCTTCCATGGCAGAGCCATGGAGTTGTTTGTCTTTTTTAGAGCACACACGCGCACAGCCATTTCAGGACATCTGCCTGTGTTCAGTTTGTTGTCCTTTCCCGCACATCTGATTAGCGCGGCTGGAAACGTGCGGTGCGACACACGTTCAATATGCAACACTCGTCCATTTGTCTCGCTCTTTGCATCGCTCAAACACGCGAGAACCACGCGGACCACCCAAACTGCTTCGATATCCTCCCGTACATTTCAGCTTCCCTGGACATTTCCCTTCGCCGGAGACCTCGTCAAACGACGCTGCTGTCTCACAGCGCAGGGCACAATTAATTATGCCCCCCATACATTGGGAATACCCAGGCTGCGTTGCGCCGCTGTGTGTACGTTGAACTTCTTCCACACCGTACGTAGCCAACCGTGCTAAAGAAAATAGGCGGTCGCGCGTGGTGCGGGCCTCGTGTACCGTTCCGGCCTTCATAGGTGCTCGCTAACAGCACTTGCCCCTACAGTCTGTAAAGGCTATACGGGGTGTCTTTGTTGTGTTGAACTTCTTTTGCACCGTACGTAGGCCCACCGCGCTAATATGGGAGGTGCGGGTGGTCACCTCACGGAGAAGTTGCCGGATTGTGCCACTTGCCACCGCACAACGTTGCAGCAGAGGACTGCCATTCTTTTTACAAATTAACTGAGAACCATGCAAAGTGCAAGGAAACCACGAAGGGTTCCTCATACGAGAGCAATTTCATAATGGTCGCGGAATAATGCGCACATTGCGGGCGTTATATCGGTTAATGCGTATACTGCACCACAAGTCTGGCAGTGTCATTTTAATAACATCGCTATCAACATCAACACAGCATGTCGCCAACAGAGTTATTCATCTTCCTCCTTCGTCACATGCAAGTGAATACAAATACTCTTTGGTTCTATTCGGTAAAGTCACGTAGGTAAAAAATAAAACAACAAAAATCACGACGTTTCGGCCACAACACAAGTAGCCTTCTTCAGGTGAAGGAACAGAACTGTCGGGACGACAGAGCTTCAAAACGCTGCTAAGATTCGTGGCGTCTTTTTAAGCTGGGTGAGAGAAGTGAGGCACCTGAAGAAGGCTACTTGTGTTGTGGCCGAAACGTCGTGGTTTTTGTTGTTTTATTTTTTACCTTCGTGACTTTACCGAATAGAACCAAAGAGTATGGATCCTCGCAGTCACGAAAGCTTCAAATCTAGAATTGAATACAAATAGTGGGTTGTCCAGGACATATATACACAACTGTTAACCAAGTTAGTGCCCAATTGGTGATATCTTTCAAAAGTTGCAATGTTTTTTTTACATTACCAGTCACAAATATTTAAAAAAACAAAAATAACACCAGGGCGCATTGGTCTACTGGAGACTCGAATGACGCCAGAAGGACCGTTAGAAAATATTTAAACGAGGAAGCCGCAGATGTCCCGCGAGTTCAAAGCACTGAGCCGGCATCGGTGAGAACCCGGGGATTTTCACGTTCGTGGTCTCCGCCCAGCTACCAACGGCTCGCACACAGAAAAAGAAAAATAAACCCGCGATGCAAAATCCACTCCGTGAAGTGGGACCAATGATCATCAGAACCTCGAATGTATGAAATAAATAACCCTCCTTTTTGTTCCATATGTGCACATAAATATATATTTTGCCATATCTGTTTGCTGACTTAAATAAATAAAAAACTCACGATAGCCAGCGTATATTTATGCAAGCAAACTCTCGACTGGTTTCGACCTTCCGGGTCTCATCAGCAGTCAGACTCGCTAAACAAATAGTGGTTATCCAAGGCTTTATTTATTTTTGTCCAAGGAATTCAGTTTTGTTCATTGTTCACCTCGGCTCTTTCCCATCACATTCAAGCACAATCATTTTAAAGTCACTTAGACAACATTGTAAAAATGTGGCTATTTGGCTCGCTGATGAGTTCAAAGCGTATTGCATTCCACATGTTACCCGTGACAACAAATTTGATCTTTGACGGCTACCAACAGCAACGATGATAACTCCTTTCAGAGAGGACAAATTTCGTCAAATAAAGTAATTATCCCCAAATTCACATGAATATTAGGCAGTTAAAACGGCGTCTTTCTGTTAATATTCCTAAGGCAGTGGTGGAAATTCCACATTCTAATGACGGGGACCAGTTCATCAATAAAACACGAATCGAACACGATATGCATTTCGTGCTGCGTGCCAAACTATTGCGTAATCATCATCATCATCATCGGATGCATTTATCCATGCAAAGCCACGCACGTGCAGCCTAGAAAACTGGAGGTGATATAATTCGATTTAAAACTGCATTTTACGATAACTGATGACTGAGAACACACGCGAGTCAGGCGCATCGTAACGACTGTCAAGTGAAGAGAGCGAGGCTTGGGCAGCACGGGTCGCTGGCAGTGATGGGGGACCGGTGGTCGAGACTAACGACGGAGCGGCAGTCAATGGAGGAAAAACACCGCCCCGATGGAACGCCCTCCGTGGAGTCGGAGCGATGTACGGCGGCCAGATGAGTTATTGCATCGCGAGAGGGCGATCGATGGCGGTGACCCCGAGTGGCGGGGGGTGGGGGTGGGGTGGGGGGAGTCACCATCCCTCGCAGCGAGAGGAAGGTGACCGGCGTTAGAGATCCGACGCCTCGGCGCCTTGTTACGCCGCACGGAAGCGCGAGGTCAGAGACGACGGAGGAACCTCGCGCCGCGGAACCCGTGCCCTCAGTACGAGTAGGAAGACGAAGCCGACGATAATGAAAGTCCGAACGTGCGCTGGCTTCCCCAAGTGTCCGTGGGGAGCGGGGGCGCGGGAACTGCCCCGTGCCCAACGTAACGGGGCTGCTCTGCCGGTGCCCAGCCCAGACCCGGCTCCTGGGAGGTTTGAAGAAAGGAGCCTCCCGCGCTCTCCGCGTGCCCCGCTCCCGTCCAGAACTCGTGGCCCGTCCAAGCTGGAGAGGCTTCGTGCGACTGCTCGTGCGTGCCGAACAACGGATGGTACTTGGCGTCCAAGCCAAACCAGCTGGCCAGATGGCAGGGCTCGGCTGCTCCACTGCCAGCGCGGCTCGTCGTGGAGAAGGCGACGGTGGACGGGGAGGAGGCGGCGGCGCTGGTGGTGGTGGTGTTGTCGGGGCTGGCGGTGACCTCTGGATAATAACGGGGCGACTCGGAGAGCATCAGCAGACGCTGGAGAGCGCGGATGTATTCGGCGGCGGCTCGGAGTGTCTCCACCTTGCTGAGCCGAGTCGGCCCCGATGACCCGGCGCCTTCGCCCGACGACCCCGGCGAGAGCGGCCCCCCGGGGCAGGGGTCTTGCTGCGGGGTCCAACTGGGACCCAGGGCAGCGGGGACGCGGTCTCGCAGCGCGGCGAAGCCTCTGTTTACCAGCGCCACGCGGTTGCGTTCTCGCGCGTTGCGGCGCGCCGTGCCGGGTCTCCTGCTGCTGCTGATGCCGCCCGTGGCTCCAGCCGAGGTCCCCTTCCCAGATCGCTCTCGCACTGGGAGCAGTAGCCGGGCCCCCGCACCGCGACGCGGGGACCCCACTTCTTGACGAAACGCAAGGCGCCTCTCGCAGCTTCGCAAGAGGCGACAACCGTCGTCATCGTCGTCATCACCGCCACCGTCGCCGCGATCATCGTCACCACCATCATCATCATCATCTTCGGCGCCGGTGTCTTCTCGGGTCGCGGGCGGAGGTCGACGGCGAGTAGCGGCGGTGCAGCGAGGGATTTGCGGGCTGGTTTGGGGGGCCTCCCATGGATGGGGGCGCGTGCCGTGTGCAGCCCCCCCAGACGACATCGCCGTCCCGCGAGAATTTTCGTGCGCGCTTGGCGCGCTGGTCTGTAGCATCGTCGTCGTGGTCGTGGTCGCTTGCGCGCGCGTGCCCGCGTGCTTCTCTCTTGACGGTGGAAGTCGCGTCCCGGATATTTGGTAGCAAAGTCGCGAGTTAGACGCTGTCCGGGACTATTCTTCTTCGCTGCAAGCCGCACGGGTTTGACTCCCAGCAGCGACGGTAGACGCGGCCTTTTGAGAGGTGGGGACACGCGGTCGAGGGTGGTAGTAGAGACTCGTGGTGGGTGGGTGAGGCGGTGGGGGGGGGAGAGGAATTACCTGCAGGGTCAAGGGTTCTGCGGTTGTAAATACACTTCGGCAGCGGGTGTATATATTTGAGTGCGCAGGCGGTGCAACTGCGTGGCCCATGCCAACCGTGGCTAAGCCACGTTTTTATCTTCTCCAGCCAGGCAGCGATGTGCAACATCTTTATTATTTCAGAATCAGAATCTTTATTGTCCTGAAGAAATCCGATGGGCTATGAAGCTCTTTTTTTTGTTTCAAAGATGTCCGGTACAACGCTAGTCCTATCACACTCAGTGGCGGAGCTATCGAGTGCGCAGGACGGTGCAACTGCGTCGGGGCTTACGGGGTACCGGTCGAGGTGGCCCACACCAATGCCCACCTGGGCCCGCCCGCCCTCCCACTTCACCGGCCTGCGCTGACCAGCGTGGTGAAGTATGGTCCAGCAACCTCCAGGACTAACACGGTGTGTTCAGGACTTCATCCCGCAGTGGATTGACAATAAAATGTGAATACATTGTATTGTATGAATCGTCTGTGTGAATGAAAGCTTCAAATTAGTTTAACGCTATTCAAAGTTAAAACCGTAAAACAATATTACGCATTCGTATTTAATTGGTTAAAAGTATACACTGTGCATACCGCACCTCCGATTCGCACGGGTTGGCTACGTACGGTGCGAAAGAAGTTCAACATGCATGCAACATTAAACTTGGGACTTCTTCTGATGTCACTCGCCACTGACGTTAGCCACGGTCGGGACTTGAACTCAGAGAGGGTCGGGGTTCGCACGTTAGCGGGCAAACCACTGTGCCACCGCTCCACCGCAGGGGTTGAAAAACAACCAGCCCACACATTTTTCCCAAATGCAAACACATAACAGATTTATAGGCTGTTGGGCAACTTTCTGCAGGATGTATGTTGGGGTCAAGATTGCCACACGAGGTGCGCTGTGGAGGCCTTTGTCTCACCGGTGTTGCGGTGCACTGACTGCCAATCACCGGAGAATCGGGAGGAAACCCATGTGGAACAGGGAGAGAACATACCAACTACACTCACACACTGTAGAATATGGAGAGAACATTCCAACTCCACACTCTCACACTCTGTAGAACAGAGAGAGAGAACATACCAACTACACTCACTCTCACACTCTGAAGAACACAGGGAGAGAACATACAAACTCCACTCACTCTCACACTCTGTAGAACAGAGAGAGAACATACCAACTACACTCACACACTGTAGAATATGGAGAGAACATTCCAACTCCACACTCCCACACTCTATAGAACATAGGGAGAGAACATACCAACTACACTCACTCTCACACTCTGAAGAACACAGGGAGAGAACATACAAACTCTACACTCTCACACTCTGTAGAACAGAGAGAGAACATACCAACTACACTCACACACTGTAGAATATGGAGAGAACATACCAACTCCACACTCTCACACTCTGTAGAACAGAGAGAGAACATGCAAACTCCACCCAAACAGGCGTCCCAGTCGGGAATTGAACCATGAGCGGAGTTTGACTTCGATATTTGGATGGGCAGGGGTTCGCTTTGTACCTCAACATTAGGAATCACGGGTGCATATAATTCATATTTTTTTCCTTACTTGAAAACCACTGAAAATAAATTAATACAGGCGTCCAGTTTGGAGGAGCGTTGCTTCCCCTCTCCCGTACCCCCCTCCCCTAAATTCCGCCCATGACATTGAACCCATGGCCACTCTTGCTGAAAGGCCACACGGTTCCGACTGCGCCACGCTAATTTGGTGGAGCTCAGCTCGGAGTGATTTTGCCCAGGAGGAGGCGAAACGGGCCCTGTGCCGGACTAAGCTTGTGCGGGGCCTGTAGCATATGTTTTAAAGGGGCCCTAAATAAAAAAAAAACATAAATATTAAAGCACAAATTTTTCACTTAAATCAGTAAAGTTTTTGTATTTTTTCATTTGCTATACAGCCAGATAATACGACAAATCGCTAACCTTAAACACCCAAGTCGTTCATAAAAGTTGAAGGCAGTATAATACTATAGTAATAGAGCAAGTGCAGAATCACTGAACCTGAATTCATAGCTTGCAAGCATTTAGCGCGGGGCTCTTGAGAGTGCGGGGCCCGTAGCACGTGTAGCTACTTTTGCTACGAGGATAATCCGGCACTGCATGGACCGCTCCACACGGCCGTGGAAAGCGACCCCGAGCCGTGCTGGTGAGGACGCCTTCACAGGTGGTGGTTCGTGAGCCCCGCACCGGACATTTCACTTTGTCGGCACCACGCGAGCGTGGAGGTTCGGGGGGGTCGCGGTCGCGTTCCCCTACTCGCTCTGCGTGAGGCCAATAACGGCGAATTACGTGATAGCCATTTGCAATGAGCGGGCTAATCAATACGTTCACTCGTATGAGCCGTACAATAAATACATTTGCACCTCAACTGCAAAATATGGACGGCACCACCCAGGGGACTTGATGCGCCTGCCGCTGGCCGTCTGTGCCGTCCGCGCCTGCTCCATCGGCGCGTTCATTCATTCATTTCCAGCATTCTGCAGGAAACGTTTTGCTTTTGCGGGTCCTAACTTTCTGGTAACGGCACACCGCTATAATAAATACGAGCGGTGACCGGTTAACCGATTGCCGTTTGACAAGCCTACTTTTTAAGCGGGCACCTATACATTATGCTGAATACAGTGGCGGCGCCAGGATTTCAGGCCGGGGTGACATTTAACAAATGTTAATTTCAAGAATGATTTAGAGAGTCAGGCTGTTGAACTAGACGCCAACGGTTGGCGACACACTCTGACAATGCAGTTGCACGGAGTCCGCCAGACCGAGTGTCGTACACTTATACAGCAGAATGTCACCCCTGTCACCCCCCCTGGCTCCGCCCCTGGCTGTATACATATAACATTAAATGTTCTGGATCACCTTTGATCAATCACTAGATCGAGCGCAAAGCTTACACGCTATCGTGTGTAATAATAATTATCGATGGGCCAGAGCAGGGCAGGAATCGGTGCCACCAAAAATGGAAAAAAACTTTATCAGGAACCGATTTATATCCGTGGCCAATCAGGGTGAATTACTCGATAACCACTCTCATTTCAAGTGATTGTCACAACAAGGCCACTGTCACTGGCCACGTAAAGACATTGGAACTGGTAAAGTTACTCCACCTCAGGCGCTACCAACAAGTGAAATATCAGGTCAAGGCTCATTGCCAACAGAAAAAGTTCGGGATTCGCGCACCTCCGTTATCCTCATCGCGCATTGTGCTAATCAGGATAACGCACCTCCGATTAGCACGGTTGGCTACGTACGGTGCGAAAGAAGTTCAACATGCATATATACATACAATGTGGTTGATATACGTCAACTGCCGTGATGCGATACTCCAAATGCCGCGAGCGAGTTTGAGTTCACCGAGCTCCCAGTGCCCTCTTGTGGGCACGGGCGACTCGTCAAGACACCCACGATCGGGTTGACGGTGGAGAAAAAAAATGTAGCATGCCGTGCACACACTGTTGGTCTTTATTACGGGGGAGGCGGGGTGCTTTATCTGTAACGACAGAAGCGGTGGCATCGTGGTTAGTGCATTGCGCTATATTAACGTTAAGTTCGATTCCCAGCCAGGGCTATCATCGGTGCCAGGTGATATCTAAACCGGGCCCAGGTCCACCTTGCACCATCCCAGTGGATACACAGACACACACACATTTATATTAAATGGCAACAATTCACAGCTGAGATTTAATGGAGACAGTGGCAACATACCAAACGTAAGGAGGAGTCAAACAAGGAGATACACACTCTGAACAAAGTCACTCGTGGCAACATTATGCTACGTAACATATCTTACAAATGGCGAATCACGGGAACGCGGAGTCGAGCCAATCATATAAATGTATGGAAAGAGAAAGATGATCGAGAAGAGAGAAGATACGGGCACAGCTAGGACAAGGGGAATGGAAAGGGGAAATGATTCCGGGACGGAAATCCTTAAGACAACCATTCGTTGTAATGACTTACTCTTTTTACCAAGCAAGGCCCACTGAGCTATATAGCCCTTATGCAGAAGCGACCTGCTCACAACTAAAAGCTTAAATTAAGTGGCTTATCGTGTGGAAATGTTTAGTAGCCAAACACCCTAAACTCATGATTCTAAATGTGGAGGTAAAAGTTGGAGGACCAGGAGAAACAATCCACGTGGCCACGGGGAGAACATGCAAACTCCAAATGGACAGCAGGCGTCAGGGTCAGGATGGAACCCACAACAACCTGTATACCAGGAGAGGTAGTTAACATCTCGCCACCGTGGCGCCCCAGACAAAGAGGGCACGGCTCAAGATGAGCAGCAGGAAGAAACGAGGAGGAGCGCTGGGCAGGAAGGGCAGGAGCGGGAGAAGGAATAACCGGGCTAAGATGCCGGGGGATGAGAGGTGATGCTGAGAGGGGGGAGGAAAGAGCGAGATTCAGAGAGAAGGAAGGAGCGGGCAGAAATGAGCTGCACGGAGCAGCGTCAGTTTTCGCAGTGGGCGGGGACAGGGGAGGGATTCACAGTGGGGGTGGTGATGCATGAATCACGTGATTTACGGGAGGCTGAGCCGATTTAGAGATTTACTCTTAAAGATAGATTTTCGAAACTGAATTGAAGAAACAAAGGCATGAACACAGACGGTGGTAGTGTTGACCAGCTTAGATTTTCTGATTACAGAAATATATTTAAAATTACGGATATACATTCACCTGGATACTGTAATCTCTTGAGATGGAACTTCTCGATTGCAAGGGGGGGGGGGTCCAGATATATTAAGCTCATGAAAATAAACTACAGGACAATGCGAGACTGAAGAAGACTGCAGCGTTGAACTTAAGATGCATACGAGAAAAAAAGCGATACATATGCCAAACCAAACAGAGTTGTTATTGGAGGGACGCAACTGAATAGAAAGCAATAGAAACATCGGACGATTATTGAAACGCTCACATGGATCAAGATTAATTGTGAGTTCAGAACCCTGTACTCGCACACACCGGTATAGACAGTACTGGTACTGCATCACCAGATCTCGCTGTGTGCGTGCGGTTTTTTTTTGGGAATTTCCTCAAGTGACCTCCTGTAGCTGGCAGTCTGTGAGTAACGGCCACGAATTTCGGCTGAAACTGAGGAAAATAAATCACGGCCGATTAGATCAAAGGCGGCGCATCTCGCGGGCAATAGCAGCAGCAGCAGCAGCACCACGCTCCGTCAGTCGGACCTGACAATTTTCTGGAGCGGAAATGCTTTTAAAGAATGAATTAATTAATAAACCCCACAATCACCACGCTGCAATTAACGGGCAAATGTCCACGCCACGTGCCTGGCGCGTGCTCTTAGTGCCACCTGCTCACGCGTACACGTGCACAGACGGAATTTCAGCATTGATGACCTTTGCTGATGAGCCCCCGACAAACCAAGGCGAAAACCGGTCCAGAGTTTGCGTGTTTATGAAGCTGATGATGCTGGTTTAACACAAGTCCAATAAATGCACAGGCTAAACTCGAATTTATTTTCTATGCGGAGGTACCAGCATCGGATGATTTAATCGCACCGTCTCCACGGTGGAATCGCCTCGTGTGCAGGAGCGAGATGGATTGTCAATCCACAAAGACCGCGAGAGATTGCTACGGCTTAGGGAGGACTTCAGCCAGCAGTGGATAGACCATGCACTACGATGCTCAACCGCAGATGATTTTGTTTTAATCATCGCTGATGTGTAATGCAATGGGGAGGTGGTGGATTGGGCGGATTGAAAACCGTGAGGTACCCAGTTTAAACCGCTGGGTGGACAGAGAGGCAAGAGCAATGTAGGAAACTTGCCCCATTATTTCAAACTGCCGCGCCCTGGAGATCTAACGGACGGGCGACCTACGGATCGCCAAGTCCAGTAGTGCTGACCATCGACTCACGATAAATGGGGCCTTATGGAAGTCAACCGAGACATGGCCACGCCACGTCAAGCCAATACGTGCACACAGAGATGCCAATGAAAGTGCACGCACTCTCGCGGTGACTCGGTCACCGTGAATGCGCCAGATCTCGTCGAACCTCGCAAGCTAAGCAGGAAGTTTGGAAGCCTGCTTAGCGCTTAGATGGGTGTCTACTAGGGGTTGCCAGGTGTTGTAGGTGTGCCGCCTAGGCAAAGTGTGGACAGGAGATGGTAGTGGTGAGTGTCATCATCAGCAGCAGCAGCTGTTGTCTGTCCACTGCTGGATGGAGGCATCACCAAGCCGTTGACATCACTCACGGTCCAGCAATCGTCTCACCGCTGCACGCGAGCTGAGCTCACGGAGCGCCACTTTCTCGTGTGACGCCACGTGGATGTTTTTTTTATTCTCCTCCGGGTTCTTCGTTTTTCTAATCACACGAAGCCAAACACTCATTGATACGATCGGTCCCAACATCCCGATATAATCAGGACCCCTCCTGACAAAGAGGTGTGAGACTCAGTGAGGCTTTCCTGGAAAATGTATCGGCCGAAGACGTGAGGATTGACCAATCACACCAGGTATTTTATCTTGCGTGCAAGTCGACCTCGAAAGAGCGCGTCGAGCCTCGGCGTCTTCAATAAACAGATTGAGCCATCGATGCTGGCGAGCTGTAGAGTGTGCAGGCGGTTCAACTGCACCGGGACCCACAGGCAGGTCGAATGGGCCGAGGGCATCGGTCTACGCAGGAGGGGGACAGGGTAGGGATGGAATCTTGACACGGTGCCCAATTTCAATCCTTGCCCCAGGGCCCATACCAACCATGCTCCGCCATTAACTTCAGGTAGGGTGTGCACGGTATAAGGGGGACGCACGTGGCACATGGAGTCAATTGCCATCATCGGTGACGATTGTGACCTGACAGGCACCTGAGATCCAGAACAAGTTAATTTGCTTGCGCGTGACCAGGTGTTCCCATACCTGGGCCGCTGGGATCGCTAACCGCTCGCCCACTAACAAGCACACACAAACAAACACACAAAGGCACCCCGCGTGCGAGGCCATACAGACGATGTTGGTCGAAGTGTTGTTAGCGAGGGCCTATTAAGGCCGGTATGGTACGCGAGGAGGTGATGTGACCACTAACAACACCAACCCAGGACTCCTTCGTCTCCCACCGTGGCTGATGTGCACGCACGACACACACGCGCATGCACTGCACCCACACCTGTCCATCCCTGCGCATGGCATAGAACAACACTTTTACGCTCTACCAAGTTCCATTTGCCAAGCGCTTGCTAATGGCAATCGAGCAATTAGGCTAAAAGCAGTGGACACCACTCGCGTTTGGCTTCGAGTTGAGAATGTTCCGTGGCACGCGGCGAGCGCGTGCAGCTAGCGGCTGATCCGTGATCGTAATTCTGACAACGACTGCAAAAAACGATATATTTTTTGAGCGAAAAAAAAGTTGGGTGGAAGCTCCGAACGGGGTATATAAGCAGGCGCGAAGATCTCCATCAGCCGCACAACTTCGTCAGTCGACCAGGACAGAAGTTTCACCTCCCAACAGCTTTCGTCAGCACCCGCCGGCCTCTCCGACTCTACGCAGGTAAGGTGACAGATAACCCCAATGCGTGATCTCTCGGCCACACTCGCTCTGGTGCACGCCTTCCCTGGGTCGTGTGCCCGATGGCAGTGTCTTTGTCTCAAACGACCCTCAAAGCCTGTCCGATCTTGAGCTCTCTTCTTCGTTTCCCTCTCGTTGCAACGTTCTTCAAGTCACTGAGCAGCATTTGCCGAATCCGTATCGTTTTCACTTTCTTGCATTGTTCCTAAGTGGGGTTTATCTCCTCCTCGTCTGCTCTAGAACTGTCTCATTACTCGTTCTCTCCAATTTCATATCTCCATCAGACGCCACAATCCATAACTGTGACACAGGTCTTCGTATGTCTCCCTTTCTGGGAGTCCAACCTTCTGCACTTTACACTCGGCTCTTCTTAAGCCATCTGTTGAAACTCTGCCACAGTGGCGAGGGGCACCACGGTGTCTAAGAGATGTTAACTACCTCGCCTGGTATACAGGAGGTCGTGGGTTGGATTCCGAGCCTGCTGTATATTTGGAGTTTGCACGTTCTCCCCGTGACCACACGGATTTTTCTATGGGTCCTCCGGTTAATTCCTCCATATTTATGTGGCTGCCATACGTAAATTTCCACGCGATAATCCACTTCGTTCGAGCTATCAATTGTGGTCAGGTCGCTTCTGAAAAAAAGAGCTATGAAGCTCAGTGGATCTTACCTGGTAAAATAAAATAAAAATACTTTATAGTTTCATTCGTCTTTGTCAGCAGCAGCAGCATCCTTCTCTTCTGAAATGCCGCTTTTGCTTCCCCCATGGCGATCCTGGCTCCAATCTCCGTCGAGCTGCCGCAATCTGTTTCTTCAATCCACTGCTAGATGAGGGCCCTTGCCCCCCCCCCCCCCCCCCCCCCCCCCCAGCCCGCGTATCGACACCGTTTGACCAAAACGTCACTTTTTGCTTGTCGGGCCAGGCAAGTGGAGAGCCCAGGACCGGTTGGGAGACGCCGTTCGCCGCACTGGCGTCGATTTTTTCCGACCGCGTCAAACGTTCGCCGGGCTCGTCGTGCCCGGAACGTTCGCCGAACCCTCGCTTGGGGAAACGCGGTGCCGATGCGAAGAGACCTGCAATTGTGACGTCATATATATACTTCTTATTACGACGGGGGCAGTTCCCGATTAAGCTAGTGCGGTGCCTGTAGCATATGTTATAAAGTGGCCCTAAATAAAAATAAAAATAAAACATAAATACTAAAACACCGATTTTTTTTTTCACTTGCATAGTAAAGTAATTGTATTTTTTCATTTGCTATACAGGCAGATAATACGACAAATCGCTAAACTTATACACCCAGTCGTTCATACAAGTTTAAGGCGGTATAATACTATAGTAATAGAGCAAGTGCAGAATCACTGATCCGGAATATGATAGCTTGAAAGCATTTATCGCGGGGTTCTTGAGAGTGCGGGGCCCGTAGCTACTACATATGTAGCTACTATATATGTAGCTACACGTGTAGTAGCTACATATGTAGTAGCTACATATGTAGCAGCTACATTTGTGGCTGATGTCTGAAGGGGTCTTGGGCAACCATTTTTGTTTCAACCAACACGCACTGACCAACGCCCCTCTCGCCCCCCACGACCAACTCGGCGTGGGGGAAGTCTTCATGCAGCAGTGGGAATGATCAAAAGGAAAGGCTGACGTACGAATGGCTCTGCATCTTACCCCTCGGTGGAAACCCGCTCAACGCGACAGCGTGACAAACGACGTCGTGATGCTTTTATCGATTTATTCGTTTTGCGATGTTGCCCTGCTCGGCTCTGTTCCGACGATGCCCTTGGCGAAAGTAAAACTGTCTCGCGTTAAGGAACGTCCCGCAGAAACAGCTATCAACGGAGCTACCTACGAGATCTCCTTCGCAAGTGTGCCGCTGTTTCGCACAGGAGGCGATACCGCGATCCAAAGGAGGCGAAGAACCGAAACGCAACGTGACGGGGAGACGTTGGGTGACGTTCGGACTCGGAACCATCGACCCACTTGCACTTTGCGCGCTCGTGGTGACCCGAGCTTGTTGGTTTCCCGTTCAGGAATCAACTTACGCTGGACAAACCCCGGGTTATATCACGGGGGCGGCTGAATCCCGCGTTCGGAATCAGAATCTGTATTTACACTGGAGGAATCCGATGAGCGATAGAGGTCTTTTCCACACAATGCCCAATGCATCTCTGCGTTGCCGGCTGCGAGCCACCCGCATGGGCTACCTCTCTAACGCCGCAATATTCCCCCACGCCTGTCCTGTTGCAGCCTCTCCACCACCACCCACCACCCACGATGTCACCACGTTCTCCGAGGGCGCCGTCTGCCATGCTCACCCTGCTGCTGCTGCTGCCCGCGCTGCTGCTGCTGCTGCTGTCGCTGATGAGTCCGGTACCCGCCCACGCGTCGGCGCTGACGGGCGCCGGCGGCACGCACCTGTGCGGCTCGCACCTGGTGGAGGCGCTCTACGTGGTGTGCGGCGACCGCGGCTTCTTCTACACGCCCAGCAAGACGCGCAGGGAGCTGTCTGACGGTGAGCGCCCTGCCCCCCCCCCCAAGTGCCTCTGCGCCGATTGTGTGTGTCTGTGTGCGTGTCTACCTGTGTGTGTCTACCTGTGTACCTGTGTGTGTGTCTCCCTGTGCGTCTTGTGTACCTGTGTGTGTGTGTGCGTATGTCTCCCTGTGCGTCTGTGTGTGTGTGTGTGCGTGTGTTTCCCTGTGTGTGTGTGTGTACGTGCGCATGTCTCTGTGTGCGCGTTTACCTGTGTGTGTCTACCTGTGTGCCTGTGTGTGTGTGTCTCCCTGTGCGTCTTGTGTACCTGTGTGTGTGTGTATGCGTGTGTCTCCCTGTGCGTCTTGTGTACCTGTGTGTGTGTGTCTCCCTGTGCGTCTTGTGTACCTGTGTGTGTGTGTGTGCGTGTGTCTCCCTATGCGTCTGTGTTTGTGTGTGTGTGCGTGTGTCTCCCTGTGCGTCTGTGTGTGCGTGCGCATGTCTCTGTGTGCGCGTTTACCTGTGTAGGTTTGTCACGTAAACAGAAGATGCCAATTCGTTACTAGTACAGCACTAACCGGTTGTGTGTTGGAGAGCAAAGCCACAACATTTACAATCTGACCTTGACCTAAAGCTTTCGTGACTGCAGGAATTCATATCCTTTGGGTCTTTCGGTAAAGCCACGTAGATAGGTTCAAAATCAATAAATAAGTAAACAAAAGCAACGGTCATCAAGTGTAAAACCGAAGACGGTTGCTTGTGTTGCGATCGAAACGTCGGGGTTTTTGTTTTTTGTTTTTTTATAAATTTTGAACCTTTAACGAAAGATCCAAAGAATATTTACAATCTGAGTTCGACGTTTCGCCAGTAATTACAACGAGCCTCATCAGGCAACAGCTGTTGTGGCTTTGCTCTACAACACACAACCGGTGTTGCTGTACTGGTAGCGAATCGGCACGTTCTGTTCACATTACAAAACCTTACAAATTGGCCGTGTCCGGTGGTGGCGGGTTTAACGACACGTTTATACATTTACGCGATCTAACCCCCAAACAACAAAAAAAATCCCCCTCTATTATGGATGATACTTGGGTTGCGAAAGCCTTACCACGTGTTAAACCGACCAATCGACTTGTTGCCTTTATAGTCTTTAAACCTTACAGCCAGTGCTGAATGAAGCGAGTGCGGGGCCTGTAACATACGTTATAAAGGGTCCCTAAATAAATAAAATACATAAATACTAAAACACAGATTTGTTTTAACTTGCATAGTAAAGTAATTGTATTTTTTCATTTGCTATACAGCCAGATAAATACGACAAATCGTTAATAAAAGTTGAAGGCTGTATAGTACTATAGTAATAGAGCAAGTGCAGAATCACCGAACCGGAATTGATAGCTTGAAAGCGTTTAGCGCGGGGCCCTTGAAAGTGCAGGGCCCGTAGCTACTACGTTGGTAATTTTGATAGCAGGATAATCAGGTAATGCGTGCTGACCCCCCACCCACCCACCCACCTCGTTCGCTCGCAGTCATCCGGACCGAGGCCGACGCCGGCGAGCAGCAGGGGGGGGTGGTGGCGGAGGGCGAGGGCGAGCTGTGGGGAGGCGCCGCTGCTCCGGGCGCCCGAGAAGAGAGCCCGAGGACTCGGCGCGGTATCGTGGAGCAATGCTGCCACCGCAAGTGCTCCATCTACGACATGGAGAACTACTGCAACTGACCGAAAACGCCGAACGCCCGGCCACAAACCCACACCCTGGCCCTAACCTCCCCCCCCTAACTTCTTAGTACCTAACACCCCCCCCACATTACTACCACAAAAGCTGTGATCACCCAATAAAAGAAGATGGTTAATTCATTTCGCTCGGCTTGTTGTTACGTGTGTGTGTGTATGTGTGGGGAGCGGTAGTGTCGTGGTTAGTGCGCTGCGCTATGAACCCGGCGACCCGGGTTCGATTCCCGTTCACGGCCAACACCCAGTGAAGATTATCTGAACCGGTCCTGGGCCTCCCCTAGGTCGACTAAGCCTCAAATTAATACCTGGTGCGATGTGTAAATATCGCAACAGGAGAGACAAAGGCGGTCGGGCGTGGTGCTGGCCACCCACCCCCTCGTGTACCGTTCCGGCCTTCATAGGTGCTCGCTAACAGCACTTTCCCCAACACTCTGTTAAGTCTATACGGGGGATATTTGTCTTTGCGCGGATTTACAATTTTTGTTTACGTTTGCTGAGTACAGTTCTAAAGGCCCAAATCGCGAATTGAAGTTTGGGAATAGATGACAATGTATACGTTTTTTTTTAATTGGGGAAGATTGTGAGATCTTGGTGGGGTCGGGGAGACGATGGCGGTTTAATTGCAGAGTGGAACGGTTCGAGGAATGAAGCAGAAAGAGAAGCGAGGTGACCGGGTGGGTGTGAGAGTGGCTGAATGCGTGAGAGAGTGGGTAAGTGAATGGCTGATTGAGTGAATGGCTGATTGGGTTGGTGGATGAATGAGCGGACGGGTGACTGAGTGGGTGTGTGTGAGCGTTTTTGTGATGTGCAGTATGGTGGTTGAACAGTCAGTCTGTGAGATCGAGTTCTCAACCTGGGAGGAGGAATAATTTGAGTAAAGTGTTCACGGGAACAGCAAACTATGGTAGTAGCCATAGGAGAGTGACAGTGTGTGCGCTTTATCACGAATCAACCTCTGGTTGCCTTACAGGTTGCATGAATTAGTGTAAAAAATGCCGAATTTCTGGGAGGCTCAACTCGGTCACACGTGTCAGCTTGAAGCAGCTCCCATTTAAGAGTTCAGCCCGATTGAACGAATTATCAGCAATTCCTTCAACCATGTTTCTCAGTCATATATATTGCATTTAAAAAAATCTCCTTGGCTATTCCATGAGCAGCTCTTCCTTCCTTACGTAGATAAATACAATTGCAATATGGCAATCCACTGCTGGACGAGCGCCACCCGATGAAAGGGGATCGTGAGGTTAGCTGACCCTACCTCACCACGCTCATCGGTCCGGTTGCTCAAGGTAGAGAGAGGGCTCAGGATTCAGGAGACTCAAGATTCCACTCACGGCTGATGGAAAACCTCACTGAGTTCCAATATTTATTTCCTTCTTTTTCAAGAGGGTCTTGCATTGGAACGTTGGACCATATAGTCGCGTGATCAAAAGGTTTCATCAGATGGCGCATGGACGGATGAGGGCCGACTGTGTGGCGGCCAAAAGGTGAATGAAACGCCATAGAGGACTTCCACCTTTGAGATGGAGCGATGAAATCAACTCGTACGCGGTAGCTAGGAGTGATCGTCGCCTCGCGTGACAGTGTGGGGACGGCTCGGGGAGGGATTCATCCAGCGGTAGACAAATCATGGCTGACGATGATGATGATCCCATTCACAGTTTTGCTTAACAACAACAAAAATCACTCCTGAAGTCCGCGTGGCTGAATGAGATGAGTTAACAACAACAAAATAATACCTCTTCCCTTTGTTACGTCGAGGCACAGAGAGTGGAATTGAGGCCGCCTGCTCATTTATTTACATTACTTGGGGTGGCAGGGTGGGGGGGGCCTTCATCGAGCAGTGGATAGATCATGGCTGCCGATGATGACGACGTAAACACCACGCGGTGACAGCCGCAGCCCCTGCACGTCGACTGCGCGCCGCGCCACGCCCTCCACCACCCAGCATAGCGATCACTATCCAGGGGCTCGACCAATCAGATGACGTGCAGACCCCCACCCCCACCACCCCCAATCCCTTTAATTACACACGGATGACCCGGCATCTCACCTGTGCTCAGACGTCAGGTGTGCGCGTGCTGTTGACTCGTCAGTACCAGGGGTTGTAGGTAGCCTGCAAGGGCTAGCGGGCTGTGTATAAGAAGTTCGAGGTTGTATGTAGAGTATAGGACTAGCGTGTGTGTAATAAGACTCTAGTACAGGTGTGTGTGTGTGTGTTCAAGACTCGAGGAGGGTTTGCACAGAACAAGGTGTGTACAGAACTAGAGTGTGTGTGTGTGTGTGTAGGGCTATTGGTGTGTATGAGTACGCGTCTTCCAAGTCTGTAAACGGTTGATATCGCAGTACCTACACACACACGCGCGCGCGATCTTATCTACAGCAGACGCGTGTAGACTGGAGGTGAGGACACCAGGTGTGCGTTGAGGACTCCAGGTGTGCGTTGAGGACTCCAGGTGTACGTTGACGACTCCAGGTGTGCGTTGACGACTCCAGGTGTGCGTTGAGGACTCCAGGTGTGCGTTGATGACTCCAGGTGTGCGTTGAGGACTCCAGGTGTGCGTTGAGGACTCCAGGTGTGCGTTGAAGACTCCAGGTGTGCGTTGAGGACTCCAGGTGTGCGTTGAGGACTCCAGGTGTGCGCCTGTAAATCGACGACTGAAGCTTGCTACGGACATGGCCCTGAGTGACGCGGACGTGCAGAAGCAGGTAAGCGCGGAACGTCGCGACAAACCCGAACACACACTCACAAGAACAGCGGCTCAGGTGTTCATAGTTCTATTGCCGTTACCTGCATCGTCATCTTTCTCATCATTGGCAGCCGTATCCCGCTAACCGGCAATGTAACGAATAACCTCCACACTCGATGACTTCATGTCATCACCTTTCTCCCCGGTGGACGTAAAGTCCTCCCGGGCGCGTTCCATCCTTTGGCTGATGGCTAGTCCGTCCTTATCCTTGGCCGTCGGACATTATGTATGTGTGGGCACGTATGCACGTTGAACTTTTTTCGCACCGCACGTAGCCAACCGTCGGAGGTGCGTGAGGAAGGGCAACGAACTAAACACAGACAAATCAGCTCTAAGGAAATGCGGTTTCACTCGAGGTGGTTTAAAGTCCCATGGCCCCGCGGTGGCTTCCTAAAATCGGAAGGAAGAACGTTCCAGACGGCCGCCGAAGCGCGTCTGAAAGCGCCGAGCGATGCCGGTGACCGCCGCCTTATGTTCGATGGCTCAGCAGTCAAAAGCAGCCGCTGCGAGGGTGATTGCCGGAATTCTCGTGATGGTTTATGCTCCTTGACGAGATCAGCGAGGTGATTGATTGTGGTTCATTCGTGGCGAGAACTTCGTTGTGCAATGCGCCGTGACGTGACCTGCCCAAGCCCACTAACTTTTCTTAACAGTCTGGATGATGTCCCCAAACCTTGCGCAACGTCTTCTAATCCACGGGTCGATGTCAGCAAGCCACTGGGAGCTGTGCACTTTAAAATCTAAATTGAAAACGAATTTCTCTTCGAACTGCTTGTTTTGCTGTCCTTCCCGCGCACCTCCGATTGGCACGGTTGCTTACGTACGGCGCGAACGAAGTTCAACATCCATTGACCTCCCCACGCGTCATCCTTTGCCTGCGCTCCCCACCCTCACCGACCCCGCAGCGACCGAGCGTATGGCCCAAATCAGCCCAAGCGTGGCCAGGAGGCCCTCGTCCAGCAGTGGAGTGGCAACAAAAAAACGGGTCCGGCGCATGTGCAACGCGTTGTGACTTCTAGATTTGAAGCTTTCGTGACTGCAAGGATCCATACTCTTTGGTTCGTGACTTTACCGAATACCGAATAGAACCAAAGAGCTTGGTGACTTCTCTATCGCGTAGCCGTGGGGGGTGGGTGGGGGGGGGGGCGCTGTTGTCGTTATCGCTGACTGGCCCCAGCCGGTGCCAGCAGACGGCAGCCAGCGAAGCCAGCGAGGAGGAGAGGAGGCGCGCCAACTCCGCGCGGTGTTTACACAACACGCGGCATTGCGCCAGCAGCCAGCCCAGCAACGTTACGACGGTCATCATCGGGTGAATTACGTTGAAGGTTTCAGGCCTTTGAAGATCGCTTGCCACGCCGAGACTGCTGGCGGAAGGGCCCCCTGCACCTGATGGAGCCGTTAGGGGGCCAATGTTGAGGATCTTGTCGGCCTGTGCTGCTTTCACGCTGGCCCAGACGTCTTGGAAGAGGGGTTGGAGTTATCCCACGCCTTTACCCCACCAGCGCACGTGACCTAGCGATAAGCAAACTGCGGTGCACTGCCCATTAATACTGCTGGGTGGACAAGAGGCGTTTTGAGTGATTGCAAATAAACTGCCCCATTACTTCGGACGCCTGCGTGCCGGGAGATCGAACCGGCGACCTGCGTGCAATTCGTGAAACGTCGCGTGTTTAGGAGTCATCAGCCACGAGCTGTCATGGGCGTTGGTAAGGGACGTTTAGGATTCAGTGGCGATGTCAATGACTCAAAGCCAAAGTTGATGCCACCAAACCGAGAGTCTTCTGGGCTAGTGTCAGGTTCGTGCGAGACGGCTGCCAATGATGAGGATGATGACGATGATGCATGTAACGGGAGTCGAACTATGAGCTCTGCACCACCCGGCCCCACGTGAGCCGCTGTTGTTTTTTTTTTGTCCTCTACTGCAAGGCCCCGCGGGTGCCACTGGCGGCCCCCGGTGGCCTTTAGTGCGGCCCCTGACGCGTTGGAGGAGGCCATCGGACCGCTCTCTCCAGGCCATTTTTAAAAAAAAATTGAAATTCAACAAGAGCCCGGTGCAGCGCGTAACCCGTAGCAAAGGGAGGGAGGGAGGCACAGAATCTCCGCCTGACAAGAATCCTCGCTAGCTCAGTGCTCCTGGGCTTGGGGGGGGGGGGTACACAAAATATACATGCTTCCGCTCACTGCCCTCCCACCTTTGTGGGAGGGCAGTGAGCGGAAGCATGCATATTTTTTTATATGGGGAAGGAAAGATAAAAAGAGGAAGGAGGACAAAAGTCAGGGGGATAGAAGGGACGGGGATGGTGGGAGTGGGGGGGGGGGCTCTCCAGGCCATTTAACAAATGTTCACTAACAGAGTTGGTTTTGTTTGAGAGGACGTTACATGGCAGGCCCTCAGGTGGTTTGCGTGGAGTGGCGAGGACCCAATGATAGGAGGTCATGGCGTAATGATAGTTCAGGGGACGTTGCTGTAGAGTGGTGAAGGCCCAGTGAAAGGTCATGTGGCAGTGCTTTGGAGTGGTGAAGGCCCACAGGTCACGGGGCAGCTGTTTCGAGTAGAGGTGATTGCTTTCTTCTCTGAGGAGGAGGAGGATGCGAGACGGATCCAGGTGTTTCGAGCAGAAAGATCGAAGGCTCGACGTGAGGTCATGCATGGGACTGGAGTGACGAAGGCCCTCAATGACGGGAGGTCAACGGTAGAACGTCGTCTCGGCGAAGACGGAGACGTCACGGGAACCGGGATTGGGCTGATCCATTCGGCGTCCGTCAGATTGTCCCCGCAAAAGCCGTCGAGTGTTTTGGCGTTCGCTGTTGACACGACAACTACCGCGGCGATAGAATCACCCGGCCACTCTCAGGGCTCAACAGCCCCCACCCTTCTCCATCCCATGCCCCCCCCACCCGCTCTATCTACACCATCGCTTGTAACGTTACACGTCGCTTTACGATGCATGCATGCACGTACACGTGTATGTTGAACGTCTTTCGCACCGCACATCGCCAACAGTGCTAATCGGAGGTGCGGGGGAAGGACAACGAACGAAACGCAAAAAAATCAGACTGAATGCTTTCGTGGCTGCAGGAATTCATATTCTTTGGGTCTTTCGGTAAAGTCAGGTGGATAGGTTCAAAGAAAATGGCAAAAACTACGACGTTCTCATCGCAACACAAGCGGTCGTCATCAGGGGTGGGGGGGGGGGGCATAGCTCCGGTGGCTTTCTTAAAATCGGAAGGAAGAGCGTTCCAGACGGCCGCAGGAGCCACATCTGAAAGCGCGGCGCGATGGTTAAAGCCAAAAGCCGCTGCCGTTGCGAGGAGGACCGCAGCTCGCGTGGTGGAGCATGCCCCTGGACACACGTGATGACACGTGGACTTGTGCAGCTCTTTTGGACGATGCACTGCAGGGTGACAGAGCCTCCCCACACTGAGCAGATTGTGGGAGTTGTTTGACCATACTTCACCCACATTGATCAGTTCAGGCTCGTGAAGGGCTCCTCCCGCCAGGACCAGCCGAGACATCTCTCATCACCGATGTCAGATTCATGGCCGGGCTATCTGATTATTACCCGACCGTTTATCCGTTCCATCAACTAATCGGATAATACGAAGATAACGGATCATGATCAAACTATCACCTCTCTTCCCGCGTGTACCCCTGGACGAGAGGCGATGGGTGGGGTTTTAGTGACGCCATCAGCACCAGCGGCCACAGCACGCTAGGGGTGGCTTTATAGGGGGGGGGGGGGGTTCCTACCTTCCAGGGATCCCAAAAATATTATTATAAAAAAAAGTATTCGATTACAAATGTAAGCCGATTCATTGACTAATCCGTCCCAGCACCAGTTACGCGTGGCCGGGGTTTGAAGCAGGGCATCGGGTTCAGAGCGTAGTGACGCCACTACTCCACCGCGGATGCTACGAGCGGAGTGCGATCGTCACTGTTGTGTTTTACGCTCTGCTCGCAGATAAAGCAGATGATGGCATTCATCGAACAAGAGGCGAACGAGAAGGCCGAGGAAGTCGAGGCTAAGGTGAGGGGTACAGCATTGACAACTGTCCCAGCACAACCATTTACTCATCATCAGCCATGATTAATCCACTGCTGGATGACGGCTTCCCCAAGCCACTGCCACCTCTCACGATTCGGCGACGCAACAATCGATCCAGCACCCGCACACGAACCAGTCTCATCGCTCCATCTCGTGGTAGACCAAGGCGTGCTCTGGGAGTGGTGGACTTGTTCTCTCTTGCTATGAGGTGGCGAGATGTTAACTACATCGCCTGGTATACAGGAGGTTGTGGGTTCGTGGGCTCAATCCCGACCCTGACGCCTGTATATTTGGAGTTTGCCTGTCTCTCTCCCCGTGGTTGTTTTTTTTATTTTTTCCTCCGGGTCCTCCGGTTTTCCCTTCCACATTTAGAAACATACGTTTGGAGTATTTGGCTGCTCTAAATTTTCCACGCGATAAGCTACTTTCATTGAGCTATCATTTGTGGCCAAGTCGCTTATCCAAAAAGAGCTATGTAGCTCAGTGGGCCTTACCTGGTAAAATAACAAGAAATGTCTTTAATAGTTTAGACTGCGTGGGCTGAGGTGTGCATAACGCGATCCGGTGAATAGCGATAGAGCTATGCCAAGTCAGCCCCAACCACCACCCACCCACCGCCGATGATATAACAGCGGTCTCTGAAGCATACCATTTCTTTATTACTTGTTGTTTACCCAGCAACTATTGCACATTCCAACTACCACCAATCACTTTTCTAATATCCACAAACAGCCACCCGCCTTTGGGACGTTTGCAAACTTCAAAGGTCATTCCTGCAGGGCCAATCAAATAAGAGACTGGCCCTTGTCATGGGAACGTGGAATTACCAATGAGGGCAATGTACCCAACGCGTATTTCAGCATGGAGATGGACTCTTGCCACACCGCCTAAAGGAGTTGTATAGCTCTTTTTCAGAAGCGACCTGGCCACAAATTATTGCTCAACGAAAAGTGGCTTTTCGCGTGGTAAATTGATAGCAGCCAAACGCTCTAAACGCGTGATGTGGATGCTAAATGTGGAGCGGGGACAAACCAACAGGTCTTGTGCTCGCAAACTAATCAAGACCCATTTGAACTGCCGCGCTGGGAAATCGAATTGGCCACGTCCGTATTGCACGACCACCACCCCACTGTGGGAGCATCCTCGAAGGAATGAGTGTAATATTACTCGTGCAAATGAATGAATGTAATATTACTCATGCAAATGAATGAGTGTAATATTACTTGTGCAAATGAATGAATGTAATATTACTCGTGCAAATGAATGAGTGTAATATTACTCGTGCAATAGAATGAATGTAATATTACTCGTGCAAATGAATGAGTGTAATATTACTCGTGCAAACGAATGAATGTAATATTACTCGTGCAAATGAATGAGTGTAATATTACTCGTGCAATAGAATGAATGTAATATTACTCGTGCAAATGAATGAGTGCAATATTATTCGTGCAAATGCAGGCAGAAGAGGAATTTAATATCGAGAAGGGAAGACTCCTTCAGACGCAGCGCCTCAAGATCATAGACCACTTTGAGAAGAAGGAAAAGCAGATCGATATGCAGAAGAAGATGTAAGTGGCTTTACCCATGTCTGTCTGATGTCTCTCTCTCCGTTTGTCTGTGTGCAAGCTTCTCCTTGTGCCGAGGTTGAATGAACATTGACAAACGGAGTCCGATTGAAGCCAGAGCAACAGTCTGGAAGTTTGTAGGACAATGGCATTTGTTGGTGAGCCCTTAGAACGTCGAGAAATATCAATGCTCACCAGGATGCACGGGGTCAGCCAACTTACAAATAGTAATCGGTTTTTACCCTTTTATCTGGCACCAAAACTGACACCTTTATACAAGAGATCATGTTTGTAATAACCACAACACAAGCAGTCAAAATGCAAACAAAAAAAAGACAACTCTGATAATGATATGCACTGTCCTTGAGGACTGTCCTTGAGGACAGTGCATATCATTATTCTTGAGGACAGTGCATATCATTATCAGAGTTGTCTCTTTTTTGTTTGCATTTTGACTGCTTGTGTTGTGGTTATTGCAAACATGATCCCTTGTATAAAGGTGTCAGTTTCTTTAGAAACTGCTTTTTTGTATTTAATTTGTTGTCCTTCCCCCGCACCTCCGATTAGCACGGTTGGCTACGTACGGTGCAAAAAAAGTTAAACATACGTACATACGGTAATACAAATGTGAAGATTCTATTCTTGGAGTAGACGGTTGAGCGAAGTGCTATGGACGAGTGCGGACTACAATTGCAACGGAACGACCAGCAGGTTTAACAGATAATGATTCTTAACACCCATCCATACCTCACCGGTGTGCGACGGCGATGTTTATTTTTTTAATGGGAATGCGGCAACATTCGATTCCCAAACGCCACCACCGCGGCACTGGTGCCGAACGAGGCTGAAAGGACATTGGCACATGCGGTGGGGGGCTGTGAATATGTCTTGGTGCTTTGTAACTTGGCTCTTCCGTGTATTTTTTTGCGTGTGCACGACAACGTGTTTCGCATTTGTTGTTTCCGTGTGCGCGCGCGCGCTCGCGGGGAGACATTACCCGTGCGCGCGTTTCCACACCTAGCCCAAGCTGTCCCTGGTGCCATTCTTGGTGGCCGACGCCTGGAGCAGGCTATTTTCCGAGCCGAGTTCACGGACCCTCGCTGCAGATCACGGACAACTTAAAGAACGAACTTTGTGTGAAACGACGGCGCCTCATGCCGCCGGTTCTCTCGCACAATTTCAGCCGGGGCTCTTTGATGCCACGTTGTTAAATAATTACAGCAGCTGTTTGCGGTTACAATAACCGTTTTGGGGTGTGTATAACCCACGACGTGCCGCATGAACGATTAACATGATGATGATAATCGATGTGGTCATTGTGATGACCGTTGTGGCTTGTGTATGCGTGCCACGTGTCCACTCGCAGTCAGGTGTCAAACCTGATGAACCATGCCAGGCTGAAGGTGCTCAAGGCTCGTGAAGATCTCATACAGGTGAACTCATCTGGTGACCTCAAGCCACCCACCGTACCCACACCTAAACCTGCCAGCGGTGGCCTCATCACACACACACAGAACACCGATGTAGCAGGACCCTCCTGACAACGATTCTTGAGACTGAGTGAGGCTTTCCTGGCTCAATAATTGTTCAGAGAAAACGGGTTAAGGTGCAGCCCTGCAACTGCTTGCTCACGCCACTGAGGGGCCTCCACTAGACGGAGCTCTAAGGAGCCCTTGTAAGATGGCATTTGGCCTACTCTTCCACGCTGGCCAAACATCTTGAAAGAGACGAGAGTACCCACACTTTACCCCTCCACACACGCGACCTACCGATCGAGTGTGGTGCGCCCATTTATACTGCTGGGTGGACAGAGGCAAGGGGATTTAAGAAACCTGCGCGCTTTTTTTTGTTATATTGAACTGCGGCGCAGGAAGATCAAAGCGAACCGTCGCCCTCTGGATTGTAAGCTCAGTGTGCTAACGAAACTAAAGCGAAACGATTTCAATTTACCAGATAAAGCTCACGGAGCTATATAGCTCTTTTTTTCAGAAGCGAGAATCGGCTATCACTAATGACAGCTCAACGAAGTGGCTTATTAGAGCAGCGAATGGAGGCAAAAACCGGAAGACCCGGAGAAAAATCCACACAACCATCGCTATACCGCAGCAGCAGCAATACTTGCTATCATGATATTATTAGTCTGCCTTTCATTGCCACTATCCTGTCACATCTCAGTAAAACATGTAACGTTGGGTCAATGTTGGCATGTGGTTGGCCGGACGTTCTACGTTGACCGGGATGCGCCTGACTCGTGCGACGCCCCGTGTGTCCTCACGCAGGACCTGCTCGCGGATGCGAAGAAGCGACTTGTGACGGATGCCCGGGATCCGGCCCGGTACCGGTCGCTCATCGAGGGCCTTCTCATGCAGGTGCTCGTCCAGGCTGGGAGTTCCGTAAAAGGAAAAAACGAGATTTTCTCGCCTCTGGATGTGGCGTCTGGCGCGCGTTTCTCAGAAGCGGCTCCGTGAAACGAACGTCTCTCGTGCTGCCGTGCTCAAGACAACACGGGGTCGCATTTTGCTCTCCAAAGATTTCCGAATGGATTCTTCTCCGAGCGACGTGACGTCAATAGCACAACATGTGATGCAATTGGGAAAACGACGTTTTAATTTTTTTAAAAAATCTGAAATAAGTATGCAAAATGATGGTTACTCATTGGTTCTTTCGGTAAAGTCACGTAGGTAGAAAAATAAAACGATATAATGTATTCTTGGTTCTTTCGGTAAAGTCACGTAGAAGGGGAAACAATAAAATAATAAAAATTTTAAACAATAAATTCTCACGACGTTTCGACTGCAATACAAGAAATCATCATCAGGTGTGAAAACCACAGCAAGAACATTTTCTTGCTGTGGTTTTGCCACTATCCTGTCACATCTCAGTAAAACATGTAACGTTGGGCCAATGTTGGCATGTGGTTGGCCGGACGTTCTATGTTGACCAGGATGCGCCACAGCAAGAACATTTTCTTCCTGTGGATTTCACACCTGATGATGATTGCTTGTGTTGCAGTCGAAACGTCGTGAGAATTTTATTGTTTTATATTTTTTATTATTTTATTGTTTCCCTTCTACGTGGTGACTTTTCCGAAAGAACCAAGAATATGAATCCCTGCAGTCACGAAAGTTTTAAATAAAAAAATATATAATATATCACGACGTTTCGATCGCAGCGGAACAGCTGGCTCAGCAGTTCCACTGCTGGATTATTTTTTTCCGCCTGAGGACGACCGCTTGTGTTGCGATCGAAACGTCGTGATTTTTTTTGTTTGTTTTTGTTTTATTTTTCTACCTACGTGACTTTACCGAAAGAACCAGAGTATGGATTCCTGCAGTCACGAAAGCTTCAAATCAAGATAGTACTAATTATTTTTTGCTTTAATCAACCTTGTACATCCCTTCGCGTCTGTCTCCCTTCGTTAAAATGATGGTTCCCTGGCTCGAGCTTAGGGCAGGGGTGGTGGAACCGCGGTTTCACGAAACGCGTGCGGCTCCCGGCCGGTCCACGTGTGGCCTCGAGTTCGACGCGACTAATTTGTGACTTTTCACGACAACTTTATTTGAAACGGGAACAAACAAACTAAAAAAAAATCTGTGGAAACGCGAGCGACCTGGGGCGGCACTCGCTTGTGTCAGGCCCGACACGAGTACTCCTCGGGGTGCTCCCGCAGATTTCTAAATTCACAAACTCCACAGCCAAATTAGAATCACAATAAGCAAAGCCCATTGAGCTAAATAAGCTCTTTTTGTTCAAGGGCGAGCACAAGGGCTGCGTGACCACCCCGTGTAACCTGCTCAGCACCTCGTGGCTCTCGGCCGTATACCAAAGGTTGTGGCGTGAGGCTCGCAGGGTCAAGATGTTTTGGTCTCGGCCACACCTTTGCTCCTCGTGTCGTTGACCACACGTGCGTATTACATGACCCCTCACCACTTCCCTCCCTCGGTCACCCCAGGGATTGTTCCAGCTGCTGGAGCCACAGGTGGTGATTCGGTGCCGGCAGCAGGACGTGACCCTGGTGAAGGTGGGCGTCTTGCGCAGACACGCGCGTGTGTGCGTGTGTTAACTTATCCTCGCCTGCTCACCGGCATCACAATAACACAAAGATCCCCCGTGTAGCCCTTTTAACAGGTTGTTGGGGCAAGTGCCGTTAGCGAGCACCGATGAAGGCTGGCACGGCGCACGAGCCGGTGGTGCGATGTCTAAACTTTTCCATGGGACCTCCTCGAGATTGACCCAGCCTTAAACGGGTATCTGGGGCGAAGCGTCAAAAATCAGCACTTGGGAGAAAAAAGGCGATAAAGGAGCGTGGTTCTGGCCACCCACCCCACCCCCGTCTCCCCCTCGCGTGCCGCGCCAGGATTCATGGGGGCTCGCAAACAGCTCTTGCCTCAAAAACCTACGGTCGGGGATATATTTTCGGTTCTTTCTTTTTTGTGCGCGCGGGGCGTGTGCGCGTGCAGGAAGCCATGGAGAAGGGGAAGGCGGAGTACAAGGCGTGCGTCAAGAGGGACATTCACATCCGCATCGATGAGAACGACTGCCTGCCCCCTGACGTGTAACGCTGCTCACACTCAACCTGCCACACTCGCACACCCTGTCCCATATTAGTACGAGAAGGAACACCCGATACTGCTTTTTTTACTATTTTTTATTTTACCAGATAAGGCCCACTGAGCTATATAGCTCTTTCAGAAGTAACCGAAAAGCTCAACAAAGTGGTCTATCATCACGTGGAAATGTATAGCAGCGAAATACTCATAAGCGCATGTCGTTTCTAAATGTGGAGGTGAAAAACCGGAGGACCTTGAGAAAAATCCACGCCACCAGGGGGAGAGAGAGAGAGAGACACGCAAACTCCAAATATACAGCAGGCATCAGGGTTGGGATCAAACCCATTACCTCCTGCATACCAGACGAGCGAGATAACATCTCACCACTGTAGCATTATAAGGCCATGAACCACCAATCGAGAGATGTGCCAGGTGTGGCTCGTGGTTAGCGTGGTCGACTAAGCACCCGTGACCCTAATTCAATGCCCCGGCCGCAACTAACACCAGCGGCAAGTTCAGAATCTATCCTGGGCCTCTCCTAGGTTGACTCAGCCTTATAGCAGGGCAATGCCGTAGCCATGGAGTCTACGTTGGGGGGGACCGAATCTTGAAAACTAATTTCCTGCCTAAAATATTTAAAAATTCACTAACACATGGTATGGACTTTTTATATATTTTTTTTACAATAATGTCTAATAGTATATTGTATTACATTGCTCTTTTTTACTTTTTTACCATTTCTTGTTTCATTGTATGTAATGGCAGAGATTAGGGATTAATAAAGTACAACCATAACCACAATCATATAAACAGAAATCTATGCATTGATTTATATGAAGACAAGTCCAGATATTGTAGCCAAGGTTTAGCAAATTGTTGTTTTTATTTATATAGCATCGCAATTATTATTAAAACAAATATTTTTATAGCAATATATGGGGGGGGGGGGGGCCTTGTAGCAGAGAGTACCCTGGTGCAGTGTGTGAACGTCAGCACAGCAGGGTAAGATGAGGGGGGCGGCGTCGTTGGGCGTAGTGTAGGCCACAACGCTCCCCTCGTGTGCCGTGACGGCCTCAATAGGTGCTCGCTAACGGAACCTGCTTCAACAGTGGTCCGTGTCCTGTGTTCTGCGTGCGCGCAGGGCCGGTGGGCTGGAGATGTACAGCGGGGACGGGAGGATCAAGGTGGAGAACACCCTGGAGAAACGACTGGAGCTCATCGCGGAGCAGGTGCGATCGCTACGTGCAGCCCCTTTGTCAGCCCACACACGTGGCGAGGGTCTCCTCGCCACGTGTGGGGTCGTGGGGGGTTATTTGACCGGACTTTAGCGCTCTGGTCAGAGCATGCTGGCGAAGGCGGGCAGCGTAGGTGTGGCAGCACGGTGGCTGTTGCTGCGCTGCTGCACTCCATGTAACCCCGCAGCAGCCTTCAGTAACCTTCTACAATCTTGATTTGAAGCTTTCGTGACTGCAGGAATCCACACTTTTTGTTTTTTTCGGTAAAGTCACGTAGGTAGAAAAATAATAGATCACGACGTTTCGATCGTAACACGAGCAATCGTCATCAGGCAGGCCTACTTCAACAGTTTTTCTTGCTGTGGTTGTCCCACCTGATGACGATTGCTTGTGTTGCGATCTAAACGTCGTGATCGATTATCTTTCTACCTACGTGACTCTACCGAAAGAACCAAAGAGTAACCTCTTCTATACTTAAGTTGTCGTCCATCCAAACACTGCCCAGGCTGAATCTTCAGAGATACAGGATCGGGTGCAATCTGGCTGAGTTGGTTATTGGTGGGAGTACTGGCACCCAAATCTACGTAACAGCCCGAGCACGCGTTCAAAGCGTTAGGATTGAGATTCGGCGACGAATTTCTCGATACATAAGCCATTAAAAGCTGGACCGATCACGTATAGGCGGCGGTGTCTATGTTAATAAATCAAACTGGTTCATAATTCACGTGGCCCCATGGAGTGAAGGTCAAGTGATGATGACACAACACCCGGCCACGGGCTTGTCTCGTATCAACATGGGACACCGAGACCAGCAAGCAGAGTGGAAAAGCCACGGGACTTGACCGTGCCGCGTTATCACCGTTAACCTTTCGATTGACCGTGAAGCCAACGCGCTTGCGTTGTTAATTAAGATAAAAATGCCGACATCGGTACAAAAAGCCAGGTTTTTTACTGCTAATTGATGACACCTTTAAAAGAGACTCGCCACCATTGTTTTGCTGTTAAACAATTAGAATTTTAGCAGGTAAGGTCAACTGAGCTATATAGCTGTTTTTCAGAAGCGACCTGGCCACGAACGACAGCTCAACGAAGTGGCTTATCATGTGGAAATGTATAACAGCCAAACACCCTGAAGAGCATGTCGATTCTGAATGTGGAAGGGAAAACCAGATGACCCGGAGAAAGGGACGCAAATTCCAAATAAACAGGTGTCAGGGTCAGGGTCGAACCCACAACCTCCTGTATACCAGACAAGGTAGTTAACATCTTGTGACCGTGCCCATTACACTCCCAGCCCGATGGCCTGCGAGATGGCTGTAAAGAAAATGTATTTCCTGACCTACGCAGGAGATTCCTCCAATTTTGTATGTATTCTTCATTCCCTCCGAGTAAACAGCGTGTGGAAAGGAACCGAATCGCAATCACGTCAAATGTTTGCACGCCGCGCAGTTTCCGTTCACTCGGGAAGGAGGTGCAAGATTGCCCCCCCCCAAGCTCTGCGGTCCCCGATATGCGAAGGTGTTATTCTCGCCAATTAATGGGTGCTTATATGTGGGAGGATACCGGAGCACCCGGAGAGATGGTTGTAAGTTCAAATTCTGATTTGGTGGGGGGGGGGGGGTGTTGACTCATATTCCTCCAGGGTCGATCAAATTGGTACTATTTTGTGGGGTAGGTCTGCAGTGGTTGTCTGATGGGACGGATTCACGTCTGTCATAGGAATGTGGAACTTACACCACTGGCTTAAGGCTGTAAATAGATTAGCACCACCTCGATAGTCATTTGAGTAATGGTTTTCACATGCGAGAAGACAACTTAAATGGCGCTTACATTATCTCTCTTTGCTCTCTCCCTTCCCATTTACTTTTCCACCTGGAACCGTGGCTGCAGCTGCTCCCAGACGTGCGAGTAATGCTCTTCAAAGTCAACCCCAATCGACGCTTCTTCGACTGAGCACAGCTCAGCACATGGCGCGATAGCACCCACAGACCATAAACATTAATACACGATTCATGTACCATCCTCTACACACAACGTGCATCACACACACCATCTCTACATAACACACATCATATACATACAATCCACATCATGCATGCATCATCTCAACACACATACATCACATCATACACCACCTTCCACACCCATCACACGGTCATCCAGGCATCACACACACCATGACCACCATGTCAACACAACACACCTATTACACAACATACATTGCCATCGACTATAGCTTGTGAACACGTTTGTTGGTGCATTATTCAATAAACATTTCAATGTCCGAACCAAAGTTTAGGGCGTGCAACTCAAATCTGTTTATCCGGAACTTTTAACTTTGTCAATTTAATTCATCACCTTCCGATGCATTGTAAATGTTTGGGTATCAAAAGACCATGAACTGGTGGTTAAGTCACCGTTACCGTCAAGGTGAAATAAACCCTATTGAAGTTGGGGTTCTAATTAAAATCACAAAATTTACACAATTCGTATTCAGAGCTTCCGCCTTCAGAATATTAACACTGTAGGAGTGCAAGAACCTGGTTTTAACTGAAACTGGGAACTGCAAAACATTTCAAAATTCTGGACCCTGGCCAGTGTGAGGTCGACAACGCCTGCATTAATTCCAAGACACACGAGCCAATATTCTTTAACTTACCAAGCTTTTAGAAATACAACTTGTACCGTCAAGAAAAATCAGAAGACACATTTACCATAGAATGTCACTGTTGAAAACTTAATTTACGGATGTTTTATTCTTAAATGAATCTTTGCAATTGATCACAAATTGATTAAATCCATCATATTTAAACATACGAGCCCATTGAGATTTAGCATCTCCATTGAAAGAGAGTTGTTACATTATAAGGAAAAAAACATTGCTGTAATTATTTTGCGTATGCACTTTTTAATATTGTTTTATTTGGACTAAGACATTGCACAATGATTTACCCTTTCTATTGAAATACAATGGTCGATTCATACCAATTATATTCCAATTGTGCTTTCGGCATTTACGCACAGAGCGAAGGATCCGACATTTCCAGTTCCCCCATCTCATGCATCTGGCCACATTTCGCTGGGCAACATCCCAGAAGCCAGCAATCACATCATGGGTGGTGCCAATATTTGACAAGCACGGAATTCCCCGACTGCAAAGAACAGGGGGGAGCAGGTGGCATGGGTACGACGGGCCCCTTCTTTCTCAGTGATGTTTAGTCAAAAAGATACTGCATTTCGGAGGAAGAAGATGCTGTAGTCAGGAGGATGGGACAATTAGGCAGGCTCACGTGACACAAAGGAAAAATGTTTATACTGTTTAGCAGTTTTATAAATATGTTCAGGTTAATGAAGGCATGTGAATAGAGTACGTGAACATGTTTTTAACATTAAGAAAACCGAAATCGGTACCATAACCGTAGGCCGAATCTGTATCCTCCACATGGTTACAAGAAGGTCCCTGTCACAACCCTGCAACTACAACATCTTTTAATGGAGCGACACATTTTTTAAAATGTTTAAAAGTGGATTGAATTAAAGATATTCGACAACAGATAAAAGTGCAGGTAACGTTTGATTTACTGGTAAAATGTAGTCAACTGGTTCCTGCACACCTGTCCCATAATCACCCATAAGTTCAGTGAGTGGCGGGGGTAAATGATTTCCCCCCCCCCCCACCCAAGTTAGTCAGGATGTGGTTAACAGCCCCCACTGCCTCATGCGTGCCACCGTCCGTGTGCCACTGTCCGTGTGCCACCGTCCGTGTGCCACCGTCCGTGTGCCACCGTCCGTGTGAAAGACTTTGGCCCGAGATGTATGAAGGTCCCATTTTCACACAGCCAAGACACCGTGTACTTCCTTCATCTGCACGATGAGCGAGGCATTCGCTGTGCCTAAAACTGCCAAACGATGAGCCCTGGCATCTTGGCGTGTTGGGCAAATTAAGTTCTGCCACCAAATTTCGATAGGTTTTTACTCGTTCTTTTTTTTGTTCTGGTGCAGTCATTCTGTGCTGCAGCCGAAACTGTCGAGCTGGCTACACGCGGAAGAACTCGACCTCACTTTCGGTTGGGGGGAGCCTGGGAATCAAACGCAGGATACTTCAGTGGTTGGCCCCAAGTGCTCCGACATCAGCGTCTCACGAGGCACAACCCTGAGCCACTTCTCGTGTTGATGTTTTACAAGTGTAGGAGGCGAAAATGAGGTTTTGCAGTCAAATCTCAGAACTGAATCAATTCTGGAACGAAGTATTTAAATGTTTACACGCTGGGTGAAGGCAATTGGGGGGGGGGGGGGTGTCTGCTCTGAAATTTATCAACGTGGCCATTGAAAAGCTGCTAACGCCCTCTGCACAATGAGTGCACAATGAAGGGAGGAACGAAACGCAAAACTCAATGCATTCCATGGATTGAATATCATTTGAGTCGAATCAAGGGGCATTATTGTCATCAATTGGCTGCTTATGCCTGTTAAGGGATACCTATGCAAACATTTAATCGCTGAGTGACTTGAAAACTATGTGTCAGATTACCTGAGGTTATTAGGGAGAGACTCATGGCCTCATCTGATCCAATGGGAATTGGGGAGGCTTCCAGTGTTGACATACGCACGGATCATGGCGAGCGACGTTTAGCGATGGGTTTCACATTGCGCGAACCGCCCACAAAACCTGCAGCTTTTACACAATTTGGCAAACTTGTGGAATAAAACACGATGCACTTCTCGCGCCAGCCAATTCGATTTCGTTCAGCGTTATATATATAAAAAAAATTACGTGCGCGAGGTTGCATTGTCCAGATTGTATTATATATAAGAATGTATTCTTATTTCATATGCACGGGACAATGTTGTTCTTTGTATTGTTACAAAAAGATTTCACTTCGATCAACGCAAGATGTGCACCGTCCTTCAGCTGGAAACAAACGTCAACCCACCCCGATCCGAATTAAAAAAGCGGCCCCAAAGTTTCAGAATTCGAGTGTTTAAAATTCAAATGATTAAGGTGGGGCTCGTGTCAATTTGGGACAGCAGTGCTGTAAATGTTTTCAATGGTTTAAACCCCCACTTCGCCATGCGCTAAGGCGACACGGGGAGTACTTTAAAATCGGGCCAAAGCAAACACACTTGAGGTCACGCTTGCCTGCCGTAGTTCTAGTTTTGCACAGTTCGAGATTTCAATTTCCACAGCGTATTGCACGTGCTAAACACAATAACAATGTTTCCCGTAAAGCAGATGTTAAAAGACCATGTGACATCATTTGCAAGGGTAGACCACTGTGTTCATGTTAGAGCCCAAAGCTCAACAATTAAAATTACATTAAAATTACAAAAATTTAGTTTACAAATGAGAAAAGAGATACGCTTATCAATGGGCTTTCACTTTGTTTTAAGGGTAAATGGTTTAAAAATGTTGGTTCCAAGTGGTTTTTAGGCAGATATATTAATATTTCCATGCCAGACATACAAAGCTCATATGTTAAATATATTTCATAGAGATGTGCATATCTCACACTACATTTTTCATTCGTAACATAACTACACTTGTGAACAATTAAAAGACTTGGGCAAAGACGGTGGTACCCAACCACACCCTTGTAAATGAAATCACAGGCTCCTAAACCTTTGCCGTGCTGTGGGTGGCAATCCCTTCAAATGGCTACAGGAATCATGACCATGCGTACTACGCAGCCACTCTGAACACAATGGATCTCGCAGAGACGTAGGTGGGGGATGGATGTTCGTAGCTACGTTGTAAAACACCAGAACAGGGAGAACTGGCCATCCATGAAGATTGTAATCCACCGATACGCAGTTTCTCACCCAGTGTGTACACGTTGACGGGCACGTGAACCACAAACACAACTTTTCCCACAGCAAGACCTCCACAGTGCTGAGAGGTCATACCCACACTCGATTTCAGTGTCGCAAAAACAATGGCTTTAGCTACATTGGGTACAGATGGTGTAAGCCTGAAACACTCTTAATTCTACAGCAATGCCCAGGTTCGATACGAAGGCCTTGTTAAAATGGGCTCCACAAGCTGATGTGTTTGCAGGTTGAGCAGAATCAGAATATTGAATTATACTGTAGGAATCCAATGAGCCAATAACGCTCTTTTTTGCAGACGCCCAGAGAGCATCAGAACCGGCCACTATGTTGTCCAATGGAAACGGGAACAGTGACACACCACCGCAGTGTACGCTACTCGATGGGATTTCTTGTCACCCAGAGAAAGTAATGGCCAGCCCGAAGCCATGGAAGAAGCGTGTCACGACTACATGGGGAGGATGTGGGGGGGGGTGCCACAAGGTTGTTTAATATTTTCCAAATGGAAAAAAACTAGTTATGAAAATGACATTTTGTAAAATTTGACCCAAAAATCGCACCAATGGCTCCAATTTTGTTGACGCCTTTAAAAACTTTGTGCATCATGATGTATCAATGATGTGATTGGCTTAAGATTACAGCTGCACCAACCAGCACGGTGAAGTATGGTCAAATCAGCCCCATGACTGAGACACCGCATGGGCAGGCTTTCATCCAGGGGTGGATTGACAAAGGGCTGAAAATTACATTTTCTGGGAGCGGTGATCTGTATACCACGAGCAACCTGCAATGTTTTCATAGGTAAACAACAAAGTAGGCACCCAATGCTGCTCATTGAAATTTCGAGGCTACAAAACAGCTACAATGCAGCCTTGTGTAACGAGGAATTCGTATATCTTCAGAACGTTAGGCTACATGTGTCCGTAAGCATATCCCTTGCCAAACACACTGCTGGTTTTTTTCGTCTGAAAAACTTGGAATTTCTAATTCGGGGTAAACAATTTTTTCTCAATAAACCACACACAAATGCAATCCAGATTGCATGTGTGGAGAGGTCGCAGGCTCACGAATGGCTGCTTGTGGCCAGATAATAAGATTTCTCACAATCTTCAAATTTAATTCAGTTCCAATTTAATTTTAAAAATACATCTCTTACACAGGCTGTTTTTCACTGATGTGTTTTGTAGACCACTGTCTGGTCTGCCATGGCTGCTGTATGTTCTGCAACTCCCGGCTGTTACATCCATGTTATGCAGTAAGAAAGCGAAATTTTGGACACCGTGAACAAATATTTTTAACGCCTTTAAACTGTAATGCACATACTTGCCTCTCGAAGCCTAGCACTGCGCTTCAACCTGGGTTCACACCATTAGTTGACCAATGAGGTTGCATGCAACCGAATAGACGTCTATGCAATGCAGTCGTGATCACTTGTGCAATTGGTTCCTTACAGCAGAGACTGCTTTTAAGCAGTCTGAAGCTATGTATTTCATCGTACGCTACACATTTGGAACTTCTTGATGTTACAATCCTGTAAAAATGTCTTTTTTTGCTCAATTGCGTGCTCAGATGTGGACAAAACGTTTGCAGGCAATAGTCGTGCAATTTCAACGTCGATTTGGTTGCACAACCTATGGCTTCAGGTGTGCACTCTTTTCGACTGCCTCTTGGCGTTGGGTTGGGGAAGATGGGCTGGAGATGTCTATATAACCTCCCAGCAAGTATCTCAAGACACCAGGCCTTCACAAAACACATAAGCCAGACAGAGATGGGGAACACCGGCCAGCCTGCCACGGTAAATCACACATCGGATGTAAACCAAACAAAGAAAGGTAATCATAAAATCTCAAGTGGCACTGATAAACCAGTCTCAACTACTGTATTCAGGTAGACAGCAAACATCTTAATAGCTTCGATTTAAAGCTTTCGTGACTGCAGGGATTCATATTCTTGGTTCTTTCGGTAAAGACACGTATAAGGGAAGTAATAAAATAATAAAAATACATTTATTGCTTTATTTTTTATTATTTCCCTTCTACGTAACTTTACCGAAAGAACCAAGAATATCTTAATAGCTGGCTCGCTTAATGAGCTGGCTAGCTTAATAATGAGCCGGCTAGATTATCAACCAGCAAATCAGACAGCAAGCAGGTGGTTAAGCTAACCAACCAACCAGTCAGCCAAACAATCCAGACAAGCTTCCAACTGCCAAACCTACCAGCGATCCAACGAATGAACGAGCCAAAGCCAGCACATGCAGCCAACCGGGGAACAATCCAACCCGCCAAGTTCAAGAGGCAACCCAAGGCGTCAAATGCAATCCATCCATCCCAAGCGCGAACGACAACTCCGTAAGGTTGCTCCGTCATCTTCTGCTGCCGACCACAAACACTTTAATATAAGCCACTCAAGCCAAGTGTGCACAAGCACCACTAATCGTACACATACAGGCACACCTCCTTAACGACTTCGCATGACTGTACCTTTCCAAGCGAGTACGAACACAACTCTCTCAACGACCCAGCTTGGAGCATACTTTCTGAATGCATTATCCAAAAAAAACCACTTCCTCTGATGCCATCCTGAACACCCCCCGTCCCATAGATGCAACTCCATTGAAGCTAGCCACCCGGACAGATGTCGATGTGAACACAGCTGTCGAAAAAACCTCTCCACCTGAACCACCAGTTTGCTATGCCACTCCTCCACGAAATCACATTTTGCTATGAGCCTATTCTCAACGCAGCTACTTTTGAACACACCTTCATGTGAACAGATCGTGCTGTGACAATCCCTCCTCGTTAAAACATCTCCCCATAACACTAGTGTCAAGCACACCTAGCTATGAGCACACCACCTTTATGAGAACAAACCTATGAATACCATCTATGCGAACACACCTCTCAATACTAGCCTGAGCACACCTAACTATGGACACACCATCATGTCAATATATCTATTAAGACACCTCCGTATGAACACCCGTTCAACCAGACTCCCCACGACTATGTCAACAGTTGCTGCGTTCTGAAATAATAGTGCCCACCGTCCATCCAAGGCTTGCCCTACAAGCTCAATACAGGCCAACGTGAACGTTTATCACGCAACAATACTGCTCACATCGTGTCCCCTGCCTCCCCCCACCCCCCCCCCACGATGGGAAAGGCTTCATGGGATAAATCCCAAGAGATTTCTGGAAGCCGCCTACTTCCACCGAGTCCCGATAAAGCCTCATCCTTGGTTTCCAACCGCAACACTACCACCCACAAACCTACTTCACCAACACCACTGCCACGAATGGGCATTTCATCCTGATAACTGTCGAAAAAGACTAACCGTGTTCACAAACACACACGCGTGCACGGCAGGTCAAAATAATCGTTATCCTTGTGCTCAAAATGGCTTGAAAAGCTTCTCATCTCGAGTGGGAGACCTGAGCTAGAAGTGTAAATGCCACATTAATATGGTAGGGGACAAGTTTGTTTTTGTTTGTTTTCCTAATATATATGTACGAGATGGGCACAAAATTCTGCTGGTCAAAGTAAAGTGTGGTGGTGCGGATGTACAGCGCCAATCCCTTTTATCACAAACTGTATAAAATCTGCAGATATCCGCCCAGCGGATTTTTTGTTTTCAACCAATAAAAATGTGCATGATTGTTGTTGTTGTTGTAGTAAATGAATGCACGCGACTTAACGTGGACGTGCATGGAGGTGGGAGTGTGTAACACTCCATCCGAGTGTGTACATAGATGGTGGGGGGGGGGCATGCCTGAAAGTGTCACAATGTGCATGCGTCTGCAGCATCGACCTGAATGTACCCTGAATGTGCACAAAGGGGGGAGGGGGAGAGGGCATATCTGCCAACATATTTGTTGGTCTCGGGTGTAATGCACGTCAAGGTACGCGAGTACGTGTCTTGCACGCGTCAGCATGTGTGTAATCCCAATGAACACACCGGTGTATTCCTTGTTTTTTTAAAGAACAGCCCGCTGTGTTTCAGCAGATGAGCGTACAATATTTAGTAAGTACAATGTGAAACCTAAAGATGATAACACCGGCAAACACAAATTCGGTATTCCGCATTCTGATCACGTCAAGATTTATGGTTTTGCAAAGTTTGCAATTCCATGCCCATCCCCTACATAAACATGCACATATACAAAAGAAGGTAACCACACACACTTATGTATACACACAAATATAGAAATGGTATATATATACCAACATATGTTGAGAATATGCCGCATATATATACACGGGTAATATACTGCTGTAGAAAAGGGACAAATCAAATTTTGATTTGGGAGACAATAAAAACCACAGCGCCCAGTGCACGTGTTACAATATACAGGGGGTCCTCTATTTAAGAACGAGTTAGGTTCCAGATGTCTATTTGTAAGTCGATTTGTTTCTAAGTCCAACTTTACTCCTGTCGATTCCAAACACGTACGGCATACATGTTGTACGGCATACACTAAACACGGGGAATGGCTTTAAAAGTTGTATAATCTCCTCTAGACGTAGATGCCACTGGTTCTTCAGATTCGACAGATGCAGATGCCACCACCGCCATTCTATTGCGCAGCGGTTGAACTTACGCCTCTCAGTCCGAACAGGCAACTGGACATACGGACAGGTCTGGTCGTATCTCTGAAAGCTCGTAAGTCAAACGTTCGTAAGTAGAGGAGTCCCTGCATCTAACTAAAGCATCATTCAGCATTTCCCACTCAAGGAGGCAGCGTAAAAGGAACAGGAAATGCCCACGTTGCCCAAGATTTTGAGAACGTTACACATCGCTCCCCAAGTCTGTTATTGTTAGTAATTCGTGATAATGTGGCCAAAAACATCAAGGGAATTACATGGTTGAGATGAAATAAGATCCTGGAAACATGGGAATCCTGCAAGGTGAACGCAAGATATCGCAGATTTCCTGGGTACGATCCACACACAAAATTCCTCTCTCGTACAAATTTAACCCTCACCTCTCATGACCCGTGGATAAGCTCGGCTGTACAGGGCCAAATGCGAAAGAGCAACGGGAGGATTCATCCCCTTTCTAACATTTTCTAAAAAATGATACAGTATACATAGCACGCGCACACACACACACGCATTGATACATTACATGTATATGCATATACTCCCGACATCTAACATCATGAATAATAAAATATACGTAATGTAAAATGGCATTAACTTCACGTTGTATTATTCTCGCTAATGCATCATCTTAAAATCATGCCTAATATCCCATGAAATATATTCTATATGTGCACACTACAAACTGTACATTACAATGAGCAGAGCTGAGCCTGGGAGACTAGTGGCGTGGCCAATACAGGACTTTCACACTAAGCAAGGAGAACACACGCGTGTGTGAGTGAGTCTCAGTGCACAAGGTGGGGGGGGGGTTTCCACCTTTTTGGTTGACCAAAGCCAGACCCACAAGGTGCAAGTTGAGCAAACACAGGTCCAGCTGCGTAGCACGGTTGACTACGTACGGTGCGAAACAAGTTATCACACACATGTACGAGACATTGCGGCAAGCAATGCAATTTGGTTAGAGACGCATTATCAGACCATCATGCCGATGCCGCATTCATCCTGCAAGACAGACCCAAGAGTGATGATATTGTGGACTGGCCAGATTCAAAACCAGAGAGATGGAAACTTATTGTGCACCGATCACTCATACCTGTAAGAGTTTTGGGAAAATTATTTTAAATTCCAGTTTTTACATAAAACCTTTCTTTCTAAACACCGGGGCAAACAATGACATCTACCTTCACCTTTCTGAACAACGGTTACAGTAGTAAGCATGAAGCGATTCATACTTTGCCCCCTCCCTCTCCCTACCACTTCAATTGTATCACTTGTGGAGGCATCAAAGAGGTCTTGAAAGCTTGCACTGTCCATGTCTTTTCAAATGTCGTTTGTATCATTTCATTTGTGCCGTCTGCATTGTCTCCATTGCAGTTTGTATATTAATACTACAAACAAGAAAGTACAATCGAGACCTTACCAAAGCACAAAAACAGACCGGCCGTCTCCATGGCTCCATCGTTACTGTTTGTACGGTACTATTAATCTCATTTTAAAAGTCTGAACTGTCTGTTGTCATTTACAATTTGTGGCTTATTTGTTGCATTAGCTATAAATGAAACCTGGATGAACTGCGGGGCACGAATCGAACGTTAAAAAGATCCCAACATGCAAAAGTCAATGCACGAATTGCGAAATTAAGAATTTGAATCGACTAATCTATGAAATGTTACATCCATTCCAGGAGCCTACTTCCCCAATTGTGCCACCCCCTCACCGCAAAACAATTTTCCTTCATCATCACATATCTCTTCCCCTGACACCAGGCCAGACAGAACGCCAGACAGACGGCCAAAGAGAGAACCGAGCAAGACAATGGGCATAAAAGGACACTCCCCTATACACCAAGTGAAAGAGGACGACACACAATCCTGGCACAAACACTACGTCAAACACACGACCCTCCCCCTCCCAAATGCCAGGCAAAACAATGCAGCCCTCCGAGACACCGGGTCTAAAGGGAACCTCCTGGAAACACCACGCCAGACGAGCAGTCACAGTACACGAGGCCACACATTGACCCCCATCTCACTGGACATCAGGCCAACTCAGGTCCTATGGAACACCAGGCCAGACATCATGCACGTTTACAAGGACACACAGGGCCACAATGGGATTTCCTCGAGCCACTTAGAAAGGGGACTTCTAAGACACCAAAGACAGAGCAGCCTGTCCTAGACATGCACACTGCAGGAACTGTGGTTGGCAGGCTGGCAAGTAGAATCGCAGAGCAGCAGCAGCACTCCATCCATTAGACACAAGACACAGTGTTACAGCAAGACAAATAACTATTTATATATAATATATAGTGTGTATATATAAGGCACTGGGACTGAACATTGACTCCACCTCTTGAGTGAGAAGGTGAGAGTGAGGAGGAGAAAAGGGAACGAGTAGGGAGGGGGTTGGAGAGACGCGAGTGCAATGGGGGGTTGAGGGGGGGGGTTGCGTGGAGAGGGGAGGGGGGTAATTTTCCCCACTGCCCCTGCATTCAACCTTTGCCCCCGGTCAAAACATTTGGAAGGACCCCCCCGGCCATCCCAAAACCCCCAACCCCCGCCACAACTCCATTCTCCCCCCGCCACTATAAGTGCGCTTTTGCATTCCGCGCAAGTGAGCTAAAACGAGCTAACACGGGTTTACACAACTGCGTACACAAAACCAACGCATTACGACCATACCCAAGCTATGATTCTGCAACACCAGTATATATACTAGGTCATGTTTTTTCTTCGTCCAAAAATCAAAAACAGCACGCACACACACGGACGCATATAATAAGACAACAATAATAATAAACCAAACGGCACTATTTTTGTTTAAGAGTGTACGCGCACTCGTACGCACACACACTTCAAGCATAATAAACATTATCGGATCGCCTACAAAAAAAATGCACGGCACACCACCACCAAAAACACACGCATAAAACCTAGAGCCGACACAGTGACGCCGAGTAATACACGATTAGCACACCACACCGGGTGACGATAAACACATACACGCGAGGGCTTAATAAAAAAAACAGCCCCGTGTCAAACTTAGTTACAATTAAGAAGATTTACTTAATTAGTAAAACGATCACGTGGAGACAATAGTAAAAGTTTAAAAAACGTAACAAATAAAACACAGGCCACATCCGCTGGCCTACGCAGATCCCACATGCGTAGTAACTAGCCCACAGCACAACTGGACACGTTAACACAGAACGGTCGGCTCCAGCCATGATTAAGCATAACCTCTGCAACCTCGAACACCTAAGCAAAAACTTCGGACTCCTAAATGCTATACGAATACATTTCAGCCTCTTTTAATTATTGACGTCTACACCTTAAGGCCTATAAAGCAGCTCTAAGCTTTTGTAAAATCTTTACTGTATAGCCACCCGTTCTGAAAACTTTAAATGTATAACGTCCAAAACTTAATATCGGTCCTGTAACCCCAAGCTTACAAGCGCAATACCTGACTATGCTCACAGCCAACAAACAGAACTGGCCTTCGTTTTTCTTTATCCAATACGCACGTAAAGTACAGGGGGGGGAGGGGGGTCGGCCAGGGGATCGATGCCTCTTTTAAAATTCTCGACCCAGGTCGGGTGTCACATGTACAACTCGGTTTCATATAGCGTCGAAATACAAAAAAAGGGGTGGCAATCCGTACGCTGCACTCAATTGCGCGCGGGCGCGAATCGCGGGAAGGCACCGCTGGCCGAGTGAAATCAGTGAAATCAGTGAAATCAGCTCGCGCGCCATTCCGATCGGCGTCAATCCACCAGGCCTTACCGCACACTTTTCGTCTATTGCCTGTCACGTAGTCTCGATGCATGTAACAAATGCCTATTGCTCTCTTACCACCACATGGGTCTCTCAATACGTACACACATACAAAACACGCACGGACGCAGACAAACACGTACAGCAGTTAAAAGTTGTTCTTCTAGACACACACTGCGTGCAGTAGAGAACAAAACGGCACGTAACGCCTAACATGATAGAACGTGTACTTTGAATATTGAGAAGGGTATGGTTGGACCAACCCACCAAACACTTAATCAACAGAGAGTTTTGTTTAACATTTTTGAAATAAAAAAAACTAGTAAAAGCCATTAGGTTTTAAATAATAACAATTATCACCATTACCAATACAGAGTAAATCCATCAACGCTCTTTTAAGTAAAAGGAATATACCAATTAAAACATAATTTCAGTATCTACACGAGCATAGACAGTGGACACAATAAAACATCCCTAAATAGACCTTGGGACGAGTGCTGTTACAGAGGTTCTATTGAGGCCAGCATGGCATATAAATCGGTGGTGTTGGTGGTGTTCAGAACCATACACATCCGCTTATAAGAGTTCCCGGAGTGCTGGTGTTGGCCAATATACACTGGCTGATTAAATTATGCTTAAGCGGACCAATTGTAGACCAGGGTTAGGTACCGCACCCTTTGTCGTTCCCTCGCCCCTCCGATTAGCACGGTCGGCTACGTACGGTGTGAAAGAAGTTCAACATACATACACACACGCACACAAGCAACAGACAATAGTAACCACACACTCAAAACACAATCAAACTACCCACACTTTAAAAAACACAAATACCGGACACACTTGACACACAAATTCATAACGGATCAGTGAAGTTCAAAGCCGACAATCAACAGCATTGCCATGGCACTGCTTTAAGAAGGCCAACCATGGCAAGTTAGCTTCGATATATATATAAAAAAAAAATTGTTCAAGCACGTACAATACACACCACATCTAGAGATAAATGTGTATTTTGACGCTATAAAAAATTGTATTGCATACATAGAGTTCTGCATTTTTGTCATTGTTACAAAATTGTTTGTCGTTAAATGCTTACTCTGATGAAAAAGATAAAAATGCAGTTTTGAATGGGGTCGCATTAATGATCAAATTTGTTCAATACAATTTTCATTCACGACAGAAAGTGCACATTGGCAGCGGCTTGCACGTTGAGTGTGAAGAATGATTTTCACTCTTCACGAAATTACAAAGTTCGTGAAAGCACAACTCATAAGTCAATATTGTAAAATATCAGCTCGTAAAACGTTGCATTACGTAAAAAAGTACATACATGATTAAAACCTGTTAAAGTCAGAGTTGAAAATACATATTTCTTATTTGAATTCCCCCAAAAATATTTTCTTGGAAGAAACATTTGGTAAATATTACTGCGTGGTCTGAAGGTCAATGCATCCACAAAGGTTACTTTTTTTTTTAAACCAAAACAGAGCCCAGTTCCATTCTTTGGTAGTTTCTCAGGGAGCATTACTCAGAAGCTCTGCTGTAAACCTATCCATACCAAGTGGGCACTGGGTGCTACTGCAATAGTGTAAATTAAAAAATGTGAAAAACACCCTCTGGTAATCACGAGCCACGGCTCCAAAGCAGGAAAATTAAATTAATGGAAAAGGTCTCTCATGGGCCTTAATAAGTTATATTAAAATACAAACCTTTTGACAATGCAGAACTCTAGATAAACAAATGTACATTCCCAGATGTAAACCACATTCTGTATCACGGAGGAACAGATCATTCAATCCTAGTTTGAATGTTGAATTTCGATGGGATCCACCATCTTCGTACTCCGACCCCCTACACCCCTCCCCACCCCACAAACCTCTAATAAAAATTCGGAGACGCCACTCGCTCAGCCCCCCAAGATCATCACATGTAGGTGAACGTGCCGATCTTGCCGGGGCTGAGCGGGTAGCCCGTGTAGATTGCCGAGCCTTGCGATGCGCCTAGGTACGGGGCCCTCACTGGCAGAGCGGCAAAGTGCGGCGAGGGCAGCACGCGGTGACCGATGGCCACCAGGGCCCCCGGGAAACCACCGCCAGCGCCAGCGCAGCCACGACCCTGGGGGGGTGCGGCAGGGCCCCCGGCGGAAGGATGCGGGGGCCCCACCAGGTGGGCCGCGTAGGTGTAGAGGTGCGTCTGTGCGGGCGGCGGGGGAGGTGCTGCCAGGTGGGTGTGCAGCGCGTGCGGGGGGCTCGCGTGCGGGAAGCAGTAGGGAGCGATGTACGCCTGCTGGCGACGGGCGCTTATGCCTGACGGGGGCTAAGAACGAACACACACACGCACATGTACGTACAGTCGGATACACGGAGGCAGAGGTAAGCATTGACAACAGCAGCAGCAGCAGCAGCAACGACATCCGCCATTCACAAACAGCACCTTGTGCCAAGTTTGGTGTACTATGCATTTCCCAATTAAAAACTAAAGCAAGGATGCAAAAAACACGCACGCGCAGCCACGCGCAAGAACAAGGCTCATCATGAATTGGACAAGAGTACAGGGTTCCCCGAGCCACCAGGGCACTTCTCTTTGTTACGGCTCTCACCTGGCTGAGGTTTAAGGGCTGCTGCTGGTGCTGATTGTGGCTTCCCCGGTGAGGAAGGCCATGCTGCCCAGCCCCCGGCAGACCTAACCTGACTCCCCGGCCCCCAACACCACATGCATCTGTTTGGCGCACACACACACATATATATATATATACAATGACACCCAATTTAGTCTTAAACCAAGGCTCTTCAAATGTATCTTTTGGCAGGCAACATAATAATATAAGCGTGTTCTGGTGGACAATGCGATGTCATGTCAGGTGTATAGATTTTATCACTTAACATGGCACCGTGACGTCACAGCATCTGTGCATGTGACCAATCATCTGGATTGCTCATCTACAGGTCACCGGTTCATCTCTGACACTTGGGTGTTATCTTTCATCTCACTCATCAGAATCTCTTTACGTGCAGGCGAGCTAAGACCGATCATAGCTCGGTGGGGTTCATTCCGGGAGCTCTCACGAGCCACATCTTGGAAGCAGGTCGCCACTTGAAGAAGGTTGGGGCCAAGTGCTGTTGGCAAGGCACTATTACAAACAGCCCAGTTGGATACCAAGCATGAGCCAAATGCAACGTGCATCGGCCAAGCTTGTCTCCGCGGAAGTGGTGCTGATGCACAGCACCAACTGCGCACTTTACGTAACAGAGCTGTGTAACTTATTAGCCATGCGAGAGGACATTAGGACAAATTTCGATTTAAAGCTTTCGTGACTGCAGGGATTCATCTTCCTGGTTCTTTCGGTAAAGTCACGCAGAATGGAAATAAAATCATAAAAATAAAACGTAGTAAAATAAGATTCTCACGACGTTTCGGCCACAACACAAGTAGCCTTCTTCAGGTGAATAAACAGGACTGTCCAGAAGACAGCGCTTGAGTGAATTGCCGATCATTAGGACAGAAAAAAATGTGTTTGCAAGGCAGACCTGGGATGCAAAGATCATACGTAACACGAAAGTCAATTCAGAAAAAAATAAAACGATCTTCCCTCAGCATAGAAAATTATTTCCCAATAAAACATTAACTGCGTGAAAACAATCAGTATAATACTATTGATGTATTGGAAGAGGTTTGTAATTGCATTTATAACTCGAAAACTTATACGCCAAAAGAATGGCATACAATTACTATTTTTACACTATGTTCTTTGAAAGGGCAAATGTAACCTTCACCTGGAAAATGGGCACATTTAATATGGAGAGATGGTGGAATTTCAAAAACAATTCTAATCAGTCATTCCATCAATAATGTATTTAAAGAAAAACGTCTTTCATTATTTCAAGAATAAAATGATTCATGATGATTGTTTGCAATTAATTTCCTCGTTTAAGCTAACATAAGCTAACCTTTAATTCCATTTTATTGATGATACATTTAACATTTTAGATTTGGGCGAAATAATGTCACAATGATCTCCCTTCTTCCACTTCACACCCTACGGGTGATTGTAGATATTGAACCTTTTTTTTTTACAGGTGCGATATATATCTCTTTTTTTTCGAAGCAACCTGGCAACAAATGATAGCTCAGCGAAGTGGATTATCACGAGGAAATATATCGCAGCCAAATAATCTAAACGCATTTTGATTAAACTGTGGAGGGAAAAACCGGAGCGCACGGAGAAAAATCCACACGGCCACGGGGAGAGAGAAAATGCAAAATTCCAAATATACCAGGCGAGGTAGTTAACAGCTCTCCACTGTGAAGCCTGTACATGGTGCGGCACCGTACGTACCTAGAGTGATCTTGTCTGTGTGCTGGTGCTGCAGGGGCTGCACCATGGCTGAGGGGGGCGCTAGCTTCCTGTACCCCCAGTCCCCTGCGGGCGACGGACGGCCTGCGGGTGATGGGGAGCCACTCTCGGGGGAGTCGCACACCGTCACACAGCCGATAGGGGTCTGCTGGTGGCCGTTAGCTTGGCTGCAGACAGATTAAACGGAACGAGTGCACAACACACATGTCCACGCCATGAGTACAAGTGCATAGACAAAGATCCCCTTACAGACTGTTGGGGCAAGCGCTGTTAGCGTGCACCTATGAAGGCTGTCATGGCACACAAGGAAGGGGATGGGTCTCCAGCACCAGTGACGATGTTTGCACACATTGCGCCAGGCACTCAATTGAGACCGAGTCGACATAGGGGAAGCCCAGGACCAGTTCAGGTATTCGTCACTGGTGTTGGCCGTGAGCGGGAATCGAACAACTGTACGTTTAAAACAACAACAGCTCAGGCGCTTGCCCGACAGCCCGCACCTGCACGTGCGCTCCTCCCTTTCCGTGTCCGTGTCGCTGCTGATGGTGATGACGCTGGTGCTGGGGCTGGGCGTGTCCGTGATGACGATGGTGTGGGCACCCCGGTGGGCCCCGGGCGGGGCGCACCACACTGCGCCTGAGCTGCTGCCCTGGGACGGGGGGCTCCCGCGCACCACCGTGCAGTGCGGGAGCAGCGCGGTGGCGGCGGATCCCGAGGGGGCCAGAGGGGGCGTTGGCGGGGAGCAGTTCTCCTTGTTGCTCCGCTTGTGCTCCCCCCCGGTTTGGCTGCAGGCAGCACTGCGCACGCGCGGAACGCAGAGTGTAGAACGGAAGGCGCGCGAGCGCAGAAACGCAATACGATTTTACTTGGTGTCTCAAGAAGCAATGTTAAAGTTGCACAGGGCTTGGGAATCTATCGGCCGTGGGCTTTATCCGATCCACAACTTCATGTCACCCAGTCTTGCAGCCACACGACGCTAGTTTGAAACAGCCTGCAAATGATATGTCTGTCAATGCATCTTAGCCCGCACTAATTGGGTAACAGAGGGGAATATTTCTGACCTGACAAACTCTTGTGTTTGTAATTTTAGCATGCTCAGGTCACTTCCGTCACTGCCAGGGTCTTGTGTTAGTAAATGAAAGTGCGAATTAGCCACGGGAAAGAAAATGTTCCCCCGCAGCCCTGTTATAGAGAAGCGATCAGTCATGGTCAGAGAAAACGAGGTCCTATTCTTGTTCTCTTCCCAAACACATCTGGACGTGTGTCGGTGCAGCTGTGAGTGCAACCTGTACGTATATTCAGTGTGCTGTCCACGTACACACACGTGTGCATGTGTAATAGTACATGTCAACGTTTTCAGGGAGAGCGTTCTTGCATGCTTGCTTTTCACGCACTGGTAGACACCTGCTTGCTATTGCATGCACCTGTGTATGTGTACCTATGCGGTTCTGCATGTGCTACCTGTAAGGTACATGCTAACGTATGCAAATGCTAGTGCACATGCATACACATATGCTGCAAATCGGGTGTACAAGCTTGTGTACATTCACGTGTGTGCACTCACCGGCAAGACTTGGGCTTGTGCTTGCGTGTGCCGTGAACCAGCGATGGGGGCTGCTGGTGCTGCTGGTGGTGGTGCTGCTGTTGGTGCCGCTGTTGCTGTTGATGCTGCTGCTGTTGGTGCTGATGCTGCTGGTGTTGATGCTGCTGCTGCTGTTGCTGTTGATGCTGCTGCATCACGTGTGGCCCTGCCACTCCCCCGACCCCAACAGCCACACCGACGGGGGGTCCTCCAGGGAGCGTGACGCGCCCTGCCAGGATCGGCGGCTGCTGCACCAGCGTCCCGTACGACGTTCGATGCGCATGAGGTGCCCTGTACAGAACATGCAGCAGGTGGAAGTCAAGTTGATACTGGAAGTGTGTTTACTCGCCGAATGCAACAATATTTCTCGCCAGCCAATTTGCTTTTTATCATTTGGATGCTGTTCATTTCCCTCCTGAGAAATCTCCTATTTGATAACCAGTCTCCCACACTGGAAGGCTAATGGGTGAATGATTGGCTCATCCTAGTCAGGTGGTCAAGCAATACGACGACAGAATCTGGAAGTACATCGTTTTAAAACTATAGTTGTTTTCCTTGCTTGAAACACAACTTTACAACATTGATACGAGTGACAAAAGAGCAAGTCTGCAACCAGTGGGATCAGATTAGATTAGAACTCTAGAGATCAAGTTAGCCCCATTTTCAAGAGTGACTGAGGTATCTGGCTGCAGCAGGAGCAAAACACAAGTATCAAATAAAAGTGACCTCACATTCGTCAATAGTACTGCCTTATTCTTGGTTCTTCCGGTAAAGTCACCACGTAGAAGGGAAACAATAAAATAATAAAAATATGAAACAATAAAATTCTCACGACGTTTCGACTGCAACACAAGCAATCATCATCAGGTGTGAAAACCACAGCAAAATTTAGTACTGCCTTAATAAGAGGGAAAAATAGATCAATATTAAGTATTCTTTATACATAATATGGTCAATTATTACACGTGGTGAATAACACAGACACTCAGTGATACAAGAAGTAGAAAGGATAAATATAAATTCAACGAGATAAGAAATAAAAGACAGAATTCCAAGAGAGTTAAGAATCTAGAGACAATGATCACTCAATTAAGTATCCACTCTACAGCTTTTTTAACATGACCGACAATTACCCAGTCTTCTCCTAGTTTCGGGGAATATCATAGTTATGAATTAATTATTCGAGCTCACCAGTTTCAAAACTTCTCTAGAAAATTATTTGTAGATAACAGCTTCAAAAGCATATGTAGGATGGGCTGCACTTGGGGATTTTTTAAATGAAATTTCTTGCTGCAATTAAACATGTGCGAAAATTGAGTGTTTTACAACTTTATAGCCCAATTAGGTTTATACACTAATCTGGAGCGTTGAACTCATGCTGCCCAGTGGTACGTGTAAAGATAAATATGACGCAAGCGCCCAAGCAGCGGGCTAAGCGAATGCGATATGCGGCCGTTAGGGGTCACTGTTGTCTGTGTTGAAATTTCCCCTCCGCAGGTGCAAGGAAAGAAACGCTGTGAATGATGACCCGACGCATGCGCCAACCCGACATTCAGAAGAAAAACAATGCAAACAGCTTTGTGTAAAGTGAGCAGTAATTTATCTAAGGAATGGCTAACACTGTGGAAATGTGGATTTCCATCACTGCAGCAAGACAATTTCTCATGGAAATGAGAAGTTGCCAATGACTGCTTCTGCAAAGGGACACCAACATTCTTGAGTTTGGCACGACGTAGTAGTGCAGAGTATTGGTACAGTATGGTTTTGTACAGTGGCAAATGATACACATGCTGTTGTAGTGTGTAGGGTTGTATGATATGTTAATGCTATGGTATAGACGATATGAAAACCGTGGTAATTGCATCGTTAGTTTTGTTAAAATACCATCATATCATTAAAATTCATACCATATCGTTTTGTTAAAAATGACCTCGCGGCAATAATAGGGGTGTGGCATGACGTGTGAAGCGACGTAATGAGGTGAGGTTACCTCCAGTCGGTGAGGGACTCGGCGAGAACCGGAGGAGGTGGGGGAGCGGCCAACTGCTGCCAGGTTGGCAGGAGAATCTGCTGGGCTCCGCTGGGCCATGCCTGCACAACATCCAAATACAACACGACCACAATAACACACGTCACCACAGTCAGATACACATTCAAGTTACAATCACAATTGCACACGTAACCAGAATGACAATAACAATCATACCTACATTCACAACTACAAAAAGACAATGACAACGACACAAATGACCAATGCACACACCTAAAAAGATATACATAATCACCGTTACACAAGTACTAGCACATATATACACGGCCACAATTAAACACTCAATTATGAATGCACATAACCACAATACTGGCACACAAATCGACACAAACGGCAACTAAGCACAACCACGCATAATATAAATTATACACATTCAAATGCTTGACGACATAAGAGATTGATGCCGTCAAGAATGGATTGACCACATCAGAGATTGGTGCCAGAAATATGCGCACCACTTGACCATATTGGTACAAGACAGAGGAAAGTGGAAACGAAATGTACAGTGGAGAGACCTCTGGGCTATCTGCCCACAGACTGTGATGATGATGATGATGATAATGACATTCAAATGCACCATCGCAATTGCAGACATCACTTGAAAAAATAATCCTCATGCAAGACTCTGAGAGCGTGCGTGCTGGTGTCCTCACTGTGCCAGTGTGCAGCGTGGCGCGGGGAGGCGGGTACGCAGGTAGCACCAGGGTGCCGCCGACCTGTGCCAACAGCCCTCCCTGGGCCAAGAGGCCCCCTCCCTGGGGCGCCAGCGTGAGCGGCTGGGCTTGGCTCACGACCGAGAAGCCGGGCGGCTTGCTGGGGGAGGCCTGCAGGCCTGCGAGCGTACACACAAAGATCCCCGTGTAGCCTGAACAGACTGTTGGGGCAAGCGCTGTAAGCGAGCACCAATGAAGGCTGGCATGGCACACGACGGGGTGGATGGCCAGCACCACGCCCGGCCGCCTTTGTCTCCCTAGTGGCGATGTTTAAACACTGCAACAGGTACTAAATTTGAGGCTGAGTCGAACAAGGGGAGGCCCAGGAATGGTTCTGATAATCGTCACTGGAGTTAGCCGTGAGCAGGAATCGAACCAGGGTCGCCAGGTTCGTACCGCAGCCCAATAACCACTCCACCCCCAAACACACTAAATCAAAAGGCCGACATGTTCGGTAATTTTAATTTCATAGCTAAAAAGCATTGTTTTATAACTTATAGCAGTCATACAATATTTTTCAGCCTTACACATACACAAAAACAATACTGAAACCTACTCTTCCACTACCTGTGACCACATCACCCATAATATGCCCGAGGTCATCAAATCTCAGAAGCTGTATGTATCTTGGCGCTTCTTTCGCACTGTACATAGCCAACCGTGCTAATTGGAGGTGCGTGAAGCTAAGCAGGTATTTGGGCCCAGATACTGCTTGGAAGGGTGGATATACGTAGTGGGCAACAAAGGCCGGTGTAGCAAAAGCCATTATTGTAATAGACTATTTTCCCACATCTATGCTCCCCACCTTCACCAATTCATACTGGCCAGCATGGTGAAGCACTGTCGAATAACTCCCATGACCTGCACTGTTTGGGGGGAGGCCCCCCCATAACAAAGGGCTGCTGGGAGGCCTTCATCCGGCAGCCCTTTGTCAATCTCCTGCTGGATGGGGGCCTCATCAATGCCATGTCAGTCACGGACGTTGTTTGACCATGCTGGTCCGTAGAAGTCGGAGGGCACACAACCAGTTCAAGTGTAACTCACCCCTGCTATTAGCCATGGGCAGGAATCCAACTCGGTTAAAAGGGTGAAAAGTGCAGTGCATGAACCATTAGGGCACCCTTTGTTCAATTACGCCGGCATAAAAAAAAACAAAATAAACTACTTCGCAGTAATTGGAATAATCTTTACAGCAATAATGACCACTTGCGCCGCAAGTCGGAAAATCAGTACAGAATGACAGTGGTGGTGGCGACGCTCACCAGTGAAGGTAGGAGGCGGACACACAATGAGTGTCTGCTGGTAGGTGTCGTGGCGCGGTGGGTACTGAGGGGGCCCTGCGGGGCCCAGCGTCACACCGCCCCGTGCCACCGGCTGATAGAGGGCGGACGGGTAGCCCAGCAGGGAGCCGACCTCCGGGCTCAGCAAGGACAACGTGGCCCCACCAGCTGACGGAGGCCCGGCCGCCTACACGCAACACACGGGCGCACCATATACTACCCGTCACAAACCACATGCAAAAACTCGTTTAAAGCATACTGCACGGCACAATGGTCAAATTGATGGCTTTAACTTGTGTATGTTCTCTAATACGTGTTCCATTTTCTGTCTCCCCGTGTAATGCCAAGAATGCATCTCTCAGTTTAACACCTAGGCTTTCGTCACCAATATTATCCATAGAGGTTTTTGGGTTAGATCGCGTAAATATATAATAAAATTCTCCATGCTACTTTTTTGAGTTTTGAGATTTTGTTCCAGTCTCTTTGTCACGTGTCCATCTTTCTGATCCATGTTATAGCAGGTAATACACAGCGACTACAAACATTCCTATTTAGACACATTGGTAGCTTCCTTTTGTTTATTATCAAGTTCGGGTTTACCAAAGCACTCCAACCCCTGCTCTCATCTGCTTTTCGCAAGTGTCCCGAGTTATATTAAAAAAGACCAGTTAAAGGTTTAAAAAGCATGCAGGTAAAGAAAAGCATTCATAACACATATTAACATAAACAAAATAACAAGCATGAAATTACATTAAAAATTCATAAGAATTAAGTATTACATAAGGATAAACGTTTAAAGCAGTTGCATTTAGGAAACCTAATCATTTAGAATCAAAATAAGCTTCACTGTGAACTGCTTTGAGACGCAATTGGAATGCAAAGTTAGTCCAAAAAATTGATCAGACATGAAAAGATCGATTGACCAAAACTGCCCTTGGAACGGCGTTGTGGAACATCTCAAGTTGCGTACATACAAGCGGGAAGGCGTGGCCAGCCGGTGCAGACTGCAAAGTAACTTTGACCTTGGGAGTTGGCGTTGACCTTGTGGCGTGCGCTCACCTGTGTGTGCATGGTATTGAAAGTGACCGTGAGGTTTGTCGACGGTCCCTGTGCCACCTGCGCGAGGAATGGGGCCTTGCTGGGCCCCAGCTCGTACAGTTGCAGCCGCCGCTTACACACCTCCATGTTCTGAAAGCACGACTTGATGCTGCGTACGGGGTGAAACCGCAATAATAACAAAAACAAACGCATCGTCATTTCACCCCGATGTATTTAAGTGTACTTTATTGTTTAAACGTTATTTTACGTTTTATTGTGAAGGGTTATCTTTAGTCTCCTGCAGGAAGGTACTGCCAGATTTTGTCACAAGCACATATTGCATGTGTGCATATGTCATTTTTACGTCTACAGGCGATACAAGAAAAATACTTATTGCTATAAACCTGGGATCAATATTAGCATTGAAAATACTCCTCCAACAAATAAAGTTTCACTCTGGTAACTTTAGCATTTGAAAAAACAATCGAAATGTCAAGTATTCTTTTTTTTAGAAGAATTGAAAACGTGCAGACGGTTTCATACATAATGAATTAAGTCACAAATCAATTATTCATCATCGTTCACCAGCTATTCAGGTCTATGTATGCCTAAAGGGTAGTTGGGTGTGTAACAATGACAGCATTAAACAAGCCTTACAAAAAAGGGTTCGACACAAAAGACCGGCTTGGCTTAGGCGTCCAGTGCACTGAACTGGCTACACCGGTCCAGACTTCAAATTCAGGTAGTCAGTTGATACAGTGATTAAACTGTGTTGTCATTGTGTAGTAAGTTTCCAGTTCCATCCGACTCCCCTATGACTGCTTATATATCCACTACCACATTGAAGTTGTATTTTTGCTTAATTTAGCCAGTCTAGCTCTGACAGTTAAGAACATCCATTTGGCAGCAATGTGATCAACATTTAGGATATGGATAAAAGGTAACTTGAACAGCACTCAAGAGTTCTGTTATGATCTGCTTCCGTAAGCAATTTCCTAATGCATGAAGTTGCAATGCTCTGCAAAAGTTACGAATGGATTCTACATCTTGTGCCACGACGAATATAGCACAGTGAGAATAAAACTGGGAAAACACAATAAACCATTTGACAGCACCTGTGCGCTCATTATGTGATCATGGTATCGTGAATATTAAAATTATGAGTATTACTGTATTTCTTTTGTCATGTTCTACTGCTGTGTTATGTTAAAATGACTTCACTGTATGTGTAGTTCACGTAATTTCATTATGCTAACATATTATATCATTACGTAAATAATTATATGACACTTCTAGATTTGAAGCGTTCGTGACTGCAAGGATTCATACTCTTTGGTTTTATTCGGTAAAGTCACGGAGGAAAAATAAAATAAAATAAAACAATTAAATCACGACGTTTCTGAGGCAACACAAGTCTCCCTCAGGTGGAACAGACACAGCGGAACATCAGTGTCAAGTGGACAGCTCAGAGACCGGGTCTATATACAGGTCAAGGGGGGGGGGGGGGAGGAGTCAAACCGGGATGTGGGTGGGGGGGCTGAGCCAAGCCCTCCCTTGTCACGGTGCAGGGGGCTCGGAGGAGCGGAGGTGCCTCACGTGCGAACACGGGTAAAACCCCTTTGTTATGCTGCCAGGGGTTGGAGGAAAGGGATGGCGCGCTGCAAGGGTGCAAGTACAGCTTCATTTTTTTAGAAAGCATTAGAAATGGCTGTATAATTATAAGGTAGCTGAAGTTTGACATACAACCACTGAGAGATGGAAATGGCTGTACAATTAAAAGGCAGCTAACGTTCGACTTGATTTATTACCTCTTTCCAGCGGTTGCTCAATTTGAAACCATCCTCTCGGTTGAAGTTGTGTCTGTGTTTGTAAATCTGGATGGAACCGGACCTGCATCTTGTGTTTGTTTAGAATTTTGGAAAACGTTACCATACATAGCAGGCGTTACTAAAAGATTTCCAAAAGATCCAGGTCCGGTTCAACACAGTACACAAAATCCGTAATCTGATCCCATCCGTAAAGGATGTTATCCCTGACTTACAGTACCCCGGTGTTTACAAATTGAGTTGTACCTGCGGTGACTGCTATATCGGGGAGACGAAGCGACATATCTCTGACCGAATTCGTGAGCACAAATCAGATTTGAAACACGGCAGAACAAATTTTTCTGCCGTGGCTGATCACTGTTACTACGCTGTGGTTGATCATGATATTGTTTTCTCCGATACCAAGGTACTCTGCAAACCTACTGGTTATTATCAGAGATTTGTCCACGAGGCCATCCAGATTTACAAACACACACAACTTCAACCGAGAGGATGGTTTCAAATTGAGCAACCACTGGAAAGAGGTAATAAATCAAGTCGAACGTTCGCTGCCTTTTAATTGTACAGCCATTTCCATCTCTCAGCGGTTGTATGTCAAACTTTAGCTACCTTATAATTATACAGCCATTTCTAATGCTTTCTAAAAAAAGAAGCTGTACTTGCACCCTTGCAGCGCGCCAACCCTTTCCTACAACCCCTGGCAGCATAACAAAGGGGTTTTACCCGTGTTCGCACATGAGGCACCTCCGCTCCTCCGAGCCCCCTGGGCCGTGACAAGGGAGGGCTTGGCTCAGCCCCCCCTCCCACATCCCGGTTTGACTCCTCCCCCACCCCCCCTTGACCTGTATATAGACCCGGTCTCTGAACTGTCCACTTGACACTGATGTTCCGCTGTGTCTGTTCCACCTGAAGGAGACTTGTGTTGCCTCAGAAACGTCGTGATTTAATTGTTTTCTTTTATTTTCTTTTACCTACGTGACTTTACCGAATAAAACCAAAGAATATATGACACTTATTTACTCAGGAATATTAGGTTTCAGTGGAAGCACCCGAGGCTCATTCGACCAAGTGAAAACATTCAGGATTCTTAAGGCTTTTATGAAAATAGGATCATAATTAGTCTGAATAGGATCGGATTGCATCCAAGAGAGGCAGCACCATGAATCACGGTGTCGCTGTACGACGACTCTTTTGTTACGGGTGCTGCATAGGGAGCTGTGGGTGATGGGAGGTCATATTGCACTGTTGGTGATAGCTTTGAGTATACGGACAGGGGAATTTGGTGGTGGTTGTCCTATTGTAAGAAAGACGGCAATGCATCGTTCAAAGGACAGGTATGGAGTAGCGTCACAATGTGTGTAAATAAATGAACTCCTAACACTGGATAGCAACTGGTTGGCATAAATGATTCCTAAATAATTGGCTCAAAAGTGGCACCTGTGCAACCCTGAAACATGAAACTCTGTTACCTGGTTGTATAATCGGACCATGGAAACATTTGACGAGCCCTAAAGAGCATTTCATGAATTTCTAAAATAAAATAAAAACTAATCATTTAGATCACGTAGATAGGTTCCTATCTACGTGACTTTACCGAAAGACCCAAGAATATGCATTCCTGCAGTCACGAAAGCTTTAAGTAAAAAAAACTGTGAAGAAAAAAAGATGCCCCACCATCCAGGAATCTTATATTTACAGATATGAACAGAGGGCAGAGTCTTGCACATCATGCCAATGATAGAACCAAGACTGACTAATTTTAACTCGGGTAAATGTGCTAATTACATAAGAGTTTTAGACCAAAGCCAGAACCAATCCAAGTTTCCTCTGTGAACAGACTCCCATATAAACTGCACACCTGCTGTCAGCAAGCCTATTAAATGCTAGCACGGCGCATGATGGGGTCCGTTGTGGCTGAGATGATAACCTTGCTACCTTTGTCTCGCCAGAGCTGATGCTTGCACACCGCACTAGGTACTCATTTATGCATGTTGTGTATATTCAACTTGATTCGCACCATACGCAGCCTAGCCAACCGTGCTAATTGGAGGTGCTGGGGAAAGGCCGAGTCGAGTCTGGGGATCGCTCGCATGGTCACTTCGTACTGGTTGGTGCGTGGGAAGTCGACAAGGTGGGTCATGGTGACGAAGGGATGCGCCAGTGTCTCGAGCGGTGATATGCGCTTGTCGGCGTCCATCGTCAGCATGCGGCGCAGCAGCTCGATGAACTGGCGCCGGTCGGCTTTCTCCGCCAGCACGTCGCTGCCCTCCAGGTCCGACGCTGGGTTCACCTGCAGGCACAACATCGGCCCATTTTCGGATGCAAGAGCACAACAGCCGCCTTTCACCACGAAGCGACAGCGACGTCACCACAGCACGTGTGCAAGGCTAGGTGCATGTTTGGACCACAAGATGTATCGAAGGGTCAATCGTAAGTACATCCTTGAGACTAATGATGGCGCGGCAGCCAGAGGAGTGAACACACGAGAGAATATCCACTGCGGAGATGAAACCATGAAATAAGGTCATGCTTTACTACAAGACCTTGAGAAGATTGTGGCAGCTTGTGGAGGCCTCCATCCAGCAGCGGATTGATCATGACTGATAATGAAGACGAAGGACCTGCCGGCTAATGATGATGTGAAAGAATATCAGCCTGTGCCTCACTTAGGCACGGATGTGAAAGGACACGGTTCCCTGTTCCACGTACCACCACACTTTCCCCAAAACCTAACACCTTTTCCACTCACCTGGCCCATGTCCTCCAGGCAATTAAACATGTACTTCCTTGCCTCTTTAGATTTGATTCCCGTTTCTGCCTCGTGCTCCTCTGGGGACTGTACAGACAAACAAACCCATGCACGCACATCAAACAGATATTTGCATCCGAGTTCATCATGTGTGTGCAATCAGGGGTGAGTGAGCGAAGTGAAGCCGTGTGCGGTTGCAGTTGTAGGCATATAATTAAAAGAGCTTATATGATGTTTCAAACTAGAACAGATGTACTTGTAACATTCAAGCCAGTCTGCCTGTGCTCAAAACCTGGTTTTAGCAGGTTGGATTGCATAAGGAGCTCACCAATGTTAGGAAAACAAACCAAAAAGTTAAAGTTCTGGCAAAACTGACTCGCAAAGCTTGGCGATACCAACTACTTACGTGTCCAAAACGTTATTTTTGCCAAACAAAAAACACCATATGAAAACAGCAGTGGCATTACGCTACTTTTTTTTTCATCACCATTTCATATCGGACCTGAACATTCCTGTACCGGCCCAGCAACCAATATAAACCTGGCGACACAAGCTGTCGGTTCTCCTATGCCCAAAACATAAACGAACAGTCTGTGGCCTTGGCCTGCTCCAGCTCCTTCCCATCCTCCCCGTTCCTATGCCCACCCACACTCACTCTTTAACGCCATGGGGTCTGGTGACAGACACAGGGAGAACTGTACCTTCAGTGGGCAGTAATCCAGGTTATGATTGGGGGAGGGGTGGATTAGACGCATTGCTTTTATAAATTATTTTGTGCGACTGTATTGGCAGTGGTGCGCATGCACAAATAGCTGAATACATTTGGCAATAACACGGCCTTAAAATAAAATATCAAATGAAAAATAGATATTAGGCAACAAGTTATAACAGGCAACATTTTAGGCAATTGTCCTTCATAGCACAGGCGTGTAAAGAAGGTGAATTGCCTCAGCTTATTATGTAGTTTGATCATGGGACCTCCCTTGCCAGTGTCAAAATATGAGAATAGGTTTTACCCTTGCTGGCAATAAAACAGAAAGAACCAAAGAATATAAATAAAACAGGTGGTGTTAAGATGTTAAAACACCAAACAGAAACCCCTTTGCAAGGAATCATGTCTGCATTAACCACATGTACTTGTGGTGATGCATTGTCTTTGAAACAGTTTGGTCCACACTGTTTGAGACTATAATCGGAAGAAAGCTGTCTAGTGTGGACCAATTAGTTTCAAAGACAATGCATCATAATAACATGGTCCCAAACACAGTTCGACCCACAACCTGGATGATTTGCTCACAGATAATTGGGAATGTAACTGTATTTGTACAGCTAAGTCTTTGCGCAAGCACCTTGATCCTCCACAGAGGGTATCCTGCTCCTGTCTCGCGCTGGAAGAACCGCCCCGTCTTGGTGCCGGCACTGAGCAACTGCTCCGGTGGGAGGCCTTGAGTTGCAGAAATGTAGCGGATCTGTGAGGTTGCAAGCACATTACCATCAATCATCAGCAGCAGACGTGCCCAATCCACTCATGGATGAAGGCTTCCATCCACCATCGCTATCCCTCCTGGTAGTTAGTGGTCCAGGTGGAAGTTCTGGTGATCAACCCCCAATACCAGCTAGCTGGCATCGGTAAAAACCTCCACTGTAACATATTACATAGATATTGGCTAATGAATTTCAATGGTGATTCTTAATTCTGACGCTACAATGGCAACAGCATCACATCCCTCCGCTCACCCCACAATTTCACAAATCCTGCAATCCAATGAAGAACAGTATTCGATGTTAAGGATGGAATTGTGATTCCAGGCAAGGAATCGTTGCTAACCACCCAGCTATAAAAGCCCCCGACCCGGCCCCCGAGAGAAGTATCCCAACTGACATTAAGCGATCCAAGGGTCTAGCCACTTCGGCACCCAGCCATTTCACTTACCAGTCACCCATGGATCCAGTCACCCAGGTAACAGCCATCTATAGACCCAGCCATATTAGCACATACCACCGTATTTAGCCAGAGACCAAAGTATTCTACTGCAAGAACTCGACCACCCAAAGAGCAAGCTTCCAAGGACCCGGCCACTCAGGGACGATCTACTCAAGGTGCTCAGGAGAGGCTGACCTGGTCATACTCAGAGGCGCCAGGGTAGAGAGGCCAGCCCAGGAAAAGCTCCGCTATGACACAGCCAAGCGACCACATGTCGATGGCCTCGCAGAATGGCAGACCCAGAATGATTTCCGGAGCCCTGAGGACATATAGATGTAGTTCGCAAGAGATCACACACCTGCACATCATCCAATACTAAATATACATCAGGAGCAGGGGCTCTGTCATAATGCTTTTTTCTAATCAATCGTCTAGATAGACATTTTACCTTTGTAGAAATATGTAAAAAAAACCCACAAAGCACTCCACACCCCTTAGCTAAAGAAACAGACACTAACTTACTAAGATTAAGGCTCATGTACAAAAAGGACCCTTTCTCACCTGTAGACTTCCCCCACTCTCTCCTAAGCCTAACCCCCACCTCCCCCCCGTTCCCTCCTTTCCCCACCTGTAGTAACGAGACTGCAGGTAGGTGGAGCACACGGCCTTGGAGACGTGGCTGGCCGAGCCGAAGTCAATGACCTTGACACGGTAGGGCTGGCGCACGGGGTCCACCAGCATGATGTTCTCTGGCTTCAGGTCGGCGTGAATGAGACCCAGGCTCTTGAGCTTCATGAGTGCGCTGGCCACCTGCTGCAGCACGGGTCGGATGTACTTGAGGGGCAGCGGGCTGAAGTTGTTCTGCTTCAGGAAGTCGTAGAGGTTCTGCTCCAGCATCTCGAAGACGAGGCACGTGTGGCTCTTATGCTGGAAACACTCGTGCGCGCGCACAAAGTTGTAGTCATCGGCGCTTTCCGAGCTCAGGCGCGCGAGGATGCCCACCTCCACCTGGGCACGGGGCGCACATTGGGAACACAGAGGGAACACAGAGGGAGGCAATTATATAGTCTCTGTGAAAGACAAAATTACATTTGAAGTCAAATACCCCCCTCTGCAGTAACCAGGATTCTTCAACTGTATTTTTCAGTGGACCACATAATAAAATTAATGTGCGTTGGGTGGGTCACCTGACATATATCATTCACACAAGATACTGTGATGCCATACATCATCATGCCTTCACAACATCTGTACCTTTGTCTTACAGTCTGTTATTGTTCACATTTTTTCTTGCTTTCATCCAAATCTCGTCTACAACTCTCTAATCTCTATTTCCTGCTTATTTCTCTTTCATCTCTCTGTATCTTTGTAATCACTTAACGTTGGACACGGTGGAAGCAAAAGCCGATGTGGGGGGGAAAGAGGGCAGCCAGGCTCACCTGGCCCTGTCGAGCGTAAGACGGGTGGTTCTTCAGGATCTTGATGGCCACGATCTCGCTGGTGCCGCGCTTCCAGCATTTCACCACCTGGCCGAACGTACCGCGCCCCAGAAACTCCAGCACCTGCACGGGGAGGGGTGGGGAACACGTCACGGCAACAGCACCCGTTACCATAAGCATTACACGCCAGTCGACGTGTCCCCCATCTCAAATAAGCATGACACGGTTCCAATCCCTGTGGGCGGTCGAGGCAGTGGTAGAACTGACACGTTTGCCATGGTGGAAACAATTCCTTACTTTTGGCAACCCAATGTCTATCAAGTCAGCAATGTCATCATGAGCCAGGATCAATCCACTGCTGGGTGAAGGCCTCCTCAAGGCTTTTCCATCTCTCATATTGTACCAATGAACACATGTCTTTATTCTTGCCCACCGACCACCTTCCCTTCCTGTGACATGATATGCGCAATACAAATTATGTAAATACTCAGTCTATAACCCAGGAGTTATAATGATGCATCTGGGATGGCCCTGGATGAGATTTAAACTCACATGCAACATTTCCACCAGTGGTAAGCAGCTTCACAACCGACATACAGCCAAAGGAAGTTACTTCACACCAAAAATGTATATCGTGCAAGTTTACCTCTAACTGCAATGTTACACGGTCTAACAACGTCTCAACCCGGCCCCATATTTTTACATTAGAGAGATGATGACCCAAGGAAGTCTTCTCTATTGGGCCATCACTGAATATTCCGCAAACAGTGCTCCAACACTTGTCCTCAGACCACTGGCCCATACCTCATAGCTGTTGGTCATGGAGCGCAGGACCTCGTGTTGCACCAGTGTGTAGTCCCCATCCGCGGCTGGCCCCCCCGCCTTCCCTCCGCCACCCGCGCCACCACCGGGCACCGTGCCACCTCCACCTGCATTGCTCTGCAGCAGTGGTGGCGCTGCATGCAGGGGTGGCTCCTCGCCGACCATCAGCACGCTGCTGCCACCTCCTCTCCCACCACCTGTGCAACCACTGCCGCCCCCCATTGCGCCACCACCACCACCGCCGGCGGTGGTGGCGGCAGCAGCAGTGGCGGCGGCAGCAGCACAAGCGTCCAGCTCCTCACTCTTACGCTTGAGCCCGCAGCGCGTGTAGGTGTCCAGCAGGCTGACCGTGCTGCGCCGCATCAGGCTGTGTGTGGGGCCCCCACCCGCAGCTCCCGGCACGGCTGCCCCACCTGGCAAGGACCCTGCCCCTCCGACTGGTGGGCCTGGTCCACCGATGCCGCCCGCGAGTGGCCCCGAGCCTCCGCCGTCGTGTGGAAGGAGCGACGAGCCGGGGTCGCTGGCAGTGGCGGCGGCAGCAGCAGCAGCAGCAGCAGCGCCAACGGGCCGGAAGGCAGGGTGTCCGTGGTGGTGCTGGTGCTGGTACTTACGGCGGTAGGCAGCGGCGCCGTCATGGCAGCCGTAGCCGCTGGACTCCACCTTGAGCTTCTTGGCGCTGAAGAAGGCTCCCAAGTGTGGGGAGAACACCTGCACCTGGGAAGCCATGCCTTGGGAGTGGGGATCCGCAGTGAAGAGGCAAATATTAGTCACATGGCACTACGATTGTGAAGCATCAGCAATAACCAACATGCTTTCAACAATAACTCTCCTCTGATACGAAAGATTCCCAGATAAACCGCATTCTCATTCAGCCACATGCCCGATGGGCTGCACGCATGCAGAATTTATTTTTTCGGGTGAGGCTTGCGGCAAATATGCCATGCCTCCAACAATGTGCGACGCTTGCTGCAGTGCAATTACCCCTCTTGACCCATTCTGCTCCATGCACTCTCCCGCTCCACTCCTACGTTCCCCTTTTCCACAATTGATGTTTGTTTGCGTTGGTCCATTTATATAGCATGAACTGTTTATTCCCAGTTTGGTCCAACCCACCCAGTTAGTGTAGATTCAAGTCTAGTATATAATCCAATGGTGAAATATTAGCGCATATATACAGCATAACACTTCGAATTTCATAATGCTCTTTGAGTAAGCGGATAAGAAATTATAATTGTAATCAGCAGCCTGCTAAGGTTTAGGAAATGAAACTGACAGTAAAAAAAAGTACATTTTAATAATGATGTTGTTGCTGCAGATAAGTTCCCAAGTTTCTGAGCGTAATGTCCACTCCATGCGATACGCTATGAGGTAGAGGGCTTCCATACTTGAAGCTTAAGGAACCCAAGTGACTTTGGCCAATTATAGGCGGGGGATCGATAGGCTTGACAGATAACTCCTATTATGGAACTTTGTTAATCCACAACAACGGTGAATAATTATGCAGCGCATGTTTCACGATGCTGTACGATGAGAAAATGGTGTTATGGCCTCTGCAAAAGAGGGCAGTCGGGAAAATTTTATTTCTGGTCTGTACCACACTCCAATGTCTATGCTCCCTCCTCCATCAACCTCCAAAAAACTACAAAATTAGTAATCATGCCCCACATAAAATACCACAAACAGCTGAGATGATTGCGATATAATTCACCGTTTAGACTGTCCATCAGTGGACAACTAATGACAGGTTTCCAACCCAAAAATATAGTAATTACACCTTTGGAAAAGTATTTAATTAGCTACACGTGTCATGACCAGTTGTTTATAATCTGTTTATTGGTTTATTTTAACAACATACGAAGATGTGCATTGCCTGCACAAAAGCTCCCACCATGTGTTTATCAGCAATTTAATGTAAATATTGTATTATCAATCCAGCATTCCAACATCAAACCCCACCGTTAAGCCCCTGACACTCACTGCTCTATCAATAATCAACTGTGCTTTCATCAGTGATAGCCATTGCCAACTTATGAGCCAAGAATGTGCGACGAGAGATGTTGTGTGGTTGTGTCTCTGACGGGGTTATTCCTGTCTTGGAACAGAAGCTGCCCCGTCAGAGATGCCGCATTTAAGCCTTGGGGATAAATCTCTCTTTCTCAAGGGGCTCGGCGCTGTTCGGGGCAGTTATCCAAAACCTGTGATTATACAGACTTCAAAGGCAGTAGAGCTAAGTGATTTCCAGTCAGATAATATCCATGGTGAATTGTGCAACAAGTTCCTCCAACACCCTGGCTGCAACCCATATTCTGGGAATTTCTCAACTGTTGTCAAATGTTGATACCCACATGAAAATGTTTAACCAGGTAACCTTTGGCAAATGCCGAGTTAACAGAGTAGACTGCCAATGCTAGATAATTCTACAGAACTCAAAAACGCGAGGCTCGCCACGTGATGTATAAAGCAAAGATATTATGGTCAGTGCTGCTGCCATGAAGCACTGACATCAAGATACACACACTAACACTATGGTTTTACATACATGTTAGTTTTAAAATGTGTACGTGACAAATAATAGAACGAAAGGTGACATTTGCTAACGTTGTGCAGCATTATGCAATTTTACCGACAATACCTTGCATATGTGCAGGACAGCCTAAGGTACAAACCGTTATTTTCAAATGGAATGGCATAAATGCGTATTTAAAATAGCTAACATTCATAATGGAGACATGATGTTCAGACAGAATGTCAACTCGTTAAAAAAAATCCATTTCCACATCATGAATGAAAACTTGTACCGTTACCCACATGTTTACACATACTATATAACCACACACGCACACATACACACACGTATAGATCCCAAAGCCACTGACATCGACACAAACATATACAAGACGAAGATCATCTGACACAGGCAAATTCAATTAGTGTGTAGCTGTTGAGACTGACAGAGCACTTAAGGCATTGGCATAACGAGCACCACTCTCAGATGTCTTTGTGGGCCCCACCTGCACCACTATTTACATACCAGAGAGCATGTACTCAATTTGGCAAAACAAACAAGAGATACACCAGATTCGGAGTGGTGGCAGAGTAATTAGCACACTGCGCTAATAACCCAGCGAGCTGAGTGTTGACTCCCAGCCACGGCTAACATCAGTGAGGAGTGACATCTGAAATGGAATTGGATTCTCCCCTTCACAAAACTGCAGCAATGACCAGCAAGGTGAAGTATGGTCAAACAACCACCATCACTTACCAAGCATTGTGAGGGCCTTCATCCAGCAGAGGTTTGACAAAGAGTTGTAAATTATTATTATTCATAAACCAAGTTCAGATAATTTCCACTGCAATTGTGCATGGTGTGGAAGCAAACCCTTGTTGTTCGGGATCCCAGCACAGTGCAAAAACCACCATGTATACGCGAGGAGGGAGCCACCGTCCTTACATCACACGTACATGCATTATAAAGATACCCATTATAGCCTTAACAAACTTTTTGGGTTAAGTGATGAAAGTGAGCATCTATGAAGGCCGGCACGGCAAATGAGGGGGTGGTGAGTGCCCAGCACCATGCCCGACCGCCTTTGCCTCCCTAGTAGGCGATGTTGACACACCACACCAGGAACTAATTTGAGCCGACGATGTAGGGAAGGCCCAGGACCAGTTCAAATAAGTTGGCCATAAGCACAAATCGAACTCTGGTCACCGGGTATGTAGCGCAGAGCGCGAACCGCTACACTACCACTGCCCAAACCCACACACATTATGCAACCTAGTGATATGCCATGCCAGGACTTTACCATCACATGGCAGGGTTGGCATTTTCAAGGACTGTACCACCATTAATGTTTTTGGGATTATTCGGACGGGCCAGGCTACTGAATCCCCACTCGAGACAGCTGCTGTTATATTAGACCAAATGACGGTACTGATTTTACACTAAAGAACACCATTGCAAGCTGGTACACTTTCAATACTCAGAGCTCCTGCTATTATATTATAGCAGATGACTGATACTACACTAGAGATTATCTTAAGGTCACAACTAAAGCAGCTTAAGTTATATTTTAGTCTGTGCACTCAGACTAGATATTACACTTGTCGGTACCAATGGAGGTGGAAAATCTTAACTGTTTTTTGGAAAATCCCGAAAATAGACAATCCTCTTCTTTCATAAAGAAGGGTGTTATGTGCAATGCTGATATGTTCATGTCAAGGTTGGTGAGACAGAAGACAGCTTCAAGAGTAGCCTGGTGCATATCTGAAATGCTGTCAGTGAATAAAACAAGTGGGCAGTGGTTGAAAAAGACTGAGCATTCAACTATCACACGTTTCAAAACTGTCGCTTTTCCATCCTGTCATATGATAAAAGAGGAATTGCGATATTATGCTCGAAACAGGCTACTGATATTACACTTGAGATAGCCATAATACTCTTAACAGTTATTGCCCAACTGCTAAATAATTAAGAGAAGATCACCACCAAATAAGCGACACAAAATAATGTATTATGTAAGATTAGAATCGAATGCATTCATTTAGTTAAACTCCAGCACTGAGAATAAAACATTGATTTGACTTTCATGGCAAACATTTCCATCTTTGGCAGGGTGGGTAAAAAGGTGCTGCTCCCTACTGTGTGGAACAGAGGTCATTTGAAGGAATTTCAGAGTTAGCTCTGTGATATCCGCTTCCGTCCCATCGTTCTCTAACATTTAGGGTTACAATGCTCTGTGAGAAGTCTGAACGAATGCTTCATCTCGAGGCAGGTTGCCGACAGCACAATCAGGATAGCATTTGGGGAAAAGATAAAAAGAAAATTCGATGAAAATAAAATGCACAATTAAGAAGCATTCAGTGGAGACAAGGTAAACAAATGTATAGGCCATTAAATCAGATGCCATAAAAACCAATGGCATTTAGTAAAACCCTAAAATGTAATGTAGATGTGGAAGTAGATGCCTAGTTTAAGATTATTATAGACAATAGGTGGAGTAGACGGGAAGGAGCTCAACAATGGTTGAGACGTAGCTTTCAGAAATGTGGGACATGAGATATAAGAGATTAAATGGAGTGAGAACATGCATCGAAGACAATGAGACACTGCTGAATTGAATGCACTAGTGAATGGTTAGTCCGTGCGTAGCCTTGGGGACAGTTGTATTGTGGACACTTTTACAAGCATTACAAAGGAGTCTGCAAGGAGCTTTCCGAATTATGTGTACAACCATCTAAGCCCCGGGACAGCTGGACGGCCTCGTTGTTACCAAGTGCTGCCTCAAAGCCAGTTTTGAAACATTGCAGCACTGCTGAATACAAAACACAGTCGCAGATTTCATTAGAACAATGTTCAGGCCACTCAAAGGGAGACAATTCCACGGTGGTGAGATATCAACTACCTCGCCTGGTATACAGGAGGTCGTGGGTTCAATCCCGACCCTCACGCCTGCTGTATATTTGGAGTTTGCGTGTCTCTCTCCTCCTAGGTTGTGTGAATTTTTCTCCGGAGCGCCCAGTTGTTCCCTTGAAATTTAGAAACACTTCGGTGAGCTATCATGTGGCCAGGTCGTTTCTGAAGACGAGCTATATAGCTCAGTGGGGCCTTACCTGGTAAAATATAAAAGTATAGATTAAAATTGTTTTAACATTTTATTGTAGTGAAGTTAACTCAAGTATGAATTGTCCTAGCTTTAAATGACAACACATCTTTGTGTTAATGTAGATTTTAGTTTATTTATGGGTAATAAAGGGTGAAGAGTTCACGAAACCGTTTAAGGTACCATGGCAATATGAAACTAAATTCACTTTCATAACTATCTCCAGTTCAAGAAACGTCCTGTTCACGTCCACAAAAATAAGTGTAAAGCAAAATCCAAAGTACCATATTGTAATTTTTTCATATTTTAAACCTTGCGGTTAGTGGTAATACTGCTTTCGTGTTTCTATGTGAAAATGACTTTATTGAAAAGTGAACGGAAATAACAGAAACAGCACCTCGGAAAGTGTCGAGGTTGACATCACCACACATTCACAATAACCTCTTTATTGGTTCCATCATTTATTGGCCATCATTTTATGAGTATCTGTCATTTTCAAGGAATAGCAGAGAAGCCCGTTTTGTTTGTGTGTACTGTATATATAGTCATCTCAATCAGTCAACCCATGGCAACTGGGTCTGTCTCGTGACCTCCTGCCAGCGGGTGTTCGACACTTCATGTGGCCTCAAGATGCACATGGCCTGGCACAGGTGCCATGGTGATGTCACCGCCACTTAGTTGTGAATGGCGGTTGTTGTTATACATTTTGAATGTTGTAAATTTTAAATTAAAGCTTTGTGCCCTCCCTTATAAATAGGGTAATCCAATGTAACATTAATATACAGACATATTAGTGACTTAGCAGTGCAATTCTTTGTTGTAGCATTGTAAACACTCAAATATATGAGATGGCTTTTCAAGTAAATCTGCCAAACACAAACTTGCAAACGATTAAGCCAAAAAGGGTTTGATAGAAAAAACTCAAGTGTCTAAGAATAGCAACGCCTCCTCTTATTTAAATTGTATTTTACTCACCTCCGTTTTGGACTTAAGACTTATCACCAGCCTGTGATAGTTTAACACTTCAAAGTGTTTTCATTCTGAAAGGTGCACTGGATAAAGCTTATCTAATGTTGGCAGCCCTGGGCCAATGGTGAAAATCACACATTCCTATTGTCAGGGGCCAGTCTACGTAGATAACCAACATTGCTATATTATTGTGCATTAACCTTCACCCATCATTGGACAAATCTTGGCTGATGATGATTACATATAGCATTTTATATTTGCACTTTGTATGATCACGCCAGCCTTGAAAAAGACCAATACACACACCCACACATATACTTTATGCTGGGGCCGGGCCGCGTTAGTACTTTTCACAACCGCACATACTAAACATACCAGCATTTACCACTAAAAAAGTGGCCGACGTCACTTTTGCTGCCTTGCCAAGTTTGATGCACAGCAAGGCCACATAGCGTGGCGAAGGGGCAGTTAACCAGGAAGCCATCGCACGGTACAGTAGTGGGAGCTGACAAACGGGTATGGCTAAAACCCAAATATTGGGTGTCTTACCATAGCCGTGTGCTGTGTTTCAGCTGCCTGGTTTGCTGCTATACAAACACGCACTCGTATATACGCAACAACATTGTATATTCATTATTTTTTTCAAGAAAAAAATACATTCGTATTCACATACCGTGTAAAGTAAGTTCACCGCAAGGTACAGGATAACAAAGGCAAACAATAAACTAAAGAAATTATAAGGAAATACATAAAAGACCGGTTGAGGTTGGGTTCACACAAGATAAAAAAGAGGGAATATTAGATTAACGTTTGGAATAATACTGCAGTATGACGCCAGCTGATTTGACATCCAAGATTCGTACGTTCCCATGGGGACAAAGAAGAACAAAATATGATCTCACAGCGCTGAAAATGGAGATCAATTCAATAGTTGTTGCTGGAATAAATTAGTGTGATATGTGAACCTAACAAATGTCAAAGGTCACGCAAGGTATGCTGTGAAGGCATAAAGAGCAATAACTATGAGTTAATTAGTCTGCTCGTGCAGCTATGAGGACTGTCATTTGCACATATGAACTCGCAGGTGCATCATCTCGCAAGTTTGTATAAGCAGATGACATAGTCCTCGTTGCACAAAGCACAAACCTTGAGAATATTGGCCAATACTCTAACATCAGATGAATTTTGAGGGATATTTCCATCACTGGAGACTGTCCAAATCTCTCCAAAATTACGAAAAGTGTGCTTTCCACCTGAACAATCATGCAGCATATGCTGCTCTTCTTGTGTCCTTTTGTGGTAGCCAAGTGCGCTATGACCCCACTCCAAGATATCTAGGGGTTATCATGCACAGAAGCCTAACCTTAAAATCTCATAAAAGAGATCTGTGAACATACCAAATCAAAAATAGCCCCGCTACAGAAACTTGCAGGCACAACCCGGGGTATCTCAGCTGACGTGCTGGGAACTGCCGCCCAATCACTAATTTACTCGGTGATAGAGTACTGCACTACAGCCTGGTTTGGGAGCTCTTACACAACACTGTTAGATGAGCAGGTAAATAACACAATGCGCATCATAACAAGAACACTGACACCGACACCAATTGTCTGGCTTCCTGTTCTGGCAAACATTATACCACCAAATATCCACATAGACATGCAAGGGAGCCGACACTTTTCTTGCAACAACAACTGCCTTCACATTAACCAAGACCTCAACAATGTACTTTCGCTGCCAACTCAAGTTCCAATCGCCCCTTCTGGAATCGTGCTGTCAGCATTCTAGAATCTGACCCAGATCCAGAAGAACGCTGGCGAAAGGAGTGGAACACGGACATCCAGAATAAGCACCTAATTCGAGACCCAAATATTGCACCGCCTGGATTTAAAATTGGTCGAAGGCACCAGTGCACCATCCACAGTATCATATCATCAACAAGCTGATATGCAAATCTCCTTCATAAATAGAAAGCTAATGAGCAGCCACAGTGATATTGTGGATATGCAACCAAAACTAAGGACCACATAGTAAACCACTGTGGTCTGCACCCATTAACTGTAGAAATAGCAAAACATTTTTTGTTTGCATTCTGACCACAAGCATTGTGGTTAATGCAGACATGATTCTTTGTAAAAGGTTTCTGTTTGGTGTTTCAACATCTTAACACCTGTTTTGTTGCCAGAAAAAAATGGGAAAACCTATTATCATGTCCACATACTATTCTCCATTGGTGGCTCTGAAGCCAATGATGGAAATTCCACAATACCACGACATGGAAAATCTGTCAACAGAACCCGTAACTGCAATATTTTTTACTTTGAAACTTCCCATTGTGGGCATGCAATATCCAGAATCACGCAGCGAGATGTACTTTATATACATGTACGCCTTTTGGTCAATCCACTGCTAGATGAAGTGCCTCCCACACTGTGCACATTATGCTGGTTGACTGTACCTCACGACGCTGGTCAGTGTGGGTTGGTAAAGGCAGGGAGCATAGGCAATGTAGCACAGCATAGTAAAATGGATTTTTCTACACTGCCCTTTGATGATAATGTATTCCTGTAACAGTCTAGAACACCTCTAACTGTTTGTGCATGACAGTCGGCCGTCCAAGCACTTGCCAGGCTAAAACCTGTTTAGCTTCTGATATCTGAGGGGATCGTGCAAATTCCAGGTAAAATTTACACAACTTGGATTATTAAAAAAAAATCCTTTCAAGTGTCGAAAAGACTTCCTCTTCTCCACATTAAGCTGTTCTTTATCCCGGGTGATTTTATTAAAAGCCTTCTACTTCTGTCACTCCTCCACACATATCTCTCTGGACATATTCTCAAGGTTGTATATATAAATATCAACCCTCTGTAACCAACTTCCTTGGTAAAACCCTGCAAACCACCCAAAGAACATGTTCTTCCCCTGTTGTCAATGGTTGCATAACCTTCCCCCAATTTTGTATAACAAAGTTCAGCCTTTGGACAATGCATAAATAGACGGCCTCCCTACAAACACCACATCAGACATGGAAGCTGTATGACCACACAGTTCACCATGCTGGACAGGGCGGGTTGTTGAAGAAAGCATAGCCGAGTCCTGGACTGGTTCAGAGTTCGCTCGCCACTGTTAGCCCGAGCCAGGGATCAAACGTTTGTGGTAGGGATCATAGCGCAGTGCGCTAATCGTTATGCCATTTCTCCCCTGCCACCCAATATTGCGTAGCATCTTTCAAAGGTTAGGTATTAAAATATATTGAGTGCAGTAGCTAAATATGAATGCATCTCAAGACGTGGACAAACCATATGGAATAAACGTGCTCATTTAAATAGCCGAAATAATCCCTCACGATCCTACGAGGCAACGATCCACCTAGCAACCCACACACAGTATAATTTTGTCGCTCCATCTCTCTATCTGGTGGACTTTAACTCGGCTGCATTGTATCCATTGGCCGCCACTACCTTGTTAATCTTAAACATCAGTCGTCATCCCCTGGAGCGATGCCCTGCCCCTAGTCCACTTTTCTTAACAATATGAATTATATCTTTAAATCTGACGATGTTCTCTAATCCATGTGTTCGCCATCACTTCTGCAAATGCTATTCGAAGCATGCATCCCTCCATGCTTCATTACGATATTCTGCAAAGTTTGCTGCAGGCGTAAGCTGCATATACAAAAGTTGACACTGCAGGCAGCTGCATGTAACGTGAAAGAAAACATGGGCCACCAAGGGGCGGGGAGCATTGAATTGGCTTGGATTTTGGAACGTCTATAGTTTCAGTTTTTCAGTTTATTTATTTTGGTATAGCCCTGTGAGCCATTCGGCTCTTGAATCGGGTGCAACTACAACAAAAACTAAAACACGAACAAGAAAAACATCTTAAAGTGACTGACTGTGCAAACAGAAAATCCATGAAAAAAACAGCAAAATATTCCTGAAAAAAGCACCGTACACCAACGCTGTGTGCAAAAAATCCCAGTGGGATGCAAGTCAAAACAACAACAACAACAACCACAAGAAAACTTAGATTACGGCCATCAGTCTAACTCCGTGCTACAACAAAACAAACATGTCCAAACCAAAAAACTTGTCCAAATCACCAAAAACTAAAGCCATAATCGCAACGTAACAGTGATCACAGGGACTGTGACCGAATTTTAACAATAAACTACATAAATAACATGTAACACCAAATCCTAGAGCCATAGCTGGCTGCATGAGTTACTCCACAACAACAGAAGCATCAGTCGGAGTATCACATTTTCAATGCACCTTTATGATCAGCAGGCTAAATCAAAATACAGATAATACTTTGCAGCGTCATCCGGAGCGAAACATTTTATTTTACGCCAATGAATAGCAGTGGCAGCTAGGGGTGTACAACTCCTCTATAGCAGTTTTGAGAGAAGTACTCATTGGTAGCGATTCAAGTTGCAGTTTATTGGCAATAGCATTCCAGAACCTGGGGCATCAATAGCAAAGGCCCTTCAGTTTTTGAACGGCAATAGGGAATGTGAAGCTGGTAAATGAGCGAAGACCTGAGGTCAAATTTGTTCTTTGAAACAGAGAGGAGATCCAGCAGGCAGTCTGCGGATTTTTTTGTAAGTATATCGTGAATAAATATGATCTGGTGCACAAGCCGTCGAACATTAAGAGATGTTAAGTTTGACCCAATGTAGAGATCACAGTGGTGAGTCCTATATGGGCAGTTCAATGTAAATCTTAAGGCCGAGTGATAGATGGAATCAAGCTTCTTCAGTACAGTACTTGGGGCTGATTTATACACGATGTCACAGTAGTCAAGTAGAGGCAGTATAGTAGCTTGTATCAATTCCAAACAGAACATTGGGGGGGAAGCAGTGCTTGTGTCGATACAGAAAACCAATTTTTATTTTTGTCTTTTTACCAATATAATCAATGTGATCTTCAAAATTAAGTTTTGAATCCAGGATGACGCCAAGATACTTATAGATCTTGACTTGCTCTATTTGATAATTATTTAAGGAATGTAATTGGGGAAAAATAACTTCCTGCTTTAGTCCTGGAACCGTTGTTTGTATACACGTCATGTCGTCATCAGATACAATTCGATGGGCTATGGAAAATATGGATTTCCTCTACATTAATTCAGCTACGCTGTTTTGTTATACCCTCCCAATAGAATTTCACATTAACACGTACGAAACTGTGGAAGTGTCAAGTCGTACAAACTTTTCGACAGTACCTCGCGTTAACGTTACGTCTTGGCCCGAAATGTCATTGCGAATGATGCAAATAATACATTATACAACGCGTCCTCATGAACTACAAACATATATACAACCAAATAATGTTGACCGGATGCTATTGGTCCCACACGATGCTACTGTTGACATTTTCCAACGTTCATTGTTGTAGATGCTTACTAGTCATTTACTTATTTCGCTCTTGAGAGCTCTCAATTTCTAAAATTTTGAACAGATTTTTAATCACTATACATTACTTGCCTTTGTGTCCCAGAGTCCCCTTTCGTATTATTTTTTTAAAAACGTTCTTTAATTAAACACAGGCTCTTGATCTCAATGGCTTCTCACCTGGTTCCACAATAAAGGCTCTCTCAGCTGCTCCGCACATGATACAAAATACAGGCATCCGCACGGCGCTAGGAGCATACATCCTTACCCCACGTATACCCCACAACCTAGATGGTGTGCACGTTTCGAGATCTGCATTTTGGAAAATCATCGTTAAAGGCTGCCCCTCGCGTTCACGAAGGCACCGCGAAGCGTGCTTTGTCGAGCCCGCGATGGGGCGGCCTCGAGCCACCCGGGGCCCCACGTGGCTCCGCGCCGGGCGGGGAAAGCAGGCGAGACCGGGGATGAGGCGTGGGTAACACCGGGGACTCGAGCTGGTGGAGACCCGAGAACTAGGGATCCCCCCCCCCGCCGCCAACCGAACACCGAGAACCTAACTCGAGCACAGGGGAAGCCGTTCCGAGCCCTGTAAACCCATCCTGCTGGACAAAGGGAGCCCTCAGGACAGGCGGTGTTGTGACCCGGACACCGGGTCCTCACTGCCCCCACCCACCACCATCCAACCCCGAGCCAGAGGGTGCCTGCCTCTCCCGAGGCCTCCGCCGTGAGAACGGTGGTGGGTGGAGTGATGAGGTGGAGAGAGAGAGAGAGAGAAGTGGATGAGATGGGAGTAATCACCTTCGTAGATGGGGGCCATGGGAGAGGGAGGAGGAGGAGGAGCGCGCGGCGTGGACGAGATGCGCCCCGCTCATTGCGCGCTCGGGCCCGGCCGCGCCGCTGCTACCGCCGCTGCCATCTTGGCTCCGCGTCCCTCAGCGTCTCTCCCTCCTCCTCCTCCGCGTCTCTCTCGCTCTCTCGTCTCGTCCCCTTCACCCGCTGTCTCGCTCCGTCTCCGTCCCCCCTTGTGTCTCGAGGTGTCCCGTCTCGCTTTTGGGAACAATCTCGCCGCGAGCGCTTTCGTTTCCCTCTCCTCGTGTACTCGAGCCCAGCGGCGCTCCGCCTCACTACCAAATCCTCGCCTCGTCCGCCTTCGCCTTTCTCCCTCGGCGTTTTGTCTCGCTCTCGTTATCTCTGAATCTCTCCTCCCAACTCTCCCACCCTATCCGAACTCTCCCCGTTTCACTTTCTCTCCTTTTCCTTTCTCCGTCGTCTCTTCCCACCACCACCCCCCCACCAACCACCGCCGTGGTCGTCTCCTCCTCCTCCTCTCCCCACCCCACGGCTCCGCGCTCTTCACTGCTCGGGACGTAAACAACTCTCCTCCTCCTCCCCCCACAGCCCCGCCCCTCATCACACCCTCCCCCTCTCCTCCTCCTCCCCCCACAGCCCCGCCCCTCATCACACCCTCCCCCTCTCCTCCTCCTCCCCCCACAGCCCCGCGCCTCATCACACCCTCTCCTCCTCCTCCCCCCACAGCCCCGCCCCTCATCACACCCTCCCCCTCTCCTCCTCCTCCCCCCACAGCCCCGCCCCTCATCACACCCTCTCCTCCTCCTCCCCCCACAGCCCCGCCCCTCATCACACCCTCCCCCTCTCCTCCTCCTCCCCCCACAGCCCCGCCCCTCATCACACCCTCTCCTCCTCCTCCCCCCACAGCCCCGCCCCTCATCACACCCCTCCCCCTCTCCTCCTCCCCCCACAGCCCCGCCCCTCATCACACCCCTCCCCCCTCTCCTCCCCCCACAGCCCCGCCCCTCATCACACCCTCCCCCTCTCCTCCCCCCACAGCCCCGCCCCTCATCACACCCCTCCCCCTCTCCTCCCCCCACAGCCCCGCCCCTCATCACACCCCTCCCCCTCTCCTCCTCCCCCCACAGCCCCGCCCCTCATCACACCCCTCCCCCTCTCCTCCTCCCCCCACAGCCCCGCCCCTCATCACACCCACCCCCTCTCCACCTCCCCCCACAGCCCCGCCCCTCATCACACCCTCCCCCTCTCCTCCTCCCCCCACAGCCCCGCCCCTCATCACCCCCTCCCCCTCTCCTCCCACAGCCCCGCCCCTCATCACACCCCTCCCCCTCTCCTCACCCCCCCCCCCCAAAGCACCGCCCCTTATCCCCCACAGCCCCCACTCCTCATCCCTCTCAGCCCCTCCCCTCTCATTGTCCCCCCCCCCCGAGCCCCTCCCAACACCCTCCCCCTCTCTGTCATCGCAGTGACAAGGACCCTCCCCACCGTACAGACTCACCAGACTTTTGGGGCTGCTAGCGAGTAAGCAACCCATGAATGCCGTGGGCACGGCACACGAGGGGGTGGGTGGTCAGCACCACGCCCGGCCGCCTTTGTCTCTCGAATGGCGATGCTTACACACAACGCACCAGGTGCTCATTTGAGGTTGAGTCGACCATCGCCACACACACCAACTCCCTCGTAACACGGCTTACCGTGTGAGCACATATAGATACTGTATACGCCTGAACGGCAACCACTCCTACCTACCGCACAACACACTACACGTATTTTTACTGCACAATGCACTGTCTACACACACACACCAACTCCATCCGACCACACCCTGGGCTGTGTACACACACCACACAACTGTGTGTGTACACATACACGCATGTGTGGCGGGGAGCCAATCACAAAATTGTAAGTACATTAATGAAAAAAACACATTCAATGTATTTTTTTCAGTGGGGGAGGAGGCAATGCCCACCATAGCACTCTCCCCACCCCTGGATACGCCACTGCTGGGAGCCAGGCAATGCCAACCCTCTACCAGCCCTTTTCTGGCTCAAGTTCAGTACCACATCTTCTGGGTTCTTTCGGTAAAGTCACGTAGAATGGAGACAAAATAATAAAAAAATGTTGTCTCCATTCTACGTGACTTTACCGAAAGAACCCAGAAGATGAATCCCTGCAGTCACGAAAGCTTTAAATCGAAATTCAGTACTACAGTTTCTGTTCTCATGAGACTCTGTGGGCTTTGGGTCTTCCAATTATGTCCCCTCCCTACATCAGCCAGGGGTGTTGTTTGACCTTACTTCGCCGTGCTGGTTAGTGCAGGTTGGTGAAGGTATGGCGGGATCGGTTAATATATCACTTGCCACTTTTAGCCGTGGCCAAGAATTAAACGTAGGTGGCTAGGTTCAAAGCACAATACGTACGCCAACGGCAGTGCCACCACCCCCTCCTGTTCATATACAGGGCATAATGAAGTTCAAAAAACTAAATTAGTTGGTAATACATCCACGCAAAAAAATAACAATTTGGGTTTTCATCTTGTTCTACCAGGGGCCATTAGAGCTGTTCACAGTCCTAAACCACACTGTGTCATACAGGCTATAACATAAAAAAGGGAAGTTTGTTTCTTAATTTTTCATTTTTTATAATAATTTTGCAAAGTGTACATTTCAGGCTTTAATTATCCGAATATTTGTTATTCAACCATTTTACTTAAAATATCTTAAAATTGTCAGCTGGGTATCACGAGCATGTGCAAAATTATTAGCAGACCAAGGGTATGATCTTGAGGACCACCGGGCAAATTTAGAATTTGAAGCTGGTGACATCGGAGATGACGGGTAAGACTGAACCAGGGACTGCAGAGTACCAGAAACAGCAATTAAATGCTGTAAGTCGACTCAGGTTTTAAATGAGTACTGTACCTAATGCGGTGTGTAAGCATCAGTACTGGGGATATAAAGGCGGCCGAGGCTAATCTGGCCACACCACCCCATCGTGTGCCCCGTGACTGCCTTAATAAACTATAAACTTTTTTTTTTATTTTACCAGGTAAGGCCCATTGAGCCATATAGCTCTTTTTCAGAAGCAACCTGTCCAAAAATGATAGCTCAACGATGTGGCTTGTCGTATTATGGCTTATCGTGTTTAAATATAGAGGAGCCAAATGCTCTGAACGCGTGATCTTGATTCTAAATGTGGAGGGGGGAAAAACCCGGAGAAAAACCCACGCGACCACTGGGAGAGACACGCAAACTCCAACTACCTCTACTGCTAAACTGGAGGTGAAGTCTCGACACCGTGGCGCCCCGATAAGTGATCGCAACAAAACTTCCCTTGAGCAGTCTAGTTGTGTAGGCTGTATGGAGGTGGGGCGTTTGTTATTTGTGTACATGCAGTACAGTATTTAAATACCTTCCCCGTGCTACTCTGTGTAGTGGTTAGCGCGCTGCGCTACGAACCCGGTCACCCGAGTTTGATTCTCGCTCACGGCCAACATTCGCGACGATTATCCAATACTGGTCCTGGGCCTTCCCCTGGGTCGGCTCAGCCTCAAATGAGTACCTGGTGCGGTGTGGGGGAAAAAAAAACATCGCCACTGGGGAGACAAAGGCGGTCGGGCGTGGTGCTGGCCACCCACCCCCTTCGTGTAGCCGTTCCGGCCTTCATAGGTGCTTCTCGCTGACAGCACTTGCCCCAACAGTCTGTCAAGGCTATACGGGGGATCTTTGTCTTTGCAGCAGCCCCTCCCCTCCGCGCCCACTCTTCCGCCCCCTGTCCCAGTACTCCACTTCCGCTCCAATCCCCTCGCCCCCCTTTGCCCCCCCCCCCCATTTCCCTACCCCCCACCCACCCTCTTCTCCATTGATCTCTCTTGTCACAACACGCCTGACTCTGCTGATGAGACATAGTGTTGAAACGGGTGCACGGTGTGCTCGTGTTAAAAAACGGTCCTTCCGAAATGACGCACTCCCTCCCAGAAGGCCGCGTGACTAATGGCAAGGAGATTGACTGAAGACGAACGGCTTTAATTCGGTTTCTTTTATTACGTATGCTGAAGAAGGCAGCTGTAATCTTAAAATACATTCATTTCAAGTGAGAATTCAAGCATGCATTCGCCTTAATGGAAATCAGTTTGAACCCCTATGTTACGTGTTAAAATAAATATAATAACCCTACGTGGCCTGACTGTTGGGCCACCCTCAACTTTGTTGTTTCGTGTGCAATCGAAGTAGGTTATCCGTATCTGTCGGTGCACAATTCTGATGTAGCGACGTCCCATCCGAATCGGAACATTCCCAGCGCACATTCATAAATTACAGTGTTTTGTCCATCCACTGCAGGATGATGGTCCACCACGCAGGTCGGTTCGCTCTGGTGAAGAGGTGCGGATTCCCAAAGACCGATTTCAAACATCACGCGCCAGAATAGATGTTAGCCGCGGCCGGGAATCGAACTCGGTTGACTGGGGTACATTGATCAGGGCGCTAATCACTGCGCCACCGCTCGTCCTTCATTTCCATTGGCTTATACTGGTAGGAACGAAGTTGTAAACTGAGTGTACCAGCCTGCAATAGATTAATGTGTCCGTCCGTCCGTCCCCTTTCAATACTTTAACGAAGTGAAATCTCGTGCTGTTGGGTGTAAAATCAGCAATAGACAGCGCAGAGACTTGTCCTACCAGCCCACCCTGCAGGGACCTGTTATTGAGAAAGGGCTGTGAACTCTTCCCTCGTTGTACCATTTGCATACAGCTCTGGGGTATTGTGTACACAGTAATACTCCGTTCAAATGTTAAATTAAATGCTTATGCCACGAACAGCAGAATATAGTTAATATGAACTAAATCCTGTTTCAGAGGTCTGTACATAAATTCATACAATTATTTTTTTGCATTATTAATCACAACTTCTTTGGCAAGCATCGAGGTTCTATTTGTCACGTTTTATTTAAGGGCATCGCTTCAACTCCGTGATGTTGACATCACGGTTACCGTCTCCTGCTACCCTTCATTCCACTGTCAACAACAAAACGTGCACGTGCACCCCCGGTAAACAACGTTGGGCCAACTTTGGTCCAACAGTTTACTGGGCATCTGCATTCTTTTGTCAATCCACTTCCGGAGGAGGGAAAGCTTTCCCACGCCATGCGGATCGTAGGGGTTGTTTTAGCCATACTTCACGACGCTGGTCAATGTGAGTTTATGTAGGCGAGGAGGGGGTGCGTGGGATCAGGGCAGTACTGTACTGCAGTTGATTTTGCCGCACTGCCATCTGCTGGTCACCATGCACCCAAAGTCACTCGTGACAACCTGGATGGTATCCAAATTCATCCATGCTCAGCTTATGAGCTCTGGCAAGTGTCGCCGTATTCTGGGTGGTTTCGTCATAAGCCAGCACGATCACAAAATAGCATTTATCACTCATCTCCTCTTATACGCTAAGTAATAATTACAAGTATTTACTCTGAAAGCCACACTGAGCCTCCAAAACGAATATTCAGGAGGATCCTACTGCACTACGATGTTTGTCCAATTCCGTTAATGACTGTGGTTCGTGTGGAAGGAAACCAGAGAAAACTCGCGAAGCGTACGGGAGGGTGGCACTCGGCACTGCCATCTCTTGACCACCTTGTAGCCTCGAGCCTACAACATTTGGCAAGCCCTGGTGGTCACACATTCAAGTACTATCCAGGTTCAGGCCTGCTTGACTCTTTCATGATCCCATGAGGTCAGGCACATTCAGGGTGATTTGAACATATGTTGAAACATTATACTTCTCTTTTTAAGGCCGTGCTACAATTGAAATAATGCGTTGCGCTAATAATGGGTGGCTTCAATACAAGGGTAGGTAAAAAGTGCAGAGATTAGACGATGACTGACAATTTGGCGTGGGAGTGAGGCACAAGATAGGAGAACGTCTATTACATTTGCAACCAGCAGTGATGTGAAGATAATGAACTCATTTTCCCAAAATAAGTGTGGAAAGATCGCCATATAGTAGCCGTAACTGAAAAATGAGAACTGAATTTTACTTTATCGCAGATAAAACCTTATTGTAGGCTTCATAGATAACTGGAAGGTCTACCTCATGTTATCTGCAGTCGGCTGCGTGGAAACCTTGACACGGTGAAGTTAAAGATTCCCAAAGCGTGACCAAAAAAAAATCCAGATAAGCATTGAGAGCAGGTTTGCAGTTCTTGCAAACATTTACAGAAGAATGACCACCCAAATTCTGGTATTTTTTTCAAACGATTGGATTTTCAAAAGACGAGTTGTTGCTGCATTAGAAATATGTATCGCTGTAAACGCATTTCAAATGTTCTTGCACATTTTTGGAAAATGTAGGCAACTTGGTAAATTTAACTCTTTAATTTGGCCTAGTGTCCTACTGCGATTGAGCATCATCATCAGCCATTATCTATCCACTACGGTGCTGGATGAATGTCTCCCCAAGCCATTGCCATTTCTCATCTCTCACGAAGCTGACTGTGCAATCCACTGAGCTTCGCGACAGGAGCCAGTAGCGGAGTTCCTCGCGCCACCACCGCCACCCCCCGCGATGGCCAAAGCTACGAGTTGGGCCCCCCTTGACAACCACAATGTGAGATATATTTTCAACAACAATGTAAAGCAAGCACAAAACGTATGTAATGACGCGATTAAGCAAGAGGCGCTGCGGTATATAGCCTAGGTGCGACCGTGCGAGACAATTCAAATATTGGGGCCACACCTGACCGATTGCCGCACACCCCCCCCCCACCACCTGAGCTGACAATGTCGTAGTTACTACGCCACTAACACAAGCTGACCTCATCGCTCCATCTCCGTGGTGGACGTATTCCCGGGTGCGTTTCCTCTCCCTCGGCTGCCACTCACTCATTCGTCTCGACCACCGCCGACCATCATGACGAAATGGCATCAAGTCTTTACCGTTCATGCTCGGCAGTGTCCTTTGCTTTATCTCACAATTGTCACAAGGCAGGATGTAAAACCGTCCCAATGCAGTGTCTTATTGACCACTGAAATAGGCTTCCCATTTCTCTCCCCATGCATAGTCGCTAAATTTAGCAACCTACAGGTGCTATTTATAGCCTCCTCGGCATGCGTGCGTGTGGGTCATTTATTTTCATACCGCTCATATTCGTGGGTGTTACTTTGGGACTGTTATGAAGATGCGGGGCTTATGCATATATACACGTGCATGTTTATCGTTGCTGCTCATAAATAATGATTGCACATGTGTAAATCACCTGCATGTTTAGTACCAGATGGGCACCACTTGCGGTGTTAAGGCAACGTTCTCAAACCCATTGAGAATCGTAAAAGATTTCCCGTTTTGCAAGGGCGACCTGGGTTAAAATATCACTACGAGGGTACAGAGGCATATTTACTTAATGCAGGTATTTTGTACTTGGTAATACCCATACGTTTCACTATTTAAAATAAGTATGCGTTAGTACACATTAAAGCACTGTTGTAATATTGTTTAGTACTGCTCGTGTTCTTCAGATGAGACGCTGTAGACTTAGGGACAGAACACTAGGGGGCGATACTCAATATGCGACGGTTATGGACATCTCGAGGTCGGGCAGCAGCCCGCAGCAAGTCCATGTTCCGTAATGCGGCACTCAAACCTGCAGGGCACCATCATCAGCCATGATCAATCACTTGGCTGCCACTGTCATTATTTCGCCCAATGGCCATCATCCCGATAAGCGACGTATCCCACTTCAGTTTTCGTCCGTAAAAAATAATGATCTAAATGTCTTTAATCTGCGTATGTTCTCTACTCCATGCATTCCTCTTTCTCTCAACGCACTTTACAGCCTTTGTTCCATTTTCTTCGTTAAGGTCCGTGTTTCTAATGCAGTGCATCACTTGTTCGCCAGCAAAACCCACACACAAAATATGCCGCCCACAAATCGTTAAGCAGTTTCTAAAGGGCATTGAGACTCGTTAACATTTTCAGGAAAGTTTTTTTTCAAGCAAAGTAAATCTATGGAATTCTACCAATATCTAAAGCAAATGAAAATAGTTCACATTTATAAATGCATAGAAACATTGTTAAAGAATGAAACCTAGCATCACGTATTAGGATTAAAAACTTTATTCAGTACAATCAAAACAATGCCATTTCTGACAAAGATTGGCAAAGTGCTTCAATAAAACAAGCAGTATAATAAAATCACGTTTAAAAATATATTTGTAAAACGAAATAAAAATTTGTGCAAAATCTAAGATTGGCTTTAAAAAGTCTACAATGTGTATCACTATATACTGTGGCACAAACGCAGGCACACGAGGCTCATAACAAGCATCAACTGTGTAAATTCACAGAGTGCTGGGAAAGTTCAATCTTAAGGCACATTTCTATGGCATTGTCTACAGGATCTTAACACAAGTGATAAACCTCAAGAGCGTTAGTTTACTATTTAATTAGTGTGCAATTAATGCTACATTAATGCTTTGTTTCCATAACTAATGTCGGTGAATAGGCCTGAGAGCAGTCTATCCCCGCACGGTAGTCCAAGTAAGCCGCAGACCGCATTTTTGGAAGACACTACCATTGTCAGCTGGTCGATTCTGTTGTCATCAGATGTAAACAAAACGCATGCCATAATATCACCAACCTCACTCAACCAGCAAGAGTACTGGTGTTAACTGTACAGTGGAAAATTTTAAAGCAGATGATGATTTACAGCCCTTCATCAATCGATAACATCACCATGCTGGCCAGAGTGGGTTGGCAAAGGGGGCAAGAGTTCAGGACTGGATCATCTATCACTCACCACCTGTGTTAACTATCGAGAGGAATTCAACTCGAGACGCAAGTAAAGTACATTGCGCGATGTGCTATAACCACTGCGCCACCACTTCACCCCAAATAAAATTAGATGTATACTTAAATATCCTCACCACAAACTATGGGTACATTAGATTTCTCGAAAATATTCATTAAGATTGCGTCTGAACCGCCACCACCACCCACCAGGGGCAAGGTGAGGTAAATTGAGGAAGCGTAGGGAGTGATACATGGGAATGTGAGAGAATGAGGCTGGATGACCCAGGGGATCTAACTTGGTCTGGCTCAGCTGAGCTCGGGTACAGTAGTATGTAGGTTGAACTTCTTTCGCACTGTACGTAGCCAACCATGCTAGTCGGAAGTGCGGGGGAAGGACAACAAACTAAACACAAAAGCTTGTTCAGGCACCAGTAAAGGTTTTGGCCCAGATAGAACCGGTAGGCATAAACGTGGGTTGAGCTATAATCCCAATGACCTGGTTTCCATTTCTGTTTTATTTGCATCATACGCACCAAGTGCTGGTGTGCGCGTCTGCTCGGTTGCCTCATTTTAAATTAAGTACCGTCCGGATTACGTTCACAAACACCAGAGCTGGGGAGGAGAATGTGGCCCCCACATGCATGACGTTTGATGTATCACCTCATGTACTTTGCAGGCCTTATTAGAACCATGCAAACAGCAATTTTACCATCAATGCGTAAAGCTTTTCACGGGATCTGAAGTTATTTTGCAGGCAAAGACACGTTGTGTGTATATAATGAATGTCTTTGCACTGTTCACACTCACAACATTTGTCCCTCCAGACTTTAAGGCTAAATGAAGAATAAAAGTACATGAGCATTGTACAGAAAGAGGAAGATATGTATATAAGATGTAATGATCTGTGCATGTGTGCAGGAAGGAGTGCATGTGAATGTTGCGTGACTACAAGTGAGAAAGTTGTGTGTGTGTGGCTACAGCAAGAGAATGTACGTGTGTGCATTCATGTGTGCATATCCAGTGTAGAGACCGGGCTTAATATCTGTTGGGTCTGTCTGGGTCAATGACACGGAATATTTCCGGACATCCAGTATACCTCTTAGCTGACTCCTCCATTTTTACCAGGGACCCAGAACAAATTCAGTGAGAAATTAAGCCCTGGGTAGAGCGGGGTGTGATTTGTGCACGTGTATTCAAGCAGTTATTACAGATGGGGTGCATGGTGTAATGGGATGCATGGTGGTGTGTACTCAGGTCTTTATATTCCTGCCTGCTTGTACCCAGGTGATATGTTCTTGTAGAGCAGACAGGAGAGGAGCAGCACCAACAACTGACAATGGGAGACAAGGAGAGACAATGTTCTTTGAGTGACACCAAGGAAAATCTGGAACAGGAGTTTTAGATACATTTTTTTTATAAAAATGTGGACCAGTGGACGTTTGCTCAATAATCACTCATCGCCGTATTTATTTATAGCCCGTTTAAATCGCAACTTACAAAGCATATGTAAAATGCTGTTAACATTAATGTATGCGTAAATCAATTGAACCAATTCCAACAGACACGTGAAAAAAACAGGAAAGGTGTGAATGACTCATAGCCTCAATCCCACACATTTCTCTGATCTCATTTCCCTTGTATTTTCCCTGCAGGGCTTTTCTCCAAAACTCTCATCATCAAACGCCAAACATGATGAGAGGGAGGCTTTGCTTTCTCCTCTGTTGTTCCTACAAGTCTGGAGCACCATGAAACTTGTGTTCCATATATTTGATGTTATGTATTCTTTATACAACCGATTATACATCCCAAGGGATGCTGCCTTGGTATAACGCATTGCACACTGGACTTGCAATTGGGAGGTCACCAAATTCGATCTCACAGCATGGCAGATGAAACAATGGACACGTTCCTTAAATCTTACTCTGCCCTTGTCCACCCAGCAGTTTTAATGAGAACACGCCAGTTACTTTGGTGGTATAAATTGTGGGTGATGCCGCCTCTTCGAAGGCATCTAGACAGTTTGGAAAGGGGCTCTCTAGAGCTCGATATAGTGGAGGCCCTTTTCTAGCGGTGTCGCAAGCAAGTAATTGCATTACCACCCCTTTACATTATATCAAGTTGTGGCACGGTGGTTAGCACATCGCACTATAAACCCTCATTCTAAGTAAAATTATTGGATATGGCTAACAGGAGCGGCTAGTGATATACATAGGGCACACTGTTATCCTGTTCTTCATGATCAAATAAAAGTTTCCAAAATAAATCCATCCTTTCATTATTTTGATCCCAGTCCACATACAATAATTGCCCTAGACAGGCACGCACACTTTTGTGTTTTATAGTTGCGTCCCTCCGAAAATTATAGTTTGTTTGTTAAGCGAACGTGTATGGATGAATTCAATCGCGTTCAGTCAAGCATTACAACGGTAACATTTATAGTATCAGTCCAGACCTAAAAAATATATTTAAACTTTAAACGCCACTGGACTGTATATCAATGTTGGGGTTAATTGGGGGAGAATAACCTATTGCCAATAAACCCAAACTCCAGGCTACTTGCTGCATGTTTAGAACTTGATAAAAAAATTAGGCTTCCAAAATAGGTATAGAAGATATGATGGCAGATAAAAAAAGAGTGGAAGATGTTGGTGTATGTATGCGTGTTGAACTTCTTTCGCACCGTACATGGCCAACTGTGCTGATCAAAGGTGCGGGGGAAGGACAACTAAATCAAAAAGCAATTCGAAATAAATAAGTTTTAAATCTGGATTTAGAAGGAAGAAGCGCATCTGAAAGCGTGCAATGCAGTGACCGTTCGATGCCTAGCCAAAAGCAGCCACGAGGATGACCAGAGTTCGTGTCATGGTTTATGCTCCTTGACGAGAGCAAGGTATTGTGGTTCATTTGTGGCAAGCACTTAAGTGTGTAACGAGTGCAACCTTTTAATGTAATCGATCGACAACCGGAAGCCAATGCAGTTTGTCGAGCATTGGACGGACATGGTCAGATCTTGCAGTACCCGTCTTGACACGTGCCAACGAGTTTTGTGTGTTACCTCAAACACTGCAATGGCCACGCAGACTGCGAGGATGACAGACATGTTGGCTTGCAGCCAATCCTTGATGTGCATTTCGCACCCCTGTGGAACACAAATACACGAGCTTGTAAATACCCATGCACACATTCACACATAGGCACAGAGGGGATAGAAACCTTTATAACCCCATAGGCTGCTGGACTAGTGTTGTTATTTCATATTCAGGTCAGCTTGCCACACAAGAGGGTGGATGGGTGAGCTTCACGTGCAGTCATCGTTATCCCCCAATGCTGATGATGGGCACGTGGTTTAATTTTAAGACCGTTTACCTCGATGTCCAAAAATCTAATTGCACCATTGGCACCTGCGAACCCAGGTCGCTGGCATTGCAAAGGAAACAAACTACAATTACACACCTCTCGTTTTTCTTGGCATTTTCACATTTCCACACATTCCACATTGTCAGATGCATGAACACACAAAATCATAAACAGAGTGGTTTGCAATGTGAAATAGTGGCATCACTAGATGCTCTGCCATAAAAGCAACACAAAATACACATGAAGTGAGGCATACAGAGACACAGCACACAAATACAATACAGCAACACGTTGACATGAGACCCAAACCAAATCATAACCAATGAGGAAAAGCAGTGAACCTTAAGCATAGGCATACGCAGTGGGCGAGACAGTGAGATGAAGGCCACTCAAGACTGAAGGTGGAACATACTAAGGAATTATTCTGATCCTGATGTTTTCAATCAAGCACAAGACTAGTTCACAACGAAAAAGTCACCCATTCAATAAGAACAGGCTGGTATCAGCTAGCATTAGAGCTTATGCTGCCCTCTAGTGGCTATATGATTGCATAATCTATTTGCAGTCGTGTTTTTTTAATCTACACAAAAGGTCATAAGGTCGCACAAGAGTCATCTTCAAAACCATGTCTGTGATTCCTTGCAGTCAGAATGAGTCGTTACTGACTTTGTACTATGAAAATTACTCATGTGCGGTGGCTGACAGACGGACCCATTAATGAGTTGTTCTTATTATATGTGGGGTCTAGATATTGCCCGATTCAGATTGAGTGTTTTTAGGACACAAAGCCATTGCAGATATGGCTTTGTAACTGTTGCATTGGGAAAAAGAGACAGTTACAGAGGAACAATTGCCCCTTACCTGCTCGGCAATAGCAAATGTAGGCGACGAGATGCAAAACTGCGTGTTATTGTGGTCTTTCTGGACGGAACTACTGTTGTTGAAGCAGCTGCAGGGATAGGTGATATCCGGGTATGTTGCCTGGTCACAAATGTAGACGTTGTCCTTCCAGTCTTCTGTGCCGTTCAGTCCACAGCAGTTGAACTGTGTAATGGTAGGAGAGAACAGATGCGTTTCATAAGCTATGGACAGCGTCACAATTCGGACATACACTTGCGACACTTTAAAGATATGGGAAATCAATGGGCAGTGACATGACCCAAGCGGTAGCACATCAGCTGCTTATTGTAGTGGGTTTCAGTTTGAATTCAACAGGCTGCCCTAATTAATAGGACGCCGCGGTGGCAATGTGTTAACTACCTCGCCTTGTATACAGGTCGTGGGTTCGATTCAGACCCTGACGCCTGCATATTTGGAGTTTGCATTTTCTTTCCGTGGTCGCATGGATTTTTCTCTGGGAAAATAGTCTTGAGACCCAGTGAGGCTTTTCTAGGTAAATAAGTGTAAAATGAAATGATAATTTGTATAATCATTAGCCAACAACGACTGTAATTCAGATAAGAATAATTTGTATACCGCTCTTGATGAGAGAGAAATGCTCATGAAATTTCACGGTGTCGGATATACTCTGACAAACTGACTTTTTCAGCTATGGTTGGATGGTGGTGATGGTGCATTCAGTTTCATGTGTGCGTAAAACTACCGTCATATTCCACTATAAGCCATATTTTCGAAAACCATAGATAATAACTTTCAAAGTGACACCGTAAGATATATTCGAATGATTTTAAAATTTTGACTGCGTTTTCCTAATTTATGGACCTATACTTTCAGATAATATTCCAAATGTACTTTATTTATAGACAATGGAACAATGGTTTTAACTTGACGACAAATTAAGTGGCCTTAAACCCTCGATATTTTAACTGGAGACACTTTGTAATACATTTCTTGCAAAAGGCACATGTTTAGCATTTGGAATTGAACCAGCGACCTGAACCAAATCAGCATGATAATCAATATATATCTCTAACCGCTGCACTGTTCAATCCCCAGTAGAAGCAGTGCTAATTTGTATTACTTTACAAATTAAGTTATAAATGTTTTCGATGGGTGGGGGGGGGGTGATTTATACTCTTTTACACAAAATCCACGAAGCTTTGGTTTACAGACAAAATAAGCCACCACCTTTTCACATACATTTTTTATATCCATTACATGGCTTGTGTGGTGCCATATGAAGAAGGATGAAGAGTCTAAGAAATCTTTCTCATGGTTTTCCAAGACGATACCATCTGATTCGATATTCCCCCGAGTGACAAAAGTTGAAAGATAGTACAGATGGGGCACCATCTTCAAAGACTCTCTTCCATAATTAAACACAATCCACCACTTCTCCAATCATGGAATAAGATGGAGCCGATTAGCCAAATATTTCCATTTCTGTGTGGATTTTTTTGCAGGCTCATTCCCTGCCTTTGAAAATATTTTAAACTAGATTCATGCTTAAGATTTATCCATTATTTTAAATGCCCAAATTGGTCATCCTAAAAACCATCTACTTTTAAATGATAACAATAATAATTTACACTTCTAAAGCACCTTTCACCCGGAGGCCCAAGGAGCTGTACAAAACATGCATGCGGTGAGTATTCATTCCGAGTCATTATAGCACTGACGTTTCTGTCAAGCTATAGACTTACTGATCATTGATTAAAAAGCTAAGTTCTCAGATGCAGAGATTTTGATTATCTCAGCCCAGTAACAAATTAAATAATAAAAAGATAACAGAATTCAAATTAGCTTTATTTAACTCAAGTCGGTCTCATTCAACTATCATGTTGAGTGGAGGGTGTGCCAAGTCAAGCGTAAGGTTGCTCAACATAACTTTTACTTCTGCTGTAAAAACGGGGAAAAATACTTCCACGTGCCTAAATAGATTGGTAACAACTGAGATGTAATTACTCAATAAACATGCCATTATTTTTAAACCCTCAGCCTCTGCATTCTTTCCTCTACAGTGTCAGTGGAAGAGCCCATGTGACAAGGCTGTCCCATATGCCTGACTGACCCTTAGCCTCTGAACTGCGACGCTCGAGCCAAGGGTATCGTGTCGCTGCTAAGTTGCCGAGCGATGACCCCTGAACCCCAGGATTTCACACCTTCTGCTGGATGCTGTCCCACAGTCTCCATGTGTGCAGGGGATCCTCTGTGCTCAAATTCCAATAGGATTTGATGATGTTAAATGCGACGCCGTTGAGCTTGTTGTTGATCTGCATGACAACACGCATGCACACGGTCAAGTACAGAGATGTGCGGTGACGTGAGGTGATGTATGATGGTGTTTGATTTTGTTTTTTTTGTTTTCCCAAATTGTATTCTAGCTGTGCTCTCGACATCATGCTAAGAAACAAAATCCATTAAGAACTTTTAAGAAATGTTTGTCGTATGACAGTCTCAAAGCTGGAATTATCCAAATCCGAGTGCAGAATCCATTTTAAATGTGCTTTTTGTTTTTTGCACAATCTTTGGTGACTGCTGAGACCAACAACTAGCAGCAGGGCGCAGTAGCGGCTCCTGGTACCAGCTTGAGATTGAGAAAAATGGAACCTTGGGTTTCCCAGCTTCAAGAAACATCTGAAGTTTAACTGGATAATTGGAATGTGATGGCAGTGGCTTCATCAGCTTCACGTAGCATCACAGAAATGTTCTGATGAAAGGCTGGCAATGGTGCATTATTGTTTTTATTATGAATCTAACTACAAACATTCCTCTATTTCAATTATTTACTAAAACCACATTCACAACGTAACTTGAAATTTGGTGGAGATTTACATACCCCATCAACTGGAGCCTCAAGTAACTACTATCAAGAAGTTACGTGTGATGGGGAGAGTAGAATTGGAGTGTGATATGAAGGTGTGATGAAAGGATAATGTAACCCAATGAATTCCCATAAAACATGGCTTCTGTGCTATTTAGTAATAGTTGTGGTTCATCATGGACACATTGTATGTTGTGTACAGTGTGTATATGGCAAATAGGATGTAGTTAGTATGTTGTGTGCAAAATATGTTTGGCTCTCTGAGTGGTCAGTGAAGCTATGAACATCCGAGAGATATGGCTTGGCAAGAAATGAGATACATTAGTGAGATGAAAGAGAAATAACAGGAAAGAAATGAGAGAGCTGTAAACAGAAACAGAACAGTGATATGAAGGAGAGAAAGACAAGATTAATTATAGACTTAAAGACAAGGAGTACAGATTAGCAGTCACATGTACTGATGCTATGTCAGATGACCCAGCAGCACAAAATGTAAATGAAAGTTGATGAACCCTCGTGTAAAGTGTTCAAGATACGCATGTAGCATTGACAATGTGTGAGATAGGTAGGTACGTATGTATGTTGAAGGCACATCGTTTGGTGTGAAAGCACTCACTTTCTCCTTGTTGATGTAAACAACAGTCCCTATCGCCACTTGGGCCACGAGCAATCCCACCAGACATATAAAGTACTGCACAATGAAGCGAGCACAGAGAAAATGGCAAATGAGCACCACTCTACAGACATGAAAAAAATACAGGACACAGAACACAGCGCACTAAACTGCACACAGTACGACAAATGCAACAACCACAAAATAATACGTGAATATAAGGCACAGCACACAATAAATTATGGAACAGCACAAAGAACATATGATGGCAAAAGAGATACAGCCCTGTGTCAATATAATGCAGGAAAGAAAGCCTCCCCATGCTGTGGTCGATCATGTAAGGTTATTTTTTTTATCATACTTCCCCATGCTGTGTGCTAGTTAGCGAAGGGAAGGGCGCAAGATATATCGCTTGCCATTGATGTTAGCCATTGGCCACCAAACTTAAGTTGATTGGGTTCATAGCGAAGTACGCTGGCCACTGCGATACCTCTCCAACCCAAATGGGAATTACCGCTCCGGATATGAATCACAAAAAATGTGAAAAAACATAATTTACAGACAAATAAAGGAGCACTGCTTTGTGTTTGATTACAAAAGCCAACTGAAGTGACTACTGAAGCAGTTCTGCAGCATCTTCTTACAAGGACATTCCCTGATTTTATTCAACGACCTATTGGACAGGAGTGTCCCATGTTTCTTGGACATTTGTAATCCTCCTGAAGTGACTTGCATAGCATCAGTGCAATAAAAAATAACTTGAAAATAAAAACTAACTACTTGTTAATCTTGTGTAAGCTAGTATAATATTCATTACAAGTTTGGAATTTTATTCCAGGCTTCTAGATTTGAAGTTTTCGCGACAGCAAGGATCCATATTCTTTGGTTCTTTCGGTAAAGTCACGTAGGTGAAAAAAATAAATGAAATCACGACGTTTCGATTGCAATCATCATCAGGTGACGTGGTTGTCACACCTGATGATGATTGCAATCGATTGCAACACAAGCAATCATCATCAAGGTGATGTGGTTGTCACACCTGATGATGATTGCTTGTGTTGCAATCGAAACGTCGTGATTTAATTTATTTTATTTTTTCACCTACGTGACTTTACTGAAAGAATCAAAGAATATTTATTCCAGGATCTCAGTGGTATTGGCTCTAACTATTCGTCTCTTAACCAAACCCTGCCAAGTCAGTGGAGTAATGACAGCTGTGCTGTGCCACACCGTGATATTAGTGTCGTCTCACTCACCACAGCCAGTAGACAGCGCACTTCCTTGCTGGCACCCAAGCAGCCAAAGAGTGACACCAGGCACGTGATGCTGCCTATGCCAACAAGGGCATACGCTGGAATGGTGAGTTCAACGTTGCCGTCAATTACTGCAAGGTAGAGGCAGAAGGTTTCGAGAATGAGCTCAGAATGTGTGTCAACACGTGGTGTTATGTATTGTTTGTTTAGTTTCGCAATTTAAACACTGTCCCTCATGCCAGGTGTCCCGTGTCCTATTTTTTGTTTACAATTTGCTCACACACACACACGTGCATGCATGTATATAGCGTAGTCAATGTGTGTGTTTGTATCAAGGTGTTTGTGGTATGAGGTGTGTATAATGCCAACAGAATTTGCCCCAAAAGTACATGCAGGCTATATGGGGGATCTTTGTCTTATTGTGTATCATGTTGAGTGTGTGTGCATGTAGGACCATCATTTTGGTTTGGCCAGAAAAAAACATATGACAGCCTGCCCCCCTCGTGTATGAGAACGAGTAAATGTGTAAACATGCAAACAATTTTTTACGCATGCTGGCATGGTCCATACGAGTGCATAAATGCATACTGTTGGACCTGCTGACAAATGGTATCTACTATGTCAAGACTGGCCTCTTTAGCGGAGGGCTCATAAAAGTTGCCCGTCATTTACTACTGACAGTTGAGAGATAGCAGCCCTTCAACATTAAAGGAGGGAGGAGGACCAACATTCACAAGGAGCAGAGTGCCCGGCATCTAAAATAAAGCAAGGTGACATGGGAGCACACCGGGTGCATCTGTCTATTGTCTAAGTTAGTTCACACGCCTGGGTCTGTCCATTGACCTCCTGCCAGTGAACCTTTAAAACTTAACCTGGTCTCAAAAGTGCACTTTTCCTAGTACAATGCAGTTGTGACATCACTTATTGATAAATAGCCATTGTTGTACGGATGTAATGTACTGTTTTAGGGCTCACCTACGGTGTTGATAAAGCTTTGCTGGTCGTATACGATCCACAGGCCAAAGCCCATTATGATCAAGCCCAGCAGCTGCATGTGTGTACAGATGGGTTAGTTCCACAAATCAGGCAAACTCAAGTCACAATTTCAAAATTGTACTAATAACTATGCAGTGTCGTTTTGAAGGTAATTAATTATACTTAAAAAAAATCTGGATTTTTTCTGATTTGAAACACATCCGAATCTGAATGCACATCACCATTTCAGTCGATGAAAACGTGGGACGGTCGAAGTACATCCAACACCAATGACACTAGACATAGTATGTACAGTGAGGGAAAAAGTATTTGATCCCCTGCTGATTTTGTACGTTTTCCCACTGACAAAGAAATGATCAGTCTATAATTTTAATGGTAGGTTTATTTGAACAGTGAGAGACAGAATAACAACAACAAAATCCAGAAAAACGCATGTCAAAAATGTTATAAATTGATTTGGATTTTAATGAGGGAAATAAGTATTTGACCCCTCTGCAAAACATGACTTAGTACTTGGTGGCAAAACCCTTGTTGGCAATCACAGAGGTCCGACGTTTCTTGGAGTTGGCCACCAGGTTTGCACACATCTCAGGAGGGATTTTGTCCCACTCCTCTTTGCAGATCTTCTCCAAGTCATTAAGGTTTCGAGGCTGACGTTTGGCAACTCGAACCTTCAGCTCCCTCCACATATTTTCTATGGGATTAAGGTCTGGAGACTGGCTAGGCCACTCCAGGACCTTAATGTGCTTCTTCTTGAGCCACTCCTTTGTTGCCTTGGCTGTGTGTTTTGGGTCATTGTCATGCTGGAATACCCCCACGATCCATTTTCAATGCCCTGGCTGAGGGAAAGAGGTTCTCACCCAAGATGACGGTACATGGCCCCGTCCATTGTCCCTTTGATGCGGTGAAGTTGTCCTGTCCCCTTAGCAGAAAAACACCCCCAAAGCATGTGTCCACCTCCATGTTTGACGGTGGAGATGGTGTTCCTGGGGTCATAGGCAACATTCCTCCTCCAAACACGGCGAGTTGAGTTGATGCCAAAGAGCTCCATTTTGGTCTCATCTGACCACAATACTTTCACCCAGTTGTCCTCTGAATCATTCAGATGTTCATTGGCAAACTTCAGACGGGCATGTATATGTGCTTTCTTGAGCAGGGGGACCTTGCGGGCACTGCAGGATTTCAGTCCTTCACGGCATAGTGTGATACCAATTGTTTTCTTGGTGACTATGGTCCCAGCTGCCTTGAGATCATTGACAAGATCCTCCCGTGTCGTTCTGGGCTGATTCCTCACCGTTCTCATGATCATTGCAACTCCACGAGGTGAGATCTTGCATGGAGCCCCAGGCTGAGGAAGATTGACAGTTCTTTTGTGTTTCTTCCATTTGCGAATAATCGCACTAACTGTTGTCACCTTCTCACCAAGCTGCTTGGCAATGGTCTTGTGGCCCATTCCAGCCTTGTGTAGGTCTACAATCTTGTCCCTGACATCCTTGGAGAGCTCTTTGGTCTTGGCCATGGTGGAGAGTTTGGAATCTGATTGATTGATAGCTTCTGTGGACAGGTGTCTTTTATACAGGTAACAAGCTGAGATTAGGAGCACTCCTTTTAAGAGTGTGCTCCTAATCTCAGTAGTTACCTTTTAAGAGTGTGCTCCTAATCTCAGCTCGTTACCTGTATAAAAGACACCTGGGAGCCAGAAATCTTTCTGATTGAGAGGGGGTCAAATACTTATTTCCTTCATTAAAATGCAAATAAATTTATAACATTTTTGACATGCATTTGTCTGGATTTTGTTGTTATTCTGTCTCTCACTGTTCAAATAAACCTACAATTAAAATTATAGATTGATCATTTCTTTGTCAGTGGGCAAACGTACAAAATCAGCAGGGGATCAAATACTTTTTTCCCTCACTGTAGTGTCATCCTCATAACTGTCCGAGAAAGATGCTTTTGGTCACACTATGGCCAAGTAAAAAGGCATTTCATGATTATACTTATATTATATACTTATAATAATCTGCTTTAAAGTGTCTGAAATATACGTACGAAAAGGGTAAAGTGCCCACATATGAACGCAAATATACACACACACACACAAGCTTCATTCACCATATAATAGTGGCAATGTCAACCACTGCAACTTTGCTAAGCTTGGACAACAGCAAACTTACATTCAAAGGCAAGGTACCCCGACGGGATGCGAGGGGAGACACTAGGGCAATGACGGGACTGGGATGGCCAGAAAATTAGCAATGTCCTGTTTCTACAATGCGATGTTCATCATTGTTTGCATAAAGTTTGAACCAAAGTTGGAGGTTATTTACAACCAGTGTTATTTTAATAGGCGAGTTCTGAGATGGTAGTTACCAGGTTTCGAAGTAAGCACACTCACCTCTTTATTGGGCATCTGTGAAAAAAAAGCTTCATAGCTCATCAGATTTCTCCAGGATAACTAAAGCTTCTCATTCTGCGAAGTCTGTACTGTATACTTTGTGTTCCTTTGATCCCGCTGTAGTTAATTGGGCTCACTGTAGCCCATAACACCTGGGTGGGTCCCACGACCTCCTAAGCCTGCGAGCTTGTAAAACATGTGGACTATTCATCTTCTTTGGTTCTTTCGGTAAAGTCACGCCTTCATGAAGGCCGCTTGTGTTGTGGCCGAAACGTCGTGAGAATATTATTGTGTTATTTTATTTTATCAATTTATTATTTTATTCTAATTCAACGTGACTTTACCGAAAGAACCAAAGAAGATGAATCCTTGCAGTCACGAAAGCTTTAAATCGAAATTTAAATGTGGACTATTGCATAGGTCACAATGCCCCGAGTCGAGGATGAAATCCAGGCAGGGGAGCATACAAAAACACCCCACAAAATATATCAGCAGAAGCGGATTAAAGATTTAAATGTTGCGCTGCCATACTCTTATATAAGCGCACAACTTTATCTATCTGTGATGAACGCTGCACTTTCGTCGTTATCTTGCAGGGGGCGCTGCAAACCTACGCGCGCCCTGCATATGAACGACGGAGGCGCAGGGACAGACGTTTGATTACGATGGAATCGATCTGCAGACGGCGGTCTTCTCGAACGGCCAGCAGCTCTGTCGCCTTATCTCGATCCCGCAATACCAAACAGGCGAAAGTCCGCATCGAACCGAATACCCAGCAAGGCCATCTACTTAACGACGAGAGAAAATTCACACGAAATGTCCTTTTCAAATAAGCCTTCCAGATGTAAAATGACATAAGCTTTTAATGAAGAAATAACATTATCTAATTCAAAACAATACAATTCAAAACGGAGCATCGGGTGCTTTGCGTGAATGCGTCGTTTCGTGTGCAATTTTTCGTGACTTTCCTGGCCTAAGGCCGTAAATGGTTGTGAGGGGGGCCACAGGCGAACCCGAACAACCCCGAGTTTCCTGATAATCTCGCAGTCGGCTTTCTGTACCCATTGCAGTCATTATCACCTCATTATCACATGTTATCGCGTGTTTTGCCACAAGTATCTGTGGTTTAATGCAGACTTGATCCCTTGCAAAATGTATCTATTTGGCGTTTGAACACCTTAACACCTGTTTTATTGCCAGAATGGGTGAAAAAAAACCCTATTGTTATTTTTCATCATTTTGGATACTAATTTAGCAATCTTTGAAATAACGTAATCAACCAGGCTATGCGTTGTGTTTTGACCGACCGTCTGTGTTGCTTTATATGGTTTCCAAATTCTGCTAAACTCTGTTTGGTATGCTTCTCTCTGTGTCCCCTATTGTGTCGGTGTTAGGTCCCCCTACTTGGGTGTCTGTGTATACATCTGGGGTTATGTGTTTCCCCTCTCTCGTAAATTTAGCTCTTCTGTACCTGATGATGGCTGCTTGTGTTGCAACCGAAACGTCGCACGCTATTATGTTATTTTATTATTTCTTATTTATACGTGACTTTACCTAAAAAAAACAAAGATTAATTTTGGATACTGGCAACAAAATGTCCCACAGATACTACCACCTCGATGCCCAATAAGTCGGGCATCATTTCAGCCAAATCATCACCATGGCTCTCTTCCCAGGGCGATCCACCAACCCCGCCCTCAATGTCCCTCGTATCCATCACAAGCGTACATGCCCAAACCCACGACCGCCTCTTCGCAAGCACTTACAAAGAAGATGACATTGAAGATGATGATGAGGTAGCGCGTGGCGTACAGGCAGCCCCGGGACGCCATCGCGAAGCCTTCCGAGTGGAAATTTTCTGTACAAAACGACGACAGATACAGCGTGAGGAGAGACGACGGCGAGGGGTTGGCAGTGGTGGTGATGAGGAGGATGTGCGAGACGGACGATGAAGAGGAGAGACGAGGAGGGAGAGACGTACAGCACCGTATTAAGGGACTTTCTATCGCGCCGTACGTAGCCCAACCGTAGAGGTACGAGGAGGAGGGGGGTTGTGAAGGACAACAAACTAAACACAAAAAGGCAGCTCTAAAGAAAGGGAAGGGGGGGAACGATAGAGAATAACGAGGCGTGAAGTAAATAGACGAAGATTATGAGGAGGAGGAATGAGGAAAGACGAGGAGACGAGGCTGTACCTGGCTCGAGTTCCGTGTTGCTCCGTTGCCCAGTCGAGTTGCGGAAACGCAAAACGCCCTCGGGGCGACTTCAATAACCAACTCACGCGCAGTTCACACAGGTCCAGATGTCTTGTGACCCCCCCCCCTCCCGGAATGAATTGACGCCTAAATGTTTTTTTTCTTTTCCACATTCATTTCCGTTTTAAATAAATGCTATATATATTTTTTCATTACATTTTAGATAATTGAATGTGGGGAGGGGGGGGGGGTCACAAGACATCTGGACCACCCTGTGTGCAGTGCCAGTGACGTGTGGCAAGGCGTGCTAAAAGTGGCGCCATGTTGCCTAGGGATTGTCTGAGAATATTTACTTAGACTAGTATGTAGCATGTAGACTAGTATGTAGCATGTAGACTAGTATGTAGCATGTAGACTAGTATGTAGACTAGTATGTAGCATGTAGACTAGTATGTAGCATGTAGACTAGTATGTAGACTAGTATGTAGCATGTAGACTAGTATGTAGACTAGTATGTAGCATGTAGACTAGTATGTAGCATGTAGACTAGTATGTACCATGTAGACTAGTATGTAGCATGTAGACTAGTATGTAGACTAGTATGTAGCATGTAGACTAGTATGTAGCATGTAGACTAGTATGTAGACTAGTATGTAGCATGTAGACTAGTATGTAGCATGTAGACTAGTATGTACCATGTAGACTAGTATGTAGCATGTAGACTAGTATGTAGACTAGTATGTAGCATGTAGACTAGTATGTAGCATGTAGACTAGTATGTAGCATGCAGACTAGTATGTAGACTAGTATGTAGCATGTAGACTAGTATGTAGCATGTAGACTAGTATGTAGACTAGTATGTAGCATGTAGACTAGTATGTAGACTAGTATGTAGCATGTAGACTAGTATGTAGCATGCAGACTAGTATGTAGCATGTAGACTAGTATGTAGCATGTAGACTAGTATGTAGCATGTAGACTAGTAAGTAGACTAGTATGTAGCATGTAGACTAGTATGTAGACTAGTATGTAGCATGTAGACTAGTATGTAGACTAGTATGTAGCATGTAGACTAGTATGCAGACTAGTATGTAGCATGTAGACTAGTATGTAGCATGTAGACTAGTATGTAGCATGTAGACTAGTATGCAGACTAATATGTAGCATGCAGACTAGTATGTAACATGTAGACTAGTATGTAGCATGTAGACTAGTATGTAGCATGTAGACTAGTATGTAGCATGTAGGCTAGTATGTAGACTAGTATGTAGCATGTAGACTAGTATGTAGCATGTAGACTAGTATGTAGCATGTAGCCTGATTAAAAACATGTTTTAATTTAAAATGTGATGTGCTGTATAGTCTAATGCGAATAATCAATACACTGTGGGTGGCATGCGTGCATACCCATTCAGTTTTTTTTAATTTAAAGCTTTCGTGACTGCAGGGATTCATATTCTTGGTTCTTTCGGTAAAGTCACGTAGAAGGGAAACAAAATAATAAAAATATAAAACAATAAAATGTTGAGGCTCTGCGGCCAACAATAAAATGTTATTATTTTATAAAACAATAAAATTGTATTGTTTTATATTTGTATTATTTTATTGTTTCCCTTCTACGTGACTTTACCGAAAGAACCAAGAATATGTACCCATTCAGTGTTGATGTGGAGCGGTGTTCTTCATTGCAAGGCCCGCGGGCCACAGGGGCCCCTTGGTGGCCTTTAGTGCGGCCCCGACAACACACAACGAGTGACAACACTGCCCATCGTGCTGCTGTCAAACCAAAACAGTTTCAAATGTGTGGCGGCCCTGACACTGTGATGGTGTCTTGTCGGCGAAAGTGGCCCCCCACTAAACATTTGTGAAGAACACTGATGTGGAGTGTTGACTAGTTTCACTCCACCTGAGCCTCACTGCTGATGACGAGCCATGAGGATTAAAACCTGATACGAGTTCGCCTGTTTACACACATGATGGAAAATACAGTCGTGGAATGTAAAGCCCAATAGGTGAAAGCAAGCAAATTAGACTGGTTTTGTTTGACCTGGGTCTCATCAGCAGGATCAGGTTTGCTACACAAATACTGATAGATTAGCAGATGCCCTTGGGAAGAAACACTACACGGCCTGTGAATAATGGCCACATTTTCTATCACAAAGGCAAAGATGACAATAATTATAGAGTGTAATATTAGTCTCCAAGGGAAAGTGTCGTTTTAAAATTTAGCACTTCAGATAACGTTGTTCAGCGGACATTGAGGCTCTCCGGCCACTGCATTGCAGGTACACAGGCCCGCTACAAAAAAGACTTGGACTTTTAATATTCCGGTAATACTTACACATTTCCCAGGTCAACTACAGTACAGTACATCAAAAACAGGTTGATCATCCAGGTTTGACACAGTCTGGACCATGATATCCAAGTCTCAGAAATGAAGCAGCCCGGTCTACACGATGTTATTTGTGTTTTTGACCCAGCCAATGCATTATATTGTGCAATGTCACCATCTCCCTTTGCTAATTACCACACTCATCACCCCTTGCCCCAAAACATTGCCCCCATCCTTCATCAGTGTTTTTTTTCCAGTCCTGTGCCCGAATGTATGGCAAAACGGATTCATGGCAGCGATATTTGGAAGTAATTTTCCAATGTTTCACGAGGGGATTTGGAATATAATTTTTGTTTTAATCAATGTGGGTGTTTGGCGGGTGGGTCAAATTGGTGGTGGTGCAGTTCATTTTTATTTGTTCACGCCACTCCTGGTGGAAGGAAGGGCCTCTTCCACTACAGGGAGCTCTTGGAGAGTATTTGGCCTACTCTTTCACATTGACCAGACGTAATGGAAGAGTTAGGAAGACCCACCTTTTACCCAACCACATGCAACCTACTGGTGTACAGTACCAATGTATGCTCTTGGCAAAACAAAAAAATCTATTGCTGGAGATTGTTTTAAAACTAGCTTATGTTACCATGATATTGTAAAGCTTTTTGTTGAGCAACGCGTGGCGTTTTGTTTTTGCTGTTTCATGTTGTGAGTGTTATCAGCTCACGGAGGCACTAGAGTAGCATGTGTTAGTAGTCTGTGGATCACTCCAGTATATAGTTTAATATTTTGACTTAACGCTTTCGTGACTGCAGGAATTCATATTCTTTCGGTAAAGTCACGTAGATAGAAAAAATGAAAGATAAAAAACCACGTTTCCATCGCAACACAAGCAACCAGTCGTCATCAGGAATTATTTTTTCTACCTACGTGACTTTACCGAAAGAACCAAAGAATATAGTTTAGTAATGCGTTAATTACGTGGACAATTAGAATTACATTTATATTACTTTAAATACTGCATATTAATTAATTTACGTCAATGGGCAATTGATAGTGCAGTGACACGAGTAATATAGTTAATACTGTCGTTTTACTAGACATAGCGTGATATGCAAATTATGTTTTAACCCATTATTTATTTCTTCATATGTATGTGTGTTTAACTATACATAAGAGATTGGTGCAAAAAAGATGTTCAACACTTGAGCATATATAGCACAAGGCAGAGGAAAGTGGAAACAAATGAAATGTGCAGGGGACACACCGTGATCATGATGAACCATTCATTTATTTGCTAAATAGCATGAGTACCGTAGGCCACCTAACAGGTGTTTTTTTACCTGCTGAGATATAAAAAATGTTTAGTTTTATTTGTATAAATATTTAATCGATTTGTTTACTTTTCCTATACTTTACACTCCTATTGTGTTTTTGTATTGCTTGTTGTTGTAACGTTCTGAACGTTCTGATCTGAACTCCGCCTGGACATCTGTGAAAATTGCTTTATAGCTCATCGTATTCCTCCAGTATAAATATTCTGATTTTTCTGTTTGGTAGCCTACCGGGTTGCCGTGTCCTTAGATGGCCTATCGATCTAATGGGGTTGCCGCGCTTCTGGGCGTGTCCAGCGGCGTCACGTGGCCGCCGTTGCGGTGACGTCATCGCTCCCTGGGCTGTCGTCACCGATGACGTCAGACGGAGGGGCGGGGCGAGAGAGAGAAAACTTCAGCAACGGGAAATAGTTCATAGTTAATTTATTTGGTATAGCCCTGTGAGCCATTCGGCTCTTGAATCGGGTGCAACCGCAACAAACAAAAAACATGAACAAGAAAACATCTTAAAGTGATTATGTGACTGTGCAAACAGAAAATACAGGAAAAAAAATATCAAAATATTCCTGGAATAGCACCGTACACCAACGCTGTGTGCAAAAATCCCAGTGGGATGGAAGTCAAATAACAACAACAACCACAAGACAACTAACATTAAGGCCATCAGTCTAACTCCGTACTACAATAAACAAAAACATGGCCAAAACAAAAAAAACTTTTCGAAATCACCAAAATAAAAGCCATAAATCCAATGTAACAGTGATCATAGGGACTGTGACCGAATTTTTAACAATAAACTACATAAATAAATTATAACACCAAAATCTAGAGCCATATTTTAGGCCACTGAATAGCAATGGCAGCTAGGGTTGTACAACTCCTCTAGAGCAGTTTTGAGTGAAGATCTCATAGGTAGTGATTCAAGTTGCAGTTTATTGGCAATAGCATTCCAGACCCTGGGGGCATCAATAGCAAAGGCCCTTCCTCCAGTTTTTGTACGGCAATAAGGAATGTGAAGCTGGTAAATGAGCGAAGACCTGAGGTCAAATTTGTTCTTTGAAACAGAGAGGAGATCCAGGAGGTAGTCTGCGGAATTTTTTGTAAGTACATCGTGAATAAATAAGATCTGGTGCACAAGCCGTCGAACATTAAGAGATGTTAAGTTTGACCCAATGTAGAGATCACAGTGGTGAGTCCTATATGGGCAGTTCAATGCAAATCTTAAGGCCGAGTGATAGATGGAATCAAGCTTCTTCAGTACAGTACTTGGGGCTGATTTATACACGATGTCACAGTAGTCAAGTAGAGGCAGTATGGTAGCTTTTATCAATTCCAAACGGAACATTGGGGGGAAGCAGTGCTTGTGTCGATACAGAAAACCAATTTTTATTTTTGTCTTTTTACCAATATAATCAATGTGATCTTCAAAATTAAGTTTTGAATCCAGGATGACCCCAAGATACTTATAGATCTTGACTTGCTCTATTTGATAATTATTCAAGGAATGTAATTGGGGAAAAATAACTTCCTGCTTTAGTCCCGGAGAGAAGCATAGCACCTTGGTTTTGGAGGTATTCAGGACTAGTTTAAGAGAAACTAGCTGATGTTGTAGTTTGTTGAAATCACCCTGGAGCTTAGCAATCACGTCATCCGGAGAGCGGCCAGCAGTAATCAGTATCGTGTCATCTGCAAAAATATTTACCCTGGAATGATCCAGTTCAGTGCCCAAGTCATTGACATAAAGAGAGAACAAGAGGGGGCCGAGGATGGAACCCTGTGGAACCCCTTTTGTTATCTTAACACTGTTTGACCTCCAACCATCTGTGAATACAGTTTGGGTGCGAGAAAAGAGGTAATTTTTTAACCATTGTACTGTGTTCTCGGAAAAACCGAGGCAACTTAGTTTACTAAGCAGGGTGTTGTGGTCAACTGTATCAAAAGCTTTGGACAGGTCAAGAAAAAGACAGGCACAGTACTGCTTATTATCAAGGCTATTGTAAATTTGATTCAAAGAGTCTAATGCAGCAGATGTTGTGCTGTATTTTTTCCGGAACCCAGATTGTTTTAGATGTAGTAGATTGTTGGTGGACAGGAAACTGCTAATTTGGTAGTTCAATAATTTTTCAAAATTTTTCATCAATGGGGACAAAATTGAGATAGGTCAGTAGTTATTGGGATCATCTTTAGGGCCCCCTTTGTGAAGTGGACGGACATAGGAATGTTTCCATTCTAGAGGAACTGATGCTTCTTTGATGGACAGGTTGAAAATACGGGCTATAGGTTTGTATATTAGGTGACCAACAGTTAGTAGAGCAAAGACGGGAAAACTATCTGCTCCGGTAGAGGAGGACCCTTTGAGGTAGGACAGTTGTTTCAGAACATTACTTTCGTGGATTGGTTGGAAACTAAATTCGTTTAATGTTTGGACAGGGGTGTAGGAATTTGCAGGAGCAGGGGTGACTCCCAATACATTATCAAAAAGATTACCAGCTTCAGAAAAATGAAGGTTAAAATTGTCAACTATTTTTTTGGGATCTGAAAAATATTCCCCATTTCGGTGAAGCTCAACGGGCAGATTTTCTGTTTTGGATGCCTTTTCGATAGATTTGATTGTTTTCCAAAAAATCCTGGCATTTCCATGTGATTCCAGGAGAGTGGAGGAAAAATAGGCATTTTTTGCATGCCGTATTTTTTTTACGCATCTATTCCTTAAATCCTGTATTCTAGCCAGTCATTTACCAAATTACTTTTCTGAGCACATGCCCAAGCCTTGTCCCTAGGTTTCATGAGCTTTGTAATCAAAGGATCATACCATGGTGGGCGGTTGCCTTTAGTTTTAAATATAACCAACGGAGCATGTTTGTTAAGAATTTGGAGAAACGTGTACCTGAAAGTCTCCCAAGCCCAAGCCGCTATCAGGTTGGGGATATCACAGACCTTATAAATATCCGAGTGAAGCACATCATTTGTAAATGCCTGAGTGCTGAAGTGCCTCAAAGAGTGCTTCTCAACAATTTTAGGGGGGGGCTTTGGGTCTGGCTGATGATATCACACCAAAAATGAAATCAGTCGCAACGACAAGTCGCTCGCTCAGATCATCTTTCGAACAAAAAACATTTATTTATTTTTAAAACATATTTACACAAATATTTTAGTTTTCTTCCTCTTCCAAGTGTCTTCGTTCGGGCCCGCCTCTTCTCTCGTCGAGAAAAACCTCGACCATGGGGTGGCGCTCGGGCATCGCGGGATGGAGGCGCCGGTGGAATTCGCCGATCGTCGACCGTGGCTCCCGCCGCCGCCTCCTCCGCTAAGGTCCCGCGATGAGCTTGGCCCCTCAGGAGCCTCCACTCCCTTCTTCCCCTCCGCGTAGCCCACCAACGCACGAGCCAATGCTCGGCGTTCCCGCTTCTCTGTGTGTGCCTGTGCCGGTCAAAAACATTGATCGGCCAACGGGGAGCGACGTTTCGATGACACCTCCGAACATCGGGGGGGGGGGGGGCGTTTTTTTTGTTTGGTGTGAGTTGTTTCGCCTCGTGGGTTGTACGTACCCGTTATATATATACAATTAATCTGGCTTGCCCCGTTAGTTTTACAAGTAAAAAAAAATCGTGTAAAACAGGGCAATTATTTCAATAAAAATGGTCATTAAAAAGCGCGTTGCCGTGTTAACCGATTGGAGATGTCCGCTGGGTGCGCCGAGTTGTAACGGGGGAGGTGCTTTGGGGCCGTCCATAAATGACGTCACGCGATTTTGGACGATTTTTGACCCCCCCCCCTCGTCACACGGCGTCACAAAAAGTCAGACCTCAAATATGAGGTCACAAAGCTCTGCCCCTCCCCCCCCAAAACCATATTTCCATTTTGAAAATAAAACATGCTTCAAATCGCTTTAAACTATTGTCATTGTAGTGCGTATTTAATGTGGCGCTGCACTGTGATGTTGTAGGAGAAAACATTTATTAAAAATTATATTTAATTAAGTAGAACGTGTTGTCCATATTTATTTAAAGTTGACGGACGGCCCCTTTAGCATTTTTTTTTTTAGCAGGCATGTTTTATTTGACATAAATATGTAATTGTGAGCCATGTCTATACGTACAGTAGGTTGTTTTCACTGTGTTCATACATATTTGACAAGCGCACAGCGTTAGACACCCCGAGATCTCGCGAAGACGGAGATTACCTAAACCTGGTGAAGTATGGTCAAAGCAACCCCCTTGATCGACATGGCGTGGGGGGCGGGGGGGTGGCCTTCATCCAACAGCGGATTTACAAAGGTGGCTGCATTGTGCGCTAAATAATATATTGACTTGCTTTTTCCTCCCCTCAGGCAAAAGTTGAAACTGGAGTGGAGGTCGTGGGAACGGGCCTAATGAAAGCCTGTGGCGATAGGGCCAGCAAGGCAGTGAAGGCACTGGCCAAGTGAGTTTTCTATACCCTAATGGAAACGTTTACTTTCATTCTATCTCAGTGGAGAAAATGTGGGGTGTTTTTTTTCGAGCTCACAGCCATCCATACGCAATTATATTAATGCGTGAAAATATTTGGACAAATTGCTCCCTTTCTGGAAATGGTTACACCTTACGATCATCATCATCAGTCTACTGATGACATCGCGACAATGCCTTAGGGTTGTTTCGATGCCACAGTCCATCACAGCACATGAACTGCTCCGATTGCTCCATCTCTGCCGTGATTGTCCTCTCTGGCACGTTTTATCATCAGTCACCCACCGGCCATCATCACTTATGGCATTTGTGCCCTTCCTGAGCCCACTTTTGTTCGCAATGATGGCTCGGATTTGTGTTTGTGACGACAATTTATTTTGTATTTATCGTTACCAATTTATTGTTCATCCATTCACGAAAATGACAACTCTTCCTTTCCCAGGCTTTCCATGGCTGGGGGTCATTTTCCCCGGCTGGCCGACTTCCTCCAGGGCAACGAAGACGTTGAAAATATCCAGGTGTGCTGCTCCCACTGCCTGGGGTGGCATCGCATTCGGCACAAACTCAGTGCACACGCTTTGTTCCACGTATGCTCGTCACACACCCCACCAGACCTGGGGTCATTTATAATAGTAATACAAATCAACCTTGATAACTGAAATATTTTCATTTGATGTTTCTTTTTTTAATGTAACATTGCATAGTTCTGATATTTGACCATCGCTCGTGCCGCACACTTGCTTCGCCAGGTCGACAACCATGACCTCCACCTGCTGTCGAGGGACGAGGCGTTATTTAACATCCCAGCGATCGCGGCAGCCGAGGTGATCAAGCGCCACGTCGCTCAGACGTCCGACGAACTTTCTTTCGAGGTGAGTGGCACCTGTGGTTGCCGTTTATTTCATATACGTTGCAAGTCGCTTTCCCACCCACGCGGGCTCATGCGCAACTGAGGCCTGTGATATCCATGACACCAAAAGTCTCCTCCTGGACCCCCCCCCTCCACCCCGTGTCTATCTCAGGTTGGAGATATTGCATGCATCACTGAGATGCCGCCCAAGGAGGTGACCCTGTTTTGGAGGGGAAAAGGTGGCTTTAAGGTAACACGTCGCATGGAATCACAGCACAACATGGCACCGATATTGCACCACTTTATGGATACTTACATCAATGAAATTGTATTACAACAAGTACAGTGTACACCTCACCAGTGACATTGTACTATGGCACTGTCATTGTACCTCTTCATGAGTGTTGTGTGCCCTTGTCAGTGACACCAACACTGCTTCTGCAATGTACCAATGTGTATACGAATTTCCCCTCTCACAATCTCCCCCGTCCTCCACAGATCGGGAATTTCCCCAGTGGCTCTGTTGAGCTTATCAACAGAGACACTCAACTGTCTGCCTTGGGATCGGATCATTCCACCAAACTAGGTAAATGCAGCCCACATGCCCTGAGCCCTCCACCCACCCCCCTATCGTTCATGCCACCAAAGTCACAAATATGAAACACTTTTGTCACTCTGTTCCACACAGTAGAGGGCAGCAATATCCCTCCAACCCAGCTCGAAGAGTAATATTTGTTGTATCACAGTGAAACCCATATATTTAATTCTCGGAACTGGAAGTTAGCCAAATTCAGTGCAGTACCAAACTCAGTGTGATGGGTTTAACTATACTATACTGGAAAACTTGGGTTAAATCACAGCTTCCTGTACTCTATTCAAATTTAGGTTCTAGGCAGTATGAGCACAGCACCCCAACCTCTGAACCACCTGGACACTTTAGTTTACATTTTTTTTTAAACAGACAGCTTGTAATCATTGCTCAAACAATATGATTGTAAGTGCTTTTAACTATATCTTGCCTCCCTCCTCCCACAGTTATTAAGAATCAGGAGAAAGTGTTTGGCAAAGACCTGGCTCAGCACCTGGGCAACTCGGGACATGATGGTGAGCGCTGCCCATCTGCTAAGCGCTCAAATTTATCCTGCAAATCTCTGCGTTATCTGCCCATACCTTGCCTCCTGTGAAGCACTGAATCTTGGGGATACATGCGCCAATATGGCCGACCTTGTTACTAGAATGGGGTGGCGCAGTGGTTTGCACTGTACGCTATGAGTCCGATTTCTAGCCATAGCTAGCACATTAGTGGCGAGTGATATCTTAACCAGTATTATTATAAATAATGAGTAGTTTTGTGGTAATTCGATTTGGGAGGGAAACATTTGATTCTGGCACGTGCATATGAGAATATACTTTATTCAGTGAACTCCGTGCGATTCGGAACCGTGAGTGATTGGTCAACCATGTCCCTCGTGCAGTCCCACAGGTGCTGACGATGTGCACCGAGCTCATTGAGAAGCACGGCATCGTGAGCGGCATCTACCGCTGCTCCGGGCTCGTCACCGACATCAAGCAGCTGCGGTAATGCCATGCAACACTGGACCCCCCCACCACCATTATCACCACCACCAGCACTACACACCACCATCATATGTACTTGTACAGCCATATTGTCATCTACTGCTGGATGAGGGTCTTCCCACGCCGTAGAATATACATGCTCATGAATTATGCATGGCAGTGCATGTAAAATGTATTATTTTCAGTCCGTATCATGTAATTTATTAATGTCATTGTGGTGACATGCACCAAAATGGCAAAATATTTCAATTCGTAAATCTAATCATGACTCTGCAGGAGGCCTTCATTCGGCAGTCTATAGACCATTGCTCATTACTATGAGCATTAACTTAGTGGTTGTCCATCAGCACACTGACTAGACCCAACCCTATTTAGAGGCCGAGCTACGACAAGACTGAGCCCTCACTCCCCCACCCCCCACCTCCCCACTCACGCAGGGAGGAGTTCAACTCGGGGAAAGTGCCCGACTTGACGGGGATAGTGCAGAGAATTCACTGCTTCAGCAACCTCTGCAAGCTCTACTTCCGCGAGCTGCCTGACCCATTGCTCACCTACAAGCTATATGACGACTTTACCGTAAGCATGTGGTTATCGGCACACACACACACACTCAAAACGCTCGAATGTACAACACACGGATAGACACACACGTACAAGCATACTCACCCATGTGCGGACACACACGTGCATACATTCATTCACACCCACGCATGCACCCACGCATAGGACAAACACTAAGGTTGTTTAAAAGCTCTGTCCAATCGAATCATACTTATAATAGATTAAATACTGTGCGATGTTAGTACAACTACTATTATTAATCACACGTAATGTATCCAGATGAGTACATATGTTAAAGCTTAAAAAAGTTATTGCAACACAAATAAGTAGAGTGCTTTCCAGCTCAAACACACGTGGGGTAGGGCGTATCTCGTACTGCAGCCAGTGGTAGAAATTCCATATTTCTATGACAGGGGCACGTACATTAGAATAAATTCTTGCCTTCCCTGCAAAGGGACACTGCACCTTGGAGGCCGTCACAATGCCAACCTTAGTACTTCACTAGGAAGCAAATTCACGAATATAGGTTTAACCACAAACGAGTTATTCGGTCCGTTGTGCTGCTGCTGTTTGTGTTCCTATCAGTGATGTGCGTTTTGTGCAATGGCGCAGGAGGCGTTGGTTGCCCCAACGGAGCACGAAAAACTCCTCCGAATGCAGGATGTCATCCAGCTGCTGCCTGGACCTAACTACAGGTGCACTCACATTAACACACGTGCGCCAGCAACCAAAACACACACACGACAAGTCCCATCAGCCAACATAGAGACAACCAAGTCCTGGAAACCAACAAAGACACACACGGTGGGCCATACAAAGAGGACATGGCACACGTGGTGACATACGCAATGTGGCGGTGCGTTTTTAACATTGCAGGACCCTGCAGCACCTGATGAGACACCTGTCGCTCCTGGAGTCGCATGCTGATAAAACCAAAATGACCAGCATGAACCTGTCCATCGTGTGGGGGCCCAACCTGCTCCGGTATGTAGCAGAAGCACTGCCTTCATTGGCACTGCCAGTGTCACTGCAACCTTCAACGCTACTGGCACCACCGCCACAACTGCCCATCTTCACCGCCATAACCACCACCACAACCACTCTCATCACAACAGCCATCATCACCACCATCACGGCCACGTGCTTTGTGTCCATCAGCAGGCAGACGGTGGAGGAGGCAGTCTCTGACCCCAAGATGGTGGCAACAGAGATGTCTAGGCAGTCCATGGTCATCGAGTTCCTGCTGAAGCACACAGAGGAGCTATTTGGTGACCGCTGCAGACCCATCGCGTGTGAAAGTGCAGGTGATGCTCACCCCAACATAACTCTCCAAATTCCTCTTCCACTCGCCACTATCACTTACAATCCCTCGATCACTCACCGCTCTCTCAATCCCTTAACCATTCACTAGTATCACTCAATTCCTCTACCACTCACCACTCGGACACTCCCCATCCCTCTACCACTGACTATTCACAGTGCACGATGGTGACCTCTCTAGATGTATTTTCCTGTTTGATTGTTTACAGGTGGCAATTCCCTTCTGAGCCCCGAGCCACTCGTGAGCTCCCCCTCCATCACGCTGTTGAGTTTGGAGGAGGCCCAAGCCCAGAAGGGAATTCAAACTGGCGTCGTTTTCGCCGATGCCATCACTGCAGTCACCAACGCCACCACCGCTGCCACCGCTGCCACCGCTGCCACCACCGCTGCCACCACCGCTGGCAACACCGCCGATACAACCAATGCCACCACTGCTGCCGCCACCACTGCCATTGCCAATGAAGCAGGCAGCCGTGGCCCCGGCATGTAGCCGTTGGTCTGGTTGGTGCGGTTGGAGCTGACACCCGGTGTTCTTCTCGGCTCAACTGGACAGGCTTGTGCCCGGGAACTGGCGGCAGCACCATGAGCATCGGCAATCGTTGCCGGACTTGGCTCACGGCGCAGTGCGCGGTGATCGCAGGACTGAATTTCAGCGGCGTCTGGCCGAACTAAAAACTATTCTGCTCATGGCCACACCACTTACGACACCACATGCCTGCGTCGGTCTACCGAATGGACTCTTGTTGGAGCGGCCATAAAATTGTATAAAAGACAAAAATATGTATTTATAAACATTTATATGGCTTTGAAGCCAGTGAATATTTTTTTTACAAATGTATTTTATACACTGAATTGTAAATATATTTGTGTTAAGTGCCGTGCGGTGAAATGATTTCTTGAAAGTCTTGTAAACTAAATTATTTTTTCTACAATTTTTTCTTGTAAATAAATAAGTATTTTATGGCTACATTTCTTCTATTGTTTTGTTTATGCTACAAATATAAATATAGCAGTATACATAATTTATTATTAGATAGCTTTACATGTCTCTATTTGAACAGAATAAGTGCACATTCATATACATGTAAAATCCCAATATAATGCAGCTCATTACACGGTGAATTTAACTTTGTCTGCATGAGAGTTTAATGTTTCTGTGCCTCAATTCCTTTGGTATTTTCCCAATATGTTTCAGTCGGGGTCTCGCTGATTTTAACCCTTCGGGTTGACAGATCTAGACTAAAGTTCGCATTTGTGGTCCAAAGTGTTTCTCTTTGACTTAGCAGGTACCCAAATGTATCATCATGAAGAACACAGTGCCAGGAGACTAAATCGCACACTGTGAACACTGCACAGGAACTGCCTAATGGGGGCACAAGTATAATTAGATTTCAGTCAAAAGCACTTGAGTGGTTTGAAGTGCTATGTTGATCAAACGGGTGTCTTACATCCTATGTCCATGAAACCCTCTGCCTGCCTGCTCATCAATCACAGCTTCCAAAGTACGCAAATGAGGAAACATTTTCAAACAGCACCCAAGAGGAATTAAAGTACGGCAATTTGACAAAACCGAGCTGCATATCACGCAAAGACTTGCGTGATATGCAGCTCAGTTTTGTCGGTAGAGGGTGTCACAGGTAATGCAAATGCATGGATATATAGTTTTCATCCTATTATTTGCAATTAGAACTGCCCTTATGCTGAATTATAATTTGAGATGCACTGTCAAGGGAGAAAACGCGCCAGATAAGACGTCCAACGGCGTCGATGGAGCAATGATAATCGGGTCACGTGAACAGGTGCAAGGTGGATTGTCGTTACGTCGCAAGATCGTGAGAGTTGATGACGGCTTGCTTGGTCGAGGGCCTTCTTTGTCACTGTCTATTATTCCGATTCATACTTCAGCAGATATTACGTGTATGCGGTGATCTAAAACACTCTTCAGGCGCATCGGTGTGTTGGTTTTAATGACCAAATTATCTTAAGAAACGGACCCCTTCCTACTCTAATTCGCCCCTTAAAGTCATATTTTAATCCCAATCAACTTTCACGCGATGCTGCCGTGACGTAATGGTTATCGCGCTGGACTCGTAATACAGAGGTGGCAGTGCCGGATGAAGCCAGTGCGGGGCCTGTAGCATGTGTTATGAAGGGCCCCTTAATAAAAAAAAACGCAAATATGAAAACGCAAATGGTAGGTAAATTGTATGTTTTCATTTGCTATATAATACAAATCGCTAACCTTAAAACACCCAGACGTTCATAAAAGTTGAAGGCGGTATAGTACTATAGTAATAGAGCAAGTGCAGAATCATTGAACCGGAATTGATAGCTTGAAAGCATTTAGCGCGGGGCCCTTGAAAGTGCGGGGCCCATAGCATGTGTAGTAGCTACTCTTTGCTACGAGGATCATCCGGCACTGAGAGGTGGACATTTCGATCTCCTGGCACGGCAGTGGAATGTGAAAATCGATTAACCCCCCCGCCCCCACGCACCCACCTCTATCCACTCAGCAGTATTAATGGGTACACCACCATTTGATGAGGGATGTGTGGTCGGGTAACGTGTGGCTGTTCCCACCTCTTCCAAGACGTTCGGCAGCGTAGAAAATAAGATAGGATAGTATGAGGCTCTTCCGCCAGTGGTGGCGTGACAAGAATTGCAGTGCTGCACCTTTACCGCTTTCAATTGTTGCCCAAGGTGTCCATGTTCTGCTGCCTTCCAGGTGTGTCAATCCAACAATCGTTTTCTTTTGTTCAGCAAAACTTGTAGGCAGCTTTTGCTCGTATTTATTGCGAGCGGAGTTTTTCAGCCGTTTCTTTGTTGGTGTTTCAATCGTTTCACGTAATTGCAGTAATTTTCATGTGGCTGTCATAATGACGATGCCATCATTTGGCTCCAACTGGTGATTATTCTGGGGACATTTGATGACTGAGAAAATAGGAACACGGAACGGTACACAGTCATGCTTCAGAGGGCGAAGTTGCACCACATTGGTAAGTGAACCCAGCGACTTCAGTTCGCTTCCCGTCCACGATTAACATCAGCGGCGAGCAATAAACCATTTCAGTGCTACTGAACCATACTTCACCAACCCGCACTGACCAGAGTGATGAAGTATGGTCAAACAACCCCCCTGATCTACACAGCGCGAGGAGCACCTTCGTCCAAGCGCGGATTGACAAAAGGACGCACAATTTATTTTATTGAAACCCTTTTGTCAATCCACTGGCTGCATGAATGCTCCCTCACTTCACCTAATTGTCAGTCATGGGAGTTGTGTGGTTTGGTAAAGGGATGGGTCAAAACATAAATATATTATTACTACAGCAATTTTCTTACTATAGCTGATGTTGCAGACAGCAACAACTATAATTTTACACCGAGGTGGCCGGGCCAGATAATTGCCTAAGGAGTAGCGGAGTGTATCGCTGTGACGAAGCCTCCTTCGTATTTGTGAATCGGGCGCCGACCACAGTTTCACGGGCCTGTTCTGGGTGACCAGTCGCACACTACAGCAACAAAGAGCCATCACACGAAGCCAGCAAAAATAAACTTTGCTTAATAACCACTCGAGACACGGTGTTAATTCAGCCAAAAAAAAGAAAATAGTTTTAATGACAACAGCAGAAAAGCTCTCTGTGAACGCACAGATACAAATACTGCAACCAGAAAATCACACGTACGAGGACGTTCCTTATGAGTTATACATCTACATAAAGACCGCGGATTTGTATTAATTTATTTGAATTCACAGAAAAAAAAACCCGCACCATTTAAAAACTCTTAAAACAAGCGGCAATTAGATTACGCCATCTTTTGCCTTTTAATTTGGACAGTCAATTGAGATTATAAACTGATATAAAGATAGAAACTGGGACACATTATTACTACAACATTGTGAATGACAAATTTTTGCTTTATCAACTCGTCACAATGTTATTCTGCTCAGTTGCATTGGTGAATTTACATCTTCTGCAATTTTAGTTTTTTTAATCGTTCAACCATTATACAACTTACGGGCATTCAATGCCTGTGGCACTGGGGGGGTCTTCAGTTGTACATGTAATACGCATTATATAACACAGCGACGAACAACTAGAGTACTCTTGCACCACAAAGTCTGTTATTCTCCAAGGCTACACGGCAACCGTTTTCGCAGGCTTAGAATCGCGATGAGCAGGGAGCGCTGTGACCAAAGTGGGTTCCTTATAAAACCCAACAGCTCATTTGGTGCAAAGCTTGTACGCTTGCTCTACGGAAACATGCAGGCTCATTAGCTCACGCCAGTAAATTCAAAACCTAATGAAAATCAAAAGATAAAAATGGATTTAATACAAGTGCAAATGAAAATGATTGTGCATTAAAACTATATATTAGAATAATGTATTTAATATGATTATGGCACTTAAATATTACTTGTTTACAGTAGTTATTTTCCCAGCAGCATTGCTGGTTACTGTGTGGGGTTTTGCAGTTTTGCTCTCCAATGTGTTTTTGGAGTTTTTACTGCGTGCTCTGCATGCTGTCCGATGTTTCGCTACACGTGATGGGAGCATCTTAAGGAGCTGAGCTTCAGCTTCCAGCACATGGAGCAAAATGAGGGCGATACTGCCGAACGGCACGCGGTAAAACCCGAAAACACATCGGGCAGCTAGCATTGTTGGCTGTCCCACAATTACATGTAAACAGTTTTCAGCATGTAATTATAAACAGTGGTATACTTGAAGTCATGCTGTAGTGGCGGAGCACTGAGAAGGCAAGTTTCCGTGAGACAAGCATGCAGCTGTACACGTGAGATTAAATTGCACAAAATCTGCTGTATGTGGCGACCCAAGGATTGCAAGTAATCTTCTGTGCAGCCTGGTGTACGAAGGCCTAAATGCTCGATATTGAATTGACAGGTGAGTACAGAGAACGGCAGATGCTATCGGACAGTCTGTGTGTTGCGCGAGTCTTGAAGTTGTGTGTCACTTCATTAAAGTTTAATCGATGCGATGCCTTTGCTGTGGCCTGCAACAACTCACACAAAAAAACACTCATCCTAGAAGTACAGTACAACAATGAGAACATTGACCCATTACGATAAAGTGGTCCTCACCAAAAGAAACATTTTTAACATTCACGAGAAAACCTTAACCCTCAACGTGACAAATTGTGATGGGATGACAACAGGGTGAAATTGCTGCCTTAAGTGCTATTTGAAAAGAAATCAAACTGGCGATTTGCTCTGATCAGCCGTCAACGTATATGGATGAACCCAGCAAGCTATGTGGCAATGAAAGAGTGATGAGTTAACTGTTGTAGTGAGTTTCTTCATGACACGACAACGAATGGTTGGCAAAAATCACCCTGTTGTTGCCCTGATAAGAGTTGTCACAAGTGGAATGGGCTTGAAATGAACAAACCTCGCCCTTAACAAACCTAATCCTTAACACCTCGGAATACAATCCCTAGCCTAACCCTGACATTAATATTTATATCTTGAGGTGATGAGGTGGCCCAATGGCAGGGAAAGAGTACTGAACTGACGCTGCTGAGAGTCAAATCTGGGCAACTAGCAGTGAGTAAACTGGTTTCTCAAGTGGAGTGAGTTGATAGTCTCAGCACGGTCACCAATGGTTGCAACCACAAATAAACCTCCATCACGATAAATTAGGTTTTTTTTCTCACTTCATTTGGTTTATTCAGGCTTTGAGCATTTAACATTTCGGTTGCATTGCCATGCCATGCAACTAACGCAACCCTGCAGGGCATATTAAAAAATAGCTATTCCTGTTGAGTTCAGAATGAGTTGTGATGTTCTTTTTCCGGGACGGTTCTCCTACAAAGTGGTGCACTGTTGCCCGCGAGTTTGAAATGGAAAATTCTTCATCTCTATAAGTGTACGCTAAAACTAACATTCAAGTACACTGTAATTGGGCCCCCCCCCCAATTTAAAAGCCTATTCTAACCTTCAGCCTCAACAAGCCCAACCCTTACCCAAATGTCAAACTAATAATTTACCTTACAAGGCTAAACCTAATTCTAACCAGTCTTGATGAGCGAACGTGTTTAGCGACTATGTCTAACCATACGAAGCTCAGCCCTTTCGCCTAAAAACCTAGAGCCCAGTCCACGTGAAACAATGTTTACAGAACAACACAGTGCGATTGTCACCTGGGTTTTATTTTTGGTGGAACCAACTAAACCACTATGTTAACCAGAAAAAAAACATATTGACGATTGTATATTTTCATCAGACCTATAACAGAGCAATGTCACATAGCCTTCTGATGGAATGAGCACGTGGGCTAGGAAGGGGTGTCAAAGCCAAAGATGTCAAATTCTCCATCTCCGATTGATCTTTTGCGATGAGACCACGCCAAGCCTTGGTGCCACTGGAAATAGCGGTCTGCTTGAACGACTCTAGCATGCAGCACGCATTGCCACGCATTGCCACGCAAAAGCAACGGCGAAGCAACGGCCTCATTGAGCTGGTTACCAGAGAGACAGAGCCGGCGGCGATCTTTGTTGCGTCGGTGCTCTCTAAAGCCAGAGCGAGGCCTTGGAAGTTATGGCCGCTGTACACCCAGTATGCGTGCAAAGTTGGGGCCCAACGTTGGTGTGTGGTTGGAACCGTTGGGCCAACGTTGGCCCAACGTTCCGTGTTTATGGGGCATTTATATTTATTACTGCGCCGATAATTTTTTCTCTCAGATGCCATTTTTTTTGTATCACTTCAGCACATTTAACATTCATCACCATCGTGTCACTGTAATCATTACATTTTGTATAAAAAATCTTACAGTAAAAATTCTGCAAATTAGACATTGTACTGTACATTAGTCGAATACAAAACCCTCCCTCGCCCCCCATCAATGTGAGCATTCATTTTTACTTTCCTTATGAACTTATTATACAGTTATTTCTTTAAAAACAGTTTCGTTTAAATCAAGACAGCTGCACCACGTTTAAAAAGATTTCAATGACTTCTGGGAAATTACACGTTTAAGTGGAAAATGGTGACAAATTCAGGGGGCTTTAGGAACAAAGCTTAAGATTGTATATTTGTACTGTGTAAGATATTTAAATGGGTGTCACTAAACGTGTGTTATTAGGCCTAAGAGATGTTATTTAATCTTCTTCGGCCTTTCACGCACCGGAAAATACATTTTCTGTTGCAAACTATTGACCCTTTGAGAGTCGCACAGCGAAATTAAAACACATTACAGGCGCACTGACCAGCGTGGTGAAGTATGGCCAAATGGCCCCGTGCGAGCCGCGGGGAAGCCCTCATTCAACAGTGGGATTGACAAATGGCCAGTACTGCATCAGTGGTGTACAATCAACGCGTGCATAGTATAACACAAATACCTTTATAAAATTGTGATGTGCGATTGAAATGAAATTGAATTTAATTTCAAATCAGTAAATTGTTGTTTTCGATTATAGCAATGAATTACAGCACTTGCAAATGTTAAAACAATTCTCTCCCTTGTTGTACAATGTTGTATACTGCATGCACAGTATTTTCAATAGCAATGTGTCGTGAATTGGTGTGGTACATTGTATGTATTCCATACGGGCTTTTTTCGTGTAATCATGCCCAACGTTTGAATACAAAACGTATGCATGTTGTACGTATGTTGAATTTCTTTCGCAACCTACGTAGCCAACCATGCTTAATCGGAGTTGCAAAACAGGGGGTTATTGGGAGATATGGAAAGGTCCAGATTAGGCGATGTTAGGGCAGTGTTTAGTCACGTGACTCATTCATCAAACCATATATATTCACGTTCTCTTAGTGGAAAACTCAACAAATTCGTCAATAACCTTAATGCGTGAGCTCCTCCTGCTCACGATTGGCCATAGCCCACTGTGCTCAAAGCAACACAATCATCAGCCCCTTCCCTGTGATGAAGTCTGGCACTGAATTGATAATGCAGTGTACTGCTGAGGCAAGACAAAAAAATACAAATGATCAGATTTTAATAGCCTAATACGTTATTATCTATGTTATGTTTGTTGCGTATATATCTATGAATGTATTTATTGCACATGTACACTTTGTAAGCGCTCAAGATGGGAGGCGTGCGATTGGCTCATGTTGGCGTGAGAGTACAACAAACCACAGCAAGGACATGGAAGGCCATCCTTGTCTCTTGAACCCGAACGGTCATTTTTGCCAGCAGGTTGGAGGGGAAGGGGTTGTTGCTGTCACAGAATTTTAGGCATTTTTAAAACCGAGGCACATGGGAAATCGGAACGTTTTAAGGTTTTTTTTGGTGTGATTTTCTGGTCCTGGAAATTTGGCAGCTTCAGCGTGAGACCGTGATAAATTGTAAAAAAAAATGTACGAGCCTCACGCCAAATACGCGAAACTAATAGAGGTCTAGCACACACACGCTGTCAATGTACGTTAGCATTGCACCAGAGCCATCATTTTCTGATTTTCTACTCTGGCCAAATCAAAGTAATCAGCCAGCTCACGGCTGGGGCAAAGTGAAACGAAGCAAAGCGAAAACACACACACACACTTATACAAAGGCACACACATACACGAACACATAACACAGACACATACACACACACAACAGAAATGGACACAATTTACACATATATCCACATGTATAACACACAGATACACATAAGCACATATAAATCCAAACACAGACATTACACAAGACAAAAAACACAATCACGTGACGTGGACACGTATACACATATAGACAAAAACACGTACTTGTAGACAACACACACAAACACAACACAGACATATTTACTGTACACGCACTAAAGCGTACACAACAAACGTGGGCATAACATACTTGTGCACACGCCAACACAGACATACACCCCCCACCCCAACACGCACAAAGACACAAAGTGCACACCTACACATTCACACAGACAACGAGCTACCGGCCCTTGGCCATATAAAGACTGGATGAGGAAAACAAATATTCGGCTCGATATTTGTTTAAGCTGAATATGCAGGGCATCTCTATTCCATACTACGGCACATTTAAGGAATTAAGACATGTAACGATTTACCACCGCAGTTGCATCATTTGATTCAAGAATTGGTTTTCTTTCATAAGACTAGAACCAAGAAGAAGACTAGTTTCCTTTTGCCACTGCTTTATTTTCCATGTCTTTGCGGTGGGGATGCGTTCCTGCTTTGTGGCTGACTAGGTATGAAAGTTCGATTTTTTTTTTAATTCGGATTGATCTGATCAGTGTCACGTGGTATCGAAATGTAAATGATTAGAACATCTAATCTGAAACATCTCTCTCAGCCTAAAGGTGACATTTTGAATGTTCATACATAGTAGATACTGTTATCGATTTCCCACAGGCGACATTTGATGCACGTATCGTGAGCAATAAGTTGCGCCAAACAAAGGATGATGTTGTTCATGTCGCTCCGTTTAACACAGGTTGCAAAACGAAGTCAATAAAAGTTCCGCGTGTGACTCTGTGACGTGTTGTGTTGCACGCCCAACAAAGCATTCTGATTGACCGTAACGGGGTCACGGTGGTGGGCAGAGGAAATCGACAGCTACTATATTGAATCTAAGCTATATTTAACGTGGCTGCATTTTTTTGTATGCCTATTACAGCATATATATGATTAATAAACGAAAGGTATTAATATATTTAAACATAAGTCACTTGTGTTTTTTTCTTATATATCTTTTTTTTACGTTCGCTTTCTTTACTTATCTAATACGGATAAAAAAAATGTTTTTAATTAATAGGCCAAGTAGGCACCTTTCATGCCGAAATCCCCTGCCAGGCTCCCAGGGCTGGACAGTCTCCCAGGCCAAAATGTATTATGCAGATATTTTGCCAGACAGAAGCAACAGATTTCATTCTTTGAAGAGAGTTGCACGCACTATTTGAATAATGCAAAATTAAGTGTAGGAAATCTGCAGTGTTTAAGTTTAGCCTAAGGATCAGGTCAAGAAAGTGCATTTGATTAACCAGGTGAGCATTCAGAGATTAGGATAGATCCAATTGGTAGTGGCCCAGGTCACGACAATGTCAATCAACATTCATCAAAGCATCTTTGCATCGTTACATGCCTATAAAGTTATTGTGTAGACAGTGTTTTGATAAGTGTGGTATAATAATACTGAATACAGTATTGTAATATGTGGACATACAACACAGGTGCTTATGCAATGTACGTTAAGTATATACAGAACTGTAAAACAGTAATGTGGTCTTCCTATTGACAGACTAGACCAGGGATATTCAACCACTGTATATTGGGTGGGTGACAATAAAACCAGCCTGTGCGAGCAGGCCACTTGATGTCATACGTCACGTGTACATAAGTTATGACGTGCAAAGCCGTTGTGAGATCATAATGCCAGTACATGTGGCCACGAATGGTGTACCTCTTATCTCTTGCTTTGCTTGTCTCTCATCTCGATTAATCTATATCTGTTAAAATATCAGCCAAACCGTATCGGGCCATAGCACGGCAGGCCACTCCACATAAGCCTTCTCAGGTCACGTTTGGCCCACGGGCCACTGGTTTAAATTACCCTGGACTAGAACCACCGTATACGTGCAGAGTCCTTTCAGCGTTGCCTCAGGACTTGATAGACGATATCAAGACCACACGATGCTCCCTTGAGCACGGGGATCTTATTGAGTGTGCACAAGCATGTGCCAAACAAACCCACCTCCAGCTGCTATTGCTTAATTGTGAAATAACGGCACAATGAGAGAATTCGTCACACAATGTCCGCGCGTCCTATCAGGGGTGATCACGAAGTTGTGGGGCTTACGAGACCTCCCGACTTCATACTCGGTTGCCATCAGTGGGATTCAGAAGTGGGTTCAGATTGTCAGGCCCACGTGCCACTCTGTCCTTTTGCAACTCTGTTTCTCTATGCGTCTCAATCCATATTCCTCTTAATACATTTTTAAACCTATTTCTGTTATATGTCTCATTGTCTTTGTTATACGTGTCTGTGCTTTTGTCTCTTCATGTCTCTTTCTATGTTTGTCTCCATTTCTGTCTCTATGTCTGTCCCTCTGTGTCTATTTATGTGTTTCTCTATTGTGTTGAACACGATTTGTTTCTCTGTATTTATCTTCATGTTTCTCTGTATTTCCAACGATGTCCACCATGTATGCTTCGATATGTTTTTGTCCGTGTCTTCCTTATCTCTGTCTGCTTCACAACGTCTCTCTGAGTCTCTCTTTGTCTTTCTGTTTTTGGATCTGTCTCTGGTCATGTTTTTAATGCTACAAGTTACACATGAATATCGAGTTAAAAAGGGATTACAGTGTTATGGGTTTAACCTGCCCTCCTTCCAAAAGCAAGACTCAAGCAATGATTGGAAGTCGACAGAAATATGCCGCTGCCACTTCTCATAACAGTCAGTGTTCAAAAGTGTCAAGAAAATGCTTAAGGAAGGCTTACATGACCACCCTTTCACAAGTAAATTCACGGAAACATTCAAAATATGTTAGAAAGGAGGCGAGTATCACGGAGGCCTGGAGACTGTGTCGGAGAACTGAATGAGCAACGCTAGAAATGATGATTTGAACCGCAAGCTCCGACCAGAGATGAAGTCATTTTCCCAAGCGCACTGCACATAGTCTCCCATAGACAAACGTGGGTTAGAGAACCTCAAGTTAAAGAGACACCATCTCATTAACTGTTAGGAAAAGCAATTGGGCATGGGTAGAACACATCTCCGGACGGCATGATCGCCGGTGGTCTAAACAAAATGAAGGAATGGCAGCCAAAAGGAGGGAATACCCCGACGGCATTTACCGTACAGCTGGTGCCATGAAATCAGCGCCTTGTGCAGGAGCTGTATGGACTGTTGCATCGCGAGACCGTGAGACAGTGTTCTTCACAGATTTTCCGAGGAGGGCCACTTTCGCCGATAAGATATCCGTGTGAGGGCCATCACACATTTGAAACCATTGGGGTGTGACAGCACGATGATGTGGGGTGTTGTCACGTGTTGTGCATTGTCAGGGGCCGCACGTCAGGGGCCGCACTAAAGGCCACTAGGGGCCCGCGGGCCTTGCAATGAAGAACACCGCCGTGAGAGAAGACGATGACCGGTGAAAAAGAATTAATACAAACACAAGTATATAACGGTTTGTTTTTCCACTTACTATACCGCAGCTTTAAGGACAAGTAGGGAAGATGGCACATTAACCACTCGGTCACATCGACGTCTTAAGAGTAGGGCAGTTTAGCAGATGTGTAAGATTGATGCTTGAAGCTGTTTCATGGCCTGAACTATCACTTTTGCATTTGTCCCACTGTTTGATGTTCACCCTTGTTTCGTGCAAGGTTGATGTCGGATGTGAAAATGTTTTACTTGAGCCTTAGATGGCAAGAGCCATGTGTGCCACAAGTGGCAAAGCACACATTTAACATGGCTGAAAGGGAGAGAGAAAGACATAAAGTGAGGAGGAGGAGGGAGTGGGACGTGGTTACTGTGGATCAATTCTCCCACCAGATTGCTCTGCAGTTTCCCTTTATACGGTTGTTATTGTTTTATATATTGATTTTTTAACACAAAAACTCACCAAGTGCTCACACATCGCGATGTATTAGTGCAGGAAAAATCTCCGGGTAAATGTGCTTTCAAATACATTGTAAACTATTTTACTATTTGTTTTACCAGGTAAGGCGCACAGACTACAAATGATAGCCCAATTAAGTGGCTTATCACGTGGAAATGTATAGCAGCTAAATACTCTAAACGTTTGAGTATGTGCCACTGATATTGTATTACATTTGGGGGTTTCACTAAATTCGGAAACAAATGACAAATCTAGAAAATCTAATTTTTTTAAACTAATATCCGGCGAACGTGTCTACAGCGAGTCAAGTTTATTCGTTTAACAGAGTGTATGAGAAAGTGAAGGGCCATGAGCGTGGATAAGAGGTCACTTGATGGAAACCAGAAGTAGTTTTGTGACATCACCTTCCATTGAACATTCTTTGGCATGGGCAAACGCCGCTCTGTGAAAGTTCCAAAATGGTCACGTTGTCTCACGACGTGAAGCCGACTGCACGATTGGAATAAAATTGGGTAATATATATATAAGTTATAAACAAGATTAATGGAATAAAATTGGGTAAATATATATATAAGTTATAAACAAGATTAATGGATATTCATATTCTTGGTTCTTTCGGTAAAGTCACGTAGAAGGGAAACAATAAAATAATAAAAATATAAAACAATAAAATTCTCACGACGTTTCGACTGCAACACAAGCAATCATCATCAGGTGTAAAACCCACAGCAAGAAAATTTGAAAAAAGTGGCGTTTTTTTAACGTTAGCACCACGGATAGCGATTTGACAGTTTGTTCAGATGGACGTGTCCATCTATGTTCGGAAAAGAGGAGGGGGGAGACGAAAAATAATGGATGCGGTCTGAAAGCCACCTTAAGCGTGATCAATCAATTAAGACCCGAAATGGTTTATCAAATCCTTCCAACGATTCTGGCTTAGCAATCATTGGAAGGATTTGATAAACCATTTCGGGTCTTAATTGATTGATCACGCTTAAGGTGGCTTTCAGACCGCATCCATTATTTTTCATCTCCCCCCTCCTCTTTTCCGAACATAGATGGACTCGTCTATCTGAACAAACTGTCAAATCGCTGTCCGTGGTGCTAACGTTAAAAAACGCCACTTTTTTCAAATTTTCTTGTTGTGGGTTTCACACCTGATGATGATTGCTTGTGTTGCGGTCGCAACGTCAGAATTGTATTGTTTTATATTTTATTATTTTATTGTTTCCCTTCTACGTGACTTTACCGAAAGAACCAAGAATATGAATCCCTGCAGTCATGAAAGCTTTAAATCAAGATTAATGGATGCCTATCGTATGTACAGAGCAGACTGGGGTTGGTGAGGGGGCATTCTGGATGGAGTTGGTATAACTGAGAAAAAAATCTACCGTTAATGTGCATTTGAAAAAACGTTTGCTGCAAATGGGTTCATTTGTAATTTGCCAACAACTTATTGTCTCATGCCACATTTGCTTCAGGATCTAGAGATAATGTATTACATTATGTATTTATACTTGTTTACCAGGAAAGGCTCACAGAGTCTCAATACCCTTTTTCAGGAGGGTCGTACCAAGTTTTTTTTTTCGCAGGAGGGGACGATGTTTGCTGCTGCTGTGTGTGATCCCAATTGAGTAACTTTCAGGTATTTATTTTCAGCATTGGGATGTTTGGCCAATTTCCAATTACATTGTAGGTTTTGCGTTGTTGTTGTTGTTTGTAGCTGTGAGAGGAAACCGGGGAAACCAAAACAGACCAGGGCAGAACAGGGGGGAGGACATATAAGCTCAACCCAGAAAGGCGCCCGAGTCAGGAATTGAACCCAGGGGCTTCTTGCTGCGGGGCACGAGTGTTACCACCATGCCACCATCACAAACGACACGAGGGAACAGCAACCTGGGGCTCCGAAGCCGCATGCGACTCCTTAAGGACTTGCTTGGTGATGTTATTTATGAAGGACCATCACCGTTAAATTTTGACTTAACATCACCGTCTCGTATTCACCATCACCGTCTCGTATTCACCCCACGGTGCATTGCGGCTCCTGAAATATTTGCGTTTTTGTCGTTACTGAATTCGAACAAAAAAATGCCCCTTCTCGTTATTGTGGTTGCCTACCCCTGTACTAATTACATTTCCAAAAATCAAACACTGCACTATACATTTCAACGTAATTTAATCAAATGTATAGTACTCTTATTATAAATGGGGACATACAAAGATAATGTGATACGCGCGCTTCGGATCATTAGCCCGAGCGAAAAGATATAAGAAACCACGCGGAGGAGAAAAAACGATAATAAACGGTGAAACACACAAGCGTGAACAAACACACAACACTGCGAGCAAAACGACAGGTAGAGAGAACAATCCTCAAAATAAATAACAAAATCGTGCTGCTTTGGCGCGGCAATTATTGCTGCGGATGAAGTCCGATGCGCGGAACGCAGGCAGTGTCTGTCAGGGTGCTGCGGCAGGCGGTGCAGAAACGCGAGATGATTTAGAAAGGGCACCGGCCATTCGGGTCCTGTGAACGCTGCCTAACAAGCTGAAAAATTCATTGCGTGCAAATTTGCGCTCCAGAGATGGAGGGGGGCTGGGGGCAGCCCCTTTGAAGCGCTGCCACTGCTCAGAGTGTTGAATTGCAACGTGCAGTTTTTTTTTTTGTGTGTTGCTTTAGATTTTAAGATCGCGTTCGTGAAATAACCCCGATTAAAAACACCAAATTCAACGACCGCAAGGATGTTACAGATGGTTGTTGTTATACGCTTCACAAACAACTGTAAAAAAATCTTGTATCTGTTCCACCTGATGACGGACGCTTGTGTTGCGATCGAAACGTCGTGATTTATTTGATTTTATACCTACGTGACTTTACCGAAAGAACCAAAGAGTATGGATAACTGTGAGAATAGCAAAATAGGGGGTGGAACGGTGTCGCGCGGGGATGTACCCGGCGACCTGCGTATTGCTCCCGGCCACGGCGACACTGGTCCCGAGTGATAGAACTCAACTCGTGCTGGGATACTCCCTTCGCCGATCCACGCCGACCAGCGTGGTGAAGTATAGTCAAAGAACCCCAGCCGAACCCGTGACTCGCATGGCGTGGGACGGCCTTCTTCATCCAGCAGCAGATTGATACAGGGCATTACATTATTTATTATTTACTCACAACTGTCGGGGAAGCACCTGGCTGGTATGTTTGGTCACCTACGGTTTGAATTTATTTCGGTAAAGTCACGTAGGTACAAAATATAAATAAAAAAAACTGGATCACGACGTTTCGATGGCAACACAAGCAATCATCATCAGGTGTGAGAAACTACTGCAAGAATTGTGGTAAGAGGTTATATAAGAGAGGGGGGAGGGGGCAAGGGAGGGGGGAGTAGGGGGAGGGTAGCGTTGTATGGATGCTGCTGGACGGGAAGTGGGCGGGGCTAGAAGGGTGGGGGGGATGGTGCAAAAACGCGTGGGTCTTGCTGTAGTTCTCACACCTGATGATGATTGCTTGCGTTGCAATCGAAAAGTCGTGATTAAATTTATTTTATATATTTTTTTACATATATTTTATACCTACGTGACTTTACCGAAAGAACCAAAGCGTATGGATCTCTGCAGTCACGAAAACTTCAAATCTAGATTGAATTTATTTATTTCGATTTTAGACAGGAGACAGGAGTGCCCAGAGAAAACCAATGCGTACGAGAGAAGACCCACACTTCTTTGTACAGGCAGGTCAGTGATCTACTTGCTGTACCGCCTCTTACAAGCAGGGCCCAAGCAAGTGGGTGTCTGGTGGGGTTCACTGTGCAGCCATAGTCCTGGGCACCCACCAACTTGCACCGACTAGTGTGGTGAAGAATGTTCAAACAATCACCACGGCTGACCATGGCCTTCGAAAACTCCTCGTTTAAAAGCAGTGGACCGATAGAATCGAAATGATTGTGATATCGCAGTGATCTCAGACGCACTAATAAGGACATTGCTGTACTTTTAATTTCCATGCCCTACCTCGCTGCCCAGCTATTGCGAAATATAATTGAATCCCAAGTCGCAGCGATTAGGGGCCGTCCATAAATGACGTCACGCGGTTTTGGACGATTTTTGACCCCCCCTCCCCTTGTCACACGGCGTCACAAAAAGTCAGACCCCCCCTCAAATATAACGTCACAAAGCTCAGCCCCCCCAAAGAAAACATGCTTCAAATCGCTTTAAACTATTGTTGTGCGTATTTAATGTGCCGCTGCACTCTGATGTTGTAGGAGAAAACATTTATATAAAAAAGTCTATTTAATTAAGTAGAACGTGTTGTCTATATTTATTTAAAGTTGCGCATTTTTATGTGACGTCACATTTCTCAACCCCCCCCCCCTCGTCACACATCGCACAAATGTCTGACCCCTCCCCCCCACCCTAGGTTCGTGACGTCATTTATGGACGGCCCTTACTCCATCCGTGGGGAAATACAAGTTTTACCTCGGTTCTCCATGTGTGACGCTGGCCGGGAGGTCATGGCCTTTTAAGGGGTTTCCTGCCTTCAAGAGGTAGCAATATGAATTTGGAGTCGCTTAGTTTACTAAGAATTATATATCGTCCCAGATTTCGTTATAAGGAAATACATCCTGACGTACAGTGTATGCGCCATAGATTCACTAACGCTGTATAATTTATCACTTTGGATATTTTAACTACACGATCTTTGCATTCACAGAGCCTTAAAACACACGCACACGCACACAGGTGCGCACACGTCCACGTGCGGACAACACCTGGGACTCGAGGAGGAGCAGTCGAGAGCGTGGCCCTCATTAACGTGCAGGCACGAGGACGGAGCGTTCGAGCGTGCACAACGCGAGTTGGCAGGGTAGATTAGCGCTCTGAAATTACGCTTGCCTTTAATAGCTACTGTCACGCCCTGCCTGTATAATTTACCTGGATATGTTATAAAAGTGTAATGAAAAAAGATGTACACGTGGCTGAGAACAGTGTGATTTTTTTTACGTTGATAAATTATTTCAACTCCGCGATTTTTTATTTTACCATTCAGCTATACGGCTCTTTTTCAGAAGCGACCTTGCCACAAATGATAGCTCAACGAAGTGGCGTATGTGGAAATTTATAGCAGCCAAATACTCGAAATACTCCAAATGTATAGTCGGAGGACATCAAAAAAGTATTGGCAACTAAAAACCTCAAGTCTTAACAGTCCCCACCCCCATATTCACGTGTGTCAGCGGTGCTGTTTAACTTTACAAGAATATGTTTGAATTCGAATGAAATACTGAAATATCCTTTAAGCAGTCGTGAGCATGCTGAGATGTAATTGTCCCATGTAACTTGTTCCGTGGGAATGATTTATGTGTATATATATTTTTTTTACAATTACAGCTTTAAAAAGTTTGGGGTAGCAGCTATTACACGGGCACAAACATATTTTTTTAAAATTGAAGTCACAGGGTCTTTAATGTCGACCTCACATGTGACGGTGCACTTCAGTAATTTCCTTTCGTGCTCCACGTGGCTCTCCAGTGTGTTTTAGGGCCGTGCCGCGTGATGTTCGATACGATGTCTGACGTTTCGCTCCACGAGCTGGGAGCTTCTACGGGGAACTGAATTCAGTGCTGGGAGCTTCTTGACTTCAGCTCATGAAGACGCTCCTGGCATGATAAGTGAAATGTCGGACATCATGTGAAACAACACACGGTAAGGATATTACCAGAGGGAATTTGGGAATTAACTGGCGAATTAGTGCCAAATGCCTTCGTGGCAAGTGCCCCCACACGAGTTTATACTGCCACCGTGACTCACTCAACTGCTGTGTCAGTTTCTGCTCACCATACAAATCATTTGAAGTTTCGCAATTTTCGAGTTAGTGTGCGTATCTAAAGGCTCTGACCAAATCATTCGGAAATGAGCCTGTTCTCGAAAGCTAAGCAGGCGTTGAGCTTGGATAGTGCTTGGATGGGTGACGACTATGCAAAACAGGCGCTGTAGGCTGCTGCAGGGTCATGTTTGCGGGAAGCAGAGAAGCGCAACATCCACTGTTGTACTGTACTTGTACTCCCTGCCATCACCAATCCACACTCACCAGCATAGTGAAGAATGGACATACAACCCCTATGACCCATGCACTAGGGAAAGGCCATCACTGAGCAGCGGAGTGACGAACGGGATATACATGTTTTGCGCAATGTCATTTTTCACGGCTGTGATGAAGGGGCCGTGGCCATGCAGGCCATGCGAGAGAGACATCGCCTCCCCGTGCGGCCTTACATGAAGCCACTTAGTTTTGGCATGGGTATCTGGGCATAGAACCTGCTTGAATGTCACAGCTTACATGCGTGTGCCTGTCCCCAAATCACCATGAATGTGCACGATCTCATCGGATCTCATAAGCCAAGCAGGCTTTGGGGCCTGGCTCGTGCAATCAGATAACAAACCCTTTCATTCAATATTATTCCTAGAATGAGGATGGCGGAGTACAGCTTATTCATATTGCCGCAAATTGTGCTTATGATTATTACATGAAACAGCCTTCCAAACACACACACAAGAGGGCTTCAAAAAACGAAAGTGTCATTGATTAAAGTGTGGAAATCCTCTGTCTGGAAAAGAAACGGTGAACAACGCACGCTGCGGTTTGTGAGTGTTGTCCTGTACGTAAAATGAATTAACTTTTATATTATTGGTTCTTTCGGTAAAGTCACCTAGAAGAGAAACAATAAAATAATAAAAAAACGCCACGTTTTTCAAAATTTATTGCTGTGGTTATCACACCTGATGATGATTGCTTGTGCTGCAGTCGAAACGTCGTGAGAATTTTATTGTTTTATATTTTTATTATTTTATTGTTTCCCTTCTACGTGACTTTACCGAAAGAACCAAGAATATGAATCCCTGCAGTCACGAAAGCTTTAAATCAAGAATTAACTTTTGTTGGCGATGAAGGGACCAATGTGTAATTTGTGAACGGCGTTCAATCTCGCCCGATTAAACTCCATACAAATGGCCGAGGTGTTGGAGAGAATGTTGAACCCGCGGGGGAAAAAAAAAACCCTCCAGTACGCACTAAGAGGTCTCGTTACAATGTCCACTCAGGCTAATGAGGCAGATGAAAGCAATTTAAGAGGAAGGAGAAGAAATTACACATTACCTCTCAAATTCTGTCTCTCAGCTTCAACGAATAGGAGTCGCTACGCCACTTTTCGCGGCCCATTCAAAATGGATTATGCAATTGCACAATGCAGCTTAGTGCGTAGGGGGTGTGGGGGTTCTCAAATAATAAAAATCTGATATAATTATCAGGAAATCAACAAGCGTCGCATGAGGCGGCCTGCAAAACAAAACGGATGTTTCATCGTCGGTAAACATCACGCCTGCCACCCCCTGCCGCCGCCGCTGGTACTATGGCGAGAGATTCTATGGCGATATAGCCAGGGATGTATTCGAGTTTTTTGCTCACGTCTATTGTACACTGATAACGGACACACGCTGCAAGAGACAATGGCAGAAAAGCTGCGGGAGTAATCAAAATGCTGAGAACCCAGCCGTACGACATTTGCACGAGGATGATGTTGCGTTGCTGCAGGCTCTAAGGTCGCTTACGCCAGAATTTCACTGTTGGCTGTCGATAACATGTAGGTTGCAAGGGTGACCTTGCTGTCACAAGTGTAATGTGCAATATTCACAGCAAGGGCAAGTTTGTAAACATCTCGGAAAAAGTGTCATCTTTTTCCTGATTTCCTCCACCTGGATGATTCCCTCATTTACAGAAACAGGGTCACGCGTCGGTGACATCACGAGTTAAAAACGGTGGCGCTCGCAAACCTCATAATTCCAATCACCTAAGCGCACTTTTCCCAGCAACGATGCTTCCCACTTGCGTCAGATGAGCGGAGACATCGTAAAGGTTACTTTGTTATTGTGTCGTGCGTTGTGGTTTTTTTTTTGGGTCATCCATTCCTTAGGGCGTGAATCGTCAACCCGTGAAAGAAAGCGACAGCCCCCAGTGGGCAAAAGTGCGGCAAGCACTGTGGGGGCGAATAAGTCTTCGCGATCGTGACCTTTACGTTAAGCGTGAGCCTCATCCGAAAGCCTGAAATTTGCGTGCCCTCGTGACGTCGAATCGACGAAAACCAGCACACTGTCATCGCCACCAGCAATAAACGCACAGATATTCTCTGTATTTATATAATTATATATTAAAACAAAGTACCTTTTGTTAAACGCATTTCAAAGCACAGGTAAAAACACCTACACACTGCAAACAACTACACACCTTCCAGAAAGCAACTCCCCAGTTTAAAACGACAAGATGCTGAAAAGTCTCAGAACACTGGGAAGCAAGTTTTACCCAGCAGTGTTTCAAGACGCAGCACGAGGGGCAGCCCTTTTGCACCCACCCCCCACACACCGTGACACACGGATGCAGATATTGCAGCGGGAGCTGCATGAGGCCCTACTGTGGGCTCCAGTGGCAAAGAGCATCGCCTGGGGTTTTTCTCTTCAGCATAAAAGGGGCGATATCAGCCCTGCAAGAGAGCAAGAGAGAGAGAGAAAAAAACAACTAGCCAGGGTGTTCTTGCAAGTGGGCTTTACTTTGCGGACTTTTAACGATTGTGAACGGGAGGTAATGTGTTAATAGCCGATACGTGTTAAAGTAAGGAACACATAAACCATGTTGAGTACTCGATGAAGGTCAAAGAGAGACTGTCGTGGCTTTTGCTCATCTGGGAAATGGTTCCTCTGGGAACAATTTTAATCCATGAAGCCATGAGCAGCCAAACACGAGACGACAGGACTTAATCGTCAAAAAATTTATTTAATTGCGACCTAAAAGAAAAACCACTCCTGCTATCCGGACTTTAACGTTGCTGCCAGTATACACAGGAGTGCATGCGTTTGCAAAACGTGATTTGCCGACAGATGTGTTCTAACTGCATGCTTCCAAGTGTTCGGAGGCCTTTTATAAAGGTCACGAGGACAAAGAGTATAGCCACTTGGTGGCTTGAAGCGGAGTTTCAGGAGACTGGGTTCCTGGCCAGGGTGTGAGCACACCAGAGGAGGCGAGTGTCTCCATCGCAGTCGACCGAAGACAGGGCATTCAATTATAAACAATCGCCTTCGTCTCTCTCATGGAAGCAATTAGATACACCCCGCCGTTGTTTAAAGTGTCGTTTTAAAATTCGCTGGCTTCGTGGATGTCATGTACAATATAAATAGTGTCCCATACTATCGTGTATGTATCCATCACTTCCACCCCAAAGTGAAATTTGATTGAGTTTTATTTTACGTACCCCGCTCGGGACTAAGTTTGTACTGCTAGCACTTATTTTGTTAATTTTACCAGGCTGTTGAGAATAACAATTAAATTGTTGTCAAGATTCATTCATGCGTCAACCTTGAGTTCCAGTCTCTTGAAATGTAGATTCAAGTCACTGACAACATAATAACACAAAATTGGTCAAAACATATTTTGGCCACATAGCATCACGGAAAATACCTACGATGCCATTTTTTTTTTAAGTGGCTTTCTGTCCCCAGGACTTCATGAGCAAGACGGCAACCGGACAATGACTGTGAAAAGAACAAAGCAATTTTTTTTGTTTAAACCAAACCGCCCCCCCCCCCAAAAAAAAAAAAACTGACAGCAGGCGTCTCTTGATGGCAAAACGGATCTGTAATTTTTTTTATACCCCCTTGTTCTTACCAAAGAGACAACAGAAACGTGACGGACAGGCTAGGTAACGCGCAGTGCTGCGCAAGTACCGAGGCCGCATTTTGTGCCTTGCCTTACGCACGAGCACGTTATTGCATGCTTTAAATAACTTAAGAAATAAATAATCTCAATGATAATTTGTAAAAAAATATATAAAAATATTTTAGAACGCCTTTATTTTCTCTCATGATCATTGTCTTCTGTTTAATTTTTTTGAACTTTTTTTTTTTACGTTTACCAGTCTTTAGCATTATTACTGCTAAATTCAATATGGCACTCTTGAAAACATGGAGAAATCCCTATACTGAGCCACACATTTATCCAATGAACAACGAACCAACAACCCAGTCGCTGTTTAATCTCTACCCAGTCTCAACTACTGCAGTGGTGGGTGATACCAATGCTTTTGGTACCCACACTATATACAATTTATACTACAGAATATCAATATTTTAACGATACCTTTACGTGATAGGCACATGGGGTTAGGGAATTGTGGATTGGTGTTTATTGTTGTCCGTGAAAGGCTTCAGAAGATTAGGGTGGACAAATGTTGCTATTTCTTTTTTGCTGATATTGAAGTCCCATTGTCAGCCTAAAGACTTGTGTGGAATGCAAGTTATAGATACACGAAGACCCAAAAGTTAGTTTACCGAGACAAAGTGCAACAATTTCTCAATGTTTTGGCAATTTGTTTATAGTTTTTTTAATCGCCCAAGACAACTAATGCATGTGGATGTTAATAATTATTATGTAAATAAATAATAATAATGATGTAATTTCCATATAAACAGGAATACAATGTAAATCCTAATCAGTGTATCAGTAAAACAACCTTTGGGCCACACAGTATGTCCAGACCACGACCTCTTGCACTTGAGCACGTGATCAGTTTAATGAGTTTTCTTCTAAAGGGTTAATTTAGTCCGAATTGTATAACTTTTTGCATTGAACAGGGTTCCGTCGTTTAGATATGATACTCAATATCATCATATCAACCCTGCGGCGTTTATTAAAGAAGCCTGACTGCTGATGAGGCTCGGGAGGCTGAAACTGGTCCATGGTCTGCTTGCAGAATTAACCTCATGCTGCTGGATTTTGGTCTGCAAAGTCAGGAGACTGATGGCCTCAATATATATTTTACTTGCATGTGGAGGCCTACTCCTAATAAAGACCCTGACTAATATATTGAACGAATTTAAACAACGAGCTCTCTGCTAGGATAGCCTAAGGGCAGTCTGTCGTCTTTCCTGTTGTGGCCACAGATTTTGCAGCACACCGCTGTTGATGCCCTGGCTCCACAGCAACTCTTGGACACAACCGTTCATTGTGTGCATCCTAACATTCAGAGGCCTTCAGGGGTTTAAAGTTCATGGTTATGGATTGAACTAAAGGTCAAATGTAAGGTGAGCGATAGGATTTAGTGTAAAGGGGTTCGCATTATTACGTGGAGATGTGGAGGGTTTGAGATCAAAAGTAGCGTTATGTTTATTTTAACATAATCTGTAATGTATAAATTTCGTTGGGTATCGAGAACAATTGCCAAAGATCGATCCACAGATCGATCGATCTTGTAGCAGTATTAGAATATTGATAATTTGAGTTAATAGACACAGCCATAGTATAAATCCTAATTTACAAAAAGCCCTCTGTACCTAGGGCAAAAAAAAACAAACACCAGCACTCTCTCCCTCACAGCTAAATATTTTGTATATTCATTTAATTTCTGTAAACGTCTGTCTGCAATTAATGACTATTCCTGCACAAGATCCTGCACGCGTGTCTTTGCACATATATATGTATATTAGCTTCGAAATGTTTGGATAAAAAAGTAATACCTTAATACAGTGCCACAACTTTCTAAAACTACACAAACACTTCAACAAAGACACAACTACCGTATTTATCCGGATTATAAGACGTAAGTTCTGCCCGTGTTTTACTTTCCGGAGCGTTTTATAGTCCGGGAAAATACGGCAATCGTAGATATTGAGTGAAAAAACAAGCGTGAAAATTGTGTCGGCAGTACAAGAACGTCTCCCCAAATGATATTTGCTCTTCTTTATTATGCGATGCCACAGTCCTTACGGCAAATTGAACACAAACAAACAAAAACTATCACCCGAGGAGGTATTTTTTTGCCTTCGTGCCAGAATGCTTATCACATCCATTTACAAAGGAGGTGCAGCCAGCCACCTGTGATTTCGCTACTGCGTGGGGGGGGGGTTCTGCGTTTGTGCCGTGTCGCTCTCCCAACGCGTTTCCGGGCTCCGCCGCGTGCTGTTCGGCACGATGTCCGACGTTTCGCTCCATACGTGTTGAGAGCTTCTTGAGGATACCCCCGACGACGTTCTTGAATATTTTCCCGAATAAGTTTGCAAAGAAGCTCCCAGCGCGGCGGGGCAAAATGTCAAATGTCGCGCTAACAACGGCAGGGCTCTACTTGGGAACGACTCGGCGAGCACCCAGTTTGCGAACCGAGGCAGCACCCATCCTGGTGGCCGTGGCAACGCAGCATGGATCTGAAGGACCAGGGTAAGATTCAAATGTGATCCTATTCTGGCTCTGACGGCTCCGACCCATTTCCTCCTTCGAAAAGGCGATGAAGCCTATTTGTGGAATGATTGATCACATTACACGTAGCCGTTCAGAAATTAAAAAAAGATTTTACCCAAATATTTCAAAGCATATGTGTGTGAACATAGGGACATGTATATAAAGACGACGTCATTCCTCTTGCTGTTTATTCTTCCGTTTTACCCTGTTGCAATTTCCCTGCTAAAAAAGAAGGGAGGCCCCACACTGTGGCTCAACAGACAACATAAATTGTAAACCAAACACAATTTTTTTTCTTCTCTCGGGCAAATCGTTTGCTGAAGGAAATCGAGTACAGCACTGCACACATTTCTGAGGCTCACAAAAGCGTAATTTTTTTTTAGGACTCAACCAAGAACACAAGGAGACAGGGAGGGCATGAGGCACCGGGCGCGCAACCTAAAAACAAACACGCGCCATCCACCTGCAATATTACGGTCGCGAGAGATCTCGCCATCTCGGGATACAAATTTTCGATTTTCTGGGAGATCCCACAATTTCAAGACATCCCGACGATTCGAGAAAATCGCGGAGATTTGAGTCGAGATTCTACGATGTTTGAGATTCCACCACAATTATGGGAAAGTCCTATGACAGAGATAAACATATCTACATCTCACAACTTTGACAGAGATCCAACAGTTACGAAGTGTCCCATAACGTTGATGGTGATATCGTTGCTAATTCCACGAAACAAAGTGAAATGCTGGGATATAAATAAAAATCTCTAATTTTAAGAGTTTACAATATTAATAAATCAGATTATTATTGGTCGGAATCCCACAACAAATTGTGCAATATTAAAGCATCCCGTAAAATTGGATACTACACAATTTCTGAAAATCCCCAAGGGTAAAAAAAAAACATCCCCCGTTTTAATGAAATGTGATTCCATTTATTTTGATAGTCTTATCAAAACAAAATGAACGAAATTAAAATCTATTTTGCACGTAAAAAAACACACACCATCGTTTTAAACAAACAAAAAAATAGATACCCCGTTATTTTAGGGCGATTTAGATTTGTTTAGTTTGATTTAAATAAAATTAGAAAAAAACACGTGGAGAAATCTGCACAATATCAGGGCGAGAAATTTTTGCGCACGATTGTAACTGCGATCCCACAATCTCGGGGTCACACTTGGCGACTTGCACTACGAGGAAGCCCGCGGGTGCCCTAATGGCACTATTGTAAACACACCTGGGGCGTGAGCTCCTAGACGGGATACGAGAATGCACCTCAAAAACCGCACAGCAAACAAAGGACAAGAAAAAACACGCACACACATCACCGCGCGTAAAGGTGGCCAATACGTTACTTAAGCGGAAAAACCGTTAACAATAAACCAAACTAAAAACGAACAAAAAAAAATGTATATTATGCATCTATATATAATTCAACTTTGAGACGGTAACACCTAAAACAAACTTCTCTCAAAAGAAAATGAATACTTTTTTACTTCCTTAAACGCACATCAAAAAAAAAGAACAAGAGCTCTTTAAAAAATAAAAAAACACCAACAAGAAGAGATAGCGAGAGTGCGGCCATGTCAAAAGTGTTATACTCGTTAAGTAGTTAAAGCCCCGTTATTGTTAATGAGCTATGCTGGCAGTTACCAAGCACAGGAAACAAAGAGGAGGAGGAGGAGGGGTAAAGGTGGACGTGGAAACCCTCCGGCCACAAGGGAGATGGAAGTGCGACGGGGAGATTGGGAGGAGCAACGGAGGACAGCCCGGAGGATATAGGGAGAGAGATCCGGTGATGGGAAGACAGCAAGATGAAGAGAGAGAGAGTGTGGAAGAGCGAAAGATTGGAGAGAGGGAAGAGATGCAGAAAGGGAAGACTAAAAGGGGATAAAGATGGTGCGTGGGATGAGTCGAACATGGATCAAGGTAAAAACGAGAGATGCTGAGAGGGAAGGAGGGATGGAGGAGTGAAATCGAGAGTGGGAATTAGCGATCGGCAGGATGGACCAGGTGATGGCGAGACAGAGTGAGGGCGGAGAGGAGTTGGAGGGAGGGAGACGACCCTTCAGTAAGGCTTGCCGTCGCTCTTGTTGCGCTTGAGCTGCACCTTGAGACGCTTCATGCCGATCTGGAAGCCGTTCATGGCCTGGATCGCGGCCTGGGCTGACACCGGGTTATCATAGCTCACGAAACCTGCACGGCCAGGGAAGACAGGTGACAGGGACGAACACGAGTGATCAGCAAATGAGCGAGAGGCAGAGAGAGAAGAAGGCTTTCGAGAGACCCTGCAATTGCTTCCTCGTGCCACTGAGAGTCAAAAATACCTCACTTGAGGGAGCTCTTGTTGACACAAGAGAGCCCATTTTATTTGGCAGTCTCTTCGGGAAACATTTCTTAGTTCTAGATTTGAAGCTTTCGTGACTGCAAGGATTCATACTCTTTGGTTTTTTCGGTAAAATCACGTAGGTAAAATAAAATAAATGAAAACAACTAAATTAAATCACGACGTTTCGGTAGGCAACACAAGCTTCCGTCTTCACTTGATACAGCAATTTTGCTGTGACGATTTCCACCTGAAGACGGAAGCTTGTGTTGCCTCCGAAACGTCGTGATTTAATTTAGTTGTTTTCATTTATTTTATTTTACCTACGTGACTTTACCGAAAAAAAACAAAGAGTATTTGTTAGTTCCTTGTGTTCTTCCGACTTTCACCGACCCATGGCTTGATGTGAACACACAGCCAAGCACAGCATTGGACAAAGCAGGTGACCAAATACAACGGGGTCCTTGGCTCAAACTACTATGGTGTCTCCCATCGCAGCTAAACACGAGCCCCTGCGTCATTTCGTACAATTCTTTCAGCAGTCGGCTTACACTCTAACAACCTCGATGCTCCCATAGCCATTTACACCAAAATTGAATCATGCGCTCACTTAAAAGTCTAAAGAACAAATCCAAAGAACGTCCGCATGATGCCAGACCTTCCCAATATAACGTCTGGCAGTAAATATTTCCATCGGGCACACACCCTCACTGTTTTAAAGCCATGCTGGTTTTCCCTTAAGTGTCATTATTTCCGCGAGCAATACCCTGATACACTCCTTCCATTGAATACACGGTGAGCAAAGTCCTCTACAGCCTTCCCACTCTTATCCATCTTCCTTATAGCAGTCCCCTGCTATGGCTTCAACGACATGATGCAGCTCGATCCTGATATGCAATCCTTCCAGCGTATAGTTTTATTCTTTATATCAACATCTCCGTGAACTTTAACTTCTTTAGCAGGTGTCAGCTGTTACACGGAAGCATTGAGCTCTTTCACTCCCTTTGCCAGCTCTTCAGCATTCTCCGCCCGTTGCAAATGACTCTTCACCAGTGGGCCTGCCATCGCTCAGCGGACTTCTCTGCTTCCCGTCGTTTCTAACCCGCTTGAGAGTCGGCTGCACCAGCTCCGCCAACCCTCCAAGACGTCTTCCTCTCGTGACTGTTCCGTCGCTCATTTTCCTTCTGCTGGATGAAGTCCTTCCCACGCCGCGTCGGTTATGGCGGTTGTTTGACCATACTTCACCCACCGCTGGTCAATGCAGGCTGCCGAAGTGGGTCCCAGGACCGGCTCAAGATATCACTCAGCACCGACGTTAGCCCTGGCTGGGCTCGTAGTGCAGTGCGCTAATCACAGCGCCATCGCTCCACCGCTCCCCGTGGCATTTGATCCCACTTAAGACTTGGTGCCTTCTTGTCCGGTGACATCTCCTGAAAGTAGTTGAGCATGATGGCTGTGCAGTGACAACCGACACAGCAGTTTTCAACAATAGGAGTCTTTATTTCCTTAGGCACGGTCTTCAAGGATTCCCTTCTCTCCATGCGTCCCGAACGCTCTTGCTTCTATCGCTTCCCATTTATACACTGCTCAAGCACCGCTTTCCCTCCAGCCAATCAAATTCCACTTTTCCTAACGGATTCCAACCGTCCTCCCTGTCAATTAGCCTCCGTTTCCCGCTCTTTCCATTTGTATTTCTCCTCAAATCCCTTCAATTCCCTGCCTCTAACCAATCCCCTTTCAGGCCCGTTGAGTACCAATCAGAGGGCTTGTTTTACTTCCTTACTGTCCGTATCATGCAGGCCGTGTCGATGACGTAGGGTGAGTATTTTCGGTTGTGACTGAATCACTACAGTTGTACATCATATGCAAGAGGTACCGAAATTCTATCACAACTGCCCTCCAGAATAATAATCTTCTGCAGCCTAAGTTGGGTACGAAGGCTGCCACTGCTGCAACAACGCCTAAAAAAATAAAAAACCTCGCTTAACCAAACACACGATTCGGCCAATGGCAGACACAATGTGAGAGGACATCTTACGAAGCAAAGGAGCGAATGAGTGAGAATGAGGACGCGCTGAGAGGACGCGGAAAGAGATTTTGTCTCGTGCGAGGGAGCGAAGTGGGGTGCAGTCCCCTCTTGCCGTCCCCCGAAAGTGCTTTTTATCTACGCTCGCCTGGGCTCGACACAACCGATTGAATTTCACGCAATGAGACATGTGCAGTGAACTGCCCCTCCACCACCACCACTCCATGCCATCGGTTTGTTCAGCTTCTTTTTTTTTATCAAGAAACGCACGAATTTGGCAAGAGATGCGCATATGCGTACAACGTCGAGACGTGCAATCGTAAATTGGGTAATTTTCAGGTGATTTTTTTGTTCGCGCTGGGATGTTTCGGTCAACGTCGGTTACATTCTACGTGCTTGTTTTTTTTAGCCAAGGGAAAAAACCAGAGAGCCCAGCGAAGACACATGCACAAGAGAGGGAGAACACACGTACAAATTCCGCGTAGAAAGGGCACCCAAGGTCAGGAATCAAACCGGCGTTTCACGATGCAAGGGACAGGCGCTGCTGCGGCGCCACCCTGCCGCATCGTCACCTTGGCTCGCCCCTCTCCTTACGAACTGGCGTGGTGTCGAGAGCACCGACCGCTTGGGCTCGCGGCTCACCGAAGCACTTGCTGAGGTTGGTCTGCTTGTCGATGAACACCTTGGCCGAAATGACTGCGCCGAACGGCACGAACATCTGCATGAGGTCCTGGTCTCCAAACTCCTGGGGGAGGTGGTAGATGAACAGGTTCGCTCCCTCGGGGCCTGGCGCGACACAGAGACATACACGCGCAGACACACACGGACACACACGGACACACAAGACGCACGAACATGGACGCACGGACGTGGACAGACGCAAACGCACTTCTGGACGGAGACGCACGGACGCACAACCGATGGGCAAGATGGCTTACAACTCAAGTTAACAGACAACTGGATGCGTACACAGAGGCAAAGACACAATTAGGCGCACGGCGACGACGTGAACAGGAAAATGGACACACAAAGGTCGTAACAGATACACGTGAAACACAAACACATGGGCATAAACACATACACGCTATCTGTACAAAGACGCCTGAAGGCAGATGCGCAACAAAGATGTGTGACAAATGAACCACGCAGACGTCCACAGGCTTGCACGACTGCACATAGACGCGTGGATGCAGACACACGGGCGCAGCGACATGCGGAAGTGAACATGTGTGCAGGTGCATGCGCAAACAGACCCAGTGCAGAAGCATACACACACACACAGCCGCACGTGCGTCCAAGTGCGGTAACGGCACAGCGTCTCGTCACATCTGCCAATCCAGCGGGCTTCGGTCGTCCGCTTGACGCGCGCTTGGGGCTGTGCGCAGCCCGCTTCACCGTGACCAACGGCGTATTTGTGACAGCTCCGGAGAAGCCACGCGACGATGCAGCGGGGCGGGACACTGACGTCGCTAATCAGAAGCCAGGGGCCGCGTTTCCAATTAACAAAAAAAAAATCTTGCATCGGTCACCAGTGCGGCGATGATTTGTGACCAGGTCGCGTTTGAAAAAGAGCTTCATAGCAGCTCTGTGGGCCTTACCTGTGAATGTTTTTTTTTTAGTTTAGTTTTTAATGTGGAGGCTTTTAGTTTCACATTAAACTTGGTTTGTGCCGAATATTGGCAAATATCCAGCTCTGAGACTTAAAATTATTGCCATAACGTTCATGTGAAGAACATGTATGTATATTATTTGGGTCTTTCGGTAAAGTGGCATAGATAGAAAAATAAGAAAAAAATCACGACGTTTCGATCGCAACACAAGCAATCGTCTTCAGGTGACAAAATACAGCAGGAGAACTGCTGAGACAGGAGAAATATGACACGCATGTATGTTGAACTTCTTGCAATGTACATAGCCAAGAGTGCGAATCGGAGATGCGGAAGATCACTCTGTAGTAGGGCAAATAGAAGAGTTCTGCCCCCTACAGCGTCGACCGGAGATCAATTCGACGGTTCTCAGAGGGAGCTATGTGATACTCGCTTCCGCGGGTCGCTCTCAAACACAGAGGGTTGTGCACACTGCTCTTGCCGGCGGAGTCGACCGGATACTCGTCTCCTGATGGCGTGATCACAATAAAAATGAGCAACGTGCATTTGACACAAAAAAAGGAAAGAGCCCCTACCCTCCTTCTGGCTGCCCGCCACTCCCTGGCTCTGCACCAGGTTGTGGCTGTAGAGGCCGGGCAAAGCAGAGGCGGCGTACTGCTGAATGCTGGAGTACGCCTGGTTCAGTGCATCCATACCGCCTCCACCGCCACCGCCTCCTCCCCCTCCACCGGCACCGCCCGTGCCATTGGAGAGACCCGAGCCCCCCAGGCCGCCATTGAGCGAGCCCATACCTAAGGGCATTTGATAATCAACAGCATCATCATCATAATCACCACCGCCGCGTTATACGTACGTAGACCTCCCAGACAGTACATCTCGGGGCGCTCTACGGCAGGGGACAACCCCTCTCTCCCCCCCCCCCCCCCGTGGCAGCTGTTCATTTGCGGCACCAGGTGAACACAGCGCCGGCCCTGCAAGTGGGCATTAGTCTGCCGGTAGCGGGGGGGGGGGGGGGCATTGGTGCTGTTTTGTTTGGATTTCCCCACTTGTGTAATTTTTTTTCAAATGCGGACCGTGACGTCGGCACACGCGGCCAACTATCTCGTGAATAACAAAAACACGGGACGTTAAACGTCCACTGCGAAGCAGTCTGCGCGTATATTCACGTTAAGCAGACCCGGCGGTATTAACCAATGGGTGGCCACTGGGCTCGAACCGCGACCCTTTGCAACTAGCGGCAAACGCGCTGCCGCTGGGCCACGTCCCCTTAACGACGCGCGTGGGGCTTAGCGAAGTACAATGCAAATGGAAAGACAACTGCGTGTTAGTCGCCTCGATTATTAACGGCGTATCGGTTCACGGCAAACAACAAAAAATCTGGTAAGCAACGGCAACTCCTGTAGGAGTGAAACAAATAAAAAAAAAACTCATTTAATTAAACCTCTCAGATCGAAAGATTTTCAATCACGGGGGTTCCAATTCTTCACCCCCCCCGCCCCCCCCCCCGCCCCCCCGCCATGCGCCGCGGTACCTCACTTACATGCAACAGCGCCCCACCATGCACCACTCGTCGTGTTATCTGGGGGTAAACGGGGGGGAGGGGGGAGGGGGTTTCTCACCTTGCGAGTGGAGGTGAAAGGACTCCAGTGCAGCTGTGGGTTAGTATCGAGGATGTGCGTTAGTATTGAACCTTCACGGATGCCCCACCCTCTGCAGCTGTGCGCGCACGTTGTGTACGCACATGTTACAGCCCTGCCGGTCAATCCACTGCTGGACGAGGGCCTCCCCACGCCGTGCGGGTCCGCGGGGGTTAGTTTACCGTAACCCGAGCAACGCTGGACATTGCCGGTTGGGAAAGACGGGCAGCATTGGACGTGGCGGTGTAGAGGTAGAGTAACAGCAGCGGATTTTGCCGCACTGCCCTCTGCTGCCCACCACGCTGCCCCGCAGCAGCCTATAGCAACCCGTTATACAGAGTGGTCGTCCATCCAAGCACTATCCAGGCTCGACCCGACTTAGCTTCTGAGATCGGGCAAGACGAGGCACATTGAGGGCGATTTCATAGGAGGCAGTTGTCGGGGGCACTAACGTCGCGTAAATGAATCGTCGAGGGGAGGTTGGTGTCCCTGATATCACTTGGTCGCTCCTCTGTCTCTACCCGTTGTGGTCCGGGGCCGCGAATGGTGTCCCCAAAAGCCATGCTTTCCCCCTCTAGAAAACATTTAACGATGCCTAAAACTCACATTGGACAGCCTGGAGCACACGGCCTGTGTACGCATTAGAGGGCGCGATGATGCGCCAATCAGATTTTTAAAAACCTTCATATATTGTTAAAGCGTGCGATACAGGCATCCGATTGCGTTCGTGAGCGTCAACGTTTTCAGAAATTGACTACGATGAGAAAGAGAAGAAAGGAAAAAAAAAACAATCGGCTCTCCGATGGAATCGCGACCCCCGAATTGCGACAGCCAAAACCGACTCGTCACAGCCCCGGTGCACGTGGCAAGACGAGCCACGTGCGTGTCTCCCTCACGCGAGGGCCATTATCACAACGCTCTCTTGATTGCAACGCACGCACGCACGTACGTACGTACTCTGGACTCCTTTCGCGCCGTACATAGCCAAGCGTGCTAATCGGAGGTGCGCAAAAAATTTCCGATTGCCGTATATACGTACGGCCTTGGCCAGAGAGCGAAATCGTCGACGGCGTGGGGCGCGTTGTGCGCGGGGGGGGGGGGGGGGGGGGGTTGATATCGACGGCGCAGAGGCTGCCAGGCAAAAGCAACCGTCCCAACACCAGTGGCTCCATCAGCGGCGCCACGATGCACACGACGCTGTGCGTCGTCAATTTGTGTACGTGAACCATCGCCTGGGCCTCCTCTTTGCGTCGACTCGACCTAAAATGATTGCCCGGCGGAGCGTGGCCCATTGTCGCCAGCACCACCAGGGAGACAGGGGAGCACGCAGTTTGCGGACTGAAATGAGTCGATCGCTCCCGGCACTTGCCGCCACAGCTGAAGAGGCCAAATTTGCGGGAGGGGACACGGGGTGATCTCTGTGCGCTAATGGACGCGCCGGCAAATGCTGTGGCCCTGTGGCTGCAGCGGCAAGGAACAAAATGCGTATTGTGTGCAGGGGGCTTCATTTCTCACTCGGTATTTTACGGGTCACCGGTAAACCGGGTGAAGTAGGCACGTGACGGGAGAGATATAGCTGTAGCGAGAGAGGGATGTGATGGATGTGGCGTGACTGGCGTGGAAATATTTTTAAGTGTCGGTGACCCGGATAGATCCCGGATCGTAAGCACTCATTACGGTTTCACGAGCCCAGATCGAGTCTTTCACTTCCCCCGGGTAGCACCTGAGGTGGTATGACTTGTGATTCCAAGTTCGCTCTTTATTAGGATTGTAAATCAATTGGTACGACTAAAGTTTTGCAACCTTATGCGGTGCGGATTTCTGCGCCAGCCCATGGATGACGAATGTGAAACAGGGGGCTGCTGTCTCATCACATCAGTGGCGGTTGTCAACGGCGTCTGGGAGGGAAGGGGCTTTGTCATGAGTGGCATCGACTGTGAGGGCCTGGCCTGGTTCCGTCCTCTGCCTAAAATCGCCCCCCCCGCCCCCCCCCCCGCCCGATTTACCTGCCAGAGCGCCCATGGTGCTGAGCGCCGAGTTGCCCCCAAGGCCCTGCAGCCCGGCCAGCGAGCCCATGGAGCCGACACCGGAGCTGGAGGAGCTGGAGGAGCTGCCACCTGGAGCGCGTGACCCGTGACCCCCCCCCACACACCCCCATCGTCGGAACAGCCGTGCACACGCACCGACACACGCACCGACACACACACACACACACGCACCGACAAACACACACACGCACCGACACACACGCACCGACACACACACGCACACACACACACCTCCGATTAGCGCGGTTGGCTACGCACGGTGCGAAAGAAGTTCAACGTACATACACACATGCCACCGTGCATGTCTCCGCGTGTACGACCAATTGCGCGTATCCATGTGCTCCTAAATGGGTGCGTCCTCCTCATGAGTGTGCCCACTATGTACATGGGGAGCGGCGGTGCAGTGGTTGGCGCACTGTGCTACGACCACGGCCATTCAACGCACGTACATGCATATGTACAGAGCGCACCCTCTGATGAAACTTGGTCGACCAGGTTGATTGTTGGTTCGGCACGATGATGAAAAAATAAGAATAGGCTTTAACCCTTTCTGACAATAACGCGGGTTGTTGAGGTGTTCAAACATCGAGTCTGCATCAACAACACGTACTTGTGGCAAAACATGCAAAACAAACGCACTCCGATAATGATATTGAATTGTCTTTGAAACTGATTCAGCACTCGCAGATGCACTCCACTGACTTGCGGTTAGTCACCTCCTTATCACACTTCTTTTGCTGCTACTACTCCAGTGACTGTTCCCATGTGCTTCACTCACTCCTTGCTCCACCAATGTTGTGAACTCGGTCTACCAGACTAACTGTTTCGTCTCATTCTTCACACTGTGTTCACCCACTCAACACCCTGCAGGTCACAACAACAACAACAAGGCACTCACTCACCCACCCACTCACCCACCCATCCACCACCACACTGCTTCTGCTTCAACCTTCGCACTGCTCACCACTGGAATTCCCTCGTATCGTCTCCTTACAATAACCTTGCTCAGTTCAAACAACGTGTTTACCTACAGCACCTTCAATCGTGCCGTTTGTTGCTGGATGCTTGGCATTTCGGGATTTTGGATCCTTGCTCAGTAACCGTAAAAGTGCTGCAAGCAATCATCTGTGTGCGGTATATATACACACACACACACACCCCCACCATACAAAGACAAAGATCCCCCGTGTAGCCTTAACATACTGTTGGGGCAAGTGCTGTTGGCAAGCACCTATGAAGGCCATTACATACTACTACACACACACACACAAACCAATGGAAACGAACTACATTAAATGTTGTAACAACTTAACCAAGGCAAGGTGTTCACAGTGCCCGTTTGGCGAGGGACCCGTTAACGCCAGGTATATGGCGATCACAGGAGCCGGCAGTGGCGACGCTGCGTGGCAGGGCACACCGCACCGAGCGCTCGTTTTAATCTAGGCCGATGGGGAACAGCCAGCCAGGCCAGTTTCACACATCACTCGCCCCCAGTGTTGCGCTTGAGCAGAAATAATCCCAGGTCAAGGAGCTCATCTCGGGGACGAATGAGATGTCTATGCCATTGCTCCGCACACAAAAGTCACAAACGCGGGGTGTGAGTGTGCATGGGCCAAAAAAGTAATGAAAAATAAAAAGTTCGGACGTACAGGCTTGCTGGGGCGATTGCCGTATAAAGGCCACCACACAGCACAACGGTGGGACGGTGCTGACCAGCGCTACCTTAAGCCGTTGTTTGTCCCCACCACTGTGAATTTTGACACTTCATCAGCGACTCATTTCAAACCGAGTCGGTTCCAATTGGGGGAAGGTATTGCATGCGGCAATGTTCGTAAACCCTGGTCTCTGTCAATACAGCGCAGTGCATGAACTGCCGTGTCACCTCCCATCAAGCTTGCACACACACACACAAACACACACACACACGTAAAAAAGTCAGTTTCCCCGTATAGCCTGTAACAGGCTGTTGGGGCAAGTGCTGTTAGCGAGCACCTATGAAGGCCGGCACAGCACACGAGGAGGTGGGTGGCCAGCACTGTGCCCGAGCGCCTTTGTCTCCCTCGTGGCGATGTTTACACATCGCACCAGGTACTCATTTGAGGCCGAGTCGACCAAGGGGATGCCCAGGACCGGTTCAGATAATCGTCACCGGCATCGGCCGTGAGCGGGACAGGAGCCGGGTTCGTAGCGCAGCGTAGCGCTACCCACTACACTACCGCTCCCATATGCACACAGGCACGCGGAAGGTCAAAGACACCCCCACTTCCTTGGCGCATACACACAAAAGGACAGACGCATTACCAACGAAACAAAAAAAAGCAGGGCACACGCGGGGGGGGGGGGGGGGTTGGTTGGCCGGGGGGGGTGGTACACTGTTGAAAATATTCACTCACAATCAAAGGACTCGCTCACGCAGAATTTATGCATCCATAGCCATCGAGCCGAGCGCCGGGGCTTCTGAGCTGTGCGCACCACCGCCGCCAGCGCGTCGTGCCAATCCCTACTGCACTGTGCCAGTCTCCCGGTGTCGCATCCATCTCACTGCGGTCCCCGCAGTGTCACTGCTGCCTCAGTGTTCCCGGAGCAAACCACCGCTGTCGGACTCGTCTCACCGGGACCCACTGGTGCTGAGTGGGGGGCAGATCTGGGCCCAATTACAATTATATTTAGGTTCAGCATTGCGAGCCGAAATTATGATTGCCGTACATGTGCGGTACATAGATATTACACTTGCGTACAGAGATATGAGTCCATAATTCAGGGTGCTTCAAACAAATTTGAACACTTAAATGGGGCGATCGTTTTTAATGGAAAAAGAACGCATAATACCCTGTAACTTATTCTTGGTTCTTTCGGTAAAGTCACGTAGAAGGGAAACTTTACCGAAAGAACCAAGAATATGAATCCCTGCAGTCACGAAAGCTTTAAATCAAAATTTTACACTGCAACTTGATAACAAAGGTATGTTAATAGCTTAAAGAAATCAAAGAGTCTCCACTTGTTCGCCATCATTGTCAACACGTTGCCTGGAATCTTCTCCAGGTGGTCTCCAGAGCCCAGAGGCTTCATTTCTCTTGGTATTGTTGCAAATGCTCAGACGTGTCAAATCTTTTTTTTAAGCATCCGGTATGCTGAGTGCGTTTCTTACCGGCACCTCCGAGAGCGCCGAGGCCACCCGTGGACGAGCCGAGCCCGCCGCCCGAGGACCCCGAGCCGGGAGACTGTGACGCAGCTGCTGCTGCCAAAGCCAAGAGGTTCTGCAGCTGAATGGCGTTGAGACCTTAGTGCAGAGACAAAGATGCCCCCGTATGGCCTGAGCAGACTGTTGGGGCTGTCGCTGTTGGAGAGCACCTATGAAGGCTGGCACGGCAACACGAGGGGGCGGGTGGCCGGCACCACGCTCGACCGCCTTTGTCTCCCAAGTGCTGATGTTTACACACCGCACCAGGTACTTGTTTTGAGGCTGAGTCGACCTAGGGAAGACCCAGGACGAATACAGATAATCGTCACCGTTGTTGGTCGTGAGCGGGAATCGAACTCTGGTCATCGGGTTCGTAGCGCAGCGCGCTAACCGTTACACTACCGCTCCCCACAAGACTTTAGTGCGCACACAAACACACGGATCGCTCATGTAATGGTTGAGAATGTTGCGGCAAGTTTTAGTATGGCACTCAATAGGGATGAAGTATAAGCCAGAACCATGCTATAATTTTAGCTGGGTCTGTCTGGGTCAGCGACCCGGAAAATATTTCTGCAACCGGCACACCACAAATCAGCATACCTCTCGCTCGGGCTGCGGTTCCGAGATACACACACACATATTCACACGTAGAGATGCGCGCACAGATGCCGATACACAAACACACAGCGACCCGGAAAATATTCAGTGAGAAACATGGGCAGAGTCGTGCATGCCTGACTGGCTTTACTGGCTATGATGATGTTTACTGGGTATTCAATTTCGGCCGAGGTGACGTATTCGAGGCTGAGATCGGGTTCAGATACCCATTTGCCAGTGGTGTTGTGCAAGGCCATGTATGATTTCAAGGATCACAAGACGGGATCGCGTCAGAAATGAAGACATGAGGGAGAAGGGCGAGAGAGCTGTATTTTCTCACGCAATCTAACGGGACGTTGACTCCTCAGATGGCGACGGTGTGAGAAGCGAGGGACACCACCGGGAGAATAAAGATCACGAACGAGGGGGCACTCGGGTGGAGACAGAGAGGCGGACAAAGACAACGTGAGGTTCGAAACTGTGAACCAGAATGTGAAGGCATGTGGAATGGACGTGGAAATGGCCCAGGACAGGAGTGAGTAGACAGAGAAAGGAAGACCCCCCCCCCCCAAGAGTGGGGATGGATGCCAGGTGAAAAAAAAACGAAGTTAGCTCTACACCCTAAACGTCAACATGCATAATGGGCGGGGGGGGGGGGGGGCGATGGATTGGTCGTTCGGTTGTTGGTGTGACGCGCTTTGGATCTAGCCGACCGGTGACAGAATCCCGGCCATGGGCTAACATCGGTGGCGAGTGATATCTGAACCGATCCTGGGCCCTCCGCCTTCGCCAACCTGCACTGGCCAGAGCAGTGAGGTCAAACAGACCCTCATCAACAACACACGGCATTGTGCAGGGAATCTCATTGACAATTTTCTTGTATTTAAAAAAAAAACTAAAATATTACCACCGTCGAACCTCGCTTATCAACCGATACACTCAACTGCGATGCGAGACGTCCCTCCAAACGACTCTGCCACCATACCAATATCAACGCGGCCTTCGGACCTGATAACAGCTGGCTCGGTGCTTCTGACAACCGTTGGCATTAGTAATAGATCCCTGCAAGCCGCGAACGCTGCGTCAGTGCTCCAACAGCTTAAGCCTGCGAATGCGCCCATGCTCTTGCATCAATGTATGTATTGTTTACGGCGGCTGGGCAGAGCTTAGCGGTTCGTGCGCTTGATACAGAGCCAGTTTTGCAGAGTCAAACATTTTCATTCCTGATCGCAGCCGCAGGGTTATTTTGGCAGGAGCCGGTATCGTCCCAGCGTGTCGTCCGCTGTATCAGACGGCGTGAAAACAGACCTTCACGTGCTTCAATCCTAGACCAAGTCCCGACTGCAGAAATGAACCTAAATTAGCAACCGCAGTCATCTCGACTTCAGAGGTTGCGATGCAAGCGCATGATCTGCCAAGTTTAATACCGTCTGTTAGTCCCTTTGCTGATCATACGCAGGCCTCCGCGAGCCGTCGCCATCTGACACAGTCACGTGATCTAGAAAACCCGTCGACAAGCTGCACATGCGCTGGTCCCATCACTCCACCTCCGAGGCGGGCAACGAGTCAGATGCCGTCCCTCCTTTGGCTCCCACTCCGTCGACAGTCTTAACCACCAGGCAATCGTCACAGCGACGTGTGTCCCGTCCCAAGCTCACTCACGTTTCTTCGCGGTCGAGGCGATGTCTCTCACTTGGGGCATGTTCTATAATCCACGCGTTATTCCGAGTATGAACGTCTCCGCGTTTCTTTGAATGCTTTTCGGATTTTGTTCTCTGTTTTTTTCTGTACAGTACATGTATAGTAGAACTCCTGCTAGCGCGTCGCGCCTATGAAGGCCGTCACGGCACACGAGGGGGTGGCCGGTCAGCGCCACGCCCGGCCGTCGTTGTACTCAATTGAGGTTGAGTCGACTTACGGAAGGCCTTGAACTCGTTCAGATGATCGTCACTGATGTTGACCGTTAGAAGGAATCGAACCCGGATCGCTGGGTTCGTAACGCAGTGCGGTAACCGCCTGCGCCACCACTCCCCACGACATTTGAGTCTGACACGCCAACACACGTACGTTTGTGGATATGTCAATTACTAAATATCCAAGTGGCTTTTGTGTAAGTTCACACGAGGGCCGAAGCAGGCACTCCGCGGGCTGCAGAAATAGAACGTTGAAATCGTAGACGCCGCCGCAGACCCTGAGGCTCGGGCAAGCTGCTACTGGGCATTTGCTAAGTTTCTGCCCTCGTGCACCAACAGCAGAAGTGAGAGAGACAAAAAAATGGGTCAACGAGCAGTGACAGGGAGTAGATTAAACGGGCAGTGCTGAGTTTCGTACAGTGGAGCAGGTTAGGCACGATTGGAAGCACAGTTCCTGCATCAGCCGGTCAAACGTGCTATAAAAAAAAACCTGCATCTGTGGCATAACCATGCTGCTAATGAGCCTCTGCCATGTCACGTGGCCTCGCAGTGCACCTATCCTGACATCGCTTAAGTATGTATGCATGCTGAACTTATTTCGCACCGTACGTAACCAACCGTGCTAATTGTGTGTGTGTGTGATTCCCCGCTCACCGGCCATCTGCTGGAGACTCCCGTAGGCTCCCAGATTTCCTGTAGCAGCTGCCTGCAGAAGCTGCAGGTAAAGCTGAGTGCGCACAGACAGGGAAGATAGCGGGCGAGACAGCGAAGGGATAAGATGTAGTGACTGGATGCTGGTATTCAGGATTCTGGGAGTGTGTGTGTGTGTGTATGTTGAACTTCCTTTGCACCGTACATAGCCAACCGTGTATATCGGACAACTAAGCACAAAAAGCAGTTCTAAAGAAATTAGTTTTCAAGCTAGATTTAAAATTGCATAGCTCCAGTGGCTTCCCAATATTGGAAGGAAGAGCGTTCCAGACGGCCACAGAAGCGCATCTGAAACCGCGCGATGCGGTGACCGTCTTTGTTCGATGTGTGTGTGTAGTGGTTTCATTTCTGAAACATAGAGACAGACAGAGGTACTCTCTCACAGCATGTACGACCCAGAGCTGTTAAAATAAAACAGACCGGGCATATTACAGGTGTGTTCATTTTACGCAAAAAAACACTACAACTGAAAAATTACACTTGGTTTGCTGCATATGAAGAATCAATGAAAATTTTAGCTGGGTTATAAATAATAACATCCATGAGAGCCTACGAGCTTCAGGGCAGCGATTGACATCAAACGTGTGTGTCCGTAAGTGAACTCAGATTAAAATACTCAATCGGGAAAGGACGTGGCAACGTCGCTGCACAAACACTGCGCGAGACGACATCAGACTGCGTGCAACGTAGCTGCTGTCATCGTGTTCAGCCTTAGCGCTGCAAGAATGGCGAGAACGCCAAAAACATTATCATTGTTACCCAGGCTCAAACCCGGCGTGTTGGCTTCTGAGACGGAAGGATATGGGCAGCAATTACGGTGGGATTTGGCCACAGTCGATTCAAGCGGAGCTCGTCTGACCTCGTCTCCGTCCCGGCGGATTGAAAAATCGCGATGTGGCATTTGGAAGCTCTGATCTCATCTGGCAATGTGAAGCTGTGATTTAAGATTTAATTTTTTTTAATTACAATCTTCCTTGTACATAAACATAGGAAAGTTGGGATGAGGAGCATTGTCGTTGTTTTGGGCATGGAAGAAGCTTCAGCGTGTATTTGTTTATTTATTTATGAGTAAATGTCAAGTCTAAGACTCAATAGAAAACGGCAAGTTGTCCTGTGATGCGAGTCCGTGAAGCGGGAATCCTACACACTCAACCAAATTCGTACAATAAATTAAAATGTATAAATAAGAGGTGACGTTTTGGGCAAATGGCCATTCTTCACAGCACACAGAGAGGCCACTCTGAGCCACCCACCTCCCTTGCCCCCTCCGCGTGCTGCGAAGGAGCATTGTCCCCAAAAAATGTCGCCTAGTGAATACTTTGTCTTTTTTGTAAGGCAGCATTAAATTGACGAATGCGTCGAGTTCTCTGTTCTTCGTCCGTGTGCGCCGCCGCCGCCGCGAGTATCGCCGAATGCATTTGTGTACGCAAATCGGGGTTCGTGGAAACGTTCACCGAAGAGCTCGTGGCAGAGTGTGGCTGTAGAATGGTCCCCGGGGGGGGTTGGGGGGCTATAGGGGTCATGGATTATAGGGTGACAAACAAGACGAGTTTCACTTGGCGCGTTTTAATTTACTTCAAAAGGTCTTAAATCATCAATTGTTTTCAAGTTTAGTGCTACGGCGTTCCAGTATTTCGACAGAGCAGCTGCTGAACCATCATTCTGCCAGTATCACTCTTCAAAGTTGGCACTGCATATAATGACGCACATCTGCACGCGTGTGTCCGTGCACTCCTGCGCGTGCGTGCGTGCGTGCGCACCGAGTGTCCCTGCATGCAAAGCGGCACATCGGTGCACGTACGGACGCCGCGCGTCTGCGTGCCTCGCTCCCTGCACGCAACTTCTTTCTCTTGAGGCCTCTGCCCAATAGTATAGGTCCTCGGCTCAACTCCCTAGATCCTGAACTGATGCCGAGCTCCTCATTTCCAACTTCGTTCCTTTCGAGGAACGTCCGTCCCTCTAGCTTTCACAACTGAGAATGTGCCCCGATCCATGTCCTCCGCATTTTGCCTTTATTTGTTGTAATAGCAAACAAAGTGGATTGAGATACAGTCTCAATGCGACCGCATGTCGACACGCCACGCGCCAGGCTGGGGCGCATTTATTTCAACAAAAGAGGGGCGGCTGCTCACAGGCGGAGGAACAGGGGAGGGCCCTGAGCCTGGAATTGAACAGGCGGCAGGGAGTCGACAAAACAGGGACGGGCTGGCCGCGCGCCCACTCACCGCCAGGTACTGCGGTGCCAGCGCTCCCATGCCGGCCATGCCACCCCAGGCGTTGAGTTGCTGCATCTGCTGCGAGATCTGCTGCTGCAGCCTCTTGTGCTCCTTGTCCTTCTGCGTGTCGGCGAACTTGACGACGAGCGGCGCCGAGCAGCCCTGCGTGGAAGTGGAGGGCCATTACGACGAGGCCGGCGGCAAATGACCAGGCAATGACGTCATTTGCGGGGGGGGGAGGGGGGTGTCGGGGGGAACGTCTCGCGTTGCAGTCGGGCATTTCGGTTGATAAGCGAGATGTGATTATGACAATCATAAATTATTCAATTTATAAATTAATAAAATACGAGAAAATGTACGTGATTCCCAGCACAATAATAATTTGAATCAAACAATTAATTATTCTTAATATTTTATTATTTACAGGCATTTTGTTGATCCGCCGCTGGATGGATGCCTCACCCATGCCGTGTGTTGGTGGTTGGGGTCTGTTTGACCTCACTGCTCTGGTCAGTGAAGGTTGGCGAAGGCGGACGGGCCCAGGATCGGTTCAGATATCGCTCGTCACCGATGTTAGCCTGTGGCCGGGAATCCGTCACGACTAGATTGGCATTCGAAATGCATTTCTACAAAAGGATGCTGCATCCTCGACTGGACTCGGAGAGTGACCAACGCAGGAGTAAGACAACGGTTGCACACAGAAGAAGACCTGATGATGCTGGCCTGGACCGCAGCGGGACACTGGAACGGTGTAGATGAGGTGTGCCTGTAAGGTGCTTTGAAATGCCGAGGCAAGCATCCCTAGAAACGCCAATGCTCCACCTCACCCAATAAGCACGGGCACTATTTAATTAACACGCGACCACCAATGGTGGTTTTCAGTATGCGTATGTACGAAAGGTTGAACTTCTGTCGCACCTTACGTAGCCAAGCATGCTAATCGGAGGTGCGGGAAGCTAAGCAGGAATTTTGGGCCCGTTATACTGCTTGGAAGGGTGGATATACAGTACGTGGTGGGCCGGTGCAGCAAGAGGCATTATTGTACGAGACCATTATTCTCCCACATCTATGCTCCCCACCTTCATCAATCCATAATCGCCAGCATGGCTAAGCGCTGTCAAATAACCCCCACGGTTGTACGACAACAGAGGTTTCACTCAACTTCAAAGAGACAACTACGGCCTTGAAAGTGCCGAGACGTGGCAAGACGTTGAGGGGATGTGGGGAGACTTTGGACGTGCACGGAGGTCCGGTCACTTTTGCAGGAATTGAGGACGCCGAGAGAACTCATGGTGTCGTTTCAGATTTGGAGAACAAACGTGTTTAATAATCATAAAATGTATAATGCGCCAGATTTTCCAGACAAGTCAACAACTCAGAGGCGTGTAGCCAAGGCAGGGCTGCTCGAAAGCCTGACCCAACAGATAGGCCTTTAGATGTTTCTTGAAACTCAGAGTGCATTGATGTTGCCGATGTGCAAAGGGATAAGAGAGTTCCACACCGAGGGGCGACAGCAGAGAACGGACGTGAGGCTGTGACAGTTCGAGACCTTGGTGTCCGAAGCAGATTTTGAGTGACGCTGCGTAGGGTTCTACCGTGAGCCTTCAGTGCAAGGCGAGAGTAACGAGGCAAGGTATGGTGGGGGACCGGTGGTGAAGGCGCGACGACAAAGGCAGGCGATTTTATACTTTTTTTAGCATCGGGAGGTCTTGTGTGCGGTGGCTACGTGTGGAGCGGTCGGGGAGTTTGATTGGGGAAGGATTTGAGGAAGTTTGGCGAGGGCTTAGAGGGTGAAGTAAACAGATTGTCGGGGCGTGATGAGGTCTAGGAATCTGTCAGGGAGGGTTTGTTGACGAGTGCTCTTTGCGGGTTTGGGGAGTGCCGGCGAGGTCACGGTGGTTGATAGCAGGAAATCGGCTGTAGAGCCGTCGCTTTACTCACCTCCATGGTCTGGGATTGGTGCATCGCCTTGATGGCATTCAACGCCATGGCTCTCGTGGAAAACGTTACAAAAGCACAACCTGGACGGACACGAAACAAATAACGACAACAACAGCAGCAATGACAATTTGACAATTACAATGTGGTGGCGTCCTAACTACACCCGCGCCTCAAGACGCTGGACAGATGCAGCGGAACACGTTTTGAGCGCAAACGTCGGCGCGAAAACAACCGCCAGGGACAATGCGAAGACGGAGACCGCCACCGTCGCCGACTTACACACTGCGCTCTTATTTTACAAGAACATGAACCACATCGTCACGATCCGGTTACGTGAAGGTGGTATTTTAGTGGATCGCGCAGAGACTGAGCCGCTGCGTGTGAGGAACCCACGTGCGAGGGCGCGTGACTTTACAAACGATCTCCACGGCTGTCAACCGGAAACCTCGACGCTTGAGAGGCGCCGGTCCGAGGGGGGGAAAGTTCAAGGACGTCTCGAAACTCTCGCTGTCTCTATAAACCCATCACCTGATCTCTAAATCCCTCACCAACAGGTTCCCTCGCCCGGCACGGCTCTATCAAAATTACCTCCGGCCCTTCTCCGGACCGTGTGCCTTGGCGAGGAAGGAGATTGGCAGAGAGGCAAAAACACGAATCTACGCACTGCCCCCCTCCCGGCGTCGTGCGGCATAACCTGCCGCCAACACTCCGCTTTCCCGGAGTCCGGTGCAAAAAAATAATCGCTGCCCTCCGCCGAAGCGAAGAAGCCGACTCTGCGGTGTCACCTGACACGAGCGAGCTGCTACCTCTCCTGACGCCGTCCTCGCTCAGAGGAGCGCTCGCCTGAGTCCAGATACCCCCCCACGCCCCCCCCCCCCCACGCCCCCTGCTTAAACCAATCCAGCATCTCGTGGCCTATTCTGGCAATGCGATGGGCTGCCTGACAAAACATTTTGCCTCTGTGCCTCAGCTGCGCAAGCAGCACGCCTCCCACACGAGCAACCCCGGTGCCTTGGGGAGGGGAAGTCACTATTCTTTGGGTCTTTCGGTAAAGTCACGTAGATAAGTTCAAAGAAAATAACAAAAAATAACAAAAAAAAACTACGACGTTTCGATCGCAACACAAGCCTTCGTCAGCGGTCGTCATCAGGAGAGATCAGGAGAAATGACGACCGCTTGTGTTGCGATCGAAACGTCGTAGTTTCTTGTAATTTTTTTGGTTATTTTCTTTGAACCTATCTACGTGACTTTACCGAAAGACCCAAAGAATACAAATTCCTGCAGTCACTAAAGCTTTAAGTCAAGGGGAAGTCACCGTTTACCGATGCGACCGCAGTGGCGTTGTTGAAGCGCGCCGACCCTTCCAGTGCGCCCAGAAACGTCCGGAGCTCCTCGCCGAATTACTTCTGAGCTCGAGGAAGTTTACACTTGGCCACAAAAATCTGCACGGAAGCATTGACCCTGATCTGTCAATCAAAGTAAATGATCCCCCCCCCACTCACTCACCCACCTAGCACCACTGGCTGACGTTGCTCTCTGTTCCACGGTTGTAATAACATTTTAGATTGCCCCACCGGCACCAAAAGTCCCTCTTTGTCTGCACTCGAGAGAATCGATGCCCTCAGGGGGGATCTCCCCCCATTTTATTGTGTCAACTGCTGCAATAAACACCGCTGAAGCGCGCTGACGAAACACACTTGGGATTTGTAGAGCGTCGAAATGTAACCGTTGCCTCAAGAGACTCAGCGTACGCAACGGTGGCAACTGGGCACCCTGGTGAAAGGAGGTCATGTCTACTTTTTTAGTTTTCTCAAGGGAAACGGGCGGGCGGTCACAGGCAGCGGAAAAATAGGAATCTCCTGAGCCTGGACTTGAACAGGGGCAGAGAGCTGTACTATGGAAGTAAAGTGAAAGGGGAAGGCCCTTGGCCTGGAGCTGAACAGGGTGCAGGAGTCGGCTGGGAGAAAGGGGAGTCTCAGAGCCCCAGGAGCAGTGGAGGAGAACGAGTGACCTCCCACTCAGCCAACATCACTTGCCGTTGATAATATTGGTGGCCGAGAATCGAATTGAGCTCGCCGGGAGCTGTAGCTCAGTGCGCCAACCACCACTCTATAGGTACGGTGGTACACACACACGCGTGCAGACTAGAATGTCTGAAAAAAGTAATCTTTTGTGTTAATAGATTTCCATCCCACGTCTATTTCTATGCCGCTCTTCAGCAGTATGGAGTTCTCCCCCCGTCCCTTCTCACCTCGATGAGACGAACTGTATCCCAATTTCTTTCAATAAGATGGCAATGGCTTGGAGAGGTATTCATCCGGCAGTGGATTGATCATGTATGATGATGATTTTTAGACAATAAATTGGTGCTATAAATTATCATGAATAATAAAGCCATGTGTTCTCAGTCACTTAAAATAGCTTGGAAAGACCTACATCCAGCAGTGGATTGAACATGGCCAAAGATGATGATGATGATGACTTTTGTCATAAACGAGTGCTCTGCTTGATCAGGAATAATGTGATTCTGTGTTTAACACCGTCACTTACAATCAGTTGTTTACCGTACGAAGTGTATGTAAATGAACTTGACGAAGTTTCTAAAAAAAATGTAATCAAATTGTCGGAAGTTGGCAGTAATTACCGGAAATTTATCATTCCAGGTGTGTGCGCGCGATATGTCTTAATTAGCGCATAATCTGGATTCAACGCATCACACAAACCGCATTTGCCTTCATGCACCAGATGTTACTAGGCAATACAATTGATGAAATATGATGCAACCCCCCCCCCCCCACATCAAAATAACTTTTAAACCAAGATGTAATTAAAAAAACGAAATTTAAATAAAACATTAATTAACCCTTCTGAGCCATATTGACACATTTAGGCAAAACTTCCACCATGCGATGCTAAACAACGCTACAAAGCAATAATAACGCAGCAAAAAAATATGTAAATTGTGTAATTAAATTCCAATTTCGAGTCATATTTTTAACCACTAATGAACTGTGAATGTAAGCACTTTCAAATATCATTTGCCCGCAACTGTAGAAGTGAACAAGACTGTAGTTTTTTTTTAACAAAAGCAATCTGATGTAACCCTCAGGCACGATTGCGTTTTAAAGCTAAACGAACATCGACGATTATCTCCAATGTCGGCAACAGGTTCTGGAATTTAAATTTAAGATATATTGGCCAGGTGTAGAAAAGGCCCGTACTGTGTTTCGCAAATTCATAGTGACAAACCCTCGAATGTTTCTTGTTTCTCCCAGGGTCCTTGGGCCTCCTTTTACCAACCCGCATTGTGGTGAAGTATGGTCAAGGAACCCAAACCCTTGCCCTCCACCATCCTAACGGACCGAGCGTGGGGAGGCCTTCATCCAGTAGTGCCTTGACAAAGCCCTTTAAACTGCGTTCTATGCTATCCTCCTCACTACGAAATAAATAAATGAATACAAATAAAGCATTTTGGGTAATAAAGCATTTTGGGTAATGCAGCATTGGCAGTGGCGCACAAGCACAAATAACAATAGCAACAAAATCAGCGCATCCGTTGATAACGCTGCCTTAAAAGAAAAATATAATAGGCGATGTTTTGGGGCAATGGCCTTTTTTCATAGAACATGAAATACTCTCGCGGTCTTTATGTACGATGAAGAACGCCCATTTCCTGAAACGGTGTCTATTATAGATATTTTTTATATGCGTAATGTTTTTTTAAAAATATATTTTTTACCTTTCAAAGGCTGTGTTATTGATATGTGTTTAAAAATAAATATTCTCAAACGATTTCTGAACCAAAAGGCCTTAACTTCAATGAAATACAAACAAATCACGATTAACAATGCCTCGCTGGTTCTCCGGGAAAATAAAAAAAAATCGATTCACGCAAACAAAAACTCTTGAGAAAAGTAAACTTCTGAGCTGGCCGGGCGGCTATGAGGTCAGACAGAGCACTCAGTCGGCAGCACGCAAATTCCCCGTGTGTGAATGTGGGTAGCTCCCCCCTTTAATTAGCCTCAGTACACAAGTCAGTACGCTCTCAGCTCAGTCACCAAGATGGAACGTACTCATGATGGAAGCTCAAGAAACTGCTCCTGATGCGGTTGCTGTCTGGCTTGGCCACCTGAATGTGAAATTGTCGTTGTTGTTCTCCATCCACATCGGCCGTACGAAAGAAGAAGAATTGTCCGGTAACACCCCGAATTACATCTCCTTTCACGTCGTTTCCCAAAGACGTCGATACTTTATTAACACTGCGACCCTATTTGCGTCGCATCAGCCCGCACGCTCACGTCGCTGACGGCATCATCACCCGTCGTTTCTCGTTATCCGTCGCCTCTCAGCCTTCGCCTCCGCCACCTGCCCTGTAAATCGCTTGGATTGACGTCGTTTCGATATTCGTCGTCGCACCTTTCAGGAGCGCATCCCCCCGACGTAAACCGGGATATCGCTGTACTACATTTGGTTTGTGGCTACATTCTATACCTGAGAATTAATTATAAGGGGTTGACTGTCACGCAACAAACATCTCATTCTAGAGTGTGTGGGAAAGTCCGACGCCGAATGTGCATGCGATTGAAAATACCCATGGAAGGATTTTGGTGGAGAAGTTTTGTGAAAGATCTCTTGCGCGACCGTTCTCTGACACAAATTAGTTCACACATGCCATACAGATGAATTATAAGGCCTATACTGCACTGACGAGGCCTAAAAAGTTCAACGTAGTGCGCAATTATATTGACAAACAATGCAAATGTGCAGCGCTGCGATTGCTTGCTCACACCACTGCTAGCGGAAGGGCCTCCTCTAGAGTGAGCTCTATAGTCGTTGGCCTACTCTTCCACGCTGACACGATAGCTATCTTGGAAGAGGAGATGGGAAGGCCACACTTTACCATTCTATATGCAACCAGCCAATCGAGTGACTGTGGTGGGGTGGGGGAGATTTAAGAGACGTACCCGTTGTTGTTGTTGTTTTAACTACCACGCCGAGGGGGAACAATTTCAAACGGTTGACCTTTGGAGGCCCAGAGGTCGCGGTAACGTCCTATCACGGACAGTGACTTACCAGTGACTTAGTGATGCAAAATATATACACACGCCCCCCCGTTTCAAACATTCCAAGGCAGAAAATCTCTTCAATCAGCCTTCAGGCTTCCCTTTCCGAACGTGGCAATATGGTGTTGCGTCCCGTTCCTGTCCCCCTTAACGCAGCGCGTCAGAAGTGCAATTCGCACGCTCGCGGTACGACAGTCACACGGGGGGAGGGGGAGGTGAGGAAAGGGAAGGACGGAGGGAGGCCAGGGAGGAGAGAGGTGAGGAAAGGGAGGGGGGGAGGGAGGGGGGGGGAGGGAGGGAGGGGGAAAGGGGAGGGAGGGAGCCCACCCCGGCTGAGGCCGTCGGGTCCACGCAGCACGCGGCACTCCTCGATGTGTCCGAACGCAGAGAACATGACCCGCACGTCGCCCTCGTTGCACTTTTTGGACACCATCCCGATGAACAGCTTCCGGTCCTCTGTGGAGCAGTGGCGCAGCGAGAGAAAGACAGAGAATCGGAGTGTTTATTTAGACTGGAGGAGGAATCCAGTCTAAATAATCACTCTGATTCTCTGTCACGTAAGCAAAATATGCCAATTTGTTACCCGTACAGCACACCGGTGTGTTGGAGAGCAAATCCACAACATTCAGAATTCACAACTTACTAATTGGCTGTGTTGGGTGGTGGCGGGTTTAACGACACATTTTATATTTAAGCGATCTAACCCCCCAAAAATAAACCTATATCATAAATAAATAACATGGCATTCGGGGGCGATGACGTCACTGGTGTTGGCCATGAGCGCAAATTGAACTCGGGTCGCTGGGTTCGTAGCGCAGTGCCCCCAACCACTCCACTGCCGCAGGCCAGACACGGGCACTAACACTGACAAAGAGAAACATGGGCACACGGATAAGCTCAGGGCTTCATTTCAGTCGGATCTGTCCAGGTCGCTAATCCTCAAAATATTTTTGCAGCCGGCACACCGCATCCAGTATACATCTAAACTATGGCTGCGGCTACGAGTCACATGCCACCATCACGTGCCACCTACTGCAGTCAACCAGCGACCCAGAAAACATTCAGTGTGGGGAATCATGCAGGGAACGATGCTCTGTAAATTCGAGGAAAGTTAAGAAAAAGATCACAGTTGGGGACCGGCTTAAGACCATCATCACACGCCTCTACTGTGTGGAATATCCACAGCATTTGCTGTTTGGATTGATGGACCCTGCCATAGGAAGGTGGAACTTTCACCACTGGCTTAGGGTTGCTAATAGTGATGAGCACCACGCAAAAGTTCATTTGACTTGTAGATTTTTTTAAAAAAATGTTATTCCGCTTTCAAATTAGCCTGAATAAGAACGGCGTTGACATTTGTGAACTACACGGGAATTTCTTGATAATAACGCCCACCTCAAAGGATGCTCTTAATGAGGTCATCAGTGACAGACAAGCAGGGAACATAAAAAGCGTAACACACAAGGACACATGCAAAGACGAATGAAAGCAAAGAGAAAGATCTCCCATGTAGCCTTCAGAAGACTGTTATACCTAGTGCAGTTAGCGAGCACCTATTAAGGCCAGGTCAGCACACAAAGGGGTGACTGGCCAGCACCACGTCCGGCTGCCTTTGTCTCCCCAGTGTTGATGTCTACTGCACCAGCTAGATAGATTAGACATATTTTACTTATTTCATGGGCTTTCTGCAACGGTACAGATGTTATACAGTGCAGACTTCTGATACAATCATGGTTACATAGAGATGCAAATTCACTTAAGGCTGAGTCAAACCAGGGGAGATTCAAGACCACTTCAAAAACCCGTCAGCAATGTTGGCTGTGAGCGGGAATCGAACTCGGTTTGCCGTGTTCGTAGCAAAACGCGAACCACTGCACTACCACTCCCCATGTACATAGTAGGCAGATACATAAGGACACACCGAAGGCATAACACATGGATACCCACAAATAGCGGTTCACGCAGAGACATGCACGGTGACATATACATATATATGTATATATGTTGAACTTCTTTCGCGCAGGACGTAGCCAACCGTGCTAAACGGGAGGTGCGGGGCTAATCAGAGGCACAAGTACGCACGTTTTGTGGAATGCAGAGGCTCGCGAACACATGGGGGAGGCTCAACAACTGGTCGTACAGATGGAAAGCTTTAGACCAAATCACCGAGAAAAGGCCTGAGACATCGTCACAGCTCTCAGATGAAAAATCTCTCCGCTGCGCATGGGTCCTGTGTGCAGGACCGTCCATAGGGGGGAGGGGAGGGGCGTGCGAGGCCCGGGGCAAATCCTACTGTGTGCCCCCCCCCACTCCACCGAGGCCTTCAAATTAAACCAAAAGTATTACGTCTAACACCGTGACGGTAAAGTGCGGGGGCCCCGCAAAAGCGCGGGGCCCGAGGCGGTCTCCCCGATTTGCCGTGCCCTAGGGGATGGCTCTGCCTGGGGGTCATGTGACGATTAGGCCGAGTACCTAGATGTACCTATCTCAGCACTGTCCGGGATCAAAAACCTGATTAGCCTTTTTCCGAGACCTGCCAAAATCGGGAGCCATTCCGGGTGATTTGGTTATAGCCTCACAATGGGCATTTCATGTAAAACACAGGTGTACACGAGAGAGCGCTCACAATATCCTTTACATAGAAGGACACACACATGAATGTATACATATAGGCGTACATGCGTTAATGTGCATAAGTATATACGTATATATGTGCATAGAGTGAGGGAAAAAAGTATTTGATCCCCTGCTGATTTTGTACGTTTGCCCACTGACAAAGAAATGATCAGTCTATAATTTTAATGGTAGGTTTATTTGAACAGTGAGAGACAGAATAACAACAAAAAATCCTGAAAAACGCATGTCAAAAATGTTAAAAATTGATTTGCATTTCAATGAGGAAAATAAGTATTTGACCCCCTCTCAATCAGAAAGATTTCTGGCTCCCAGGTGTCTTTTATCCAGGTAACGAGCTGAGATTAGGAGCACACTCTTAAAGGGAGTGCTCCTAATCTCAGCTTGTTACCTGTATAAAAGACACCTGTCCACATAAGCAATCAATCAATCAGATTCCAAACTCTCCACCATGGCCAAGACCAAAGAGCTCTCCAAGGATGTCAGGGACAAGATTGTAGACCTACACAAGGCTGGAATGGGCTACAAGACCATTGCCAAGCAGCTTGGTGAGAAGGTGACAACAGTTGGTGTGATTATTCACAAATGGAAGAAACACAAAAGAACTGTCAATCTCCCTCGGCCTGGGGCTCCATGCAAGATCTCACCTCGTGGAGTTACAATGATCATGAGAACGGTGAGGAATCAGCCCAGAACTACACGGGAGGATCTTGTCAATGATCTCAAGCCAGCTGGGACCATAGTCACCAAGAAAACAATTGGTAACACACTACGCCGTGACGGACTGAAATCCTGCAGCGCCCGCAAGGTCCCCCTGCTCAAGAAAGCACATATACATGCCCGTCTGAAGTTTGCCAATGAACATCTGAATGATTCAGAGGACAACTGGGTGAAAGTGTTGTGGTCAGATGAGACCAAAATGGAGCTCTTTGGCATCAACTCAACTCGCCGTTTTTGGAGGAGGAGGAATGCTGCCTATGACCCCAAGAACACCATCCCCACCGTCAAACATGGAGGTGGAAACATTATGCTTTGGGGGTGTTTTTCTGCTAAGGGGACAGGACAACTTCACCGCATCAAAGGGACGATGGACGGGACCATGTACCGTCAAATATTGGGTGAGAACCTCCTTCCCTCAGCCAGGGGATTGAAAATGGGTCGTGGATGGGTATTCCAGCATGACAATGACCCAAAACACACGGCCAAGGCAACAAAGGAGTAGCTCAAGAAGAAGCACATTAAGGTCCTGGAGTGGCCTAGCCAGTCTCCAGACCTTAATCCCATAGAAAATCTGTGGAGGGAGCTGAAGGTTCGAGTTGCCAAACGTCAGCCTCGAAACCTTACTGACTTGGAGAAGATCTTCAAAGAGGAGTGGGACAAAATCCCTCCTGAGATGTGTGCAAACCTGGTGGCCAACTACAAGAAACGTCTGACCTCTGTGATTGCCAACAAGGGTTTTGCCACTAAGTACTAAGTCATGTTTCGCAGAGGGGTCAAATACTTATTTCCCTCATTAAAATGCCAATCAATTTATAACATTCTTGACATGCGTTTTTCTGGCTTTTTTTGTTGTTATTCTGTCTCTCACTGTTCAAATAAACCTACCATTAAAATTATAGACTGATCATTTCTTTGTCAGTGGACAAACGTACAAAATTAGCAGGGGATCAAATACTTTTTTTCCCTCACTATACGTACATACATACATGCATGCGTACATATGCACACACATACATATGTACATACATGCGTACATACATATGTACATACGTACATGAAGATGTTTGACGCCGGCACGTCGCAATGTACCACAACCGACAATAACGCGATAAGATATCAAGTTTGTAAAAAAAAAATGTCATCTAATTACAGCTTTAACTCAAAGCTGACGTCTGCTGACGTGGGTGTAGACATTTACGACCTCATCGGACCGTTTAGTTGCTCAGAGGCATCAATGGAAGTCCTGCATTCTGCTCACGTTTTGAAATGGCAACGCAAAACGTTATGCACAGTCGTCAGATTTAGATAGGTAAGTGCACTGCGTTGCTTTTTTTTCTTATTGAAAGCATTTTCACGTGAGCCAGGCTTCTCCACTCACCATTTGACTTTTCACTGTCAGCTGGCTTCATCTGAATTGGGTGGTGCATCTGCGTGGGATGGGAACACAAAACGCAAGATTCTGCCATTAGTCATCGATCCCGCGCACACCACCAGGACCAGCACCGTCAGAAGGGCCGATTATATATTAAAAAAGAGCCACAGGAGGCGAGATGTTAACTACCTCGCCTGGTATACAGAAGGTCGTGGGTTCGACCCCGACCCCGACGCCTGCTGCTGTATATTTAGAGTTTGCACGTCTTGCCTGTAGTCGCGTGGATTTTTCTCCGGGTCCTCCGTTTTTTTCCCCTCCACATTTGGAATCGACTTCACGCGTTTAGAGAATTTGGCTGCTATACATTTCCACGCGATAAGGCGCTTCATTGAGCTATCATTTGTGGTAGCCAGGTCGCTTCTGAAAATGCGCTGTATATCTCAGTGTGCCTTACTTGGTTAAAATAAAAATGAAAAACTGTATAAAACTTTTCAGTTTTAGTTTTTAAAGGGTAACACGGCATACGAGACGATGTTTGGACCATTACCACGGCCAGCTGCCTCTGTCTAACCAAAAAACGATGCTAACACACGGGCACCGAGCGCTATGTTTTGTTTTGCCGAGTCAACAAAGTGGAGGCCCAGTTCAGGTTCAGATAACTAATTGTCGCGGCTGTGATGCATGGCCAGGAATAGAGCACTGGCTGCAGGCTCGACTAATGACCACGGCACTGCTCCTCATATCCCTGAGCTCATAAGCACGCTCATATTAATGACAGCAACACACACAGGCGCACAGAAGAAGAAAAAAAAAAACCTCCAAGATGTGTTTAGCAATTGGACTGTAGGGACACAAGTGCCCTTAGTGAGCACCAACGAAGATTTGTGCGAAGGCGCGTCAGAGCGATGTGGCCAACACCACACGCTTGGCCGCATTTGTCTCCCCAGGGGGCGATGTTTACACAAAGAGCGCAAGATTTTAAGTTTTCGTGACTGCAAGGATCCATATTCTTTGGTTATTTCGGTAAAGTCACGTAGGTGAAAAAAATAAAATAAATTAAATCACGACGTTTCGATTGCAACACAAGCAATCATCATCAGCAAGAAATATTTTTTTTACTGAAGATTTCTTGCTGTGGTTGTCACACCTGATGATGATTGCTTGTGTTGCAATCGAAACGTCGTGATTTTTTTTTTCCACCTACGTGACTTTACCGAAAGAACCAAAGAATATCAAGAGCGCAAGTGCCCATTTAAGGTTGAGTCGACCTAGGGGAAGTTCACGAGGAGTTCAGTGTCGATTTAACATTTGATGGCAATCTTCGTCTGGGAATAAAATTCGCATTGATTTTATCACAGCACCGTGCACGAACCACTGCAACCAAACACAAACAAAGAGACAGGATCCCCCGAATAGCTTAAACAGACTTTTGGGGGCAAGCGCTATTCGCGAGCACCTAATAAGGCCGGCACGGCACACGAGGTTGTGGGTGGCCAGCACTATGCCCGGCTGCCTTTGTCTCCCCGGTGGCGATGTTTGCACACCGAAGTAGGTACTCATTTTGAGGTTGAGTCGAGAAAACACACACACACACTCGTATGTATGTATGCATGCATATAGGCCCATGTTTCGTCTGGACAGAACAAAGGTCAGGAGGGTCAAGTGAATCCATTGCATTTCCCCCAGTGCTGATTCTCACTAGATCGTAGTCTAACTGGCCTTCCTGTAAGCATCGTTGTTAGCGCTGGCAATGTGGTGGTTGCTGTTGTTTGTAATGTATTTGGCGATTACATTGCTTCTAGTTAAAAAAAAATTAAGTTGTTGTAATTGCTGGCAAAGCCTTTATAAGTCACCGGTTACAATTGCTGTTGGTTTGTTACCGTTCTTGTAATTGTTGTTAAATAGTCGAAGGGCACAATTCACGAAAATCCACAGTTTGAGATTATTATAATTTTTCTCCAGAAATTCTGCTGGCAGGAATGGGTAGGGTGCCTCTCCACACCGAAACCCGGCCGACAAGCTAAGGATAGGACCAAGAGCATTTTGTGGTGGGGTGCGAAGACATCGCGACAGAATTCCCACCCATGGCGAGAGCGAACCAATCAGGATCTAATCTCTCTGATTCAAATACAAAAGGGCAAAATGGGACCGTTTTTGCCTATAAGACAATGCATATATGATCAGAGCATGTTTGTTTGCATGTTCACCACAAGTACTGTGTGTGTGGTTAATGCAAACCTTGATTCCTTGCAAACAGTTTCTATTTGGGGTTTGAACATCTTAATACCTCTTTTATTTCCAGAGAGGGTAAATCCTAATCTTATTTTTTCAAACAAAATACAAAGATCCCTGTATAGCCTGACACACATACATACGTACGTACACAAACGTGTGCGAATTATTCTGCAAAGCCATGGACAACCTTGCTCAACACTTAACTCGGCAGCAATCGTCGTAACGACACTCCAAGTTCAAACAATGTCAACGGCAACAGAAATGAGCCAGATTCATGGATGAATTGGATTGAAAACGAATTTCCAGTTTGAAAACGAATTTCTTGAGAACTGCTTTTTGTGTTATAGTTTGTTGTCCTTCGCCCGCAACTCCGATTAGCACGGTTGGCTACGTACTGTAGGAAAAAAGTTCAATATCTATACATAATCATCATCTTCATCACTATCGTGCGGGTGGGCTAATCCCACCATGACTGACCTCATTCCAGTAGTATTTACGAGAGTCTGGCAGACAGTATTTTTAAACTGCACTTTCTGAGTCATCGTGCTCAATCCGCACTCCCTTAATTTCCCAAGACCACGGGGAGTTCACATCGTAGGGGATTCCACCTCCAATATCATCCAGAATCTTGGTACAAAAGTTGCAGAAGGATGTCTCAAAGTCTCTGTCCCAACTCTGCTCTAAACCTTCGACCCATCATTGCAAAAACGGCATCTGGTGAACTGCTAAATGCAGAGGAGCCAACAATGATTCATGTCAGCATGTACGTTGAACTTCTCTCGCACCGTATGTAGCCAACGGAGTTGCGGGCGAAGGACAACAAACTAAACACAAAAAGCAGTTCTCAAGAAATTAGTTTTCAATCTAGAAATTCGTTTTCAAGTGAGAAATTAATCTAATTCATCCATGAATTTGGCTCATTTCTGTTGCCGTTGACATTGTTAGAATTTGGAGTGTCGTTACGATTATTGCTGCAGCTGCTGCTGGTGCTGGTGCCAGTTGTGGTGACGGAAAGGCAAAGGCGCTCACCCCAGGGAGAGTCTTGATGTTGTGCAGGGCATTTTGGGCGTCCAATGCCGACTTGCGGGTGTAAAAGGTCACGAAACAGCAGCCTGCCCGGCACACCGACCCAACGCACGCACGCATTCACGCTCCGCCCAAAAAAAACACAAGAGCCATCGGCCGCCAGGCACGCGGGGTGAAACGTTGTATGTACGTTGAACTTCTTTCGCACACCGTACGAAGCCAACCGTGCTAATCGGAGGTGCGGGGGGGAAGGACAGCAAACTGCAAACACAAAAAGCAGCGATAAAGAAATGAGTTTTCAATCGACATTGATAAGCGCATAGCTCCGGCGGCTTCCTCATACTATCACGCCGGACAACACGCGACACAACCCGGCGTTGACGCTACGCCCACGATGATGTAACTGCAACTAAAGATGCTACGAAGCAATGCAAACATTCCCGCCAAGCCCTTAAATAACGCAGGGCCTAGATACAGCAGCAGCAGCAGCGCTCGCTGGGCCCGCTCTCGCATCCCCCTCCCACCCCGTCCGCGTTGTTTGGACCTCTGCTCTGCGGGGGGTTCTGTGTGCGGTCGCGCAGGACGTTGATCTCGTAGACGGGGCCAAACGACTCGAACATCTCCTTGAGCTCCTTCTCGCTCCAGGCGCGAGGCACCTGCCCCACGAACATCTTGATGGCGTCCGGGTCCGGCTGCTCCATGTGCTCCAAGCTCCCGTTCATCGTGGACTTGTTGAGGCTGCTCTTGCTGCGTGCAACAAACAAAGACGATAAATAGATCTCACCCACCGCCCACCCCCCCCCCACCCTTATAGCCTGCAACAGACTTTTTTTAGTTGACCTGCAGAGTCGCCGACTTGTCCCCCTTCACATGTAAATTTATCGAACCGTGACCACGTTTGACACCCATTGCTCCCGCCCAAAATCAAAAGAAATGATCACTTGTGCCCATGGCCACACGACCGTGCCTTACCACGTAGGACGTCTCTGCTAGGAGACCAGCACTTTATCGTTTCGCATGCTTTATTTTAATTGTTATTAATCTCGAATTCTTGATGGTGGCTACACCCATTGACGTTTGCATTTTATTGTCTAGAACAGCACCATCTGATCCCCTTTCCCTTTCCACCCTTTGGGGAGTGTGTTGTAGCCGTTACCACCATTCCCTTTCCACCCTTTGAGCAATGTGTTGTAGCCGTTACCACCTTTGCCCTACATTTTTTTATCATGTATTTCTAAAATGATGTACGCAGCTGCGGCATGTCGGCTGCTCTGACTCACTTATGTGTGAGAGTGTGAATAAACGATTTATATTATAAGTGCTCTTAGCGAGCGCATGCGATGGCCGGCACGGTACACGAGGGGTTGGGTGGCCGGTACCACACCCTACCACCCTTATCCCCCCACCCCCCCTGGTACGGTGTGTGATGCTTACACACACCGTACCAGGGATTCATTTCACGCTGAATTGACCTAGGGGAGGCCCAGGACCGGTTCAGATCATCGTCACTGGTGATGGCCGTGAGCGGGAATCGAACTCGGGTCGCTGGGTTCGGAGGGCGGTGCACTGACCGCTGAACAACCGCTCCCCGACACACAAACAGAAACACATAGACGCACACATAATGTGAAAGAGAGACATTAGTACATTGTTTTTTGACCATGCTTCTATGTAGAACAAGGACTGGTGAGACAATTCAAGACTCAGTGAGAAGAGGTGAGGCAGTGGCGTAGCTCTTGAGTGTGCCGGCGGTACAAGGGCACCAGGGCCCTCGGGACAAAGTGGCAATGGTATGAAGGAAATTAGACGGGGACAGGGTGATGTTTTTTTTTATTGAAAACTCACTACTTCAGAACGGATTTTTGTTGTCCTTCCCCCGCACCTCCGATTGGCTACGTACGGTGTGAAAGAAGTTCAACACGCGTACACGCAATTAATTCCTTGCACCAGGGCCAACGCTACGCTGCTGAGGTGAGTGGAGAGATGCGGGTGGTGTGCAAGGGAGTGGAGAGGTGGAAAGGTTTACTGACAGAACCGGGTGTTTTTAATGTTGAGCAGCGAGGTATGGAAATGCACTTGTGCAAAAGGAACTCTTTCCCACAAATAACTACACCACCCCCCCCCCCCACAGAAACATTCACTCACATTATATGCCAATGTGCTGCCCCAGCATGGAGGCTACAGCACTGCAATCTGGTGGGACGTGGGCCCTCTGTTTGGCGCAACGGGGCCTTCGTCACGGACTTGTTGCTGAATGATGACAATTATGGGAAATTGACGGCAGCTCACACAATAAGAACCGTTCATCGAAGTCAATCTCATCCCTGGGACACAGCATGGCTTTTACTCTGGCTCCAGTTGTTTCCAACCCCTTTTGCGACACTTGGGCCACTGTCAAACCTTCAAAACATTTCCACGGACCAGCGCACAGCAAAGAAAAATATATGTGTTTTGTGACAATTAAATAAATCGTGTTCTATAACGGTTACGTGGCTTTGCGGGACCACCAGTGTGTCCAGAGACCACACGTTTGGAACCACTGCCTGGAAGACTCATACGAGCAGTACCGTATATATTCGCTCGCCGAAAGATGACTTGGCGATTCCTTTACGTAATAAGACATTACATTCCTTGTGCAAGGTCGTGCAAGGGGCCTCTGACATGAATACCTAAGACGTTGTGATGGGTCGCTTTGGCCTAGGGCCGTAGCCAGCCAAAAGCCCTGACCGGCGATCAACTCTCGCCCGTGCCTCTCATCCATTGCTCCACCCATGTGACGCATCACTCTTCATTTCTTAATGCCCACCACCCCGCGTGCAGAGGGAACCCAAATGAAAACGACTCTGCGCTCAGCTTGCTAACGGCACCAGTTGTCATGCTGGGCAAAACACAAAGCGAATCTCTTAACTGGACCGTGAAACAACGTCGAGACGTAATAATGCAACAACATGCCCGTGGCCTGTCATGGGTATTACCCAATAACAAGTGCACGTACACAAGCAACAGCTTAATATTCCCCAAGGCTGTGCCTGCGTTTAGCAAAAAAAAAAACGCAAGCAACAGATTGGATTTATAAAGGAACACTTTACGACGCAGGCAATTCCAAGCCGTCGCTATCTATTTTTCTACGCGGCTTCGGGGGACCGGGTTATCAGTGTGCACTTGAGCATACTATGAGCGGTGAATCACAGCTCGTGTCCCATCGCATGTTATACAATGCCTGGGGCTTAATCAAAATATCAGTCCAATAGATGGGAGTGTACATAAATGTGTTAAGCGTCTGTATCATTCCAACATTTTAAGTACAGTACTGCGCGTACTGGACAAGTTGTACTCCACGTGCTATGGTTAACTTTGTGGGCTGTAAATGACGTGCAAAAAGTATTACAGGGAGACGCACTGGCACAGTGGCTAACATACTGCATGACGTATGAACCCCGTGACCCGAGTTATTATTCTCAGCCATGGCTAATATCAATAGCGATTGATATCTAAAACGGGATTTTGCATCCCCTTCACCATCCCCCCTCCCCCGCCGTTCCTCCACTGATCAGCATGGGGAAGTATGGTCAACAACCCCCATTGACTGACACATCACCCTCGCAGCGGCTTTTGGCCGCTCATTAAACAAAGACGGTCACTGCACCGCGCGCTTTCAGGTGCGATTCTGCGGCCCTCTGGAACGCTCTTCCACCCGATATTAGGAAGGCACTGGAGCTGTGCACTTTTAAATCGTCTACATTTAAAATGCACTTTTTTTAGAAGTGCTTTTTTGTGTTTAGTTTGTTTTCCTTCCCCCGTACCTCTGATTTAGCGCAGTTGGCTACGTACGACGCGAAAAAAGTTCAACGTACGTACGTGCGTACAAGACGGGCGAGCGTGGCCTGGGCGAAAAATCCCAGGCAATGCCCCATTACGATTCCCTACATGCATCATCCGGCGTCTTGGATAGATTGTGACTGCTGCTGCTGCTGATTAAAAAATTAGAACCCTCAACGTAGTATGCACTGAGCTGATCTATGCGGTCATGCGGTCAACGAACACTTGAGCAACTCAGACGCGTTGTTGATATCGCTTGCGCGATAGCGATGCTGTTGGCACCGTGACACGCGGGGGTTTCGACAATCCTCGCTCCACGGGGTAGGGTCCTCACCTTTCCGTTTTGCCAGATCCAGATAAGGCTCAAGTTTAGGGGAGGTTTTGTGGGCGGTGGCAGCAGAATGCTGAGCGGTGCGCTGTGGGATGCCAGGCCAAACGTACAATGCGTGCCGTCCAAATTCACAGTGGACGTTAAATATCCCGCGGTGTCATTTGAAGAAGGTGGAGGCCACTGTGCTGACTTTAAAGTCCAAACTCCTCAAATGTTTTTAATTACTCGAAAAAGACTTCATTGAGAAAGGCATGGGTCAATCGTTGTCCCCCGCCCCCCCTCTGTACTGTAAACATTTGCAAGGCTTTCCTGGAAACGCGTCTTGAGACTCAGTGAGTCTCAAGACGTGTTTCACTATTTCCCGCACCTCCGATGAGAACGGTTGGCGACATACGATGCATATGTACAAGAGGGGCGGCCATTGCCTGGGCAAAAATCCCAGGCAATGCCCGATTATGATTCCCTAATCATGGAGCTGTGCACCATAAATAAGTTTGCACCACCACCACCACAACAGCATATGGTGTGAATAATTTGGAATCTTTGCACAATGTTTGGGGGGATTTTATTATAAATTCTAATGCTATTACAGGCATGGGCAAAGGCAGCGAAGAGTCCATCTGAGTGCCCTCCTCGATAAATAAATAAAACAAGTTTTAGTTTTAATAGGTACACCACCACGCACGTGAGGAATCCAGGAAACAACCCCGAAACGACCACTGCAGAACTACCCACCTGAGCCCCACGAGTTTCTATTCGCCGTCAACAATTGTGTCGTACAACCGACCCGAATGTCTGGAGAACACGTCTCGAAGCGATCCGCAAATTCCAATGAACGGAGTGCAATTGGAAAGCTTTCTGCTACGCGGTTTACGCAAATTGGGCTAACATTACGGCAACAAAAAAATTGTACCTTCCTCTTCTGCTCAGCCCTTAAAATGCCGACCCACGCTGCCACTTACAATAAGCCTGTTACATGATGCTGCGAGATTTCAAAATCATACAATAGCTAGGCATGCGCTGTTTTTTTTTGGGGGGGGGGGGCACACGGGGGGGCCGGGATGCCAGGGGTAGGGGGGGGGGGGCTGTTTCCGAATCTCAACGGGCTTCCCGCTACATCGTATAAACCGAGGAGTGCCTAGGGTCAGCCGAGTTGATGACCTGCGAACATGGACGATGATTATATAATGGCTGGCGTAGTGATGACCGCGACACTGCTGCTGTCAGTCACGAGGCAGGCAAAGAGTTCCGTATCGGCAGCCGTGGGCAAGACCACGGCGCTCCAGTCCAGGAGAAACCCCAAACGCCTCTTAACGACGGTGATTGGTTCCCACGAAAGCGGTCGTTAAGTGATTTTGGTCGTTAAGCGAGTATAGGGAGTGATTTTGATCGTTAAGCGAGTATAGGGAGTACACGGTAAAGGCTTAATTCGTTCCGATAGCATTGAAAGTTACCCCTTTTTCACCCAAAAAACGTACCTTATAATATTCAAACAATGGATATCAATTCATAAAGATGCTAACGACATCATGGACACATACTATTAAAAGAAACATTGTTGATCAATGTATTAAAATTTACTCTACCCACAACAGCCCATTGTTAACAGGGGAATCGTCGGTAAGCGAACCAATTGGAGGCCTGTCGCTCAGCGATTAGTCGCTAACTGGGGTGGGTCGAAAAGAGGGGTTCTATTCTACAATACACTGTTGTACACTACTATACACTACACTACTATACACTACACTACTATACACTACACTATACAGTACACTATACACTACACTATTGTACACTACTATACACTACACTACTATACACTACACTATACAGTACACTATACACTACACTATTGTACACTACTATACACTACACTACTATACACTACACTATTGTACACTACTATACACTACACTACTATACACTACACTATACAGTACACTATACACTACACTATTGTACACTGCTATACACTACACTACTATACACTACACTATACAGTACACTATACACTACACTATTGTACACTACTATACACTACAATACTATACACTACACTATACAGTACACTATACACTACATATTGGGCTCTATGGAGGCCCGTCTTTATGTGATCAGTCGTTAACTGGGGGTGGTCATTAAGAGGGCTTCTGCTGTACTCTGATCGCTGGTCTCACACTCCTCCCCTCCCGCGTGCTCTCTTCGTCCCAGCAACCAAGGTTTCCTGTTGACGCCCCCAGTCAATCTTCACCCCGTTCAAGTCCAGACTCAAGAGCTTGATTTTCTGCCCTCTGGTCGTCTGTTCCTCTACAAATTACGGCGACTGATTTTGTACCGCGCCTTTCAATTCGGTCGCATTCAGACGCAGCTGCTTTTGGCTGAGCCATCGAACAAAGGAGGTCTCACTGCACCGCGCGCTTTCAGATGCGCTTCCGCGGCCGTCTGGAACGCTCTTGCTTCCGATATTAGGAAGCCATTGGAGCTATGCACTTTTAAATCTAGATTGAAAACTAATTTCTTTAGAACTGCTCTCTGTGTTTAGTTTGTTGTCCTACTCCCGGCACCTCTGATTAGGACGGTTGGCTCCGTATGGTGGGTAAGAAGTTAAACATACATACGACTTCATATTGTATTGTACTATATGTGGGTCCAACCCCCAGTTGTCAAAATCGAAGCAGAGTGCAGATATAACGCCACTGCTTCTCCACTCTACGTTAATAAACCATCCTCACTCATGCGACACAGGAGAAACGCATACACGCGCACGCACGCACACACACTCACACGCATTCACACGCACGCGAACATAAAAAAAAATTGGGACACAGCCACTCGGGGTATATTTAGTTCCTAAGATGCAGCGACAAATGATACACGGAGCATCAATCAGACGGCGGTATTGGTTGCAAAGACCTGAAAACTAAACTTGTGAGGAGCAGCAACAGCAGAAGCAGCAGCATTAGGGTAGGGCCTAGGGGACAGCATGACCTCTTGCCCAGGTCGAACTTGGGGCTGACGGAGTACCTCGTGAGATCAGGTGATGGGAGCCACAGCTGCTTCCAGCTTATAACCCATTCAGCACCTCCACTTTGCTGTAAGGGCACCAGGGTGGCTAGGAGATGGTAACTACCTCGCCTGGTATACAGGAGGTCATGGGTTTGACTGCCTGCTGTATATTTGGAGTTTGGGGTGTCTCTCTTCCCCTGGGTCACGTGGATTATTCTCCGGGTGCTCTCATTTATCCCCCCCCCCCCCACGCTTAGAATCACGCGTTTAGACGACTTGGCTGCAATGAATCTCCACGTGATAAGCCACTTCGGTGAGCTATCGTTTGTGATAGCCAGGTCGCTTCTGGAAAAGAGCTATATAGATCATTGGGCCCTTGGTAAAATAAATATAGTTACGTTTTAGTAATGGATAGAGTTTTAAAACCTCTTATACGGTTAAAGACTCCCACTTTTGCAAACTTTCACCAGAACACAAATCGCAGTCGACTGAAGATGCCTCGCTCATCCGCTCCAGCGTCGTCTGCTGGGGGAGCCGTGCGCAGCCGATGATTTAACCGCCGGTTCGGACCGTAACGCTGGGGGCCCCGTGCCCCGACACAAACGGCAGTCGTGGCCCCTAACTTAAGTTGGTCTGACGATGACAATAAAGTAAATCGTATCTGCAACGGTTCCTTCGATTTGGGGATCACCAGCGTGTCCAGGGACCACATGTTTGGAACCACTGCCTGGAAGACTCATACGAGCAGTCATGTATAATCGCTCGTCGCAAGATGACTCGGTAATTTCTTTACGCAATAAGACATTACATTCCTTGTGTAAGGTCGTGCAAGGGGCCTGTGACATGCATATGAATGGAATGAATCACCCCTATAGCCCGCGATGAATGTTCTATTAACATCAGTAACTCTTGATAGTCTGCTAGTGTATGATGTTGGACTTGAAGTGCTTTTGCACGTGAGGGTGTTTGGCTTCACGCAACTTTGCGAGATCGCGCAGCGGATGACGATGACGACGATGATCATAATCGTGTATGTTTGTTTGTTGAACCTCTGTCGCACGGTACATAGCCAACCGTGCTAATCGGAGGTGCGGCAATTGCATGAGCGAAGCCTGAACAGAGACTCATTCGCGCGGATGGACACAGGGAGGCCGATAGGATCCAAAATGAACTGAAATTGTCCATAACTTAGAGTACGGGCACGATCAGTGCCTCCACAGTGACAGCATGAATGGGCTGCAGTGCAGCGCAGTACACCTTTTTATCTGTTCTTCCTATTGTCCGTGTCTCCACACAGATAGTCCTTTCATCCCTAGCACTTATCAGCGCTCACCCACGGATACGATTTTAATGAATTCTACGAAAATCTGCAGCGAGGACGAATAACCCACAAGAAGTGGCAACCTCGTCCTCTCATCTGCGTTCCGTCCACGCTTCTTCACGTGGATGAGAGAAAGATGATGCACGGATAAGGGTGGTAAATAGAATATGCCAATGGGCAATGGCTCGAACCGCACCCCCCCCCCACTTCCCCCTATCCGATAAGTGGGTACGAGGAGGTCTGGTGTATTTGGAAAAAAGATGAGCAGAGATTTGCGCTGCTACTGCACACGGAAAAAAGAGGAGAGTGAGGCCGATAAGATAAAACAACAACGGCTCAGAGAATCCACTCTGTAGGACATTAATCGATGAATAAAGCGCTATATTATTGGGTCATTCGGTAAAGTCACGTAGATGTTTTCTTTGAACCATTCTACGTGACTTTACCGTTGAAAGACCCAAGAATATGAATCCCTGCAGTCACGAGAGCTTCAAGTCAAGATTTAATAAAGCGCTAATTAAACTACGCAATTTAAATGTTTAAGGCTCAGCCACCTCCTCCAGCTGTAGCATCTGCTTTGTGGAACGGTGACATTAACAGCATCTCTGCACCTGTGACTCTAAAAAAAAAACAATCACGCTCAATTGCAACGCCAAGATGCATCCGTCTCAATAACGAGGGAGAACGATGGCACACATCCTCCATAGCACCGCGTGCTGACGTGGACCACTGCTCTGTGTTTGAGAAAAATGGCCGGGATGCTGCAGCTGGGCCACAGTAAATATCTGACGGAGCCCGTAACGGGATTTCGTTGTAGGGACGCCACGGTGAACGGACTCCTCCGTTGGTCTCGCAGAGGGTTGCAGGCGCGCTCTTGAATTAGACGGGACGAGCTCGCGGAATCATTTATCTCCTACGTTTTGGACTCTTATCGCTAATTGTTTCCTCCCCACTGTGCTTATCAGTCACGGCTTGAGGTGAAGAGACATCCTACTGGCACCCCTTAAGTTAGCACAGCGTAACACCACATCATGGCGTCTCTTTAATAGGCCTCTCTCTCACTGGTAGTATAGCCACCCCCCCATCCCAGGCCCCCCTCCCATGTCCGCCTTTCACCCCTCCTCTTCGTAGCCAGTGGTTATGTCACTGTATCAAGTCATGGTGTCTCTTGAGTAGGTCCCTCTCACCACAAAGGCAGACGAGCCATCGAACAAAGACGGTCATTTACATCGCGGGCTCTCAGATGCGCTTCTGCGGCCGTCTGGAATGCTCTTCCTTCCCAAATTAAGAAGCCACTTTGCCCCCCCCCCCCCGCCCACACCTCCAATTAGCACGGCTGGCTACGTACGGTGCGAAAGGGGTTCAACATAAATGCAATATCCCCTCCATGTAAATAGTCACGTTTCCGCAACGCTTTCATTTGATGTCCGTGCACGCACACGCCACACGCCTTTAATTGAGATGGCTGGAAAAATACAAATTAAGTCAATAGCCAAAGCTGACACCCGGCCTCGAAGGTGCACTCACACACCGTGCCCCCCACCATCTGGCTCCAGGTCTTGCGCTGGCTCGCCGACCCCAGGGTGCCACTCCACAATGCCTGTTTCGGTGGCCAGCCCTCCTCCATCCCGCACAAGTGTTATACGCACACCACGGCGCCTCCGCTTCCCGATTATAATCTATAACGCTGCAGTTCATTGCGACGTCTGTATGTTATTTGAAAGATGACCAAATTGCTTAGCCTATCCTGCCGTGCCATTCCGAAGCATGCACTTGCATTCAAAGCTCAAAGGTCAGCTTTCTTAATGCCAACAGACAATGCCAAGTTATAGGCCGGCATTTTGAAGAGCAAGGATTAAACCTCTAAATAATCTTCCAGAGATGGGAGTGGGGGAGGGGGGTGGTAGGTCAAATGATATCTCAAACAACATTAATACGATGGTTTTGGTATACTATGGTATATTACTCTTTGGTTCTATTCGGTAAAGTCACGTAGGTAAAAAATAAAACAACAAAAATCACGACGTTTCGGCCACAACACAAGTGGCCTTCATCAGGTGAAGGGACCGTGCTGTCACGAAGACAGCATTGGAATGGTATATTGATAAATGGCCGAGGCCATCATACTTTCGACTTGAGAACCTGCTTTTCACAATAATGATTACAGGCAGATATGCACGTCTCCGTCAAAATGGAAAGTTAAAAGACACACGCCACAGCGGTGCGACTGTGGCCATGCAACCAAAACGATGGACCATAGAGTAAGCCCACTGCAGTCTGCGCTCCTTCAACAGAGCAGGAGGAAGAGCAAAACCACAGGGACTCTCTCCTGAAGCCCTCTCATGGCGAGCAGACTTGGACAGCTTATATGGCGTCTTTCATCATTTAATCTTAAGGCGCTTTATATCAATGGCAATGGAGGGGAAGGGGTAAACAGTGGCCATAAAGAGAAATGTTTTTGAGCGGAACAAAAGTGAACCAGGCTCCCTGACAGCCTTCGGCAGTGAGTTCCGCAGTCCAGGTGCCACGGAAGCAAAGGGCCCGATCATACCATGGACTTCAGCTTCGTTCTGGGGATGCAGAGGCGATCGGGGTCAACCGACCTCAAGAGTTCTTGTTGGAACGTAGGGGGTGAGAAATCATTCAAGGCCTTCGAATGTGTGGAGGACCTAGAATCACAGGGGTCGGTGGTGGCCCGGAATTTGATGACAGTTGATGAGATGGCTCTCAGTGTGCAGCCATTACGAGCCACCCCGACACCCAGCTGCTTCTGCTAAGCATTGAGCAAACGAAACCAGAACAACGGCTCACTGAGATTTAAAATAAATTAGAAACGCGATGACTTTTAAAAGATCCATTCTCAAAATTGCAATCAGGGGGTGGGGGTGGGGCTGAATGGCTGCGATATTGCCCCGGTCTATCTGTGCGCGACTTGTGCTCCGAGGATCACATTCGCTTTAGGAGTTTCGATGCCGACGTCCCACGGCTTCACACAATCAAAGGGGTTTAAATCCAGGGCATGGGGGATCACGAACGAGGGGGGGGGGGGATCCTGCAGGCTCCTAGGGAGCTGAGGGGGGCATCATCAGAAGACCCCGTAAAGGTTAAGGGGGGCCACAAGGGGTTCGCAAATTGACAAGCGGCTCTGCAACGGCAAAAAGGGGGGGGGGGTCTGTGCTGGATACACAGAGGAGCACCCCGCTGATACTCAGGCCTCAGCCGGTTTGGCTTCCACCAACAGTGTATTAACGGCGGTAATGTTATTGATTAATCTGGTATCTTTCATGAGGGTTTCTGCCTAGAAACGTCTGGCCAATTTCCTTCCATAGCACTATTGCGAATACGACTTGAGTACTCTGAACGTGGGAGGAAAGAGTATCGGGAGAAAATTCACGCATACAAGGTCACAACACACAAAGCCACTTGCTGTACTGCGCCACCTTTTGACCATTCCACGGCCAAGTGGGTTTGAGGTTCACAAATATCAGCAGCCACGGCGGCGATGACAAAAACAATCCACGACCATCACCGCGAGCTGTGTCAGCGGTGACGACTGTGGTAACCAAGGCGGTGACCCATTGTCATATCTGCAACCATCATTGTCCCCCATCATCACAATCACTGGTAACAGAACACACGTGGTCTTTCACTGCCTTCGTAGCCTTGATATCATCTGCACACCCCGAGGATAATCATGTCATTTGAGCACCCATCCGTGGTTCTTTCCTGTCATCTGTGCAATCACGGATGGTTGTAAGGCTGATCCGCTAATAAACGGGAAGAACCGCTAATCAGCCAGACCCCGCGGATATTAGAAGTTGTGGATCACTGGGCCACTGATATTGGGTTTAACGATACAGTAATGGGATCGGTGAGATTTTGGTAGTGGTTGTGAAGGTCTTTAAGTCCAAAATATGGTCAAAAATCATATATTTTTTATCAGACCGGTGAAAACAACAATAAAAAAGTGTACGTTGAAATATCACAAATCAATATTGGTTAAAAAAAAATCAAGTGTTAAAAAGCAGTGTAAAGTAAACAAATATAAATGTAATCTCAAAGTGCTGGTAAACCTTTAAAAAAAAGTTTATTTCATTTAATTTAAAAAGAAATATTATACACGTGAAAAACTTGACCCACATGGCAATGCAACAGCGATGGTGGCCAGAACAACATTTTTTACCCTCGTTAGGTTATGTTTGCACCTCAAAAAAGACAGAGACCAATTCCACTTAGGCCCTGCCTTCAAGATCATAACGGAGGCACACATTCCATACACGCGTGCCGTGAAAAAAATGTTTGCACGGCAAAGCTTAATGACCTGCTTGCTGCAGATGTTGCGTAACACGCGGCGGGTCCCTGTAAACCTGAACACTCGCACCAGGGGAATGCGCACGTGCTCTTGGAGGGAGGTGTTCTCAATTAGCGCGCCTCAAAGCCGTGACAATTCCCGCTGTGTGCGGAGGGTAAAAAAAACACATTCTCCAACCGAATAACTTTACATCTAGAATTGAGCCAGAAGTAGACCCGGATCCTCGCGGAAACGGCAGAAGGGCGACTAAGAAGGGATGTCAAAAAAAGCGTAAACAGGCACCCATGTTGCTTCACTGCCTCCAGTTTTCGACCGGTGGCTTAAGCCCTGGGTACCGCTCTTCTCGTGGCTAACGAAGCCCCCGCCGAGCCTGCAAGGACACGGTCGATTTTGTTTTTACTCTACTCACGCTGCACGGCCTTAAACATCTTCCACCTCGGTGCACGTCACTTGATAAATGTGTCCCCCTGCAGAAGAAGCGGCGAGACTCTAAAGATTCGGGGTAGGTGGGTGGGTGGGGGTGGGGGGCATTTGCGTTTACGGCTAACAGCTGTTTTGGCAGCATCGCTCGCGCCCGGCCGCTATTTTTAAACCGTCAGGAATACCGAGGGGTCAGCGCGCGCGTCAATAACCGCGCTGTGGGCGCGCGCCGCTCGGAAGCCTTTAATGAAGCGGCCTGCCGCGCTCGCTGCCAATTAACAAAGTGGCGCATATTGACCGGATAATTGGCGCGACGGCCGTTAGTGGCGACGGGGAGGCGGTCCCACAATCGTGGGAGGACGGCGAATGAAAAACGAACGCACCGGCGCAGCCGAGGCGGCAAGGTCAAAGTGAGCGGGGGGACGTTCGCGGCGGGCAAAAGTTCGCGAGAGACGAAAATCGCTCGCGCGAGAGAGAGAGAGAGGGAGCGAGCGCGAGAGAGAGAGAGCGAACGATAGTTATAGAGCGGGGATTCTCAAGCTTTTTGGGAAAGAGGATCCCTTTGGCAGTCTGCAGACCCCCTGCAGGCCCCTTACCCTTTCAGAGACCTTCCTAATGTGGCCTCAAGGGGGTCTCTTCTCTGCACCCTCTCAATTGTGAGCCCTTGGTGGTGAGAACAAAAGCGGGACATACAGCAGGAGGAGATGTTGGACAGACGGATGGTGCCGTTCGGTGTAACGGTTAGCGCACGAGGCTTGCAGTTTCCTGGATCGATCTTCCGACGCGGCAGTTTAAACAATGGGCATGTTTCTTCAATTCCCTGCCTCCCACCCCCCCATGCCTCTGTCCAACCAGCAGTGTAAATGGGCACGACCTGCAGTTAATTCATTGGCAGGCCACGTGTGGTGGGGTAAAGTGTGTGGGTAATCCTATCTCTTACAAGACGTGGAAGAGTAGGCCAAAAATACCCCCATGGGGGGGCTTCCTTCTGCCAGCAGAGGCATGAGCAGGCAATTAGCACGGTTGGCTATATGTACGGTGCGAATGAGGCTTTTTCCCTTCCTTTATATATTTTTTTGCTATGGGTTTTTAATTGTATTTGTTGTTGGAGTGTTGTTATCACTCGCCTGCATGCTTGTATTCGGTTTTTACTGGGTTTTTGTTTTACTTTGTACAATTTACTTCTGTTTTTACCTTTTCGCAGTGCCGTATGACGTCCGGGTAAAAGGTTCTTTGCAAGCATAAATTATTATGGTTATTAATTATTAATTGCAGAATGGCACCTTTATTTTTTACTTCAGTTTTACCGCCTTTTTTTCTTGTAATCCAGTTGCCAAAATACAAAATATATTGGACTTTAAGTCAACTCTCATACAAACACACACTCTGTAATCCTAAATGCATGTCTAAAAACACATCACCCCTTATAATAATTCTAACCCTGACCATAATGCACAAGAACTGTTGTCGAGACTAACAGCAGAGTGGCAGCCAAAGAAGAAGGATTCGATAAAACAAACTCGCGGAAAAATGTACCCTACCCGTACGTGTTCAATTAATTAATATAAACACATTCAGCTAAATCATGGGACCTCCTTCGCCAGTACCAAAATATGAGAATAGGTTTTTCCCCTTTTTTTCTGGCAACAAAACAAGTGTTAAGATGTTAAAACACCAAACTAAAACCTTTTACAAGGAATCATGTCTGTATTAACCACAATACTTGTGGTCAGAATGCAAACAAAAAAACATACTCTGATAATATATGCATTGTCTTTGAAATTGATTGGTCTACACCAAAGACAGCTTTCATTTGGAGCCTCGTCTCAAAAGGTGTTAGACCAGAGGACACCAAAAGGTGACCACAAGTATTGTGGTTAATGCAGACATGATTCCTTGTAAAAGGTTTCAGTTTGGTGTTCAGCTAAGTTCCTGAATGCTGGGCACGGAGATGGAGTGCTAATGTGTATAGCGTGTGTTGGTGAGCACCGTATCATTAGAGATGGACGTTTGCATCGCGAGACCCCGGGAGATGGCTCTGGCTTTTGGAGGCTTTCATCGATGATGACGATGATGATGGCGGCGGCTGGCGTTGGCGGCTGGTGGTAACGGTGCCTACGAATGCAAATATTTCACACTAACCCCAACCACCTAAACTCGTTCAACGGAAATCCTGGACGCTGACCCATAGCTGCCTACCGTTAATTTCCTACGGCCACGAAGCGTAGCTCAACACACTTGCGGGGTGTTAGGGCACCGGGGAGGGGGGGGGGGGGTCCTGGCTATTTACGGAGCCCTGTGCCCATCTCAACGAATAAAAAAAAACCTTGTGGGAGCAAAGTGCTCAGGCAAGCAGGGGCAGCGAAACCTGAGCCAAAGCGGGGGGGGGGGGGGGGGTTGGGGGGGTGACACGCCCACAATTGGTACACGGGGTCCACACTGGCGGAGATCTCTGCGGAGATCTCCGCCAGTGTGGACCTCGACGTCTGAGTGTTGGGGCAAGTCCTGTTAGCGAGCACCTCTTAAGGATGGCACGACGCACGAGGGAGGGGGGGGGATGTGGGCAGCCTTTCAAGAGCTGATGTTTACAGACTGCACCAGGTACTGAATTTAGTCGACCTAGGGGAGGCCCAGGATCGGTTCAGATATTCACCATCGATGTTGTTAGCCTTGAGCGGTAATCAAACTCGGGTCACCAGATCTGTAGCGCGATTGCGCTAACCACTACACTACCACTGGCCACATGCACGCATGCTCATGCGCGCGCGTATGCAAACGTGAAGGTTCCTTTTTGCCGCAGCTAGCACAGACCGCAGGGGTGCCGTACTGCTCACGATGTGGTGGACAGATCAAGGCCTCGCTTAGCCGGCTATCTTTCGTCTACATCTGCGCAGATGTGAATTATAATCAGTCCACTCGAACGTGGTCCTCGGTTGAGGTTATGTCAACGTAGGCAAGGAGGATGCTGCCGTGATGAGATGGCGACGCTGGACTTGCAATCCACCGGAGTTCATCGGTTCAATCTCCCGCTGCGGCATTTGACACAATGGCACACATCTCGTAGATTCCCAAACTGCCTCTGGTTCACCCAGCAGTTTAAATGGGCACGACACAATTAGTGGAATTAACAGGTTGCATGTGTTGGACTACAACGTGGGCACATATTCCCACCTCCTTCCAAGACGTCTTAGCCTGCGTGTAAGTTGTCGGCCAAACTACCCATTTGGAGGGACTCGATAGAGCTTCCTCTCACGGAGGCCCTGATGCCAGCAGTGGCGTGAGCCAGCAATTTCAGTGCTGCACCTCTCTCACGGACTGAAATATCTTACATCCAGCTGCATGGCACTGAGGGACGCCATTATGGCGAGATGTTGACTACCTCGCCTGGTATGCAGGAGGTCGTGGGTTCGATCCCTACCCTGACGCCTGCTGCCGCTGCTGCTGTATATTTGGAGTTTGCACGTGTCTCTCCCCGTGGTCGGGTGGATTTTTCTCAAGACTCCCCCTGGTTTTTCTCTCCACATTTAGAATCAACAAGAAGCGTTCAGAATATCTGGCCTGCTATAAATTTCCACGCGATAAGCCACTTCGTTGAGCTATCGTTTGAGGCCAGGTCGAGGTCGCTTCTGAAAAAGAGCTATCAAGCTCAGTGGGCCTTACCTGGTAAAATAAAAAAACACATAGTAAAATAATAAGAATGGGTAGATGTACCGATCGCGTATGCAGGGTCAAGAAAGGAATCAGGCTCTCTAGGATCGTATCGTGTACAGTATTTGCCTCGTGTATTTTTACCCTCCCCCCCCCGCCGTTTCTCCTTTGCCAAATAAATGTGTCTCAATGGGCTCACATCGGATTACGGCGTTGATTGACTGATAATGGCGCGTGTTAATAACGACCGCGGCAGCGTTAAGACACACGCACACAAAGACACCTACAGTGACTCAATACAACCGACTCACATGCCAAATAACATAAACCAACAATGGATCCACACACCGACATAGAATTATAGACTGGTCCACAGGCACACAAGACACACAATGACCAACACTGACATTAACGTAGAAATATACTGACGCGCAACACGCAGGCTATTATTATTCGGGCATGTGCCTGTTAGCGAGCAGCTATGAAGGCCGACAAGGCGTACGGGATGGTGTGGCCGGTACCATGCCCGGCCACCTTCAATGTTTACACACGACACCAGCTACTCATTTTAGGCTGTGCAGACCTAGGGGAGGCCCAGGACCGGTTCAGATAATCGTCACTGGTGTTGTCCCTGAGACAGAATTGAACTCGGACCTCCGGATTCGTAGCGCACTACGCTAGCCACGACACTGCCGCTTCCCATACAAAGACAACTATCCTCCGTATAGCCTTAACAGATTTTTGGGGCAAGTGCCCCGTATAGCCTGAACAGACTTTAGGGGCAAGTGCTGTTAGCGAGCACCTATGAAGGCCAAAACGACACACGAGGGGGTGGGTGGCCAGGTATTCATTTGAAGCTGAGTCGACCTAGGGGAGGCCCATGACCGGTTCAGATAAACGTCACCGGTGTTGGCCATGAGCGGGAATCGAACTCGGATCGACGGTTTCGTAGCGCAGCGCGCTAACCGCTACACCACCGCTCCCCACCATACACACACAATGACACACAAATACATATTACACGACTAGCCATTACACTGATAAAACTCACACGCAGCACACAAACTGACCCACATACTTCCATACAGTGCGATGTCAACACCGCATGACATAATTGCCCGGGCGACACGAAGAGTTCGACTTGGATGTCCCTCCACACCCATGCACACAAAGACAAAGAGCCCCGAGTAGCCTCGACAGACTGCAGGGGCAAGTGCTGTTATCGAGAACCTATGAAGGCCGGCACGGCACACGAGGGGGTGGTAGTGGCCAGCACCATGCCCGGCCACCTTTGTCTCCCTAGTGGCGATATTTACACACCGCACCAGGTACTCATTTGAGGCCGAGTCGACTAAAAAGAGGCCCATGGTCGGTTGAGATAATCGTCACCGGTGTCGGCCACGAGTCGAACTCGGGTCGCCGGGTTCGTAGCACAGCGCGTTGCCCGCTGCTACAACTACCGCTACAACTACCGCTCCCCACACGGCTGCTCGCGATTTGCGAGCAGGCGCGCGCGCACACAGCTGCCCTGCTCAGCACGGTATGCACCACACTGCCATCTCGAGCTCCGCGCGTGCAAGGCTACGGCTACTCGGTTATCCGTGTCTCTCCTTGCTCGCAACAAGCATTGGGGGTGGGTGGTTGCTCATCTCCGCGCTGAGCCATGTGCTCGAAATTCCACATTCCCACAGCAAGGGGCCAGTCTATTCATAGGCCAACCGCTTTTGGGCGGGGTCAGAAAGTGGTACTCGTTTTATAGACGCTTGAAAACGACGATGGCCTGGCTCAGTTGGCCGCCGACTGGGATTTGACATCACAAGCTTCCAACTTAGAGTTAGGGGTACTCAATGCCATGCGGCTGGATGTAAGAGGTGGGTCCATTCAGTCAGCAAAAAAAACAAGAACAGAACCATGTTGCGTGTGCACAACCACTGCTGCATGGGAGTCTCTCAACGCCGTGGTGGTCATGTGGGTTGTTTGATCGTATTCACCACGCTGGTCAGTGCGAGTTGAAGGGAAACAATGGACCCAAGAAGGGACCCAAGAAGGCTTTGCCACTGACGTTAGCTCAGCCTAGGGATCAGACGCGGGTTACCGGCTTCACAGCAGAGTGCGCCAACCACTGCACTACCACCCCACCCCTATCTATGGAACCGTTAAGACTTTACATTTTACACGTGTATTATTTAATGCAGTTCTACACCAAATCGGTCCATTGTGGCTCTTCCTCGTGAATGTATATCGGTGGCATTTGCCTAAATATACTAACTTGTACATTATTGTACGTATGTTGAACTTCTTTCGCACCGCACGTAGCCAACCGTGCCAATCAGAGGTGCGGGGGAAGGACAACAAACGAAACACAAAAAGCAGTTCTGAAGAAATCAGTTGTCAATCTAGATTATTTAAAAGTGCATGGCTCTAGTGGCTCGCTAATATCGGAAGAACGTTCCAGACGGCCGCAGAAGCGCATCTGAAAGCGCGCGATGCGGCGACCGTCTTTGTTCGATGGCCGGCAGCCAAAAGCCGCTGCCGCTGCTGCTGCCGCTGCCGCTGCTGCGAGGACGAGCGGAGTTTGTGTGATGAAGGTTTGTGTGATGATGGTTTGTGTGATGATGGTTTGTGTGATGATGGTTTACGCTCCTTGACGAATTATTACTGAGGCTCCTTGGGGAGCTGTAGCCTGTTAGAGCAATTCCACTGGGCCAGATGATGTTTTGGGCAGAAGCCCCCATTTGCAAGCTCCCACTTAAAATGGACAGTTGCAAGCAATGGGGCCCGACGATCGTGGGGTGACCATCCATTTAGAACGTACGCATGGAGGGGGGTTAACCCAAATGCGTACGCTTGCGTATGGGGGAGGTCTACTGATAATGTACGTACGCATAGGAAGCGGAGGGGGGGGGGGTGAAGCCTCGATAATTTGCCTACATTGGCCTTCAAATGAGTTTGCTTAAACACGTTAATATTATTAATCCTTGATCGTTTCTGGGTGTATTAAATATCGGCCGTTCTATAGGATTCGGGGGGGGGGGGGGGGGGTGCGTCAGGCGTCCTTACGCAGGTGGCAGGGGGGGAGTAAAGAGTACGTGTGCGTACAGATAGGGGGGGAGGGGTCAAGTTTTGACAGATTTTTGCGTACCTACTAAATGGATGGCCCCGACACGGACGGACAGCGGTGGCTGTCGCTACCGCCGAACGTCAGGGAACCTCGTGCCACTGCAACTGGCCACGCAGTGCTGAAGAGTCATCGGTGAACGTGAAGCCAATCCGTGGTTGCCACAATGGAAATAGAAGATACTGCGATATACGGGGCGCTTCAAAGAAATGTGAACACTTCGGAGAATTGGCAACATTCCCACAAGAAATGAGGCCTCCAGGCTCTGGAGACCACCCAGAGAAGATTCCATGGCACGAGTTGACAACGATGGCGAACAAGTGGAGACTCCTTTTTGAAGAGATCAACATTTACATTTGTTATCATGTTACAGTCTGTTATCCGTTCTTTGTACATTAAAAACGACAGTCCCATATAAGTGTTAACATTTCTTTTAAGCACCCTGTACAGACGAATGGATGACACGTTACTTCCTGCAAAAGAAAACCCCGCTGCCGAGTTTGTGAACTCTCACCCGTTGGTTTCCATTCGTCAGTCCGTTTTGTTTTTAGGTCGGCGAGTTTAAATGCCTACAACCCAAAAAATGTTGAGCCTGTACTTGTGCCGCCGCAGCCTCTCCGTGCATCTGCACGGCGAGGCATCCGTGCAGCGTCGGCACAAACCCACAGCCGCATCTGCAGTCCCTTTCAGCTCCACTGAAAAGGTGGGAACCCTTGCAGCCATTTCACAACGACCTGGACACGGCCAGCGCACATAGCTCAACGTTAATTTACGGAGCCGAGTGAGCGGAGGGAAGTTTCGATCCCGTACAAGGATGGCGATCCGCACTGCGGCCAGGAGGAAGGCTATGCGAGGGAAAGAGGGCAGGTTTCTATTTAAAGAACAGCTGCTTTGTCGCGCAAGGAACCAGTAAAGAAGTTACATGTTTTCCAATTGTCTATATCGAACAAATAACCCCCCCTCACATGCGTCAATAACACTGCGGTCTTAAAATAAGAAAGGCCCATTGCCCGAAAATGTTGCCAAATATATATTTTTATTTAAAGGCCCACAGCGTTATTGACGAATGCTTTGAGCATTTTTTGGTTTTGTCAATCGTGCTTGTGCACCACTGCCAACGCAGCAGCAGCATCACCAAATAATGTCGCTCTCCATGGAACGAAGTATGGTAGGGGGTAAGTCGAAGAATTAGGTGAAGCAATGAAGAAATAAGGATAAGGACAGGGGTATCCCGTCGATGCCGCTGCTCTTAAAGCCGCTGCTGTTAAAGCGAAATGGGCAGGGACGTGTCACGAGAACAGTTGAGATGACCAAGGCAGCAGAGGGAGAGAGCGAAAGGGATGGCAGTGAGATGATACCAACGAGTTTGGAGGCCGCGACTGGACACGAGCAACTGGGGAAGGGAAATAGTGGCAGAATATTAACCTTTGTTTAATCTCGGGTGGCTACGACAATCTGAACTCGGAAACTCAGTGGCGATGGCTCCGTGCTCTTCCAGAATAATTTTCCCGCACCTCCGATTATCGCGGTTGGCTACGTACGCCGCAAAAGAGGTTCAACATACGTACATGCATACATAACCCAGGAAGCCGCCATGATCCTATAACGCTTCCACGTCGCGTGGAGCCTTGCGAACGAACGCGAGCGCACGTTTCCGACAGAGGCAGCTGGGCCAGGTTGTCTCTCAGGGTGCCGACTCCTGCGCCGGAAACAATGAGGCTGACGAGTGCCAAGATCCCAGAATTAAACTGGTGGGTTGCCCAGCCATGGATAGAACACACTGTATCATCCAGAACCGCTCATGGTGTCAGCATGGGATAGGGGGTGGGGGGGGGGGGGAACCCCTCATTGTAATACAAACATGAACCAACATTCCACGGTCACTGCTTTTTCCAAGAAAGTAAAAAGCGGCCCGCCCGCCCGCCCGCCCGCTTGCTCTCGACAGAAAAGAGAAAACTCGCGCCCGTGCTAGCACTTAGGAGGAGACGGCGGTAAAACACAGTTGGGGCGCATCCTCAAAAAGCGCCGCCTCATTGTTCCCGGGCCAAGACGGACAGCCAGTCACCTCGGGGCGGAGTAGGGGCGGGGGGGGGGAGCCACCCGCGTGCGCTTTACAAATCAAGGCGGCAACATTTTGAGACTGCTCGCAGATTGGGAAACCTTTAAGGGAAAGGGAACAGAAATCCCCCACCGCAATTAAAGAGAATGAATGGCCTTGAGTGTCCGCAAAGGTCAGTCGCGCACACATTTAGGTCACGTACGCCCACGTCCTTCCGACGGTGTGGGGGTGGGGGGGAAGTGGAGACATAATCAAGAGGATTATAAAAAAAAAGCGGTTGGATAGCCTTGGGGGGTGGCGGGGGGGTGGGGGTGGCGGGGGGGTGGGTGGCGGGGGGGGGGTGGGGGTGGCGGGGGGGGGGTGGCGGGGGGGGGTGGGGGTGGCGGGGGGGGGGTGGCGGGGGGGCGTATTCACCATTCGGCCAAGCTGAATGGAGGCGGTTCAACGCTTTAATTCGGGCAAACCGCCTGGCGACATCAACGCCTCCGGAGTAGCACGGTTAGCTACGTACGGTGCGAAAAGAAGATCAACCAACATACATCGGCAGCAAAGTACAAAGCAGATTCCGGTGTCTCCGCATAATGATTAAAAAAATAAGATTCTAAATACGACTGTGAAGGTTTCGCGGAGTGTGGCGATTTCGCGATGGATCGCGTGCCGTTGGACACAACGCCCGTCCGACGTTTCGCCCTCGGACGTCCTGTCGGACAAACCCACGGCACAAGAACCCGAAACACACATGGGAGAGATGACATATCCGGAGTATCTCTGAAGCCCTTGACCCGGTTGGCTTTTTCCCCAACCCTACGTTAACCCGGCACTATGTTTAGGCACGAAACACTCCGGGCTGGTTTCACCCGTACGGTGTTCATCAGCAGAGCCGGCTAGACGTGCCGAGCAATTACCGCTGGTTAACCAGGCGTTGTGGGTAAGTGCCCTCTCCCGACACTGTGGGCCGTAGGTGAAAAAAATCAATAACACCTCGCCGAGGTGACCTGTGCTATAAACATAGCGTTTAGATTACAGTAGAACCCCCAACTCCTCTTAACGTCGGTAATTGGTTCCAACGAAACCGTCCGTTAAGTGATTTGGTCGTTAAGCAAGGATGGGGAATACAAGTCGAAGGCTTAATTCGTTCCGAGAGCATCGAAAGTTAAACATTTTCACCCAAAGAACGTACTTTATAACGTTTAAACAATGGATATTAATACATCAAGATATTAACCACATTATAAACACAATATTTTTAAATATGGTTAATCAATGCATTGATTAATATGTACTGTACCTACAACAGCCCTTCCTTAACAGGGGAATGGTCGGTAAGCGAACACTTTGTGCTCTATGGAGGCACTATACTACGAAACACTACTTCACACTGCACTTCTATACACTACACTATTATACACTACTCTACACTACACTACTATACACTACACTATACACTACACATTGGGCTCTATTGAGGCCTGTCATTAAGCGATTCGTCGTTAACAGGGGTGGTCGTTAAGAGGAGTTCTACTCTACACTACTATACACTACACTACTATACACTACACTATACACTACACATTGGGCTCTATGGAGTCCCGTGGTTAAGCGATTCGTCGTTAACAGGGGTGGTCGTTAAGAGAGGGTTCAACTGTATTTAGATAATTTTTCTGCGATACATTTCCACGTAATCGGCCACTTCATTGGGCTATCATGTGGCCATGTCGCTTCTGAAAAAGAGGCTGATGTAACTCAGTGGGCTTGGCCAGGTAAGATAAACAGGTTAGTGTATTTGAATCTTTTTCTCAAGTGGTTTGTTTACCTGTCATATACTTTTCACTCCTATCGTGTTGTTCTACCATTTGTTATTGTAACGTTCTGATATGCCCCTACTGGACATCTGTGCAAAAGAGCTTTATGACTCATCGGATTCCTTCAGTATAAATATTCTGATAAATTAAATACATCGCATCCCTGTTCCCTGATTCGAAATGGCAGGAAAGGGAAATGACAATTTTACACAGAATTTTCCGCTATAGTGCTCAGTGAGGCTTTATATAAAACGGTGAAATCGTCTGGGACATGAGCAAATATTGATTTTGGAATGAGAATATGTATCAAGGAATGGACGTCCACCGGGGAGATGGAGCGGATGAGATGGAGCAAGCACATGCAGGCGTTAAGTGGATCGTTCCCGTCGCAGAACGGCGAGGGATGGCGACGGCTTGGGGCGGCCTTTATCCACCAGTGGATTGATCATGGCCTATGACGATTATGTGTTTTAAGTGATAAGGGTGACCGCATTCTGCTGCCTAACGCAGACTATGATATATTTACTCATCGTACCATTCAGTGGAACTGCTTTAAGAGTCAAATTACGGCCAATGACTGTGTGTTATATGTCGGTGGAGCAGTCCCAAGCCACCTTGTACAGCTGTCTCACTTTTACGGACCATCTAAGATTTTTTTGTTGCTTCATTTTAGATTTTGACAATCATTTTTGATTGGCTAACATGACCTTGAAGCTCACGAGTTTCCCGCGAACAGCCGGCGGTAAGTGAGCGAGTGAGAGCTAGTGGAGCTGCTGGAATAATTTCAGGAAGAAGCAAAAAGAAGCTGCTCGTGGTAACGTTGAGAAGCTGTAAAAAAAAAATGTGCATCTCCGTGAAATGAGGGCTTAACAGATCTCGATTTTTTTTATGAACAGTAGCGGTGTTGCTGCCTCGTTACTCGAATTCTCTGCGGGTATCATTATCGCTGCCAGGGCCACCGCGACTGTTTATTGCCGCATAAATCACGTGCTAGTAAGCGAACCGGCCCCAACGTGTGGTCAATGTTTGCCGTCCCTACGGGCCGCAGTTGTTTAAGTTAACTGGAGCTGACAATTTACAACAGCAGCAGCAAGCACGAGAAAACTGCGACTGAAACGTCAACAAAAACTGAATATGAGGGGGGTGGGAAGGCAAGGGTTAAAACAAACCCACCGCTTTGAGATGGTGAAGACGTTGTTATTCTGGTGGATAAGGGAAATACAGACTAATAGCGAGGTGGGCACAACACTCAGCACGAAGTGAGTTTGCAATTCAAGCCTGCCTGGTGATTTCTAAGAGGCATTCTGCTTGTGGTCCAGCATTTTGGTGAAGGGCTCAGTGCATTCCTTCAACATCGCTGTGCGCATGAGAGATGCCTGTTTCCAGGGTAATGGATTTTGCCTGTGGGGAAGGAGTAGAGCAAATAGGTTGTTGACCTACTTGTGTGAAAGTTGATTATGTTCGTGAGAACGTTTGTCTGGATTCTCTCCCGAGCACTCCGGCTTTCGTAGCATGGAAAAAAAATATCACCCCAAAAGAATACTCTTGCCAATTCCTTGCCCTGAAAAGGACCCTTCTAAGAATGCTTACCCGTACCCGAACAATGAGCCTAAAAATATTTCCGCATCGGCTATATATTGAAGACAACTAACGGGACGACCTAAATGAAATAAAAAAGGAGCTATAGCAACAATTAAAATAGCGATGTTTATTTTGCTGTACGATGCGTCGCCCATCTGCAGCAATGTGATGCCCACTGAAGGAAGTTGATTTTGCGAGGAGGGCCCTGGAGAAAATTCTTTATAAGGAAATGATAAGGAAAAATCAGGCAGTGGCATGGAATCTGTAAACGCTTTCCAGCGCACGTTTTGTCCTCAGAAGTGTCCACAAACAGCGACGACGTCACACGGCACATCTGTGACGTCGCTGGGAGGGGGCGTTGTGGGGGGGGGAGGGCACACACGTGACCTGTGACATCATCGCCTTGGCCGGCAAGGAAGGATCAGTTTCGTTTCGCGATGGGGGGTTTTTATCGCCAAGCTTTGGACAAACTATTCAATCCATTTGCCCGGGTTATCAATTGGGTGAGCGTCTAATAGCAACGCAACTTTTTTACACTCAAATGTAATTAACCTTTGTGTTATCTTTACGAGAGCGTCCTTGTCCACCTGCCGGACGGACAGATGAACAGAGCTAATGCACGCACGCTTTCAACATTAGCTGTTGGGAATCATTTCAAACAATGAATATTCATGCAGGCATCGCAATTACTGTAAAACCCCTCCAAATGGAACAGCTTTGGAGATAAGCAAATTAGCAGGTATGAGGAGTTTTAATTGGATCATGTAAATGTTCTGCACACTGTGGTTTATTAAAACCGTGTGTCATTAATACTGCAGTAATGATCGATGATTTGGCAAACCAACTCTCCTGAGGCTTACTCGACCACAGTGCTCTGACTCTGGTCCAAGAGATAATTAATCTCCATATATATGTAAAAGGCAAAGTTGTGATTGTGTGTGTCTGTTCAAAATGTTAAGCCTACTTCCCGATATGCAACAAGCTTGAAATTTGCCATGTGGGTACTTTCCAGACTCTACACCATGCAAAAATTATTAAAATACACTTTTTTTTTGGGGGGGGGGGGGCCTCAATAATGCAATAATTTTTTGCACGGCAAGTGAGCTGTGACGTCAAATCTGTCACGTGACCCGCGCATGTGGAAGCCTAACGCATTGTAGTGTAGCGGTGAGCACGCCGCACTACGAACCCGGCGACCCGAGTTCGATTCCCGCTCACGGCCACCGCCGGTGACGATTATTTTAACCGGTCCTGGGCCTCAAACGCGTAACTGGTGTGGTGTGTGAACATCGCCATTGGGGAGACAAAGGCGGCCGGGCGTGGTGAATCCAAGTCCTGGGCGAAGCCGGATAATTAAGCTAGTTAATTTATATACGCGGAGTGGAGATAACATTGGCCATAGATAGCAATGGAAACCAAGTGAGGTCCAGCCTGAATAAAACATAAAAATCGTACGTAATATTTAGTTTTTTTATTCAACCAGCAAATCTTCAACCGAGTCCCAAGACTCTTATTCTCGGCTGTGCTGCTCAAGATTTTTGTTCAAATTAAGTGAAGTTCAAAAAATAGACACGATTCAAAAACGAATTATTCGGACAAAATACAACGTATTAAAACGTTTACATTCTGTAAGATGTGCAAGAACCCCACCCATCATTTGTAGACCCGGCAGGAATAACGGAGCAATCAAGACTAACGGCAATCAGAAGCACATTTATTTTTGTGATAATATATGCGTAGGATTAATTATGGCTACAAGTTGTACAACATGCTGCGACGAAGGTTCCAAATAAATCTAAGACATCTGTTCACACGACTCAAGTATGGTGGGGAGTAAAGTGTTGAGTATTTCCACCTCTTTCCGAAATGTCTATTGAGCATGGAAGAGTAGACCAAATACCCTATGAAGCTCCCTCTTGTGGTACAAAAAAGCACTTCTGCCCTCACCACACTGGATCCCGGTTCATGTTTTTCATCTTTAAGCTTAAAACTAAACTTTTTTTTTGTTTGATCAGGTAAGGCCTACTAAGCCATTAGCTCTTTTTCAGAAGCGACCTGGACATAAATGGTATCTCTACAAAGTGGCTTATCATGTGGAAATGTATAGTAGCCAAATACTCTAAACGCACGTTTCTAAATGTGGAGGGAAAAACCGGAGGACCAGGAGAAAAATCCACGCGATCACGGGAAGAACGTGCAAACCCTGAATGTACAGGCGTCAGGGTCGAGATTGAACCCACGGCCTCCTGTATACCAGGCGAGGTAATTAACTTCTCGCCACCGTGGCTGAATCGTAATCAGCCAAGAACTACCCACTGCTGAAAGAAGGCCTCCCCAATCAATCGCCATCTCTCATGGTCTTGCGATGAATAAAGCCATCTACTAGCTCCGGCACACGAGCTGATTCCACCGCTCCATCTCCGCCGTGGTCGCCATCTCAGCTGCGCCCCTAACGCCTTTGGCTGCCACTCCATCCTTAGTCTCGACCACCGGCCACCATCCCTTCCAGCGACGCGTCCTGCCCAAGCCCCACTTGCTTTACTTGACAGTTTTGACTCACGGTAACATTTGGACGAACGGTATGTGCCCTGTTATGCCGATTTCGGCCAATCCGAGCGCTCATACGGGGACTGAGCCAACGCCCTCAGCCAATCAGTAACACCCATTTAGAAGCGTTGAGACCCTCGACTGACTTCGTCAACTTCCGATCGTCTTGGAAAGGATGAATGCTTTTAACGCGTAATTCCTTCATTCGATTAACAGTTATTTTGGTTAACAGTAGTTTTTTCGTGGAACGGATTAAAAGCGTTAACCGAGGGACTAATTACTGGTGAAAGGCCGTACTCAGATTGTAAATGTTGTGCCTTTGCTCTCCAACACACCGGTGTGCTGTACTAGTAACGCATTGGCACGCTCTATTGACGTTCCGAACCTTACTAATTGGCTGTGTCGGGTGGTGGCGGGTTTAAAGACATATTTACGCGATCTAAGCCAAAAGAAAACTCAATTATTAGGGATGAAAAGAGCCCACCTCGACCTGACCGGGGAGGGACGTCAATCGGCAATGCATTGGACGGGACGGAGGAGGTGATCTCTGTTGCAAATGTGATTTGTAACTTTCGTCCTTACCCATGTATCGATAGTTCAATTTGAATTGTGCAATTTTGTTGAGGGATTTTTTGCACACAGCGTTGGTGTACGGTGCTTTTTTCAGGAATATTTTTGCTGTTTCTTTTCCATGGGATTTTCTGTTTGCACAGTCACATAGTCACTTTAAGATGTTTTTCTTGTTCGTGTTTTAGTTTTTTTGTTTGTTGTGGTTGCACCCGATTCAAGAGCCGTATGGCTCACAGGGCTATACCAAAATACATAAACTGAAACTGTCACTGTCTTGGTGTGTTTTGATTTAAAGCTTTCGTGACTGCAGTGATTCACAGTTTTGGTTCTTTCGGTGAAGTCACGTATTGTTTAATATTTTTATTATTTTATTGTTTCCCTTCTACGTGACTTTACCGAAAGAACCAAGAATATGCCTTGGTGTGGTCTGCGATTGGTTTTGCTGTTGTTTTGTTGCCTTTCCCAAGCTTGTGATTTGATGTACCAATGCAATTTGAACTTCTATGCTTTATGTATTTCTGTTTATTTATGTTTAGTGGTTTCCGTACCCTTGCTATACTTTGCACACCTTTCCTGTTTGTTGCGTTGTTTGTTGTCGTGGCTTTTTGACTCGCTCCTACTGGACAGAAAATGAGATTCATAGCTTTTCGGATTCCTCCAGTCCAAATGAAGATTATGTTTCTGCAGAAAGAGTTATCCTTTTTAATGTCGTAAAATGGCAAGAAAATGTGTATTCCTGAGGGGTTTTTGAAAATGTTCTCTAGGATTTAAAGATAAACTCACGTTAATAAGAGCGGCAATTGAAAAGTTATAGAAATTTTAAATGAACCGTGGTCAGTCTTCTGTAGCCGTTACTCCCACCTCTTCGATGTTGCTATCTATTATACGTCGACCGAACTTCTTCCGCCGTTTCAATTCAATTCAATGTTTATTGGTTACATGATAAACAAATCCCATGTAATCTGGATTTGAAGCTTTCGTGACCGCAGGGATCCATACTCTTTGGTTCTTTCGGTAAAGTCACGTAGGTAGGTATTAACAAGTGACCGGTGATGACGGTCACTTGTGTTGCGATCGAAACGTCGTGATCTATTATTTTCTACCTACGTGGCTTTACCGAAAGAACCAAAGAGTATGAATCCCATGTAGCCAGTTACCATGGCCTGCAGCCACCAACTACAGAGTTATTTTTGGGATGGAGAGGAGCCCAGCCAGCAGCCAGGCAGGAAACTCGGGGCATAGATTTTTCATAGTAACATCATAACCCATGCTTCCCCCCTCCAATTAGCACGGTTGGCTACGTACGCTGCGAAATAAGTTCAGCATACATACGTACATACGTGCTCGTCTGATTGGAGCACTTTATCATCCACTTTTCAACATATCATCTCCCCATAGATAGCCACACAATCAGCTATATAATCCATTTGTTTAATCTACTTAAGCTGCCTGCTGTCATCAAAAGGCAATGCAAGATTGTGGATTATCTGCATTACCCAGGACACCAATGAGGGATAATCTTAGTAACCCTACATTTGACCCCCCCCCGTCATCCCATCCCATTGAGCACAAGCATCCAATTACACCGCGAAGAGCTCAGTGTGACATCAAGAGCCATCCTATTGCATCGTAAACCATTCCATCTCATTAGGAACGTACAACCTCATCAAGAGCATTTCAGCCTTTGAGACAACATCTTCCATAAGAAAACTGGCTGCTGCGTTTACGTATTTGCTGTAATTTACAGCACCGGAGACCCAAGCACACACCATGCACAGAACCTCCCATGCATTAGAATTCTACCTCCGGAGTTAGCGTGGTGCTAAAAAAAGATGGCAGTACAGAAAGTAACCTATCGATTAGTTTAGATGGCGTCAATATAAATGTGCCTTTAAACCCGCCACCACCGGACACAGCAAATTAGTAAAGTTTGTCACGTAATCAAAACATACCAATTAGTTACTAGTTCAGCACACCAGTGTCCTGGAAAGTAAACCCACAACATTGACCACTCGAGTATGAAGTTTTGCCGGCAATTACAACCAGCCTCATCAGGCAACAGTCAGAACTGTGGTGAACTCATCCTGTTCCGGTCTCAAATCTATCTATTAAACTACCTATCTATGAATTCAAAAGGGGTGTTTTTCAACCGGGGTCGTCTGACTTCACTCCATGCTCAAAGTTCTCAAAAGCAAGAAAAGTATACGCGTGGATTATGTAATACAGACACAGCTAATGCATTAATGCTTTCAATGTTCGCTGGAAAGTGTTAAAAAGGAACAGAGCAAACACCCAGAGGAAGAGTCTATGATTATCATCATCGTCATCAGGGACATTCCATGCTGTCAATAAACAACTTTATCATATTCAAGATTATCTTATTCCATGTTGCATTTCACGAAGGGGGAGTTTTCATTAATTTCAAAAAATAGGCAACGGCAGACAGAAACAACAGCCGATATTTGTGAATGACACAAATCTTGACTTAAAGATTTCGTGATTGCAGGAATTGATATTCTTTGGGTCTTTCGGTAAAGCCACGTAGATAGAAAAATACTTAAAAATACAAATATTACGACGTTTCAATCGCAACACAAGCAATCGTCATCAGGTGAAAAAATATAGCGGGAGAGCTGCTCAGCAGCTATCCATCTACGTGGTTTTACCGAAAGACCCAAAGAAAATTACACAAATGTTCCTTAACCTTCATGTGTGTGTAAATCATTGTCATGCTTCTCTAATAGAGGCATAATTCAATACGAACACAGGCAGTCAAACTTACATGCAGTGCGGACTACGCTGGAATTTTCTTCACTACTGCTACGATACACAATACTTGCATCGGCACCCACGGGGGGGCTGGGAGGGAGCGGTGGCAGAATGGTGAGCGCAAAATGCCCCGTGAATCCGGCCATCATAGTTCAAATTCTTGCCCAAGGCTGGCTTAGATGGGTGGCGAGTGATATCTGGAAGGGTTCTGGGGCCCCCTTACTTCACCAACCTGCACTGACCTACATGGTGAAGAATGGCAAACCCCCTCCCCCCTCCCCACGAATGCCATAGCATGGGGGAAGGCCTTCATCCAGCCGTGAAATGACAAATGCCTGTAAGCAAATCCTTTTGCTTATACTTTATGCGCCTGTAATCGTGACCTCCGGAAGACGCACTTTTAAAATGTAATTACAAAATCTGCCCTTTTTGCAGTGAATCTCAACATACCCTCAAATGCCTAATGAAAGGGCACCGACTTGAGTGAAACTTCAACGTGAAGTCAAGAGGGCACGCCGAGTTAGTCAATCAAAGGCTCAAATGTTTCCCGGGGGGGCGGGTCTAAATCATCCGCCCACAGCACAGCTGACACAGGAACTCTGAAAACCCACACCAGGATTATTTTTAAACCCGCATCGTCACCACGTCACACGTGAACCATGCTTCTTCTCAGCTTCGCCAGAACACGTGCGCTTTCGCCACAGCAGTCTGGTGAACGAGCGAACATTTGTTCATTTAACATGTAGGCTTTCGTGACCACTATTATCCACGGAGTGCACGTTTGCCGATCACGGAGTGCACCTTTGCCGATCGCGGTGTTTTAAGTCACACCGAGATCCCTACTTGGGATGTTTTGGCCAAATCCCTTCTCTTTAAAAGTAGTTTTTTAACATGTGACCAAAATAAACAAAACCTGTCTCGCTAAATGGGGGGCTCGCGAAACCCAAAACCATCGTCGCCTTCATCGCGGCAGATGGGCAAACGTCCTGGGCAGGGTCCTTGGGATTTTTTGGTTGTGGTACCCTCGATGGAGTACAATGCTGGATCGCAAAAAACGCTTACGAACATGCAACCAGGGCTCCAATATTATTTAAAATCATCGCATCCAAACCTCTATATGGAAAAATACAAAAGTTCTCCTTTAACATAAACGAGGGGGTGTCCTGACAAAAAATACTCGGGGACCCACATGGATGTTTATATGCACCGCGGGCACTATGGTGGCGAGATGTTAACTACCTCACCTGGTATACAGGAGGTCGTGGGTTTGATCCAGACCCTGACGCCAGTATATTTGGAGTTTGCATGTTCTCCCCGTGGTCGTGTGGATTTTTCTCCGGGTCTTTTGTTCTCCCCCCCCCCCCCCCCCACATTTAGAAACACGCATTTAAAGTATATGGCTGCTGTAAATTTCCACTTGATAAGCCACTTCGTTAAGCTATCATTTGTGGCCAGGTCACTTTTGAAAAAGAGCTATATAGCTCAGTGGGCCTTACCTGGTCAAATAAAAAAAAAAGTTAAATTCTTTATATATGTTTAGATATCCCGTGCTAGTCTAATTGCAGCTCTTTACAATCCACCTTTGCTGTGTTGGACAACGCACGACAAAAGTTGCCTATTTGAAAAGTCGTTTTCCTGAATAATTTTTGACAACAGCTTTTTAAAAAGGAACACACTGCCAATTTGCAGCGTGAAGGCACCCAACCGGCCCTGCCGCGCAAGAGCAATTTCGGATAAGCAATAAGGAACATGTTTTTTTTTGCAACTCTTGCTAACATTGAAGAGGAAGCTGAATTGGAAGGAGAAACAACGCGAGAAGGATTTTAAATTGGCCGTGGTTGAGGTGGTCAATGTTTTAACTGAGTTATATATTGTTAAGATAAGGTAACTGAAACCATCCATGTTCAAGATCGCTACGAAGAAATACCTTTGTATCTGTTGCCATAGCCTTCATGCAAGCACATGATCCTGTTTGGGGAAAAAGGGAACTTCTCAGTTTTTATGGAATTCTGGGTAAGATAGGTTGGCTAATTAAGAACTTGTACAATGGAACCAAAGCTTGTGTGCATTTAAGGGGAGTCATAAGAATAGTTTGAGGTAAGGACAACAACGTTGAGTGTAATGCTTGACCTTGTGTTCAGTATAGACCATGAAGAATAGTCCTTAGCAATCACAATGAGTCATCTTTATATGATATGACATGCACGTTTAGTAGGTAAGGGACCGTGGGGGAATGGCAGTGCTAAACACTCAGGACAAGAGGTTTCCCGAAGCGGAGTTGATGGGCCACGGTTAAAGTGGGGCTCTCACATCTTTATCACAGTTATCATTGGGAAGCGTGAAGTGTGGAGACAGGAGGGGACTATTTGCAAGCGTACTGTAATTTGCGTGACACACAGGGGACTGCGAAAAGGCGGTCAAGCTGAGGTACAGGAGAAACCCCTCCTCTTAACGACCGTAATTGGTTCCCCAAAACCGGTCGTAAAGTGATTTGGCCATTAAGCGAGTATAGGAAATACACGTTAAAAGGCTTTATTCATTCCGATAGCATCGAAAGTTACCCCCTTTTTCACCGAAAAAATCGTACTTTATAATATTTTTAAAATGTATATCAATACATAAAGATACTAACGACATTATAAACACATACTATTAAAATAAACACGGTTAATCGATGCATTAATAAATGTTTACTGTACCTACAACAGCCCGTCGTTATCAGGGGAATGGTCGGTAAGCAAACACATTGGGCTATATGGAGGCACTACACTACTATACACGACTATACACTGCACTATACACTACACTACTATACACTACACTACTATACACGTCACGATGCATTATACTATACACTACATATGGGGTTCTATGCAGGCACTATGATACTATACACTACACGCTACTATACACTGCACTACTATACACTACACTATACACTACACTATACACTACACATTGGGGCTCTATGGAGGCCTGTCGTGAAGCGATTCGTCGTTAGCAGGGCTCGTCGTTAAGAGGAGTTCTACTCTACACTACTATATACACTACACTATACACTACAACACTATACACTACACTATACACTACACATTGGGGCTCTATGGAGGCCCGTCGTTAAGCGATTCGTCGTTAGCAGGGCTCGTTGTTAAGAGGAGTTCTACTCTACACTACTATACACACTACACTATACATTACAACACTATACACTACACTATATACTACACATTGGGGCTCTATGGAGGCCCGTCGTTAAGCGATTCGTCGTTAGCAGGGCTCGTTGTTAAGAGGAGTTCTACTCTACACTACTATACACACTACACTATACATTACAACACTATACACTACACTATACACTACACATTGGGGCTCTATGGAGGCCCGTCGTTAAGCGATTCGTCGTTAGCAGGGCTCGTTGTTAAGAGGAGTTCTACTGTATTGCACTCTTCTTCTCGTGAACGAGTTGCTTGGCTGAGTCAGGCCACAGCGTCGCCGTCTGAGGAGTTCAGTCCTCATAATGTATTGTTTTAGCAGGCTGAGGTTTTGATGGACCTGCCTAAATACATTTGGAAGAGAAGAGAGGCCAGCTTTACTGTTAAGGCTGTGTGTGGCAGAATAATATCACTGGTTGTGTCTGGGTCAGAGCTACACGATGATAACAAGAAGAACGACAGCTTCTAGTGTTTGAATATTTGTAGAATGCTGGGTATTTATCAGGATATGGTGTGTAACAGGAGTACAATTAGGCAAGAAAGAGTTAAAAAGCTAAAGAAGGCGAAGCTGTACAGGAGGGCATGTGACCTGGATGGAGGAGAACAGGATATCGATACAGGCCCTGGAGAGGGCATCCAGAGGTTGGCAAACCAAGAAGGCGACGTAACTCTGGTGATGTGGGACACGAATTTCCGTGAGGAGTGACGCGCATGACCACAGAATGTGGTTTATTGTCAAGTGGCCCTGTGTCTCATGGCTTTGACTGGGCGACTCAAGCGGCCACACGATGTCCACAACGGGGGGCACTGAGCCAGCACAGCCAAGGCCTCAAAAACCCCGGGATCTCAGGTGTGCTGGCTCACTGCCCCGTCATAGACGCGAGCCTTTTCAGAGACACCCAGGCACGGGAGTAGAACCCAAGGCAGAGGTGGCAAAGTGCTTTGTCTGACATCGGTATTAGCCCCCAGAATCACCCCGGTCACGTCACAGTTAAAACATTTTGTTCACGCAAGTCGAATGCAGAATGCTTACATGCGTGAAAAACAACAATTTCTTTTCAAAATGTTCACGGGAGCATAGCGGTGTGTCGTTTTATTGTATGAAATGTCAACAGCGCTTTACGAATGCAGCGTTCAGCTGATTATACAGCGGATGTCTGCACTATCAAGTATCAGTGAAAAAACACACGCACACGACACATTTATACAAGCACATACGCACACACATTCACGCACACATTCACGTAAGGACACAGTTACACGTTCATGCAGACGTGGATTCACACATGCAGTTACTCTCACAAATGTACACATGCACGCACACGTTCACACGCAAATACGGTCCACAAATATCCCTATTTTATCAATATAGTTCATCCAGGCAAGTGCCAATGTAGGCCAATATGCCACACCAAGGCATGTCAGACATATTCTGAACCCCTATCTCTGTAAATTAACCATGTGACATAATTACTTTGCATGCTGCAATGCTTTTTCAGGACATTAAATATTAATTTGAGTGCCCACGAGAAAAAGAAACTTTTAATTTAAAATAAACTACTTTACAAGTCACACAGTTCAAGTAAAATACTAAATTTTGATCGTACTGCACTTGGCACACATAGCGGTCGTTGGAACTAGGTTCCTCTTTCCATTCAAATTTAGAACCAAAACTGAAATATCTGGTGAGCTGAAACCAAACTGGTGCACTCATCACTCATGCAACACTGTTAAGTATAAAGTTTCCAATGTGGTTAAAATAAGAGGATTTAACGTTCGCTTTTAGAGGTTCCCATGTTATGCTTTTCAATTAAATTTGGGCTCCCATAAATTCAGTTTGTCTGAGGTAAAATTATACTTTTGATAAAAAAAACATTAGAATATGGAAATCATGTCATACTACAATATAATTACATTGTAACCATTCGTTGAAAAGTGTATCTAGAGGAACAAGCAAAGAATTACGCTGAAAAAAACAGAAAGAGGAACCCCCCTGGATCAGAGAAGAAACGGAAGCTAGAGACAGCAACATTGACTGTAAAAAAAAAACAAGTTGGGCATGTCGCGAGATGGGACGGTGACCGGTGGCCGAGACTAAATAAGGAACGGCAGCCACACAGTTCCGTGACATAGTTAAGGCGCTCAAATGTAATGATAGTTACAAAAAACACGAAAGCAATCGACATATCATACTTTGAAATATGTTTTAAGTTTTCACTCTTCGGCCAGATCCAAATAGTGAAAACATGGCCAGATACCAGATGGATCTCAAATTGAAGTGTCTATCCAGTGCACTACTGGCAGGGGCGGAGCAAGGATTTTGACTTCAATATTCTGAGATATATCAGTGTTTATGTTTTCCAATGGGCGCCACAAATGTATAAAACAAATTTTATTGGATTTGAACGCGGAGTTTATTAATAGGTCGGAGCCGCTGATGTGGCTAATAAGTTCAAGCAGCCTGCAGGGCAGCACGAGGTGGCAGCCTGCAGGGCAGCACGAGGTGGCAGCCTGCAGGGCAGCACACAAGGTGGCAGCCTGCAGGGCAGCACACAAGGTGGCAGCCTGCAGGGCAGCACAAGGTGACAGCCTGCAGGGCAGCACACAAGGTGGCAGCCTGCAGGGCAGCACGAGGTGGCAGCCTGCAGCATTTTGCAGCAGCCGGATATCCGGTTATCCCGATTACCGACTTTCCCAAAATTTCAGGGGGGGCTAAGCCCAGCCCCCCTGTGGCTCCGCCCATAACTACTGGTATACCTCGTGGTATTTGTTTTTAAGGCCACACTCTGCTGACGACACGAAACGAAATCAAAACTGGCATAAGGTTGCCTTGTTTAGACAAATTGCATTGGATAGCAACACTTTGGAAGGCCTACAGGTCTGTAGAATACATTGCATTTCCTTAAAGCAAATTAAAATTAAATTAAATGAGAAGGAATAGCTGTGGATGATCCCATTTGACCGTTTTAAAGTTTGTAATAAGAAGCAGTAAAGTTATAAAACACAGGAGAGAATCTAACACTACACACGAGATCTGAACTTATTTATTTCATAATGTAGTTAAGCATCATTATCAGATTTTACTTCTCGGTCTTGCCAGTCTCAAACCTGGCCTGCTCCATCAAATGATGTCATTGGAGGATTTTAAATGCCTACTTGTGAAGCAAATTTCACCCTTTGGATAATGCCCGCACTCAGCAGACCTCCGCAGACATTACCACGGAGTAATGAGAACCGGAGTCACCGAATTTGTGGAAAACTTCTCTCAGACGTGTTTTCGGGTTGTGCCGCGCGTTGTCCGACGTTTTACTCCACGTGCTTCTTCAAATTCGGGACATCGCGCCGAGCAGCAGGCGGTACAAACCGAAAACACATTTGGGAGAACCATACAGTATGCGGAGCTACCAACACGTGCCATCTACTACAAAGTGTAACATGAATACTCGACTACATTAACTAGTGTAAGCAGGTGTGGACTTTTGTTGTTGGTAAAAAGTTTATAATTTCTCATAGTTTAATGAAAACAAATAATAATAATAATAAAAAACACTGCTACTGTGATGTGGATGGCGAGCACACCGGGCTTTCAATCCAGTGGTCGTCAGTTCGGTTTGACCTCCCGGAGTGGCAGTTCAAAAGGATGGAAAAAGTTTCTTAAATCACCCAAGCCCTGTTGCACCGAGCAGTACAAATTGGGTACACCACAGCCAGAGTCGATCCGCAAGGTCGAGCAAAGTTCGAGAACTCCAAGCTCATCCAAGTCGTCTGAACGAGTAGGCGAACGATACCACCCTCGAGAGGGGCTCTCCAGAGCTAACTCTCATGCAGGCCCCTTCAGCCAGCAGTGGCGTGATTAAACATTTGCAGGGCCCCACCTTTTTGCCATTTTAACAACGAAAAAATTAGCCTAACTATTTCCTCCACCTGCTGTAACTAGTGTTATTTTTTTTAAAAATGGCGTTAAATGTGTGTTTCTACTAAAACAGTGCTTGCAATGATGATCCTACAACAGCCATAATAGCGCACGTCTGGTCCTGTCTGAAACCTCACGGCTCGGTGACTTGGGGCCAGACGGAAGGACCCTCACAACCATTTTGAGTTGATTAGATCACGATAACTGCCAACCCGTGTCCATCCATTAGATTGAGTTAACAATCGATCACTGTCCAAAAGATCTCCGTCGCCTTCGATAAGCCTCCATTAGATTTATGGCACAACCAATGCGAGCGTGTTCAGACTGAAGTTACAGTCAATTCGTGTTTCTTAGTCGAAGACCATGACCAATCTGGGCCCGACAGAGCACAACGGGCGTAAACCCACATGCCCTGCGAGGGCCCTATTACACGGAGATTACAAACCGAGTCCATTATATCGACGTCAAGTTGCGTAACTCAACGAACGGGTGGTCCCCGACGAGAGAAAAACACTCGGGTGGGTCTGTCATCACGTGACATTTTGAACGGGGGCAGCACGAAGGGTTATTTCAGAATCAGAATATGTATTTATACTGGAGGAATCTGACGAGCTGTGAAGTTATTTCTTTTCGCAGATGTCCAGTAGGGGCGGGTCAGACCGTTACAGCAACAAACAATACGAAAAAAAAACACACCATCGGAGTGCAAAGGTAAGCAAATCACCCCCAAAAAATTCGCTAAAACTAAGCAATTGCTTTTATTTGACCAGGCAGAGCCCACCGAGCCATTAGCTTCTTTTTTCCGAAGCGACCCAGCCACAAATGATAGCTCAACGAAAGTGGCTTATCATTTCACGCGCTCAACGGCGTCAAGGTGAGAGAGGAACACAACAGTGGGGGAAAGTGTGACGGTGTTGGGCGGGTGACCTTGGTACTCACGAGGGGTTTAGAGAGCAGTGCTCCACCATCATCTCGGGCAGGAAGTCGAGCTTGAAGCAAGTCATTCTGGCGCTCTCTCCTCACGTCGGCCTCGCAGACTGGAGCCCTCCCCCCACGTTCGGATGAACCGGCGACGTGACGTCGACTAAATGCTTGGCACAGTAACAAAAAAACCCCTCAACTTTCGCGACCTACTTAATAGCGACGAGGTCTAAAATAAACTCCGGGTTCAACGTGGACCGAAACGCTCTCAAGGTCACCCGGGCTAAATGCTACGGACTGGGGTACTCATGACTGGACAAAAGGATTTTTTTTTTACAGAACACTCAAGAGGAAGGAAAAAAAACTAACGCGAATGAAAATATGACGAAGCACTCAGAATCATTGAGACAATGCTCTCGGCAACACAAAGACTCGACACTCAGGATGACGCAGAGCGAACACTCTGTGGACACAGGACTATAGAGAGACTATGGTCACAGCACGCAGGCTGAAACGTACTGAACTCGGTACGGCGCACAAGCGGCTAACATCGAGTGCGCAGTGAGCAGGGGAAGGGGGTTGAGGCAGGCAAGAGGGAGGGAGGGAGAGGGTGAGAAGGGGAGGGAGAGACGAGAGAGACACACACGATGGGGTGGCAGAGAATTGGGGACGTGAGCGTTTTTGGAAGTTTGATTGTCGGGGTTTGGGTGGGAGGAAAAGAGGCGCGGGATGATGCGACGGGGGATGGGTGACAGGCAAGCCACTGGGTTCCCCTTACAGAGGAACGGACAGGAACAGGTGGGTGGTTAACCCGCTCCACTCTCGCACGCACACATGGGCAGACAAAATCAACACGTGCGCCAAGACTGGATCTGTGCAGCTGCGTCAGTAGCAACTGGGCAAACAGCATGGACACGCGCGCACACGCAAAGTGAGACGTACAAAGCTGAGCGTCTTCTCGGGAGCAGTTTTTAAGGCAGCAAGAGACGGTCGAATGTAATTGGTGGCACGTGGAGATTGTGTCCAAACAATTTTTTTTTTTAAAAAAGCGATGATGTAATTCAATGTGCGGAATAAATGCGAGATTGACAAATATTAGTCTCCGGCCGGTCGCAAGGAAGAAACAAAAACGCCCCCCAAGTATATTCACAGACAAGAAAAAAAAAGAGAGAGAGAGAGAAAAAGCAGTAACCAAACACAATCAACAGCAAAACGTAACGCCGAACAAAAGCAAGGAGTTGCGAGAGGAGCACAAACGATGTCGGTCTCGACAGGGAGCGCACGACGACGACGCACACGTGGCAGACCACTGGCACCGCCGCCGCTGAAGAGGGCGGCTTTTGTACGGCGGCGGTAGCGGCGAGATAAACATCGCGCAGCCTCACCGAATCGTCGGGCGGATCACAGGCACGGAACAATGAAATATGCCGACACGAGCGGAGTGGAGTGGTCCGTTACTCGCCCCGGTGACCGCGTGCGCACGCACGCACGCACGATCGCTCGCTCGCTCATTGATTCTTTAATACGCACGCCCATATTTATACACACACATATATACAATGTATAGGAACTAACGCAAACATTTACGGCCTTTGGCCAGGAAAGTCACGGAAACAATTGCACTTCGAACGACGCATTCACGCAAGCACCCGATGCTCCGTTTTGAAGTTTTAAAATGAAACATTTTGAATTGTATTGTTTTGAATTAGATAATTTTATTTCTTCATTAAAAGCTTATATAATTTTATCATCTGGAAGACTTCATTGAAAATGGCATTTCGTGTGAATTTTCTCTCGTCGTTAAGTAGATGGCCTTGCTGGGGGTTCGGTTCGATGCGGACTTTCGCCTGTTTGGGATTGCAGGATCGAGATCAGGCGACACGGAGCTGCTGGCCGTGCGAGAAGACCTCCGTCTGCAGATCGATTCCATCGTAATCGAACGTCAGTCCCTGCGCCTCCGTCGTTCATGCAGGGGGCGCGTAGATTTGCAGCGCCCCCTGCATGAAAACGACGGAAAGTGCAGCGTTCATCACAAATAGATAAAGTTGTGCGCTGATATAAGAGTATAATAACACACATGCAGGCACACTAACGTGTACACGACGAACACGATCCCAAATCAGAAATGCAAAAGGCAATGCTCCGACAGTCGGGCACAGTCGCACCTCCGATTAGCACGGTTGGCTACGTACTGTGCGAAAGAAGTTCAACATGCTGCACATACATACATACATGCAAAGATGAACCGGTATAGCCTAAGCAGACTGTTGTGACAGGTGCTGTTAGCGAGTCCTCATTAAAGTAGCCAACACCACGCCCGGCCACCTTTGTCTCCCTGGAGCTGATGCTTAAACACCGCACAGCGCATTAATTTATAGCTGAGCTGATCCACAAGAGGGTACACAATTGTTTCTGATATAATTCGCCATGGCCAGGAATCAGGTTCAGTGAAAAGCGATAACCACTACAGCACCACTCACTGATACACAAAGACAAAGATCCCCCGTATAGCCTTAACAGACTCTTGGGGCAAGTGCTGTTAGCGAGCACCTATGAAGGCCGGCATGGCACACGAGACGGGGTGGGTGGCCAACACCACGCCCGACCACCTTTGTCTCCCCAGTGGCGATGTTTACACCCCACACCAGGTATTCATTTGAGGTTGAGTCGATCTAGGGGAGGCCCAGGACTGGTTCAGAATCGAACTTGAGCAGCCGGATTCGTAGTGAAGCATGCTAACCGCTACACTCCCACTTCACACACACACACATAATAATACATACACCAACACAAAGATATCAATCCACTGTTATGAACTCATACACTAATACACAATCACTTAAACAATACTCAACATTCGCATATAAGGAAAACAAACCTCAATTTTTCACACACACACCAAAGACAAAGAACCCCCGTATAGCCTTCACATACTGCTGGGGCAAGTGGTGTTAGCGAGTACCATCTATGAAGGCTGGTACGACATACGAGGGGGTAGGCGGCCAGCACTACAAAGACAAAGATCCTCCCTAGACTGTTGGGGCAAGTGCTGTGAGCCAGCCAGCGCCACAGGCACCGTCACACATACGCACAAAACCCAGCATGTAATCACACAATCACACACTCACCGAATCACAAAGACAAAATATCTTCAGTTGAGTCTATACAGATGGCTGGGGACTGCGCCGTCTGTGAGCACTTTTTGCTTTTTTGTGGCCAGCAAGGCACACTAAGGAGCGGTGTGGTGAGCACCTTTATCACTCGGTGCCGATATTCAAATAAATATAAATCACACGAGGTACTCGTCTCAGGCTGTGCTGTTCTCGGCGAGGACCCAAACCAGAATCGGCAAACCCAATTGTCCCGGACGTTATGCATGGCCACCAAGTGAACGCAGGCTGCTGGGAGAGTAACCGAGGTGTGTTGGCTGTCAAAGGCCGCATCTCCCAACTCACACACGAACACGAGCACAGTTACTCACTGGTAATAAAACAAAGATCCCGTGTGGCCTGTAACAGACTGTAGGGGCAAGTGCTGTTAGCGAGCACCTATGAAGGCCAGAACGGCACACAACGGGGGGTGGGTGGCCAGCACCACGCCCGGCCGCCTTTGTCTCCCCAGTGGCGATGTTTACAAACCGCACCAGGTACTCATTTGAGGCTGAGTCGACCTAATGGAAGCCCAGGACCGGTTCAGATAATCGTCACTGATTTTGGCCGTGAGCGGGAATTGAACTCGGGTCGCCAGTTTCGTAGCGCAGCGTAGCGCTAACCGCTCCCCACTTATGGGCCAACACACACACACACACGTGCTTCCCTCCCTGACAACGATGTACACGTGCCCCTGCTTTGAGGGTACGAATATATTCGAAATATATTATGCATACACACAATGATATATCAATCGTATTGGTAGAGGTGCAGCCCTGTATTTTGTTGCTCGTGCCACTGCTGCTGGAAGGGCCTCCACTGGAGAGAGCTATAGAGAGCCCCTCCAGAGGTTATATGGACTAGTTGTCCATGCTCACCAGACGTCTTGGAAGAGGTGGGAGTAACCCACCGTTTTCCACGGTGTTGAGATGTTAACTACCTCGCCCGGTGTACAGGAGGTCGTGGGATCCATCCTAACCCTGACGCCTGTATTTTTGGAGTTTGCGTGTCTATCTCCCCGTGGTTGTGAGGATTTTTCTCCGGGTCCTCTGGGGTGTTTCCCCTTCACATTTGGAATAAGCATGCGTAGAGTATTTTTGGCTGCTATAAATGTCCACGCGATAAGCCACTTTGTTGAGCTATCATTTGTGATGGCCAGGTCGCTTCTGAAAAAGAGCTACACAGCTCTGTGGGCCTTGCACCTGGTAAACTAATATTTTTTAGAGTTTTACTTTGTGCCCATCACGTGAGTGATCTGCCCATCGACTCACCGTGGTGTGCCCATTTATATGTCTGGGTGGACGGATGCGGGGATGATTAAAAAAAAATTCTCCCAAATGTTTCCACCGCGATCGAATCGAACGTCTGGATCGCAAGTCCAGCGTGACAACCATCACACATCGCTGTGGCACTCACAGCATCCTATCGTAGTAGACATTTTTTTATTGTAAAAATAAAGAGCGGCTGTGTGAATGCGGCGAGTGAAACGCGAGGCTGACGGCGTTGTCGCTTTTCATTGCGTCCAACGCGAACGGCACAATGGGAAGTGCTGTCGAGGGTTAATCCGCGCGCACACACGCACACACGCACGCGCACACACGCACGCGCGCACAACTGCACCATCAGCTCTCGCGAGCAGAGACAATGTAATAAATAAACAAACGGTAATTATTGTTTCAATTTTTTTTTCAAAGGCTACTAACTACTGGGATGCTGCTGCGGCGGTGTGACGTATTCGCACGCCCGGACTCGCAATCCCCTGAGGTCGCCGGCTAAACTCCATCTCCTGGCGCGGCGGCTGAAACGATGGGGCGAGTTTCATAGCCCACCCCCCCCTCCCACCGCCCCCCCCCCCACCGCCCCCCCCCCCCGCCTGTCCACCCAGCAATTGAAATGCGTGTACTAACGGTAAGTCGATCGGCAGGTTTGCGTCTGCTGGGGTAAAGTGAGAGTACTCCCACCTCTTTGAACACGTCTGGCCAGCGTGTAAGAGGGGGCCAAAATACAATTTACATTGGCTCCCCAAAGCGGCCTCGAGTGGAGGTCCTTCCAGCAGAGGTGGTGTGAGCTGGCAATTTGCTGGGCCGCACCTTTTCCCGCTCCTTGGCATCCAGGTACCATGATTGTGCATTCATATTTTTACAGCAATAATGTATAGCCCCTTTTGTTATCCACTGCTGGATGAGGGTCTCCTAACAAGGTGTAGCCAATCCACCACTCAAGACCACTTGTCCGAGTTTTGTCAGGATCCTCCTCTTTTCGAGGTAGCAATCCTGAAAAATATCCAGTCATGGTCAGCTATGTGTTGACAAGACAATTAAGTTACAGTGAGGGAAAAAGTATTTGATCCCCTGCTGATTTTGTACGTTCGCCCACTGACAAAGAAATGATCAGTCTATAATTTTAATGGTAGGTTTATTTGAACAGTGAGAGACAGAATAACAACAGCAAAAATCCAGAAAAACGCATGTGAAAAATGTTATTAATTGATTTGCATTTTAATGAGGGAAATAAGTATTTGACCCCCTCTGAATCAGAAAGATTTCTGGCTCCCAGGTGTCTTTTATATAGGTAACGAGCTGAGATTAAGAGCACACTCTTAAAGGGAGTGCTCCTAATCTCAGCTTGTTACCTGTATAAAAGACACCTGTCCACAGAAGCAATCAATCAATCAGATTCCAAACTCCCCACCATGGCCAAGACCAAAGAGCTCTCCAAGGATGTCAGGGACAAGACTGTAGACCTACACAAGGCTGGAATGGGCTACAAGACCATTGCCAAGCAGCTTGGTGAGAAGGTGACAACAGTTGGTGCGATTATTCGCAAATGGAAGAAACACAAAAGAACTGTCAATCTCCCTCGGCCTGGGGCTCCATGCAAGATCTCACCTCGTGGAGTTGCAATGATCATGAGAACGGTGAGGAATCAGCCCAGAACTACACGGGAGGATCTTGTCATTGATCTCAAGGCAGCTGGGACCATAGTCACCAAGAAAACAATTGGTAACACACTACGCCGTGAGGGACTGAAATCTTGCAGCACCCACAATGTCCCCCTGCTCAAGAAAGCACATATACATGCCCGTCTGAAGTTTGCCAATGAACATCTGAATGATTCAGAGGACAACTGGGTGAAATGTTGTGGTTAGATGATACCAAAATGGAGCTCTTTTGCAGGAACTCAACTCGCCGTGTTTGGAGGAGGAGGAATGCTGCCTATGACCCCAAGAACACCATCCCCACCGTAAAACATGGAGGTGGAAACATTATGCTTTGGGAGTGTTTTTCTGCTAAGGGGACAGGACAACTTCACCGCATCAAAGGGACAATGGACGGGGCCATGTACCGTCAAATATTGGGTGAGAACCTCCTTCCCTCAGCCAGGGCATTGGAAATGGGTCGTGGATGGGTATTCCAGCATGACAATGACCCAAAACACACGGCCAAGGCAACAAAGGAGTGGCTCAAGAAGAAGCACATTAAGGTCCTGGAGTGGCCTAGCCAGTCTCCAGACCTTAATCCCAAAGAAATCTGTGGAGGGAGCTGAAGGTTCGAGTTGCCAAACGTCAGCCTCGAAACCTTAATGACTTGGAGAAGATCTGCAAAGAGGAGTGGGACAAAATCCCTCCTGAGATGTGTGCAAACCTGGTGGCCAACTACAAGAAACGTCTGACCTCTGTGATTGCTAACAAGGGTTTTGCCACCAAGTACTAAGTCATGTTTTGCAGAGGGGTCAAATACTTATTTCCCTCATTAAAATGCAAATCAACTTAGAACATTCTTGACATGCGTTTCTCTGTTTTTGTTTGTTGTTTTTCTGTCTCTCACTGTGATTGCCAACAAAAATTATAGACTGATCATTTCTTTGTCAGTGGGCAAACGTACAAAATCAGCAGGGGATCAAATACTTTTTTCCCTCACTGTACATGTATGTATATTTCAATTCTTTCGCACCGTAAATAGCCAATTATGCTAATCAGAGGTGCGGAGGAAGGACAACAAACTAAACAGAAAAAGCAGTTCTAAAGAAATGTATTTATTCAATCTAGATTTAAAAGTGCATCACTCCAGTGGCTTCCTAATATCGGAAGGAAAAGCGTTCCAGACGGCCGCAGAAGCGCATTTGAAAGCGCGCGATGCGGTGACCATCTTTGTTCGTTAGCTAGCCAAAAACCGCTGCTGCTGCTGCTGCGAGGATGACCGGATTTTACTCCGAAGATGAACGGAGTATTGTGAGATATCCTTCGTTGTGGTGCTGGGGCTCACCCGGGACTAACCGATGCTTGGCCGCGCTGATTCCTGGGAACTCTGGGCACGCGCTCGTCCTGGTGACGCCGGAATCGCCAGGGAGCGGCTGGCGTGTTGGGGGCGACCGGCCGGCAGGATCGAGGTGGTTCGAGTGGTCGTTTGCAAGAGTTGCCACCTGTTATACAAAAAAACCGGGACATGTCATGACAAGAAGAATATCTCACAAAACCAGAAGTAAGGAGGAACTACATGCAAATGAGTTGTCTTTAATAGTGTGTTATTAAGAAAATGACAAAATATGGGACATTTAAGGTCCTGGGAAGACTTATCCAGGACAGCAACTGCCCCAGCAAGAGGACTAAACTAAACTTTTTTTTATTTTACCAGGTTCAGGCCCACTGAGCTATCGAGCTCTTTTTTCAAAAGCAACCTGGCCACAAATAATAGCTCAACGAAGTAGATTATCACATGGAAATTTATAGCAGCCAAATATTCTAAACACGTGTTTATTCTAAACGTGGAGAGAAAAACCAGAAGACCCGGACGAAAATCCATGCGACCACGGGGAAAGAAAAATACAAAATACAAATATACAACAGGCGTCAGAATCGGGATCGAACCCACGATCTCCTGTATACCAGGCGAGGTAGTCAACATCCCCTAGCCACCGTGGCACTCCTCATCGTTGAGGTCACCGCTCGGTACAGTTGACGGAGTTGCCAGTGATCATTTCACTCTCGGGTTTTATTTCCCTGTCTCTTGGCCAGTCTCACCTCGCTTCGCATATCTGCGTTTATGATGCCGTGCTTAGCATTGCGATGTAAATTTTAGTTGCTGCATTGGGTTCTCATCTGGTTAAATAATGGTTACAGAATGTTCCCTTGTTTTGAGGCTTACACCTGTAAAAAAAAAATACATGGTCAGCCCTTTGTTCTGCTCTGGCCCACAGATGATATCTCGTGACATGACGCCAAAGGGGGGGGGGTGAAAAAAAGCCATCAAAACCTCGGAAAAAGAGGACGTCAAATTACAGACCGCAAAGTCAAAAGCTACCGCAGGCAATTAGACGATCGCATGAGAATGTGCGTTGGACTTCTTCCGCAACGTACGTAGCCAGCCGTGCTAATCGGACTTGCGGGGACAAGGACAACAAACTAAACACAAGGAGCAGTTCTAAAGAAATTAGTTTTCAAACTAGCTATTACAAGTGCATAGCCGCCAGTGGCTCCCTAATATCGGAAGGAAGAGTGTTTGCAGACGCGAGCCCCCAGTGCACGCCGGCAGACGATGAGGACTTCGAGAGAACGCGGAGTCTCTTTTTTGAGCAGCACAGCGAGAGGCGGGAGGCGACGCTAAGCTAGCTGTTCACGTTCTAGCGGGTGCTGAGGCCATGGGTCAGAGGCACGGGAGAGGCATCTCGAACATGTAGGGCAGGCAGCTGTCACTTGTAAAGTTCGTGGCCTACAACATTCCCATTGTTCGTGGCCCCCCCCCACTCCCCGTCCAACCTTTCTGTATGTATGTATTTATGTTGAACTTCCAACCGCGGCAAGCCAATCGGAGGTGCGGGGGAGGGGGGGAAGGATGACAAACAAAGGAATGACAACAAACGAACTCTCTGACCTCATCTCACCCCTCGCTACTCCCACCTCGCTCGGGCACCCACCGCCTCTCCCACTCACAGCTCCAACGATAAGGAGGTAAGACTCCCGACTCTGCTGCCACAGTCCCCCGCTGTCTGGAGCGCCTTCGCCGTTGTCAGCGGACTTCCTCCAGTTGTTAAGAGCGTCCTAACAGCTTTCCCTTTCTAACCCACCGCGATAGAATAATGTACCGCCCCCCTTTGTCAATCTGCTGCTGGATGGAGGCATCCCCATGCGGTGGCTCCACTTCACTATGTCTTTCATTTACCACGTGACTGGTCACCCCCCCCCCTGCCCCCCTTTAGAGTTTTGGAAGATTGTAATAATTTGGGGTTGTGATTTAATGCAAGAATTAATTATTTTTGGTTTAATGTTTGCCATTTTGCTTTTACTGTTTATAGTTTCCCTTTGGTATCATTCGTACTGTCAAATTCTCACCATTAATCTAAGTAATCCTTATGGCGGTACCCCGGGGTACCAAATAATACAAAATGGCCGAGGCAATAAAATACTTTATTTCTGGGACACAATTTTTTTCCAGGGGTGTAACTTCACTCCGCGACTGGGGTTACCAATCAATCCGAAATCAGTGCTACTCTGAGATGTTGAAACACAGCGAGGACGATTGCGCTGAAACCCTGAACGCTCGCACGTACCGTAGTGGCGGTGCGTCGTGAGTACAGCTCGTCGAGATGAGTCGATTGCCGCATCGCCGACCATCAACAGACTAAAAGTGACTGCATCACGGACATTATGCGAGAGCCGGGGTCCTATGGTACCCCGGGGTACCGCCATGAGTTTCAAATGTAACATCAGATCGCAAAATTTGCACACAATTTGCATAAACTGCGAAAAATATTCTCGAATGCACGATTTGGACGCACGGTATTTGCGAGCATGGAAAATCGATTCTAATCGGCGACACGATGCCCTGTCGCATGCCTTCCTGTCACACTCAAACACCAGATGGCACTCAATGCTCTGTAAATAGTGGTTCGCGACATCCGATACACAACGCGCATGGGGGACGCACGGACAGACACACAACGGGAGCTGCCGCGGTGTATTGGGGGTGGCAAAACTCGGCTCGCCAGTGCAGAGGGTTCCCGATTCGACTCCATCTCCCGGCACGCACCTTCGAGCGGCGGGGACGAGTTTCTCAAATCCCTCCCCGGCCGCCTCTGTCAACACCAGTGGCGCAAAAGAGGCGCACCGTGGTAATTCGATCAGTGGGTCACACGCAGTGGGGTAAAGTGTGGGCCACGGCCCACCGCATCAAAAACATTCCGGTCAACGTGGAAGAGCAGGCCAATGAAGCCTCTAGAGTTTACTCCAGCGGAGGCCCTTTTTTCTGCCAGCGGAGGCGCGAGCAAGCAGTTGTAGGGCTGCACCTTTGCGTCGTATACGTATTCATACGCTTCAGCTGACGCTGCGCTTTCAAATGTCCGCCGTGACATCACCAACCGCCAGTGAATGAATGGGCACCGCGCCTGAATTGGTCATTTCCATTCATTCGCAACCTGTAAAGAATACAAAAATTGTAACCGCAATTTGGAACTGCTTCACTCTGCGTATTTTTACGGTTAATGCAACCGCAATAACAACCAGTTCCTCATGTTGGCGTTTAGTTCCTCCACTTCAACTAAACTATACTCTTTGGTTCTTTCGGTAATGTCAAGTAGGTAGAAAAACTAATAGATCACGACGTTTCGATCGCAAGAACAAGCGACCGTCTTCAGGTGAGAGAAAGACGGTCGCTTGGTTTTGCGATCGAAACGTCGTTATCTATGATTTTTTCTACCTACGTGACTTTACCGAAAGAACCAAAGAGTATGGATTCCTGCAGTCACGAAAGCTTAAAATCAAGATTCAACTAAACTATTTAAATTTTACTATGTAAGGCCCACTAGCTATATGGTTCTTTTTCAGAAGTGACCTGGCTATCACAAATTATAGTTCAACGAAGTGGCTTAACACGTGGAAATTCATAGCAGCTCAAATACTCTAAACGCGTGATGTTGATTCCAAATGTGAAGGGAAAAACCGAAGGACCCGGAAAAAAATCCACGCTACCATGGGGAAGAGACATGCAAACTCCAAATATACAGGCGTAAGGGTCGGGCTCGAACCGACAATCTCCTGTATACCAGGTGAGGTAGTTAACATCTTGCCACCGGGGTGCCCTCAGACATATTAGGCCTTGGTGCAGAACTAGGCTACATGCAGTGAAAAGAGCATGGCGTTTTGTGCTAAGATCATGGTCTAAATTTTCAAAACGTATTCCTCGCAAAATAGTCCATCAGAATATACATTACATAGCTATAAGTGCCCCCTGCCCTCCCCCCACCTAATCTGAAAACTTAGCGGGACCCTCCTGAATCCTAAGACTGACATTCCTGGGTATCCATTAGTTGGCAGCTCAGTGCTACAACACGTGAACTACAACCCCCGCGGGACCTCCCAGCCACATCGTGAGGGGGTCACCATTCCATTCGCACAGTCACACTCGTTTCGACCTATTCGCCTATACAAAGAGAGGATTTACTCACGAGAGGTCCGTAGGTCATTCGACTGCATAAAGGAAGGGGCGCCTGGGTACATCCTCCCGCAGCACTGCCTACCCGCCCCCCCCTGCTCGCTAATGATTCAGTTCCGTTCGGTAATAATAACGCCGTTCTTATGGCACGGGGCTATCACGAAGGCGCTACATTTCGCACGCACAGATATAGTCTGCCAGAAGGGGCCCATGTTGGTGTGTTCTTTTTAACCAAATTGAGTAATTTACGAGGACATTTAAAAAAAATATCGCAAATCTGGACGGTGGCGTGCTCTGGGGCGACACTCCGCCGCCTCAATAAATCATTCTCACGTCTGTATTCTGGAGGATTTACCCGGAGAAAAAACCCCCAATACATCGTCCTGAACGAACAGCTAGCCTTCACGGATAACAAACTCCATTTCTCTTTAGGGTGGGGGGGGGGGGTGATGGTGGGGGCGGTTGGGGTGAAATAATGCGAGGAAATCCTCCCAATCTCCGCTTCAAAATCCCGCCGGGGCCGGCTAACAATCCCGACGGCGGCGATATCGTGGGGAAGGATCGACGTTGACGGAGCCGCGAGGCGTCCGGGAAAAACTCCACGAGGTCCTCGCGGCGCCCGCCGTCGCCTCGGCCGCAAATTTCAGGACGCGTGTACGCGGGCGTGTTACGGTGGCGAGATATTTACTACCTCGCTTGGTACATCTCAAAATATTGGTCGTATAATATTGACCGACAACCGGGATAAGTGTAGCAATCTGAATGAGCTCAAGCTGCCTGTAAATCGCGTGAGTTCCATGCAGACGGCCCCATTGGATCTCTCCATTCTCTCCGCCTTCTTTAAAAAACAGACACTGCTTCGATGTTGTGTTGTGGGGCGCCGTGGTGGCGAGATGTTAACCGCTTCGCCTGGGATACAGAAAGTTTGTGGGTTCGATGCCGACCCCTGACGCCTGCTGTATATTAGGAGTTTTGCGTTTCTCTCTCCGCGTGGTTGTGCGCATTTTTCTCCGGGTCATCCCCCCCCCCCCCCCCCACATTTTAGAATCAACATCCGTTCAGAATATTTGGGCTGCTATAAGAGTCCACGTGAGAAGCCACTTCGTTGAGCTATCATTTGTGGGCAGGGCGCTTCTGCAGAAAGCGCTCACACCTCGGAAGCCAAGCACCATGGCTGACCCCCGGATACTGCCTGGACAGGTGATGAGCGCCATGCATTGATAACAAGCGCCGCAAGGTGCTGCGGAGGTATGGCAGCCACCTGTCCGAGTTTCGCCATTATCCTCCTCGTTTTGACGTAGCTATCCTGAACAATCATTCCAGCCTCTGATTATGGTCACCTCATTGGTAATGAGAAGATAGTAATCGACATTTAGTTCTCACGCGCTTCCGGTAATTTGAGATGTTCTTCTTTATCTGTGTATGCAAGCAAGGGAAAGGCCCTTTGGAGAGACGCCGGATGAAGTGGAGCCCACTTGTTCTGTCATCTCCCTTCCTGGGTGCTTTCTCCGACAGCATTTAGACTGCGCTGGCCGTATTATCTGGCAGTAAAGTGAGCGGCTCGCAAAGTTACGGTTCAAATTACGGTTGGCACAGCCTCCATCATCTCTCTAGGGTCAGTAAATTGAGTGCCGCTTCGCGGGGAGGTGAACAATGGTTGTCCTTAATAGAGGTTTTTGGGTTAGATCGCGTAAATATATAAATGTGTGTCGTTAAACCCGCCACCACCTGACACAGCCGATTAGTAAGGTTTGTCACGCAAACAAACATGCCAATTAGTTACTAGTTCAGCACACCAGTGTGTTGGAGAGCAAACCCCTTTGTCAAGGTGCCTCACTTCTCCCAACCAGCTTAAAAGTCGCTACGAATCTTAACATCGTTCATTGAAGCTCTGTCGTCCCGACAGTTCTGTACCTTTCACCTGAAGATGGCCGCTTGCGTTGTGGCCGAAACGTCGTGAGAATTTTATTGTGTTATTTTTTTATTTTATTCTCATTCTACGTGACTTTACCGAAATAACCAAAGAAGATGAATCATTGCAGTCACGAAAGCTTCAAATCGAAGGTTTTGAAACAATCAACAAAGAGATAATGCAATTGGAAGCCCTGCATACAATGTACATGCCGTTCAGTTTTTGTCCATCATAGATAAGAACGTTTTCCCCAGAGATTAAATATTTCAGGACAACCTCCTTTTGGTATGCCTTACATATGTACACGTGCGGAATGGACCTATTCTCAACACATCTCAGATGTTAAACAGGGGTGAGTGTGGATAGCGCTTCGATGGGCGACAAAGCACGGGGTAAAACAGGTGCTACACGCTCTGGTTTGGGGATATGTTGCCAGCAGAGGGCTGCGTGGCAAAAATCCATTTCTTGGACTGTACTATGCTCCCACGTCTGGGCTACCCATCTTCAAGAAACCCGCACAGACTAGTGTGTGTTCAAGTTTGGCCAAACGTCCCGCAGGACCCGCACGGCGGGTGGAGGCCACCCACCCCTCACCCAGGAGTGGGATCGACAAGAGGCGCTGGAAGTTATTTAAGTAGGCCGAGAGATGGCGCTTGTTCGGGAAACTCCAGAAGGCAGAGACCACCACGGCTCGGACATCGTCTCGTAAGGCACTACATGAAGGAAGGACTCTACGCATTCTAGCAAACCGTCTATCCGAATGTTGTACGAAGAAAAGAAGAGAATCGGAGGGAGACGAAGCATGAGATTGATCGATCTATCGAAGATCTATTGACGATGGATCGATCTACTGAAGAACGACATCGAGCAGAAGCATGAAGGCTGAAGCAGGAACGCTGCGAGAGTAGAGGCAATGATCGAGGAGGTACTGTAGTTCATTCAGTCTCATCGCCACTTAAGCTGACGAATTTAACCAAGTTTCCCAAAAGTTTTCTTTCCGTTTTAAATTTTACGATTGTAAGTACGTATCTTTATATATATATTTATTTGGGGGGGGGGAGGTTGAGTTCTAAAATAAATTCCTATAAATGTCCAAATATTTTCACAAGATTTTCAACATCCACTTTACCCCAACACTTAATTTACTGCAGTGGCTCCCAATCCAATGTCAAGATCTCCCTCACCATCATCAAGATCCTCCTTGGACTCGACCCGAGCCACCAGCCTCTCCGCTCTCATCTCACTCTACCCCCCCCCCCCCTCCACACACTCTCCTACCTCTCCCCTCTCATCTCACTCTGCTCCCCTCCACGCACTCTCCTACCTCTCCCCTCTCATCTCACTCTACTCCCCTCCACGCACTCCCCTACCTCTCATCTCACTCTACCCCCCCCTCCACACACTCTCCTTCCTCTACCCTCTCATCTCAGTCTACTCCCCTCCACACACTCTCCTTCCTCTACCCTCTCATCTCACTCTACCCCCCTCCACGCACTCTCCTACCTCTCACCTCTCATCTCACTCTACACCCCTCCACGCACTCTCCAGCTCAAGCAACCAAGGCTTCCTGATGAAGCCCACAGTCAACCTCCTCTAAGTGGGAGGTCACTGATTCCTCTCTGTTGCCCCCCATTGTCCGAAACTCCCTTCCCTGTCCATGCATGCGGTCAACCCCCTGTCCCTGCTCAAGTGCAGACTCAAGCAAGCCCTTCCTTCTTTCCCTTTGATCGACACCGACGCTACACAAAATAAGCTGCCCACTTGTTCCGCACAAAGTATTACGATGCCGTCGCTTTCAGAGGGTCGCTGTGTAAATCTACAATGCGTTGTATCGATGAACCACCACCGTCAAAGGTAAACCTCTCGTACAGCGACCCTACCATCGAACCTCCCGACTTCCACCTTCCACGTCGCCAATGGTCGACCATCAACCGAACCAGGACTGGGCCACGTGGCCGATGCGGCCACCTGATGCACAAATGGCGCGTCATTTGTGCATCGTGAACACTCCGCCACTGCCGCTGCTGGTGCCTTCACTCCTCTAAAGGAGGAACGGACGAGATTCACTCTGCGTCCGAACAGACAATTGAGGGCATGACAAATCTAAAATTACATCTGTAATCTGCTATTAATCCATACGAAAGAAGTCCACCCCGTAGGGTATTTGCTCGCAGTCTGAATGTTCTTCGCTGGCATGTGTGTGGGCATACTCTAGGTACTCTGCTATACCCCCTGTACACGTGCAGGGCCTTCAAGAAACGATTTACAGTCTTGTAGGTTGAGTGGTGAGTTCCTGATTATATATTACAGTAGTAAGAAAAAAAAGTGGCCACGGACAGCAAATCCTCAAGTCAGCATCCCAAGTGAGTAATACTGAGAAATAAATAGGTTATGGTCTGCAAAATGAAGTTTATAATCCACATAAACCAGCACCTTGCGACAATGAAATACAATTCCTATCTCAAATAGAAATCATTTACGGTGTTTTTAGGCTCAGAGGGCTGGGGAGAAATAAAAACTAAGCCCATCTATTAAAGAATATGGTCGCGAACCAGTCCATTGATTGAGGATATTGCTCTGTAATACGACGCCAAATGATACAAAATTGAATTGCGCGGTATATTGCTTTGTGCCTTATTGATGCGCGTAGTGCGAGCGCACTCCCGCAAGCACACGTGCAGACATGCTTGCACAAAGACAAAGATCCCCCCCGTATAACCTCAACAGACTGTTGGGGCAAGTGCTGTTCGCGAGCAGCACCTATGAAGGCCGGCACGCCAGACAATGGTGTGGGGTAGCCAGTACCACGCCCGGCCGCCTTTGTCTCCCGAGTGGCAATGTTTTTACACGTCGCACCAGGTGCTCACTTGAGGCTGAGTCGACCTAGGGGAGGAGGACCAGGACCGATTCAGATAATCGTCACTGATGTTGGCGGTGAGCAGGAATCGAACTCGGCTCGCCGGGTTCGTAGCACAGCGCGCTAACCACTGCACCGCCGCACATTGAAGACTAATTTCTCTAGATTGAGAACTCATTTCTTTAGATCTGCTTCTTGTGAATAGTTGTCCTTCCCCCGCACCTCCAATTAGCACGCTTGGCTACGTACGGTGTGAAAGAAATTCAACGTACGTACATAGGTACATTCACACACACACATAGAATGACCGTTGAAGATGTGTTAATTAGCGAACGCCTATCAAGAGCCAACACAACGCGATGCAACACAGCAAACACGACGCGCCTACGCGAGCTCTACACGCGCGCACACTCACACACGAGAGAGACCGCACACACACGCCGGGTCGTGCTGGGATTACAGCACAAAGCCAGACTCGCACCCATTCATCTCGGCATGAGCTGGGAGCTGGCAGCCCCCCCCCCCCCCCCCCGGTACCACAAGATAAACAAGGAGGGAAAAATAGAACACATCAAGCGGGGGAAGACGCCCGTTTGTGCGTGTGTGTGTGTGTACGTGAACGTCGGCGTAGTAGTGTGCGTATGCACGGTACTATAATACATGCATACTCATGCGTGCGTTATCGTGAGTACCGACGGTGGCGTCGGTAGTTAGCGTTCTGCGCTAAAGAACGCGGCGCTTTTCAATTCGATTCCAGGCCACGGCGAACCGCCAGTGGCGAATGCCGTATCTGGACCGGTCCGTGGGCTCATCTCGGTCGAGTCGGCCTCAAATGAGTCCCTGGTGTGGGGTACAAAAAACACCGGCACTGGGACGCACACGATTGCGCTCACGAACAACACCGCTTGCCCCAGCCGCCTGTGTAAGCTATACGGGGGATCTTTGTGAGTGTTAGTAAGTGTCTTGTGTGGATGCGCGTGCGTGAGAGCGAGAGAGCGGTGCACATGGTAAACGCTGCACGGGTGTGGTGGGACTCACAATGGGAAGGAGAGAGGGGGGGGGGGCTGTGTTCCCACCTGCCGCCCACAAAATCTGCAATAAATTTCAACAACAACAGCCCAACAGCTCCTAAACGAGTCTCGAGGGACGAGCGGAGCAGCATGCTCCGCTCGTCCTCACTCCAACTCCCCCCCACCTCAACGCCCGACACACACACACCCCTGGCTCTCCCTGTCTCCAACTCCCCCCTGCCTCCCCCTGTCTGCTCCTGCCTCCCCAGTCTCCATCTCTCCCTGCCTCCTGCTGTCTCCTCCTGTATCCCCCTGCGTCCCTGTCCCCCTCCCTAACCTGTCTCCTGTCTCACCCTGCCTCCGTCTCTCCCTGTCTCTCCGTCTCCCCGTGGCTCCCCCTGGCTCCCCCTGGCTCCCCGACTCCTGCCTCTTTCTCCCCTCGCCTCTCCCTCTGCCTCCACATTTTTACTAACGTAAAAAATAGAGATCAATTAAAACAAATCGATAGTCGTTTGGCATACTGCCTTGAGATAATTAAATTGATTACTCGATGTCTACAGTAATTCCAGGTTAGCATTGCTCTGTAAAAGGGAGAGTAAATGACAATGGCATTCATCAATACTCGGCCTGGCTTGGTATTGCATACCCAAGCAAAGAGGCATTATTAGTAAGGCATTGCTACACTAGTTACCAATACATCCCGAGAGTAATTCTACGGCTGTAACGCATTCACAGCACTTTGTTGATCAGAACTGCGGTATGATGAATCCAATCGATACCTGCAGATACGACCCATATCTCACGTGGTGGATATAAGGTACCTCTGAAAAATAAGAATAGGTTTTTACCCTTTCTGGCAATACAACATGTATTAAGATGTTCGAACACCAGATAGATATATTTTCTTCTTTGGTTATTTCGGTAAAGTCACGTAGAATGAGAGCTTCGTCCCGACAGGTCTGTTCCTTTCACCTGAAGAAGGCCACTTGTGTTGTGGCCGAAACGTCGTGAAAATTTTATTGTGTTATTTTATTATTTTATTCTCATTCTACGTGACTTTACCGAAAGAACCAAAGAAGATGAATCCTTGCAGTCACGAAAGCTTTAAATCGAAATTTAGATATATTTTGCAGGGAATCAAGTCTGCATTAACCTCACGCACGTGTGGTGAACATGGATGCAAACAAACATAGCTCTGATAATTTTCGCATTGTCTTTGAAACTGATTGGCCTCCACCATAGACCGCCTTCTTCGTGGTCTCATCTCACCGGTGTCAGACCAGAGAACACCAAAAGGCGAACCGTACAAAGGCAATGCACTATCAGAGCATTTAGAGCTCAGGATGAGCAGCTATACCATGGGATCTCTTTGCCAGTTTCAAAGTATGAAAAGTATGAATCGGTCCCGACCGGCCTGCCAAGTATCTTTCGGCACCCTCATGGAATGGTGACGTGACACGCCTCAACTGGCATGGCAACGCAGTTAGCCTTAGAGGCCGTCAATAAATGACGTCACGCGATTTTGGACGCTTTTTGACTCCCCCCCCCCTTCGTCACACGGCGTCACAAAAATCAGACCCCCCCCCTCAAATATGACGTCACAAAGTTCTGCCACCCCCCCCCAAAAAAAAATATAAAACATGTTTCAAATAAACTATTGTCATTGTAGTGCGAATTTAATGTGGCGCTGCACTCTGATGTTGTAGGAGAAAACATTTATTAAAAAGTCGATTTAATTCAGTAGAACGTGTTGTCTATGTTGATTTAAAGTTGCGCATTTTTATATGACGTCACATTTCTCAAACCCCCCCCCCCTCGTCACACATCGTCACACATGCCTGACCCCCCCCCCTCCTAGGTGCGTGACGTCATTTATGGACGGCCCCTTACATGGGTGTGCCTCCACGCCACGCGCTGCCGCGTGACCCATTCTCAACGTCTGGCGGCCACAGCTAAACAACATTCACGCGCGACCTCAGGGTCATGTTTCAAGTTGTATTTGTTTAACCACGTGAGAACTCGGCGAGATGTTCACTACCTCGCCTGGTGTACAGGAGGTCGTGGGTTCGATCCCGACCCTGACGCGAGATGTATATTTGGAGTTTGAATTCTCTGACCGTGGTCGCATGGATTTTTCTCCGGGTCCTCCGGTTTTCCCCTCCATATTTAGAAACATGCGTTTTGAGTATTTGGCTGCTATAAATTTCTACGTGATAAGCAACATTTTTGTTTTTTTAAATAGTTTAGTTTAGAACTCAGCGAGGGGCCAGGGTGCGTCACCCGGGACATCGGTCGACAATCAATGTGCAATGATTGTTGCGTACAGCAGTCCCGGCACGCAATGGCCTGGGTCTCGTGATTGACGTCAGAGGATATTTAATTACACCCGCAGTGTTAACCAGGGCGGCCGCCGGAAAAATTCGAACCCGTCAACCTCTGCAACAAGCGGCGAACCTCTGCTAACCGCCGCGTCGCCGGCCCCCAGATCGCTCTCTTGCCACGCTACCAAAGTCATTCCTGTGAACGTGAACTCTCCGGGTCTCTCGCATTCTAACCTGGCTCAACAAAATGAACATGAACACAAGCCCAACAAGCAGCCGCCGAACACCGCATATTGCAGGCGCGTGTGCCCCTTTGCGACGGCTATTCAAAGCGAAACATTCAAACGCCGAGGTACGTGGCGCACACCACACCGCCACGTTCACAACGTTCCACGCGCCGCCGCAGTACAGGACACCGATACGGTTTGCCTTTCACCGTACGTGGCTCCGTTACTCTAAGAATAGCGTGCGAACAAACGTGGCGGTGTACACGCGCGCACGTACCACTGGGCAACTGTTGTCGATACACTTTTGGATGGGAGGCCTCCCGACGCCGTGTGGGTCATTTAAACTAAACAGTTTTTTATTTTACCAGTGTAAGCCCCCACTGAGCTATATGTAGCTCGTTTTCAGAAGCGACCTGGCCACAAATGATAGCCCAACAAAGTGGCTTATCACGTGGAAATTTATAGCTGCCAAAAACTCTTAAAAGCATGATTCTAAATGTGTCGGGAAAAAACCGGAGGACCTGGAGAAAAATCCACGTGGCCAGGGGGAGAGACCCACCGCGAACTCCAAATATACTGCAGGCATCGGGGTAGGTATCGAAACCCACGACCTCCCCTGCATACCAGGCGAGGTAGTTAATATCTCGCCACCTTGGCGCCCTTTTTGACCATACAGTACATGCTGGTTGGTGCGTGTTGTGGGGGAAAGAGGGGAACATGGGCGTAGAAGCGTAGAAGTTGCAGTACTGTACACGCAATGAGTAGGACGGTGGATTTTAACGCACTGCCCTCTGTTGCCCACCATGTAGCTCTGTGGTGCATTGTGTCCACTCATCCAAGCACTTTCCAGACCTAAAATGCTGCTGAGTTTCTGAAAAGATTAGGAGATTGTGCACATTCTAGGCGATTTCGGCAGAGGCTTGCCCTTTGTTCCACGCCTCCGATTAGCATGGTTGGCTACGTACGGTGCAAAATAAGTTCAACATATACATACTGCTCCAAAACAAAGTACCAATCCATAACGCGAGCTATTAGGAGCGTGCACGACATTATAAATCTTTCCTTAAGTCTCCATTATTTATCGGACTATCGAAAGTTATACACGGTGTTTATAGAAGACGATCAATGATGTTCGTTGCAACTTCCAAATCAGACCCGAAAAGCTGTCATTCAGAACCGGTATTAGGTGTTGAGTTTTATTTGCGAGTCGTTTTCAACATTTGCAACTGAGAGTAGACTGGGTTCAATGAGCACCCACTAAGTTGGGGAGACATTAGGATTAATTATCTAGCATGGGGGATTGAGGCATGAATAGTAACTCACGAACAGGTTTTCACATTTGCAATTAATTTTGGATAATTATCAAAGTTGGGATCTGGGCCAAGACAAGGAACAAAGTGGCCTAGTATTGGGAATGAAGTAATTGGGCATTCATAATAGCTATACCCAGAAGAGCCACACCGACGCTCAAAGTAACTTTTCAGGAGTGTTTTGCTCCGATTGCCACGCTAATTTGAACCGGCTAATTTGAGCCGGCTAATTTTGCACGTGAAGCGTACGAAGTAATTTTGTGATTTGCGTGGACGATTTTTGCACGCGCGCATGCGCGTGTGAATAAACCAGGGGTTGTGAGGAAACGCCCACACACGTGCGTGTATTGGGAGACAGTGAAGCTTCACGGGGAGTCGGAGGCAAGTCCAAGCCAATGCGATTTCCTTCTCAGGTGAGCACCGAGGTGGCGATCATCTCCGGTTTAACGATCCTGAAGACAGTGGTGAAAGTTCCACGTTTCTACGGTGGGGACGAGTCTTTTCCAAAGCAAAACCACCGCTTGCTTCGCCACAAAGTGGTACAATTTTTTTTTTATATATCAACCCAAAGTCAGCCACGCAACCCTCCGAACGCGGGCTGTTCACTCTGCCACCGAGCCACGTGACCACACAGTGCACCTTCCACAGGCCACCCGCACCGCTGTGGAGGTAGTTGCCTCGGCGTGCCACGATTCCACCTCCGTGTGCTCCACCAAACCCTACCTCAGGCGTGCATCTCCATCACGTCGAGCAATCCACTTTACAGCAGGGCGTACGTAGCTGTGGGAATTGAACCGGCGACCCCGCACAAACTGGCTTGGAGCGAACGGCTCCGAAGTGGCTGCTACGGGCTATACCCATCTGGTTCTGTGAACAAAAAGCCGCAGGTTTTTGAGGTCACTTGCACCCAGAGAGATGCCCCCCTCGTGAAGGAGGGCAGCATCTGCTGCCTGGGTAAATGCCTGATTTGCCAAAGCGAGAGACGCAAATGAGCAGCGAACAGCACGCTCGTGACCGAACCACTTTGATACCGCCCGCAGGAAATGCAGTGAATTCACCGTTAGGGGATGCTTCCGTGTTCTAATGGTCAGCACACTGGACTTGCAATCCAGAAGTCGCCGGTTTCGATCTGTACACCAGGCAGTGTTACTGGGCACACCACAGTTAGTCGATCGGCCGGCCCGCGTGTGGTTGTAGTACACGTACGTGCGTGCATTTTGTGGGGAGCAGTCGTGGAGCGGTGAGCGCGCTGCGCTACAAAGCCGATTGCGATTCCCGCTCACGGCCAACACCAGTGACAGTTATCAGAAATGGTCCTGGGCCTCCCCTAGGTCGACTCAGCCTCAAATGAGTACCTGGTGGAGTGTGTAAACATTGTCACTCAGGAAACAAGGGCAGCTGGGCGCGATGTTGGCCGTGCCGGCCTTCATAGGTGCTCGCTAACTAACAGCACTTGCCTTAACGGTCTGTTAAAGGCTATTCGGGGGATCTTTGTATTTTGTACGTTGAACTTCTTTCGCACCGTGCATAGCCAACCGTGCTGAATCGGAGGTGAGGGACACAATATGAGTAGCGCCAGCTGGAAGAGGAGGCCAAATACCACCCGGGGGGGGGGGTAACTCTTTGGAGCTTGCTACAGTGGGGGCCCATCCCTTCCCAGACGTCTAACGAGCATGGAAGAGTAGGGCAACCGTTCCTCGAGAGGCGTTTCTCTAGGGCTCCCCTCTAGCGGAGGCCCTCACGCCAGTAGTGGCGTGAGCAAGCAATTGCAGGGCTGCACTTTGATCAACTTTGCCATTCACCATTAGCGTGGGGGTTGCAGTGGTTGCGACGGAGTTGTGCCTGGTGTTTAGCGCGGCGAATAAGGCTGCACCAAGTCACGGTTTGAGCAATGTACTTTTATTTTCTTACCCCTTGAAAAATTATTGTTTGGTGTTTGTGCCACCATTTATGTTTCTAAAGCTATGTCACCAGGGGATATGAAATTTCGAGCACTATTTTTCCCATTAACGTTCATGCTTTCATCCACTCCAATTTTCGTAAAATACCTTCTCTAACGTTGCTGTGAATAGTTTGGGTGAGAACATATCACCTTGTATGAGATTAATTAGCCATATATCCCGAGTTTGACTCTCATGAGATATAATCTTGTAACATTTCACATTTATGTGGGGCGGAGAGGTTTAAATCTGACAAAACACATTTCTAAAATAATAAATGCCCCCCATACAACAATGGCCATTTAAAAGTCTCCATCGAAAGAGATAATTAATCACCAGGGGTTTCCACTTTGTTATGGGATCTCACCTGGTAATATAAAGTATACTGAAATTAATTGGTTGCCAGTTCGAATGATGTATTCCCATCTATTTCCCCTTCCACATCCCTTTTGCTTTCACAGCTGATTATTGCTGCTGGCCCCTGTGGATCGTGGTGAAGTGAAGGGCTTTCTTCTGTAGCCGCAGAATGGAAAATGCGCCACCCTGCTAGGCAGGCAGTGTTGTTTATCTCATGACGCTTAAACCGATGTATTTTTTTTTATTCTCAGAAGTGGAATTTTGAGCAAATTAAGTTCAAAACAAAATTTAGCGCGATGGACTTGTTTTTCTCCGTGTGTGACGACATTGAGGCCATTATCTCACTACACCTGAGAACCCGGTTTAATCGCAAACTCCTACCTGTAATCAAACCCAGGATCTCAGCGGTGTCAGCTCAGCACTCTTAACTGATGTGTATATAAAAAAAAAATCCAATCCCCATTTCTATGCACGCTACTTGATTAATAATTATTAAGATCCGTTTCTTTGAAGTGAGCTTTGATAGTAACTTCCCCCTGTGCATGCACCGCAGTTGGTCTCTCCTCACTCCGGCTCCCCTGGTTAATTGCCAGGTGGTGGAGAATTCACTAAAAAAACAAAACAAGCCAGCTGCTGCACTGCGCTAAGCACGATACATTTTTTTGTTTGTTATATATATCTCGTGGTTGCTTAGCAGAGGCTCCAAAGGCACCAAAAACGGCAAGTGGGCAGCATAAAACAGCTTTGTGAAGTGGTAAAGAGATGAGAGTTAAATACTAGCTAATCATCAAGGGCAGGGGGGGGGGACACGGCGGCTAACACACTGCGCTACGAAAATCTGGCTAACCTGAGCATCATTCCCAGCGACGGTTAACATCGGTGGCGAGTGAATATCTTAATCTGGGCCCAAATTCACCAACCTGCACTGACCAGCGTGGTCAGCAACGGTCAAACGCAACACCCGTTAACGATATGGCATGCGGAGGGCCTTAGATATAAAACTTTGTTTCGTACCTGTAGCAGATAAGACGTGTAAGTATGTGAGTGGATATGAGATATAACACATGATACGTAACAGGTTAACACATCGATATTGAGAAGCACTTTAAGGTTCTAACATTCATAATGCAGGTTTTTTGGGGTTCCTTAAAGGAACGAAATAGGAGGATTTTTCCACAAATCTGGCTGTCCCCTGATGATGCTAGTTGTAATTACTGGCGAAACGTCGTACTCAGATTGTAGATGTTGTGGCTTAGCTGTACTCGTAACGAATTGGCATGTTCTGTTTACGTGACAAACCTTACTAATTGTTTCAGTTTCATTTATTAGGGATAGCCCTGTGAGCCAAGCGGCTGTTGACTCGGGTGCAACCGCAACAAACAAAAACATGAACAAGAAAACATCTTAAAGTGACTATGCGCAACAGAAAAATCCAGGATAAAACAGCAGTCTTCCATAAAAAAACACCGTATATCAACGCTGTGTGCAAAAATCCCAGTGGGATGCAAGTCAAACAGTAACAACCATAAGACAATTTAGATTAAAGTTATTAGGCTAACTCTGTACTTCAACAAACAAGGCTAAACCAAAACGTTTTAGAAATCACAAAAAAAATGGCTGTTTAACACGTCGTACAATTGGCTGTGTCGGGTGGTGGTAGGTTTCACGACATTTATATATTTAAGCGATCTAACCTCAAAAAAACCTCTTATGGATGATATTGGTCGCGAAATCCTCCGTTTTAAACTGGTTCTAACATAAAACAAAAATGTATAATTGGTTATCACAGCTCTCAAATGGTGTCACAATACTACTGCTACAAAGAGAGAATTTTGCCTTTGAAAACGTAATTGCCATTTTTAGATTACATTTTCTTCTTCTTCTTCAGAATTCTTCTTTGTAAGGTTTTTAGTCGGGCGTTTCGTTGTTTTGCGCCGCTTTACAAAACGTTCTCAACGTCCCCGTCACGTCTTTGTTTTTCGCCGTCAAAATCTGCACCCGAGGTCCCTTGTTTCCCAATTATCCTTGGAATTCTTCCCAAACCAAAAACGGCCTTCGTTCTCTGCCTATGACCGACTGCCTCTGCAGAGAATAAATAAATACGCCCGCAACCTTCTGTACAGCGTCTGCACATGCCGTTGCATTTTAGACGCAACATCATTCCAAGTTGTATTCATGTGCAGGTATTCCTCGTGACGTACACCCGTTGTCTCGTCGGGCTTCTCTATTGGTGATGTGAAGGAACGCTGATTGTCTGGTTGAAGCGTACAAATATTATCCGGATTAAAAAGCCAAATGATAATCGTAATAATGCGATTGCGCGCACGATGTTTCACAGACGTAAATAACCGTTAGGGAGGTGCCGAGCAAGGCTCGGAAGCCACGTCAAAGAGGTGACCGGGGCCTTTAAGTGTCTCTAAAAAGTCCTACGAATGTGCAGCGGGGAATGGCGTTCCACATGGCGGGGGGCTGCCTGGCAGTGAATATGGTGCTGGTCCTAGGCGTAAAGAGGAGGAGGAGGAGGTTGTGAGTCGCGCTGCCTGCCTGCCTGCCACAGGCAGACGATCTCGCAGCCGAGGTGCAAATAATAAGCATGCAACGTGTAAACGTTCAAGCGCGAGCATGCGTAGGTCAGTGCGAGGTTCTGGCTCGAGTCAGCCTTAACAGCTGCGATCCCATCTCCTCCCACCAGCCCCTCCATCACCTCCTCCTCTTTCTGCTATTCCTCTCCCCGCGTACATCTTTAGCCCCCGAGCAGCAGTTATTTTTATCGCATCTTCTTCGGCTGCGAGATCCAAAGAGCCCACGCTTTCTCTCCGCACTGCCGCTCGTCTAAAGACGCCTTCTCCATCGAATATTTGGCGGACACTAAAAAGTGGTCGTGTGCGTTAATGCCCATTTCGTAGCAAAACCGCCAAGATCGCTTACATTTCAATTCATCACTGCCCACGGAAGGTTAAATAAAGCAGATTCCCTTGTAGAGCTGGCAAATCACAATCCCGTATCACGACGCCTATATATCACGTAGTAGCAAATGCCCCACCTGTCATCATCGCAAGCACAAATCTGATATTGGATAATGTGTCAGAAATACAGCCACGTGTATTGTGACCATTATCATTATCGCCTGCTGAGTTGAACAGCAAAGACAAAGATCCCCCAGTATAGCCTTAACATTCCGTTGGGGCAAGTGCTGTTCGCGAAAACATATGAAGGCAGAAACGGTACACGGAGGGGTGGTGGTGGTGAGGGGGGGGGGGGCAGCACCACGCCCGGCCGTCTTTGAGGCCGAGTCGACCTCGGGGAGGCGCAGGACCGGTTCCAATAATCGTTACTGGTGTTAGCCGTGAGCGGGAATCGACCCTGTGCCGCCGGATTCGCTACCGCTCCCCATTATCATTATCGCCTACCCGAGTTCAACAGCAATACACTACATACACAAATAATAATCCCACCTCACGATCACCGTGGAGGGAGTGCGAGTGCAAGCAGTTGACTGGCTCCGCTATGAACCAGACCATGTGAACCGATATCAAATTCTGGCCATCGCCAATATCAGTAACCCCCTTGGTCAAACGACTCCTATGACACGGACACAGCATGGAGAGAGCAAAAGGCTGTACGAACATCATTATTAGCAGTATGAATTCATGACACTATCACCATTACTTCCAATGGAGGCAGTAAATAATTATCCCTCTAAGAAAATTGATTGCTTAATAAAGGCACACGACACCTTGGTCTTGCTTGCATTGCCTCATGCCTTTGGATAGAGAACATTCCAAGGGATCGTAATCCGAGAAATGGGCAGGTAATGCCAACGTTGTAAATTATTAACGGCACTATTCAGGTTCTTAATGCTGGCTATCACGATGCCAACTGGTTGTACCAATCCTACGATTGTGGGCATGGAATACAACACGTGTCAATATCGGCCCACAGTAGTGGGTTTTTTAATGGACGAGCTCACCACCGAATGCAGAATCGAACGTGGCCCTTTCACTTTATTTAGCCCTGCACAGCTCTGATGACCACAGTAGTAATGCTGTGGATATAAATGCATTAAATATTACATTGTGGGGGCTACGTGGTAGGTATCAGAGGGCACTGCAGCAAAATCCATTGTTGTACCGTACTAGTTTCCTCTCGTCACTATGTCTGATAACAATAGAGAAGGGTTCTTTTTTTTCTTTTTGCTATAATGTTCATTCATCTCCACCTGCTTTTGCCAACTGGTGCTATTTTAAGCCAGTCGACTGTATTTATGTTGAACTTCTTTCACACCGTTCTAATGCGTAGACTTTCGCGACCAATATTATCCATAAGATGTTTTTTTTTTTGGGGGGGGGGGGGGGGGTTAGATAACGTAGATAGAAATGTGTCGTTAAACCCGCCACCACCCGCCACAGCCAATTTAGTCAGGTTTTGTCACGTAAACAAAACGTGACAATTCGTGACCGGTTCAGCACGCCGGTTGTGTGTCGGAGAGAGGAGGCCCACGACACTGACAATTCAAGCACGATTTTTCGTCGGTCGTTCTTTCGTAGCCAACCGTGCCCATCGGAGGCACGGTCTTGCCTTTACTTTAAATCCTCCAACTTTACCCGCGTCCCCTCGCCCCACTCGTCCTCGGGAGTCATCGGGGAGAGAGCACTGTCAAGAAGCGTCGCTTGATTTCACGCGACATGTTTTTAGTTCGTTTGCTTGTTAACGAGCACCAATTTGCAGTTCAACGTTACACCGGGCATCCCTGTCGCCGCCCAGAGCGTCGTTCTCATTCACTCCCGGAGTGTTTGCAGTTTCGATTCACCTTCCCTTGTGCGCTTTCGGAATGATTGCAAGCTCACCCCCCCCCCCCCAACTCACGGAAAAAAACTCGAAGTGAAACCGTCGTGCTTTTGTAAATCTCAAAACTTCACCTGCCACCTATCCACCTGTCCACCTGTCCACCTGCTGCTCGTCTGTCTCCAAACATTGCTCTTTTACGTCTGCGTCAAACAAGGCGATCAAATAATCTGAAGATATTTCTGCAACCATGTAAACTGTCGTAATAATAAAAAAAAGAGTCTTCCCGTCCTTTTCCCGAATGAAAGCCAAATCAGCATGTTTGAGCGTTTTATCATCCGGTGATGTCCACGTCATTTTGCGTGTCCGTTTCTTACGCAGCTGGTTATTACAGAGGACTTCGGCAATCGCTACTGCAACACACACCACAAAGCGACCCGGTTACATAACCATCCCGTCGTCTTATCCTGCGCCGACCGAGCACACGTCCTCTCCCATGCTACCTGCCCGTGTACGCGAGTAGCAAGTCTCCTAAGAAGAGGACGGCACGTGCAGTGTGGGGTGCTGCAGCATCCAAAGGCGTTCTGCGTATTCTGTGAATGAATACAACGATTGAGCGAACGACACGCATTAAACAGCTCGCTGCAGAGCAAGACAGATTTGGCATCTCGCGTTGGTTGAGAAAGAACCTACTGACTCCGGAATTAGCTCTGCGTTGTCAACTTCATCCCCTGGGTTCATTCTTTGATGATAATGTTGTTCGGCGGTCTAAGGAGTCACATACATATTCCTTTGCTTTGCCTCATGCCTTAATAATGAAGAGCATGGATAGAATATAAATGGTGATACAAATCTAAAATCCGTTGGTCTGAATTTCTGCGAGCTCAAAGTGACTCCTTGACCTCTCTCCCCCTGTCTCTGCGGTTCTAACATTCAATGCACCACGTGACTAAAATAAACATTAAAGGCACTCCTCCCTCACCAACGATCAATACGTCAACTTGATGCACAGAAGTGGTTACCAATCATCAATTTAATATTGATGGGGGTCACCACATACCAAGAAACCATGCTGGCATTTAACATATTTTTTTAATTTTACTATTTTGTGATATGCGGTATGTTGATATTGTTGTCTAAACCCGAGTGACTGTTGCAGATGGCAAATAAATCAAAACAAAGCTAAATGTATTTCATATCAATAACAAACAAAATACGTTTCGATTTAAAGCTTTCGTGACTGCAATGATTCATCTTCTTTGGTTCTTTCGGTAAAGTCACGTAGAATGATAATAAAATAATAAATTGATAAAATAAAATAACACAATAATATTCTCACGACGTTTCGGCCACAACACAAGCGGCCTTCATCAGGTGAAGGGGGCGAGACTGTCTGATAAAATAAAATAACACAATAATATTCTCACGACGTTTCGGCCACAACACAAGCGGCCTTCATCAGGTGAAGGGGGCGAGACTGTCGTGAGAATATTATTGTGTTATTTTATTTTATCAATTTATTATTTTATTATCATTCTACGTGACTTTACCGAAAGAACCAAAGAAGATGAAACAAAATACGCTCATTTTGTCACGAACATTGCACTCCGGTTAATAAATAACAACGTCCAGCGTCACGACCTGTCCAGGGCTTGACCCAGACAGTTTGAGAACCGGATATTGTAATCCACGACACAACAATGTAGCAACCCGGACATTGCAATGTCTGGATTTCTGGCAATGACCGAAGGAACAGCACGGGATTTCGCCCACGCAATTCCACAGACCCCCTGCCCATCCCATCCCCCCCCCCCCCCCATAAGCCCCGCGTCCTGCACGAACCCTACCCTTGCTCAGCTTTGCAACCATTACCGCCGCCTCCCCACCCCGCGCAGCCCCTGGTCTGGCACCACGCCCCTTACCCTATTTGCTTTGGCCAGATCCCGTGTCTGGATATTCCCCCCCCCCCCGAAACGAGAACGATGGCTCTCGTAACAACACCCCGCAATTATGCACCGGGCAAAGTCAAAAACCGACCTTCCGTGGCCCAGCACGGCAATTCAGTGGCGAGCCTCTGACCCCCGCGAAGTCACCAAGCTTCCCTCGGTGCCGGCTATCGTTTAATACCCGCCAGCAACACAAACATAATTTGATAATTATCTGGCTTTTGTGTCGGCGCTGCGCCATTATATCCCCGGCGCGGGTGGAAAATGTCCAGCGTATGCTTGAGCTCAACGACAATTTCAAGTGCTGAGCCAATGAAATATAACAACTAAAAATCCTTGACCAAACACCCATTGGAAGTTATTTTTCAAAACAACGGAACTGTATATAGTCATTTGACACCCACACCAAGCAAAAGCATTATTCAATATTACTTAATCTTCTCGAATGTGCCTAAATTAAGTCGAATAGCAGCTTAAAGTGTTAGTTCCAGGCTATTTAGCCGGTTGATGGCCGATTGCATTTCCGCTACTTCTCCGTTGAAAGACCGAAAGAGGGGCAGTGATTAACGGATGTGATCCATCGTTTGTAAACGTGCCAGCGCAGTCACCCAGCTAGGGCTATTTTTCCATTTGGGCATGAGGTGGTCGCGCATCTGCCCTCTGATGTCCTCTCGCGATCGATGGGCGACCATGGCCACCTTGGTCGTGTCGAGGCTCCGGGAGTTGTACTGCGGCGTCTGGCACGATGCGCTTGTTGTCGACGTCCGCCCGCTCCGAATGCCGGAATTCCTCCGGCGCGGATCGAGACCTCTCTCGCGTTCTCTCTCTCTCTCTCGCGTTCTCTCTCTCGCCTTCGCGCGGCGCCAAATAGATTTCAGTGAATATATTCAGGCGGGCCTTCGGGAGGTTATGTGTTCAGCCGTGCCCCGATTTACATCTTCCCTTTAAGGTCGTTTCGCAAATACGTCGTCACTTGATTAAGTCCGCTACCAAACCGCACACTCACGTCCCTGACATCGTCCGTCCTTTCTCGTTATCCGTCGCCTCTCAGCCTTCGCCTCAGCCACCTGCCCTGTAAATCGCTTGGATTGACGTCGTTTCGATATTCGTCGTCGCACCTTTCAGGAGCGCATCCCCCCGAAGTAAACCGGGGTCGTTGCTGTCCAACTTTTCACGAATATTTCCAACAATTTTTTTCTGTGATGCACTTGCTAAGGATGTTCGGACAAGTTTGCTGTTGCTGCATGTTATGGTAAAGCCACCTATCTACGTGACTTTACCGAAAGACCCAGAGAATAGGGTGGTAGGGTTGAAGAAATCCACCCGCCTCTGTCCATACCAACAGTATGAATGGGTACACCACGGTCGATTGGCTGATCACGTACGCAGCGTGGGGATTCCCCTCCTCTTTCAAGAAAGTGCGGACAGCGTGCGAGAGTCGGCCAAAATACCCTTTTCGTGGAGCTCTCCAGGGCTCCCACTTGTGGAGGCCTTTCTCCTGCCAGCAGTGGCGTGAGCAAGCAATTGCAGGGCTGTGCCTTTACTTATATTTTATGGAGGGGTAGCGGCTGAAAAGCAGAGGGTCCCCGTTGGCCACATTTTACATTATACTTGGTGTATAAATAAAGTGTGTACATAAACGACATTGTTTATTTCGTAATAATTAACCTTGCTGCCAGACCTGGAACCGTACGAGACTAAAATTATATTTAAAATGTAAAAAAAATAAAAATGTGATTTTTCACTCGCCAAATTTCTCATCCGGCTCTAAACCACGTCTCGTCGAATCAAATTCACGAGTAAATGTGCTTGTTTATTTTTGCTTGAAGCCTGCAGCGGCCCAGTGTGTCTGGTTGCATCAAGATTTCAGACGATGTCGTCCTCTCGCACTCGCTCGGGGAACGTGACGGCTACTTTGTATGGACGATAGCCACCGAGAAAATATATCAATCCATCAAATGATTTATTTATAAAATTATGAGAGCCCAATTAATCAATCCGACATCCTTGCAAACTGTTGGGGCCTGGGCAGGGGGCGACACCACTGGTAGGGACGACGGCCGACAGTTAACAATGGTGACGGAGTCGCAGCCAAGGAATGGTCTGAGAGAACGTCCGCTAGGGAGACGCAGCAATACAATCAGGTTGTGCGCACGTGGTGTCAGACGGATGGCAACGACTTGGAGAGGCCTTCACCCATCAGTGGAGTGAGCATTGCCGATGACGAATGATGTTGAATGTTACTGAATGAATGAATGGCTGATAATGATGATGCATGAATGTGTCTCTTTGAAAGGGGCGAGCCTGGTATAAAATACATGCAAGGAGATATTTCTTTTTTTTTTAAACGTCAGGCATGCCAGTGGAACACATATGCAAAGTAAAACACATCAAAGGCTCTTGCTTATGTAGTCATCTGGTCACGGTGGGGTAATGCAATTAGAGGACCAGTAAGGTGCTCTTCAAATCTCTCCTCTGTATTTGTAAAATACAGTAGGTCAGTATAATACAATGCCACGGTATTGAAATATACAACTGTAGAATACACTGGCCGTTGAATGGCACGACAAACATTTATCAGTACTATGATCCATAATTTGTTTATTTTTGGTTATATTGTGTATGTATGGCGATGTTTAACTGCGACCGTCCACTACCTGACTTAATGCATATGATAACCCTAGCCCTAAGAACCAAAAGCCTATTGCTCATTCTGACCTTGACCATACGTCTATGTCAAAGCTAAAGTGCAAACACTGGTTGTTATTCACCATCATCATCAGCCATGGTCAATCCACTGCTGGATAAAGGCCAACTCCCGTGATCCTGCAAAGTAACCAGTACCTGCCACTCGGCACACAAATGACGGCGACGTCACCACGACGCCCGAGCCAGGTCAGGTGGCACCTGCACGGCCAGGTGAACTTTCGCGGTGCAGGAGCAGGCGACGTAACAAGCCACGTGGCACCCGCACGCGGCGAGCTGGTCATTACCCTTCACACTGACCATAATCATAACATAGGACCCCGCACAGGCCCGACGGACCCCAACCAAGCACCTGATCTCCAGCAACTTGAAAGGTTGGTGACCATACTCTCTGGTTCTTTCGGTAAAGTCACGTAGGTAAGAAAAATAATAGATCACGACGTTTCGATCGCAACACAAGCAAACGTCATCAGGTGGGGCAACCACAGCAGATCACGACGTTTCGATCGCAACACACGCAATCGTCATCAGGTGGGGCAACCACAGCAGTTTTTTTTCTTGCTGTGGTTGTCCCACCTGATGACGATTGCTTGTGTTGCGATCGAAACGTCGTGATATATTATTTTTCTACCTACGTGATGACTTTGCCGAAAGAGTATGGATTCCTGCAGTCACGAAAGCTTCAAATCAAGGTTGGTGAACATTACGCTTCTCTGCAGATGGCTCCGAGGCGACAAGAGCGAATTGCCAACGTTAAGAATAACAATGCATGCCCGTACGTTGAACTTATTTTGCACCCGCGCGTAGCCAACCGTGCCAATCGGTTGGCTACAAAGATGTACGTTTCCTGTGACACTGGTATAAAATAAACCCCGAAGTCTTCAGGACCTGAGAGAAAAAGTTGGCAGATCACGCAAAGACAGAGCCATCACCGGCCGTGTGTGTATGGGTCTCAGACAGCATTGCAACGAGCCGCCTTCGAGAGGCAGTACAGAGAGTAGCCTGGCTTCCACTCTGTCTTTGTGTGTGCAGTTTGTTTTCTCTCATCCGTGCATGGGGACGCATTCAACCTGCCAGCCCCCTTGCAGCATGACCTTGTTTAAAGGGAGAAAAGGGGGGAGGAGGGTGGGTGGATGGGGGGGGTCACACAGTCAATGTTGAACACATTTTAATCCGTAAGAATTTTAGCAGGGGGGCTGATCCTTCAATGAGGAGGGGGGGTGGGCTCAGCCCCCTCCAGCCACCCCTCCCCTCCCCCAGCCTCTCCGCTGACGCTACAAGGCTATCACACGCACAAACCCCTACCAATACCTAACGTTATAATTGGCCAATAAAAAAAAACTTAAGCCAGGACACTCCATAAAAATAATTGTGAGACTTCGGCGAGTTAAACAAATAAATATTGACTCTGCAATTATTCACGTGAATGGTTTCCACTATGGCCTGCCGGTTTCACGTTTGTCAATGTTCATTACTCAAATGCAATTCAGGTCACTTATAAGTGGCACGCTCGAAGTGTTTCTTCGTCACAAGACGATAGCCCATTTCAGAGCGCAGAGGAAGACCAAGAGATGTGTGTTTTCAAAGGGTTATGGAGAATGATACGACTCACTGCGTACCGATTTTACACACCCTAAAAAAACGAACGGCTTCCTTTCCCTACCAGCAATGCAATCATCTCACCGTGACCGTTTGCCCGAAGTTAAAGTTCATCAGCTCACAGGAGACGTGCGCAAAAAGCATACACCTGCGCTGAATGACAAAACTGTCATTGTACTCGGGGTTAAAAACAAAAGGGGGAAGATGGGAAACGGATCGTTGCATTGCAGGACGACGAGGAATGACGACGAGGAATGTCAACGGGTTTGAGAAGGCCTCACAGTGTGGCAGTGGATCGGCCACGACCAGGGGGCTCGGCCACGACCAGAGGGATCGGCCACGACCAGGGGGATCGGTCACGACCAGGGGGATCGGCCACGACCAGGGGGATCGGTCACGACCAGAGGGATCGGCCACGACCAGGGGGATCGGTCACGACCAGGGGGATCGGCCACGACCAGGGGGATCGGCCACGACCAGGGGGATCGGCCACGACCAGGGGGATCGGCCACGACCAGGGGGCTCGGCCACGACCAGGGGGATCGGCCACGACCAGGGGGATCGGCCACGACCAGGGGGCTCGGCCACGACCAGGGGGCTCGGCCACGACCAGGCGGATCGGCCACGACCAGGCGGATCGGCCACGACCAGGGGGCTCGGAAAGCTGCGGCTCCGAAGCTGCGTGTGGCTCTTTCAGTGACTGCCTGGCGACGTCATTCATGGAGGGCCGTCACCGGCTCGTATTCACCACGGTGCATTGCGGCTCATGAAATATTGCGGCTCGTGAGATTTTTTTTCTTGCCATATTCGAAAGAAAAAAAAGTGACTTCTTGTTATTCTGGTTACCGACCCCTGACCGTGACTGATGATAAAGAGTTAAAAAAATAATTATTTCATATATTAGTCTGTGCATTGTGTGTACAAATTACACGCACATTTACAGAACGAACAATGCTGTATTTCTAAGAGTAAATAAAATTGAGTTCAAATCATGGATTGGTTTCGACTTTGCCCGTAAATACTCTGCCACTGTATTAAATGAGTACCACTTTGTGGGAACCAGTTGTGGTTGCAGAAGAATGACGACTCAAAATAGGAATGCGTAATATTAGGAATGTGTAATATTCTCGCTCAACTCAGAACTGCCATCGCACATGAGCACAACCCAAGGCTCATTTGAGCTTGGAGACTGATAACCGATAACAACGAAATAATCTGACTCGATTTCAGATCGTAAATAAGCACGATAATGTACAGCCCTTTGCCAATCGACTGCTGGGTGAAGGCATCTCGAAGCTATCGGTCATAGGGTTGTTCGACCACACTTCACCAAGCTGATCAGTGTGGCTTGACGAATACAGAGAGGGGGGGGGGGGTGGGGGGAGAGGCACCCAGCGCTACTTTCAGATGTCACTCGCCACTGATGTTGCTCGTGGCCGGGAATCACGCAGTGGTACGACCATGCACTGCGCTACCCCCTTTCACAAAATTTCACGCCACAATACGGCCCGGCGAACTGGACCGAAGCGTCCCGTTAAGACACTTGCCTCGTGCTGTTTCTTGTTTGGTAAAAGTTTATGAATCCGCAAGACACTGCCACCTGATCACGGCGCCAATTACCGCCGGTGTCCACCACGACACGAAACATCACACAACGGGGGCGGGGAAGCAGGGTCGACGGCTTCTCCGATTCATTTACTCCCTCACCCTGCCTGCGGTCGGCCCATTAATGGGAAGAACCTGAGCGCCGGCTGCATCGTGTGGAGCAAACCCTTCAAATTGGTGCCATTAGCGCAATAATGAATTCTGCAGTCGCGCTCCTTAGGAGACCCATACAAGCAGGCGCATAAATTAAACACGCCCATTACATATGCTACTCTGGCGGTCTAAAAAAAATGTCAGAATGCATCAGCCCGGTATCCTTTGGCTGCCTTAACCCCCCCCCCCTGCCGCGAGTCTCCTAAGACATCCCTTTGCTTGTCTAGAAAATTACTGCCTCCCACTCTCTCCTTTGTTTTCAGACTCTCCCGCGGGGAGCACTACTGCTGTCAGTTGCATTTACATACGTGTATCCGTACACAAAACGTCTCTGTGACGGCACGAGCTGCGATTACACGGCGCGCTTTCAAACGGCAGGCAGGGGACCGCCAGGTTGGTGCCCGCTCGAAAAATGTAGCTGGCTGCAGATGATATTTAAGGACGAGAATTTCTACCAAGAGAACGTTTAAAATGTCTCCACGCTTGGAATTGGGCTGAGAGATGGACAAGGGAACGTGTGGAGCAGGGAACAAATGCAAATTCGGGAGGCATCCTGATGACTGTGAAAGCGTGTAATTGGGCTTGGGCAGCTCACGTTGTTAGAGGGGATGGTGGCCGATGGTCGAGACTCATGATGATGAAACGGCAGCTAAAGGGGTGAATACATCCGATGAACACAGTACCACCACCACCACAACAAAGTTAGAGCAATGAAATGAACTAATGTACAGAAGCTAGATGCATTGTTGCATCATGAGACTGTTAGGAATAGTGAAAGGGGGAGGCCTTAATCGAGCAGTGCAAAGCTCATGACTGATGATATCAAAATCAGGTTATGTTTAAATCCACCTAGGATTTCTCTGAAGACAGAACAGCCACGGGATGTAGCATTTCTTTCAAAAGGTGTTTAATATATGCGGCCGCTTATAAAACCACTGCCTCTCCACACCGTGTCAGTGATAGCGGTTGTTTGACCATACTTCACCATTCTGGTCAGTGAATATTGGCAACCAAGGCTGGTATAGATATCACTCACTACTCATGCGAGCCAGCGCCAAGCATCAAGCTCAGGTTCATCAGGCTTACAGCATCGAGTGCTAACCTGTGTAACACTGTGGCACCCCTCTCAAACGGTAGAAATGAACAAATTCAGTTTTTGCACTCATTTGGACCGAGTCCAATTACCTCATCATAATGACTGGAAACGTTTTTTTTTATTTCAAGTGGAAATCCAGGAGATAGACCCATCTCGGGGCACTGACATGGGACATTGGCGTTGGCCATCAGAGCCATTCAGTCATTTCGACAAAACCACCATTCATTTAATATCTATGGGACCTTTTTTTTTCAACGAAAAATATTAACTTTCACAGCCACCGCGCGGCTTGGGCATCTCCAATTGGGTTCACGCTCACTTCCTGAAGACTGTGCCGGCACCACCGTGTTCCCAGGTTTTGAAAATGAGCGAGTTCGTTCTGCGATTCAACCAAATTCTCAAGCGCAAGGAGTGGAGCGCTCCTGCCATCACCGGTCACAGTGTTTTTCACTTTTCCTCACCTCTCTTACTTTCTCTCTCTCTCTCTTACAGGAGCAGTAAAGAAGTGATGCGGAGAGAAGCCCACCCATACACAAGCCAGTGCACTATATACGGCAGACTCTCGATTATTCGCGCTAATGACGGGGAGCATGGCTGCTGACAATTCAAAATCGCGGATAATAAAAAAATATACCCGTTTGGCGCGGATCTCTAACAACGCGCTTCCATTTCCCTGCCATCGCAAAATTTCGTAACTAAACATTTTTTTTTCGAATAAATCACTCAAAATGAAGCACAACTGACGACGTCGATTGTTACTCTTTTGATTTAGAACGAATACATTTTGATTTAAAGCTTTCGTGACTGCAGTAATTCATATTCTTAGCTCTTTCGGTAAAGTCACGTTGAAGGGAAACAATAAAATAACCACTTTTTTATATATATTTTATTATTTTATTGTTTCCCTTCAACGTGACTTTACCGAAAGAGCTAAGAATTAGAACGAATACTTAACGATGGCCCGATCGTAACGTGTGCTCAGCGATAACACTTGCCTGCTCCCACGCAGAAGACTCGGCCCACTTCAGTGGATAACAGAGCCACAGCCAATCAACATCAAAGTACAGCTAATTCTGTATATTTACTACAGAGCACAAAGTAGATGTCATGTGGATGGGTGATGCGGCTGTTAAAGCAAATGGCTCAGTTGGAGATCAGTTCATCCCTGCAAATCTGGTACCAATTGAACGAGTGTCACTTTTTTTTTAAGTTAACAGTGATTGTCACATGGGTAGACTGACCCTGTCATAGGAATGTGGAATTTCACCACCAGCACGTTGTAATTTTTAAAAAAATCTGAGGACGTTCCATGCTTGTTTGGTATCGCGGCAACAACACCTTCGCGGCTTCACCGGATGTAATCTTGTGATCATGTGCAGTTATTCTGGCTTTGGGAGGTCTGTACATTTTTTATAGCACAAGTGAGACGTAACTAAGGATAAAATAAAAAAATAAAACACGGTTTAATTAAAATACCCAAAAGCTCATCCTTAATAGTCAGTGTTGTTTACGTTCAATTAAACTGGCATTAATGTTCTAATCAATTCAATGGTGCCTCTGTTTTCGTCAGCTATTATTAAGCAGTGCTGTATACTAATAGTCAGGTGCCTCAGGCAGCTGTGGGGACAAAATAATTCCTTAATAGTGTATTGGGGAGTGAATGTACTCTCACGAGACATTCATATGACGACTTTAAGCACTCACATTCAAGCGCCTGTCCTCTGTTTAGAAGACGCTGCCACGCCGCCTCTTCGAATCCCCAAATTGCAAACAACTCGTCCCGACTCTCTCCAGTCTTTGGCACGTTGGAGGTGGAAAGACACGGCCTGTGCATCGTTTAGTTGCGCAGACGCCTCTGGAGTGTCGAAACAAATGGTCTTGGCGACAAAGGGAGTGTTGGGGGGGGGGGGGCAGTACGATCTCCTAACTTGTATGGAATGTCAAAAACCACCTTACTCCTACGCCAAGGTGGCAAGTAAGATCTTCAGAAGAAGTGCCTCATCCCTGTGCAGCACCGCAAAGGGAGCTGACGCCACCAAGGCCACCCCTGCAGGCCGACGTTATGGCGGGCAAGAACACATTCCCCCTAAGGGATGTAAGATTCTCCGGGCATGTCGCCAAGGGCTCGCGTGGCGCGATCCACAGAACCTTCGGCACAAAAGCGCGGAGATCCCCCAAGGCGCAACGTGCGAGGGCAAGCAGGAGGATTCCGGACGTGCTTCTCTGTCCTTTTCACTGCCGAAACGCCAAGCTCGAGTGCCCAACGGCAACACCGTTTCACCTTTTTTTGTGGACCAAATGGCCACCGCCGGTTAAACACACGGAGGCTTACAGGAGGAAGCCCTTCACGAATGCTTCCACAGCTACAAAGATTTGCTTCGTGCACCACATGAAAAAACATAAGCCAGTGACCACTGTTGATGGCCAACTAGAATGTGAAAGCTGGTCCTGTACTGCCCCCTGACAGCCCTAACTTGTCACACCTATAAACCTAAGAAGTGCTGATATGCTGTCAAGATTTCTGATGAAGCCCTCCGAGACACTCAGCCTCAGAGCTCAAACCCATGATCGCACAGATGCCTGTTCGGTGTCATTACAGGCATTAGCCACCCAAGCCCGAAAGCCCACATCCTGTGTGTTCCAGACTTGTCATTGAGATTCTAAGGGATACACTCTGCCACTCAGACAGGTACTTATTCAGGAGTGCTGACTACTAATGCGGGCATGAGCCTCCTGATGCCTCCCCTATCCATGGCATTGTGCCAGGCCCCTGGACAAGCTGGTTCCATGCCAGAGTTGTCCCTGTGAATCAATAAGACTGGTCCCACGTCACGTCGTTGACATGCCGTGGGATGGGGCCGTGGCACCCGACACTCCCGTAAAGAGGAGTGGTCCCTTGTTATTACTCGCCTCGTTCAAACACTCAACTGTATTTTGGTTGATAATCTAAGCGGTTAATATTTATCCGGAAAGTACATATTTAAGTATTCCTGGCAAAATACGTAACACCCGAAAAATACGTCCACCGTGCAGATGGAATGATGAAATCAGTTAATGTGCCGGTGCTGGGCGGATTATCACACTGCGGGATTTTGAGAAGTGACTGCAGCTTGGGTAGACCTCCATGATGAGGCTAAACTAGGCGACACGAGGCATGTAAGAATGCATCGTTTCAAAAACATCGATTGTTACGCTCACGACACACGCGTTGAATTGCGAGTTCAAAAAGTGGTTATACAACATTTGCGCGCATTCGACGCAATAGACATTCCAACGTTACGTTTAAGCCGGTGGAGTCTACAAAACTGTGCATGAGGGAAAACACATTTTTTTTTTGGAAACAATAAAATCGAGACAGCAAAAAAACGAGACGAATGTATGTGTATATATTTTTATTGTTTCATCCTGAAATCAAATCCATTCAATCAATGCGGAGGTGAGGGAGGGGGTAGTGGCAGGAGGGGATTGGGGGGGGTGGTAGATCATGATCGTACCTACGACCTACACATAAGACAAATTTGGACAAAATTATCACCACACGAGAAATACACTGAAGTGCCGTATGCAGAGTGACGGGTGGAGGGATGAGACTCTCGGGGTTTGGGAAACACAGATCCCAGCCGGCTTGCCTCTGGTGCGAGTCAACCTGAGTACGGCTCGGCCTGAAATTGATCGTTGATGTGGGGTGGGGGGTGAGTGGCACTCAGTTGAAGGGCTTTGAATTTATGACCTCAAAAAAAGACGCTGATGTCTATCAGTGGCCTAGCAGTCAGTTGCTGGTTCAATTCCTCCAACGTGGGTATCAGCCCCCTGGGAAACATGTGTAGAGGTGTTACGGGAGGGTGACACGCGGTTGTAGGGCGGTGGCCACAACCACGTCCGCTACGGTCACCACCCTGGGGGACTGTGGGGGATGCTGAGATCCCTCCCAGCCCCACCCCTCAGAGAGGGATAGTATAAAAGGTGGGACCCGGAGAGCTGAGAGGCAGTTCGACTCAAGCAAGATGAAGAGCCAGTGAAGAAAGAAGACCGACTAGCTAGACCCTATAACTCCTTTAGCCCGCTGTCCTTTTGAGGGCCGGGCAAAGCAAGCCAGGGGGTGCGGCATCAGAGCCGCGAGGGCCGATGTCCTTCTGAGGGCCGGACTCGTGTGGCTGGTGATCGGGACCTGCGCCGGAGCTGGGCCAGGTCAGACAGCCTCCTGAGAGAAGACCAGGATAGAGGGAACCAGGGAGCTAGCGTGGGCTAAAGCTCGGGGAACGTTCCCTCTGTAGAGTTCGGGTGAAGAGGCCGTTACCTCTTCAAGTATCAGATTCGCCACTGTGTTGCCTCCAAAGAACAGTCTCCGACGTCAATAAGGCCACTACACATGTAAACATCAGATGTTGCAATATCATTAACGTTGTGTTTGTCTTTAAATAGCGCATTCAACAAAAGGTTAATGTAAAATTGCAAAACATTTACATTTTTGCAGCGTCCAACACGGCATACAAATAGAAAACATGCGTGTCCTAGACATATATAGATATTTTAGGATGCGTCATCAGATGTAAGCATTTCACTGCAAGCTGACACCTCATGCTGTGAAGTGCAATATCTGATAACAACAACCATGCTGCTGTACCTCATTAGTATAATAGATTCCATCTCACGTAAAGGAAGCAATGTGCTGATTTACAACAAAAAAATAATGCACCAGCTCTGCAAAACATTTTCCATGCAGGCCTTTGTGTTAAAAAAAAGCCTGCCAACAAAAAACTCGCGCCACTACCTTCTCCACAATCATTCTTCGGACCTTCATTTTTTTCTGCGCTTTGGACGTACATCCTTACATATCAACACGAGAGTCAAACATATATTTGTTTCATAATTCAATGTTTCCGTGACTTAGTGTTGTAATTTGTGCCACGATCGGTCCCGGAGGTAGCCTTCCCGAGCCGACTGGCGCTGCAGTCAATTGAATATTTATCTTTGATTTGAATATAAATTCATGTTCGCAATATTCTTTTGATTTCCCGTGTTAGAGTAGTTTTTGTTGTTTCTTGCTCCGATTTTCTTCACTTCAATTGCTGAACTTTCTTTTTGCTTTTGTGTTTTTTTGGTCCTCCCCCCCCCCCGGCCCCCCCCCCCCGCCCCCGGGTCACTCCTGATCTCTCAAAGTTCTCTCACCTTGGTTACACCAAGTAACCTTGGCAACCTGACATCTCGCAACGTCGCCGCGGTGTGTAATATATTCGCATCGCTGGCCTTGGCATTGCAGAGGTCGCCGGTTCGATCTCCCGACATTGGCAGTTGAAACAACAGGGCACACGTCTCTTAAATTCCCACCCCCCACCCCCACCTCTGTCCACCCAGCAGACCACGGTGGTGTGGTTACTACGCCCTTCCCTTCACCAGACGTCTGACGAGCATCGAAGAGTAGGGCAACCATTCCTCTAGAGGGGTTCTCTAGGGCCCCCCTATAGCGGAGGCCCTTCTGTCGGCAGGGACGTGAGCAAGAAATTGCAGGGCTACACCCTTACCCGCCTTTGCTTCTCTCCCTTCTCACTTTTCTTTATCCCCCTGCCAACTTTTCTTACACATTCTCCAAAAATCTCCACCTGAAAATTCCACGACAATTCATCATCCCCTTACTTAATGAGCAGATGACGGCCAATTGACATTCATTATGCCGACATGACTGGGTTTCTCTGGGAGCTCATAATGGCCACGTGAGAGCGCTGAGTCAGTAGCCGTTGAACGTGCGGATCCAATCCGGGCAGCCACTCGTGATTAACAAAGACTGTCGTGCACGGCGAATTGATGGTCTCAGCTCAGTCGCTAATGATTGTACAATAACCGTAATAAAAAAACACAAAGATATAGAGGGACGTGTTGCCAGTGGTACACAGGCATACATGAATATCTTGCCACATTCATCATTAAACGCTGCCTTGTAATAGAACAACATATTATACGCTGGCATTTTTGGAGATTTGCCCTCATTCAAAGCATAAGGAGCAGCAACTTTGACTGGCTGATATAGCTGGGGATTGAGAAAACTGGAAAATTCTAAGTTGACAAATATACTTTTTTAATTAACATACGAAAAGTTTTCTATTAGTAGATATTGAGATTTTGTTTTAAAGCTTTCGTGACTGCAGGGATTCATATTCTTGGTTCTTTCGGTCAAGTCACGTAGAAGGGAAATAATAAAAATAAAACAATTAAATTCTCACAACGTTTCGATTGCAACACAAGCAATCATCATCAGGTGTGAAAAACCACAGCAAGAAAATGTTCTTGCTGTGGTTTATTATTTCCCTTCTACGTGACTTTACCAAAATAACCAAGAATAGATATTGAGAAGCAAACAAACCCTTAAAAACTCAAACTAAATGCACCGATTTGAATTAAAAGTTAAATTATAAAATGTAACCAAAACCTGCACCATGGGAAAGTCGATGTCACCAGGTGGCAGGAAAGTGCCCATTGTTATGATAAATAATCCACTTCTTGGCTGAAGTTGTAGCTTCTGTTTTACTTTGACTGCACATCATTAGCATTTTCCAATGTGGGAACAAGCCTGCTCTTCTGCAATTACGCAAGCTTTAACGATTAAGGATATCTCTTTTTTAATTTCAACTTGCTTTTTACTGCACAGTGTGAACGAGAAAGCAAAAGTACTCTGCAAACCGCTGAATTCCAATTAAGCGGGGAAAGTGCAATTTTTGTTAGTTGCCGGCTGCACAGGACAGCGAAAGGAGGCGACACTGGACGACGCTCGGGGAAGAGGAAGACCGCGGGATCTGAGTGGACATCAAACTCTGGAGGGCAAGGAAAGCTGTCGCAATTAAAAGACTCGGCAACGAGGAGGGAGCTCGAGAGGTGGGGGAAGACCACTACCAGGAGATTTCAGTTAGGAATTGGTCATGGCCCAAAAGAGGCCAAGGTACAAAGCAAAAGTTAATGCAGCTTTTATGTTTTTCATGAGTACACGAAGGAGGGTGACCTAAACATTAAAATAAAAAAATACTCCAGCAGTAGCTGTGCGGTGGCACCTTCCAGGGATGTTCAATAAAATGCTGTGAAAGTTATTCTTAGAGGGCATTTTGAAGGGACAATCGTCTTGTGCGACTGAAAACGCAACAGGAATTGGCGATACCATTTGTTTACGGATGTTGTATCGAAGAAGAGGAAAATTTTCCTTTTTTTGCATGTAAGAAATTGGGTTATCATATCTAGGTAAGGTTATAATCATTTTTAATTGGCAAGCAATTTTGAAATGCGGGATTCTGACTATGACACCAGCGCACAATAAACCTGCTCATGGGATTTACATCAAGCGGGGTGGAGCCATAGTGGTTAGCACAATTACGCTGTAAACCCGGCAACACGGTATTCCATTCCCTAACCACAGCTTGCATAAGTAGGGAGTGAGAGCTGGGGATACTACCCCACCGTCACCAATGGGCACTGACCAGCGTGGTGAAGTATGGTCAAATAGCCCCCATAACTGACAAAGTATGTAAGGGGGGGGGAGGGGGGGGGCTTTAATTCTGCAACAGATTGAACATTGTGCTGTAAATTATATATATTTTTTTTATAGCAGTCATACAATTTTATTTATAATCCCTGCCAGAAATTACAGGAGTGGTGGTTATAAGAATTGAACGGTCATGATCTCCGTATAAAAAGGTTGCAAGGACGCCAACCGCTTGGGCTATACGGATGGCCTGGGGAATTCTATTACGAGGCTCCTCTCTCGTACAGGAGTCCATGTCACGCGTATCCTTAAAGCCTCTCTCCGCTGGCTTCCAATTCGCAGGGCGCATCGACTCCAAAATCTCTCTCATCGGTTTCAAAATCCTTCAACGGCTTCACCGCTGGTCACCTTTTCTGATCTCATTTCTCCCTAATCTCGCTCATGCTCCCTCTTGTTCCCAAAAAAAAAAACCGTGCCCTTTCTCTAAAACTTCCCATCATCAATCTGCACGATAGGACGTCTATATTCCTCGCGAGCTGTTCCCACTGTCTAGAATTGCCTTTCCTCTTTCGCTGCAAGGCGCCTCTCTCTCTCTTCGCGACACTTCATGACCGCATGCAATTTATGTCATTATTTTTCATGACTGCGTGCAATTTGTGTCGCGAAACCAATCCTTCACCCTGCACCGTAATAACAGTGATATCAACCAACGGTTTCTTAAGTGCCTAAATAAAACACTTGGTTTCAGACGTGCTGTTTTTGTGGGACTTTCTGCGCTCCGCATTCCATGTGTTCGCGCGTGCATGTAGTTTGTACGGTTGTGGTGGTGGTGGTGGTATGCACCTGTAATGCATCAGCTTTGTAGGCAGTATTCGCAATAAAATGCGGAAAAAAATTACGCAGTATCGGAGAACTCATCACAACTTTTCCATTCTATTACAAAATAGCCGAGGCAATTAAATGTTTTATTTCTGGGACACTATTTTTTTTCCCAGGGGTGTTACTTAACCCCGCGACTGGGGTTACCAATCAATCCGAAATCAGTGCTACTCCGCGATGTCGAAACACAGCGAGGACGATTGCGCTGAAACTCTGAAAGCTCGCAAGAACCGTAGTGGTGGTGCGTCGTGAGTACAGCTCGTCGAGATGAGTCGACTGCCGCATCGCCGGCCATCAACAGACGACTAAAAATGACTGCATCACGGACATTATGAGAGAGCCGGGATACTATGCTACCCTAGGGTACCACCATTAGGTTCAATTGAGTTATCTCCTCATATGTGTGGGTTTTCCCCCAGGCACTATGGTTTCTACGGAAACTATCATGCAACAAAATTTCCAGGAGGAAATGTTCGTCACGTTTTCACAGATTATATCCACACGTGGCCAATGTGTTGATCAAATTCTGACCAATAAAGCTCTTCCCTCCTCACCGGTCTGTTGTTTCTCTCAAACTGCTGTGAGCCTCTTTCGGCTGGCGGAGCTCAGAGATGGAGGCTGCCGCTTCAGCTGACTCTGCGCTTTAAAATATCCACCGTGACGTCACCAACTGCCAAGGAATGAATGGGCACCTCGCCTAAATAGGTCGTTTCAAGTTATTCGCAAACTGTAAAGAAGAAAAAAATCAATTCGGAACTGCTTACTGCACGTATTTTATGGTTAATGCAACCGCAATAACAACCAGTTCCACCTACCTGGGTTTAGTTCGACCTACTTAAACTAAACTAAAATATATTTTTCAGGTAAGGCCCACTTGAGCTATATATATATAGCTCTTTTTCAGAAGCGACCTGGCCACCACTGATAGCTCAACGAAGTGGCTTATCATGTGTAAATTTAGAGCAGCCAAATACTCTAAACGTATGTTGATTATAAACGTGGAGGGGAAAACCTGGAGGAACCGGAGAACAATCCACGCGACCACAGGGAGAACATGCAAATTCCAAATAAACAGGTGTCAGGGTCGGGATCGAACCAACGACTTCCCGCATACCAGGTGATGGAGTTAACATCTCGCCACTGTGGCGCCCCCTTGGTCAGTGAATTCTGGGAGCCCGCTCCACACCTTTCTCAGCCCTCTCCTCGGTCCACCCTGCACATGTCCGTCCGTCGCAGTCTCCTCCTCTGAATGACACCCCCAATAATTTCTTGCCAGACCCTAATCTGACCAAAGGCTTCCTTTCTAGAATTCAAATGAAGGAGATCAGCAGTGGCGGTTCAGTACTCTGACAGGGGCATTACCGCCCTTGATCCATTACAGCATAATGTGTTTGCATACTGATGCTAGATACATCCACAGTCAAGTCTACACATGCCTCATGTAGTTTGAGAATCTAATGGTATGTAATGTTGATCCAGCACGGGTTGTGAAAATTGAATGTTCCTATGGCATGGATCACCCGGAATGCACCAAATCTCACCAAAGCTCGGAAGCTACGTCGGCCTGAGCTTGGACAGTGCCTGGATGGGTCACAGCCATGCACAACACAGGTGCTATAGGCTTCTGCGCTGCAACGTTGTCATTAGAGGTCAGTGCAGCAAAATCCAGTTATACTGTACTATGCTCCGTCTATGATCCTCACCTTCACCAACCGGCACTGGCCAGCATGGTGAAGTATGGTCAGATAACCCCCATGGCCCATACACTGTGGGAAGGACCTCAACCACCGCTGACTTCTCTGCAGTATGGAACCCTCCGAAAGGTGATGCTCATTTTAAGCAGCGATGACTCGGATCGGGATCGCAGCTCGCAACCTCTCACAATTCGGTAGCTCCGCTTCGAAAACCAATCGTGGTAACATTCTTGTGGTAACGCAGCGATACAAAATATATAAATAAAAAGGTTGTACTGCGTACAGAGAAATGCAATGCTGCACAAAGAGACACCATCAATCAATATTTTTTTGAACGGAAAATTAAGGCGCTAATTTTGGCGCTTGCCAGTGCGCTGCCCAAAATGAGAAAACATAATGGGAGGAGGCTTCACGTCTCCGCGGTCGAGCGGCGTCAAGCGGTGGGCAGCCCAGCACGTCTCAAAAAGTTTTAATTCAACGACAAACTCGTGAACAAAACGAGGTGGCACGGTGGCCTACGGCGGGGGTCACGATCACGTGGAAGCACCCCCAGCCACGTGTATTTCGAGCTTCGGGATGATTCAAACACTCGGTTCTCCTCTAAGGGGAAAAGCAAACAACAAAAAAACCTCTAAACCTTCGTCATCCGACCCATCGTCTATTATACATATCTCCCCACTAATGGTATGTAATGTTGATCCAGCACGGGTTGTGAAAATTTAATGTTCCTATGGCATGGATCACCCGGAATGCACCAAATCTCACCAAAGCTCGGAAGCTAAGTCGGCCTGAGCTTGGACAGTGCCTGGATGGGTCACCGCCATGCACAACACAGGTGCTATAGGCTGCTGCGCCGCAACGTTGTCATTAGAGGTCAGTGCAGCAAAATCCAGTTATACTGTACTATGCTCCGTCTATGATCCTCACCTTCACCAAACGGCACTGACCAGCATGGTGAAGTACGGTCAGATAACCCCCATGGCCCCATACACTGTGTGTTATTGGCGAATGTGTTGAGTTTGTGTTGATTGTGCTTGTGCACGACTACCCACGCAGTATCAAATGTAATTTAATTCGCAAGGTAAAATCAGGCTCTCTCATTTGCAGCTATTGCTCAACGGACCAATGCCATGTGGCCCCACGCGGCGGTGGTGGACGAATATTTATTATTATTTTTACACGCTTTTATTTAACTCACTCTGTCTGTTTTGTACGCAGCATAAACAAATGGTGCTTTTTCTGGAATATTGTATTGTTTTTGTAGGGGATGTTTAAATTTGCGTACGGTAAATTTTAAATGTATCTTGTAATTTTATGGTTTGTTGCGGTTGCACCCGAATCAAGAGCCGAATTGCTCACAGGGTTATTCCAAATAAATGAAACTGAAAACTGAAACTGTTGTTGTTGTCGTATTCTGAAATCTTGTAACTCACTTCCCAATGTGGTATCGACTGCAAACTTGGTATACTTATGTATGTATACCAAGTTGGCTGTAAATCACCACGGTACGTACGTTATGGCAAGCTTCGGGGTCACTTCCTGGAGTCGTGGCGTTCTTCCATTACTAGTTCGGTACATTTCATGAAAGCCTGTTTTAAAAAAAGTATTTTTTTATATTACTTATTTAAAATGTTTTTTTTATTTCAACTCAACGTGAGCCCCGATACAATACGCAAAACGGGGGTGGGGGGGGGGTATATGAATTTAATCCTGTGACCTGGATGGGAGGTTAACGTGTAATCCTGCAGTGAAAATTCTCGTAATTTGATTACTTGCTAATTGTGTTTTGCAAACAATTGACATTTTTCATAATTCAATAATCTAATAACATCCTTGCCGCTATCAATAACGGTGTTCTCTGGTTTTGCGGTCACATAATGAGGGAGGAGGAGGTAGAGTGATGGTGTAGTGGTTCAACGTTCTGGGTTCTGGCCACCTGAGTTCCATTCCCGGCCACAGCTAAGATCGGTGGCGAGTGATATCGGAACCGCTCCCAATCCCACTCCTTCACCAACATTCACTGACCCGCGTGGTGAAGTATGGCCAAACAACTCCGATATATGACACGGGGTGTGAATCCAGCAGCGGAATGACAAAGGGCTGCAAATTATTATTCTATGCTTTCACTTTATAGACTGATCCAGGATCCAAATAGGAGATCTGGCTGATGTAGCACTCGGTGTGAACAATGGTTATGGTGCGGGCAGGGGCTGGCAGCAGAACAAAGAGAGCAAGGATTGAGAGGGCAGACGGCGGAAGGGATGGGGGGTGGGAGCCAAAAGGCATCACAGGGCTTCTGAGGATGCGCGGCTGCACGCGTGTAGTTTCGCTGCTCCTTCTGCAGCCACTTCAAGAGAACGATGACGTTAGGGGATGGCTCTTACAGAACTACCGACATACCTTTCAGTGTAAGTGAAACATTTTTTATATAAATTACAGCGGTCTGTCAATTCACTTCTCGTATGAAGGCCTCCCCACATGCCGTGTTGGTCATGGGAGTTATATGACCACGCTTCATCTTGCAAAATTTGGTACGGGTTGGTGACAAGTAAAAGGTGGTGGGGGGGGGGCTGAGGTTTCATGCTCACGCCGCTGTTGGTGGAAGGGTCTCCGCTAGAAGGAGCTTTAGAGCCCCTCTATAGGGCGTTTGGCTACTTGGCCTACTCTTCCACGTTGGCCAGACATCTTGAAAGGGGTGGAAGTACCCGCACTGTAACCCACCATATACTGAGCGTGATGTTGCCATTCATCCTGCTGGCTGGACAGAGGTGGAGGGTTTCAAGAAACTTGCTGCATTCTTTTAAACTTTAAACTTCCACACCGGGAGGCGGAACCGTCCAGCTCTGGGTCGTAAGCCCAGTGTGCCAACCACTGCAAACCACGGCAGCATCCCTCCGCTGACTGTCTATAAATACAAGTTGTAAAAAAGTGCAATTTCACGCAAGCTCATGTCGGTGGAATCACGCAGAGCGATGCTGCCTTTACCCAAAGTCGCACGAACGCGCAGGGGGAATGAGCTGCGGTGTACTGGCCCGAGTGTTCTCGACAAGCGCTGCTCGCTGTGTACAGCCGGAAGTAAAAAAACAAATACAAACATCAAATATCCAAATCAGTCGGAAAAAATCCGCGCATGAATTATCGATGCGGCCCCACATGCAGTGGCTGATAGCAGCAGCAGCAGAGGCCACCAGGAGCGTGTGACAGCCTGGCAGAGGCGTTTGAAAGGGCGGCGGGGATGGGGTTGGAGCTGGCAAATGTGCGTGTTGACTCTCAACTACAACAGTGCTGTTTGTTGCTAGCCGCTTGCCGTTTTTGGTTCTGTGCTTGGCAACCGTGATTTAAAAAAAAGAGTGGACCAACTAATTTATTTTCCCAAACTTATCACGTTCCCCCCCCCTCCACTGCCCCTGTCACTATACGTAAATAGGCAGCAACACATTCCTGCGGAGGGAGCTGGTAGGAACGTTGGGTTGCTCGGTCAATGGCCAGGCGTGGTGTATTCCGCAAATATGCCCGACTGTGAGGGCGGGCACAAGCCGGCGTGAGTAGGTTAAACGTTGAGTTTTATAAGGGCACCACGGGGTGACCAGCCCCTCCCCACCCAGCCCCACCCTCCCCTCCCCACCAGCCCCACCCTCCCCTACCCACCCAGCCCCACCCTCCCCTACCCACCCAGCCCCACCCTCCCCTCCCCACCCAGCCCCACCCTCCCCACCCAGCCCCACCCTCCCCACCCAGCCCCTCCCCACCCTCCCCTTCCCAACCAGCCCCTCCCTCCCCACGCAGCCCCTCCCCACCCTCCACTCCCCACCCAGCCTCACCCTCCCCTCCCCACTCAACCCCACCCTCCCCACCCAGCCCCTCCCCACCCTCCCCTCTCCGCCCAGCCCCACCCCTCCCATTTTTGGATGCACGACGGACGGACGGACACAATAATCCCCTGTGGGCTGGTGGTGTAACCAGGAGGTTCCTACCAGTATAAATGCTGCCTGCGAATGCCTCCGCCAATCTACGTATCCACCAATCTACCCGGCCAACGTTATTGACTTGCACACACACACACACTTGATGACAGATGGTAAATTCGCTTACAGTAATACTGTTGGGAGGCAAAAATAAAATAAAAACACACAAGCGAAGATAATTACAAAACGAACCGCAGGAAATCACAAACGTAGCTGGCAGATGCTGACTGTGAGGAGGATGCTGCCGTATTCATTAGCTCAACAGAACACGAGTTAGGGACGTTCATGAAACAATTACACAAAGTGTAAACGCAATTTTATTAAACAAGCCGTGGACGCTTTGCGGGGGGGGAGGCAAATGTGCCGCTTGTTGCGAACTCCTTCGGTGTCTGCTTCGGGCGACACAATGAGCAGCACTACAGTCTATATTATAGACTGTCAGTACACTCAGGTTAATAACCAGGCTACAGTCTATATTATAGACTGTCAGTACACTCAGGTTAATAACCAGGCTACAGTCTACATTATAGACTGTCAGTACACTCAGGTTAATAACCAGGCTACAGTCTACATTATAGACTGTCAGTACACTCACTCAGGTTAATAACCAGGCTACAGTCTACATTATAGACTGTCAGTACACTCAGGTTAATAACCAGGCTACAGTCTACATTATAGACTGTCAGTACACTCACTCAGGTTAATAACCATTGATACAGTCTACATTATAGACTGTCAGTACACTCACTCAGGTTAATAACCAGGCTACAGTCTACATTATAGACTGTCAGTACACTCACTCAGGTTAATAACCAGGCTACAGTCTACATTATAGACTGTCAGTACACTCAGTTTAATAACCAGGCTACAGTCTACATTATAGACTGTCAGTACACTCAGGTTAATAACCAGGCTACAGTCTACATTATAGACTGTCAGTACACTCACTCAGGTTAATAACCATTGATACAGTCTACATTATAGACTGTCAGTACACTCACTCAGGTTAATAACCAGGCTACAGTCTACATTATCGACTGTCAGTACACTCAGTTTAATAACCAGGCTACAGTCTACATTATAGACTGCCAGTACACTCAGGTTAATAACCAGGCTACAGTCTACATTATAGACTGCCAGTACACTCAGGTTAATAACCAGGCTACTGTCTACATTATAGACTGTCAGTACACTCACTCAGGTTAATAACAATTGATACAGTCTACATTATAGACTGCCAGTACACTCACCCAGCCTAATAACCACTGCTACAGTCTACATTATAGACTGCCAGCACACTTAGCCAGCCTAATAACCAGGCTACAGTCTACATTATAGACTGCCAGTACACTCACCCAGCCTAATAACCACTGCTACAGTCTACATTATAGACTGCCAGTACAATTAGCCAGCCTAATAACCAGGCTACAGTCTACATTATAGACTGCCAGTACACTCACCCAGCCTATTAACCATTGCTACAGTCTACATTACAGACTGCCAGTACACTCACCCAGCCTAATAACCAGGCTACAGTCTACATTATAGACTGCCAGTACACTCACCCAGGTTAATAACAAGGCTACAGTCTACATTATAGACTGTCAGTACACTCAGGTTAATAACCAGGCTACAGTCTACATTATAGGCTGCCAGTACACTCAGGTTAATAACCAGGCTAAAAGTCTACATCATAGACTGCCAGTACACTCAGGTTAATAACCAGGCTACAGTCTACATTATAGACTGTCAGTACACTCACCCAGCGTATTAACCATTGCTACAGTCTACATTACAGACTGCCAGTACACTCACCCAGCCTATTAACCGTTGCTACAGTCTAATTTATAGACTGCCAGTATACTCACCCAGCCTAATAACTAGGCTACAGTCTACATTATAGACTGCCAGTACACTCACCCAGCCTATTAACCATTGCTACAGTCTACATTATAGACTGCCAGTACACTCACTCAGGGTAATAACCATTGCTACAGTCTACATTATAGACTGCCAGTACACTCAGGTTAATAACCAGGCTACAGTCTACATTATAGACTGCCAGTACACTCAGGTTAAATAACCAGGCTACAGTCTACATTATAGACTGTCAGTACACTCACCCAGCCTATTAACCATTGCTACAGTCTACATTATAGACTGTCAGTACACTCAGGTTAATAACCAGGCTACAGTCTACATTATAGACTGCCAGTACACTCAGGTTAATAACCAGGCTACAGTCTACATTATAGACTGCCAGTACACTCAGGTTAATAACCAGGCTACAGTCTACATTATAGACTGCCAGTACACTCAGGTTAATAACCAGGCTACAGTCTACATTATAGACTGCCAGTACACTCAGATTAATAACCAGGCTACAGTCTACATTATAGACTGCCAGTACACTCAGGTTAATAACCAGGCTACAGTCTACATTATAGACTGCCAGTACACTCAGGTTAATAACCAGGCTACAGTCTACATTATAGACTGCCAGTACACTCAGGTTAAATAACCAGGCTACAGTCTACATTATAGACTGCCAGTACACTCAGGTTAAATAACCAGGCTACAGTCTACATTATAGACTGTCAGTACACTCACTCAGCCTAATAGCCAGGCTACAGTCTACATTAGTGTTTTTTGTTTTGTTTTTATTTTTCATTTCAATTTTATTTTGTATTATTTTTATTCACTTTATTTTTATTATTTTTCTATCTACGTGACTTTACCGAAAGAACCAAAGAATATACGGAGCCACTATTTGTGCCGTAGCTTCACTTAATCGCGGCCTACGGCACAAATGTTACGCGCGTGCACAGTTCCGTCAATCCACTGCTGGACGAGGGCCACTTAGGTCGTGGCGATTACGTGACCGAACGTCCCCACGCAGGGCCGTGTCGGGTTGACAAAGGTGGGGAGCACAGCAAGTGGGAGCATAGAAGTACACTGATACCCCTGCAACAGAACTGTTTTTAACCGGAGCTGATAACATCACCGTTTGAATCCTCTTATCCGGGAAAAAAAAGACCCCCACAGATAAGAGGAAAGTATTTCTGTCATCCATTCAAGGTATATAGGTGGTCAGCCTATGCCACGGACAACATATAAAACACTTTGGTAAACGTGAGTACAAAGCGCTTTTCCAATGCTTTGTAGACGGTACGTGCAGGGCGGATGATAAAATCAGCTCGTATGCAAGGTGCCATGACGATTGTGGCATCAAGAAATCATGAGATGAGGTGACAGTTTGGGGAGGACCTTCATGCGGCATTGGATTTATCATCGCTGGTGATGAGGGGTACCGGTTTGTACCCTGTGGAATTAGCAGTGACGACAATAACATTTTCATCATCCTCATCACCACTGTATTATCTACAGGCACCATCATAAACTTAATCGTGCATCATCATCATCACCATAATTGTCGTCGTCTTCATAATCATCTTTCATTATTATCGTGATCATATTAATTCATTTTCCCATCTTCCATTGCCGGTCGTCATCACTCGCAGCCATTTCACAGTCGACCACCATCCTCCAAGTTTCGCGATTAAGAAGAGTACTGTACTGTCCCACCACATGGGTTTACAGAACCATTACTGAACACGTGTCCACCACGTGTTGGCTGACCCCTGGAAGGCCACTCGAGAGCCAGTCTCAGCAGAACGACTCCGTAGCCGTCTTGTGACGATGGCCGTCCCCGTTACGACATCATCAACATCCTGATGCACATGTAGAGGCGTTAACTACTCACTGTTCGGCAACCTGCATTGCCACCAGGTATCAAAGGGGCAGTGCAGCGTTACCTCTGGGTACACAACGGTTGGGGTCAGACGAGGTGAAGTGGATCGTAGCCACGGTTTGGTAAGAACCAATCAGACGGTTCCACGTGGGAATGTGGGATTGGTTGTACCTGGTCACAAACGAGTATAAGAAGGGTGACCACGCAGAACTCGAGGAGTTCTCTCCCTACACGAAGACCGAAGACCGGGCTGAAGACTAGCTAGAACCCTGGACCAGCCTTCCAGCCCTTCTGAGGACTAAGGCTAGGCGTATCCAGTGGTCAGGACCCACCGGGCCAGCGGTGGGTCAGATAGCCTCCCCTAGGTCCCAGCCGGAGGACTCTGGGATAGGGTAGCGGTAGACGTGTCAGTCCCGCCAAGCTAGGAGGCTGTACCTCCTTAGGTATCAAGGAGGTTAGCGGTAGACGTGCAAGTCCCACCAAGCTAGCAGGTTAGCGGTAGACGTGCAAGTTCCGCCAAGCTAGGAGGTTAGCGGTAGACGTGCAAGTCACGCCAAGCTAGGAGATTAGCGGTAGACGTGCAAGTCCCGCCAAGCTAGGAGGTTAGCGGTAGACGTGCAAGTCCCGCCAAGCTAGGAGATTATCGGTAGACGTGCAAGTCCCGCCAAGCTAGGAGGTTAGCGGTAGACGTGCAAGTCCCGCCAAGCTAGGTTAGTGGTAGACGTGCAAGTCCCACCAAGCTAGGAGGTTAGCGGTAGACGTGTGAGTCCCACCAAGCTAGGTTAGTGGTAAACGTGCAAGTCCCACCAAGCTAGGAGGTTAGCGGTAGACGTGTGAGTCCCGCCAAGCTAGGAGGTTAGCGGTAGACGTGTGAGTCCCACCAAGCTAGGAGATTATCGGTAGACGTGCAAGTCCCGCCAAGCTAGGAGGTTAGCGGTAGACGTGCAAGTCCAGCCAAGCTAGGAGGTTAGCGGTAGGCATGCAAGTCCCGCCAAGCTAGGAGGTTAGTGGTAGACGTGTGAGTCCCGCCAAGCTAGGTTAGTGGTAGACGTGCAAGTCCCACCAAGCTAGGAGGTTAGCGGTAGACGTGCAAGTCCCGCCAAGCTAGGAAATTAGCGGTAGACGTGCAAGTCCCGCCAAGCTAGGAGGTTAGCGGTAGATGTGCAAGTCCCGCCAAGCTAGGAGATTAGCGGTAGACGTGCAAGTCCCACCAAGCTAGGAGGTTAGTGGTAGATGTGCAAGTCCAACCAAAGCTAGGAGGTTAGTGGTAGACGTGTGAGTCCAGCCAAGCTAGGAGGTTAGCGGTAGACGTGCAAGTCCCACCAAGCTAGGAGGTTAGCGGTAGACGTGCAAGTCCCGCCAAGCTAGGAGATTAGCGGTAGACGTGTGAGTCCCGCCAAGCTAGGAGGTTAGCGGTAGACGTGCAAGTCCCGCCAAGCTAGGAGATTAGCGGTAGACGTGTGAGTCCCACCAAGCTAGGAGGTTAGCGGTAGACGTGTGAGTCCCACCAAGATAGGAGGTTAGCGGTAGACGTGTGAGTCCAGCCAAGCTAGGAGGTTAGTGGTAGACGTGCAAGTCCCACCAAGCTAGGAGATTAGCGGTAGACGTGTGAGTCCAGCCAAGCTAGGAGGTTAGCGATAGACGTGTGAGTCCAGCCAAGCTAGGAGGTTAGCGGTAGACGTGCGAGTCCCACCAAGCTAGGAGGTTAGCGGTAGACGTGCAAGTCCCGCTAAGCTAGGAGGTTAGCGGTAGACGTGTTAGTCCAGCCAAGCTAGGAGATTAGCGGTAGACGTGCAAGTCCCGCCAAGCTAGGAGGTTAGCGGTAGACGTGTGAGTCCAGACAAGCTAGGAGGTTAGTGGTAGACGTGCAAGTCCCACCAAGCTAGGAGATTAGCGGTAGACGTGTGAGTCCCGCTAATCTAGGAGGTTAGCGGTAGATGTGTTAGTCCAGCCAAGCTAGGAGCATAGCGGTAGACGTGCAAGTCCAGCCAAGCTAGGAGGTTAGCGGTAGACGTGTGAGTCCCACCAAGCTAGGAGATTAGCGGTAGACGTGCAAGTCCCGCCAAGCTAGGAGGTTAGCGGTAGACGTGCGAGTCCCGCCAAGCTAGGAGGCTGTACCTCCCTAGAGTATCAGGTGAGGGGACCGTATACCCCTCTGTGTGTGTTAAGGATTGTATGAGGAAAGAATAACAATAAACAGAGTGTGCCTCCTAAGAAGTTTACTCGTCTTTACAACACTACACACATATGAAGAATTCTAATGTAAATGTATAATCCCTTCTATGCATTGCCAGTTATTGATGTTCAAGAGAGAAGGTCACGCACCCGAAATAATATTAGTATTCTTTGACAATACTTAAGGCAGGGAAAGCCAGACTTAAGGCACTGTTCATTTCCCAGCATGCAGTATTGATGCCAGAGGCTGAGCGGGCCAGGATAATGATTATCTGTTTATGAATTAATTCAACATCAATATCTTTAGGGGTGAAGCGGGAGTGCACACTGCGCCATGAACCTGACAACCTGAGTTCACGGTTAATGTCAGTTGCGGGTGATATATGAACCGGTCCTGGGCCTCTGCCCCCTCACCAACCTGCACCGACCAGCGTGGTGAAGTATGGTCAAACAAGTTCCATGTCAAACACCGTGCGTACAGGCCTTTTGTCAAGCAGTGGAGGGTTGTAATTTGTGGTTATACCTGTGGTGGTGGTAGACAGAATAAGGCATATATAGATCATTTCTACGGTTAAAAGCACAATACGAACACAAACCTAGGATTTTGATAAAGAAGTGTGCCTATCTAAGGGCCAAACTAAGGCACGTGCACCCCACGTTTCTGCGATCGGTTCTACGTGGAGCAATATCCTCGAGACTTTTGCACAAAGAAGATTCTCAGCAATAATTTTTTTCAGTTTTCAGTTTATTTATTTTGGTATAGCCCTGTGAGCCATTCGGCTCTTGAATCGGGTGCAACCACGACAAACAAAAAAACAAAAACACGAACAAGAAAAACATCTTAAAGTGACTATGTGACTGTGCAAACAGAAAATCCATGAAAAAAACAGCAAAATATTCCTGAAAAAAAGCACCGTACACCAACGCTGTGTGCAAAAAAATCCCAGTGGGATGCAAGTCAAACAACAACAACAACCACAAGAAAACTTAGATTAAGGCCATCAGTCTAACTCCGTAATACAACCAAACAAACATGTATAAACCAAAAAACGTTTCGAAATCACCAAAAAATAAAGCCATAATTGCAACGGAACATTGATCACAGGGACTGTGACCGAATTTTTACAATAAATTACATAAATAACATGTAACACCAAATCCTAGAGCTAAAGCTGGCTGCATGAGTTACTCCACAACAACAGAAGCATTAGTTGGAGTATCAATTTTTTCAAGACACCTTTAAGATCAGCATGCTAAATCAAAATACAGATAATACTTTGCAGCGTCATCCGGAGCGAAACATTTTATTTTATTTTACGCCAATGAATAGCAGTGGCAGCTAGGGGTGTACAAGTCCTTTACAGCAGTTTTGAGAGAAGATCTCATTGGTAGCGATTCAAGTTACAGTTTATTGGCAATAGCATTCCAGAACCTGGGGGCATCAATAGCAAAGGCCCTTCCTCCAGTTTTTGTACGGCAATAGGGAATGTGAGGCTGGTAAATGAGCGAAGACCTGAGGTCAAATTTGTTTTTTGAAACAGAGAGGAGATCCAGTAGGTAGTCTGCGGATTTTTTTGTAAGTACATCGTGAATAAATAATAGCTGGTGCACAAGCCGTCGAACATTAAAAGATGTTAAGTTTGACACAATGTAGAGATCACAGTGGTGAGTCCTACAGTGAGGGAAAAAAGTATTTGATCCCCTGCTGATTTTGTACCTTTGCCCACTGACAAAGAAATGATCAGTCTATAATTTTAATGGTAGGTTCATTTGAACAGTGAGAGACATAATAACAACAACAAAATCCAGAAAAACGCATTTCAAAAATGTTATAAATTGATTTGCATTTTAATGAGGGAAATAAGTATTTGACCCCCTCTCAATCAGAAAGATTTCTGGCTCCCAGGTGTCTTTTATATAGGTAACGAGCTGAGAATAGGAGCACACTCTTAAAAGGAGTGCTCCTAATCTCAGCTTGTTACCTGTATAAAAGACACCTGTCCACAGAAGCAATCAATCAATCAGATTCCAAACTCTCCACCATGGCCAAGACCAAAGAGCTCTCCAAGGATGTCAGGGACAAGATTGTAGACCTACACAAGGCTGGAATGGGCTACAAGACCATTGTCAAGCAGTTTGGTGAGAAGGTGACAACAGTTGGTGCGATTATTCGCACCAAACACAAAATAATTGTCAATCTCCCTCGGCCTGGGGCTCCATGCAAGATCTCACCTCGTGGAGTTGCAATGATCACGAGAACGGTGAGGAATCAGCCCAGAACTACACGGGAGGATCTTGTCAATGATCTCAAGGCAGCTGGGACCAGAGTCACAAAGAAAACAATTGGTAACGCACTACGCCGTGAAGGACTGAAATCCTGAAGCGCCCGCAAGGTCTCGCTGCTCAAGAAAGCACATATACATGCCCGTCTGAAGTTTGCCAATGAACATATGAATGATTCAGAGGACAACTGGGTGAAAGTGTTGTGGTCAGATGAGACCAAAATGGAGCTCTTTGGCATTAACTCGCCGTGTTTGGAGGAGGAGGAATGCTGCCTTTGACCCCTAGAACACCATCCCCACCGTCAAACATGGAGGTGGAAACATTATGCTTTGGGGGTGTTTTTCTGCGAAGGGGACAGGACAACTTCACCGCATCAAAGGGACGATGGACAGGGCCATGTACAGTCAAATCTTGGGTGAGAACCTCCTTCCCTCAGCCAGGGCATGGAAAATGGGTCCTGGATGGGTATCACAGGATGACAATGACCCACAACACACGGCCAAGGCAACAAAGGAGTGGCTCAAGAAAAAGCACATTAAGGTCCTGGAGTGGCCTAGCCAGTCTCCAGACCTTAATCCCATAGAAAAAATCTGTGGAGGGAGCTGAAGGTTCGAGTTGCCAAACGTCAGCCTCGAAACCTTAATGACTTTGAGAAGATCTGCAAAGAGGAGTGGGACAAAATCCTTCCTGAGATATGTGCAAACCTGGTGGCCAACTACAAGAAACGTCTGACCTCTGTGATTGCCAACAAGGGTTTTTCCACCAAGTACTAAGTCATGTTTTGCAGAGGGGTCAAATACTTATTTCCCTCATTAAAATGAAAATCCATGTATAACATTTTTGACATGCGTTTTTCTGGATTTTCTTGTTATTCTGTCTCTCACTTTTCGATTTAAAGCTTTCGTGACTGCAATGATTCATCTTCTTTGGTTCTTTCGGTAAAGTCACGTAGAATGAGAATAAAATAATAAATTGATAAAATAAATTATTGTGTTATTTTATTTTATCAATTTATTATTTTATTCTCATTCTACGTGACTTTACTGAAAGAACCAAAGAAGATGTCTCTCACTTTTCAAATAAACCTACCATTAAAATTACAGACTGATCATTTCTTTGTCAGTGGGCAAACGTACAAAATCAGCAGGGGATCAAATAGTTTTTTCCCTCACTGTAGTAGATTGTTGGTGGACAGGAAACTGCTCATTTGGTAGATCAATAATTTTTCAAAAATTTTCATCAACGGGGACAAAATTGAGATAGGACGGTAGTTATTTGGATCATCTTTAGGGCCCCCTTTGTGAAGTGGACTGACATAGGAATGTTTACATTCTAGAGGAACTGATGCTTCTTTGATGGACAGGTTGAAAATATGGGCTATAGGTTTGTATATTAGGTGTCCAACAGTTAGTAGAGCAAAGGCGGGAATACTATCTGCTCCGGTAGAGGAGGACCCTTTGAGGTAGGACAGTTGTTTCAGAACATTACTTTCGTGGATTGGCTGGAAACTAAATTAGTTTAATGTTTGGACAAGGGTGTAGGAATTTGCATGAGCAGGGGTGACTCCCAATACATCATCAAAAAGATTACCAGCTTCAGAAAAATGAAGGTTAAAATTATCAACTATTTTTTTGGGATCTGAAAAATATTCCCTATTTCGGTTAAGCTCAGTGGGCAGATTGTCTGTTTTGGATGCCTTTTCGATACATTTGATTGTTTTCCAGAAGATCCTGGCATTTCCATGTGATTCCAGGAGAGTGGAGGGAAAGTAGGCATTTTTTGCATGCCGTATTTTTTTGAAGCATCTATTCGTTAAAATCCTGTGTCTAGCCAGTCATTGACCAAATTACTTTTCTGAGCACATGCCCAAGCCTTGTCCCTAGTTTTCATGAGCTTTGTAATCACTTTGCGGCAAGATATACCGGAGTCATCATAGATGGCATGGATTAGTAAATGTGATAGACTTCTCATCGCCTTGCAATGTAAAGAGCGACACATGTTAGTACATACGTTGCATGTTTACCTTTCAGAGCGGAGTTCAAGTGAACAATGGCTAAAAAAACCGACGTTCATACGACGGTTTCATGTTCTCAGTCATAAGTGAACGTGCCAAGACCATCAATGCGACTACCCAAATGTTGCACATGAGAAGAAAAAACTGAGCTGAAAAAGGATTTTTAATCAGGGTATACAGTACAAGTATACAACGTGAGATGACATGGATCAGAAACATGGACATTGGCATAGAAAATGGAACGAAAGCTGAAAAGTGTGCAAACCAGCACGGAGAGGTGTATGTTTAGAATTACAGAGAGAGAGAGATAATGGAGAAGCACATATATTATAGGACGTACGCAATGCAAATTATAAATGACTAAAAATAATAGTGAGTGGGCTTGGGTAGGACACAGCGCTCTAACAAGCCTGATTTATACCGCTAGAAAAATTCGTGCGGCAAATAGCGAGCGCAAGTCAGAGGAGACGACGGCCAGTGTCGCTTTGTGAGGCCGTGAGATGTGGCGACGTGCTTGGCGAGGCCTTCATCGAGCAGTGGATTGAGCACGGGCGATTGATGATGATAGGATGGACAACCGTACTCAGCGGGGGAGGGGCGGGGGGGAGCCTGGGAATCGCGTCCGTGATCTCAGCCGCACCGGTTTGGCACGCCGATGCGAAGCACAGGAAATACCCCTGAAGCAACGCTCTCACCTACACTGCCCCCCCCCCCCCCGTTTCTAACTGATGGGCACAACATGTCGGGTTATGTTTCCACCGAAAAAGCATTACAAGTGGGGAAGGGGGGGTGGGGAGGTGGCGGTCCCACGTGGAGCTGGCAGAACACTCCTCACACGCGTGGTACGCGCGGCACGCACGAGACCCGGTGCCCGATGCACGCACACACGCACGAGACCCGGTGCTCGATGCACGCACGCACGAGACCTGGTGCTCGATGCACGCACGCACGAGACCCGGTGCTCGATGCACGCACGCACGAGACCCGGTGCTCGAAACTCGCGTAGGACACTGAAGAAGAAGAAGGATGGTTGGTGCACCGTGCTCTGCACCCCGCAGCGAGCACTTTTGCGGGCCGGTGACCAAACCAGCCGAAAACGTTGCCCCCATCTCGTCAGATCTCGCCCGCTAAGCAGGGCTGACGACCCCTTTGTGCTTTTACAGGAGACCAACGAAGCATGCGTAGCAGGCGCTATATGCTTCGGGTGGGCTATGTTGGTAGCAGTGCAGCAAAATCCATTGTTGTACCAAGCGAAATACAAGTAATTCGACGTTGAATATTTTATGCTTTCGGGCACTTCGAATCAATTGTTCCAGCAAGGCATATTTGGACAGATTATTTCACTAGCTCTCATCAGCAAGGTGCAATGGTTAACACACTGGACTTGCAGTGCAGAGGTCGTCGGTTCGATCTTCCGGTGAGCCAGTTGAAAAGGGAATTTAAAAAAAAAATCCTCCGGCCTCTCTCCACCCAGAAGTATAAATGCGTACACCAGTTGGTCAACGGGCAGGTCACATAAGGTTGGTAAAGTATGGCTACTCCCACCTCTTCCAAGGCCGGTGTGGAAGAATAGGCCAAATAACCTCTCGAGGGGCTAATTTTTGGCAATATTAGTGGAGGCCCTTTCCACTAGCAACTGCAGAGTTGCACCATCACTGACCATCACTACCAACATCGGTAAGGTATGTCCTGTTTCAGGAATAACACCGAGTATGTGACGTGTTTGGCAAAGGCTGTTAACAATGTAAAAAGCCTATGAAAAAAATAGGTACTGTATTTTATTGGCCACTGAGAGATGAAAGCCCAAGTTGACCACCCCAAGCGGGGCTTGGACTCGTGACCTTTCCGACTGCGAGTTTTGCGTTCAGACCACAACGCGACGCTAATAAAAAATATATATATACAGCAGCTGTAGCAACGCATATAAAACACTGAACATAAGTAAATCATATTTAAGAAGACTAAAACAGGAAAACTTTTCCACAATTATGTCTGTCGCCTGATGAGGCTGGATGTAATTACCAACCTAACGTCGTACTCGATTTCTAAATGTTGTTTACTCTCTAACACACCGGTGTGCTGTACTCGTAACGAATCGGCATGTTTTGCATACGCAACTTTACTAATTGGCTGTGTCGATTGGTGGCAGGTTTGACGACGCATTTATATTTACGTGATTTAACCGAAAAAAAACCTCTTATGGATATTGGTTGCGAAAGCCTGCGTGTTAAGGAATCCTTCTACTAATGTTATATACATCACTGACACTAATTACACTGTGTAACACATATTTTTGTTGGTCCCTGGGTAGAAAGGTGTGAACGAAAATACACAAATCCGCCAATTTTCTCATTGATAATAGGTACATTTCAAAAAATCAACTGTCCTGATCACAAAAGCAAAGTTTGTGGGGAATAATAGCCATTTTCTATACTTTGTAGGCACAAGCAATTACGAAATAACACTTACTACCCAGGAACAAAAATTGTGTTACAAAGTGTGATCATTTACAGGCCTTTTGTATTATTTCCCAGTGACATTTATTTCAACAATACAACCATAGACCAATCTCACCTTGGCCAAGTTCAGCTCCTACTTCATCTCACCAATAAGATGAAACGTGTTAAACCAACGTCACTGGGTACTTGTGCAGCCCTCTGTCCACCCACTGCTGGATGATGGCCTCCCCACGACATTCAAGCAATGAATGAGGGTTTGAAGCTTTCGTGACTTCCCATCATACCTGCCGGGTACTAGAATATTTTTCTGAGTTACTTCCCCCCCATCCCCAGCTTCCCACTGCTAACCCCGCCTACTTCTCCCCCCCCCCCAGCCTAACTTCTCCTCCCCCTAGCGCTCACTCAGCCCACCCCCTTCCCCCACCCCCTTCCCCTACCCCCCACTCTCTCTCCCTTTGCTCCTCCCCCCTTTCTTACCTATATAACCTCTTGCCACGGCAGCTCTCTCGCCTTACTTCAGCATTTTATCTTGCTGTGGTTGTTCCACCTGATGAGGATTGCTTGTGTTGCGATGATTACTTTGATTTCGTGATTACTTTGATTTAATATTATTTTATTTCTACCTACGTGACTTTACCGAAAGAACCAAAGAGTATGAACGAGGGTTATTTTACCATACTTCACCACTCTCGTTTTATATGGCTTTGGTGAAGGCGGGGAGCATCATAGTCGTTGGGAGAGTAGTACTGCACAACAATGGGATATGCTGCACCGCCCTGCGCCGACAACAAAGCCCTGCAACAGCCAACGAAGAGAAGCATGGTGGTCATCCGGCTTGGCTTCCGAGATCTGATGAAATCGGGCTTATTCGGGGTGGCCACAGGCTACCAAGTACCCTGAATTCAATTTTCTGAAAATACAATTGTGTGTGGGGGAAGGGATGGGAGTGGGTAGCCGAGAGTGTGCTGTGACAACACCACTATCACATTCTACTACTTGTTCAATTAAATCCCCTGCCCGAGTTAGGTGAGAATGGAAACAGCCAGGTAGCCGCCGCATGGCCCCACAGCACGCAATTGTCGCAACAGTGCTGCCCCCTCCTTGCCCCAAGCAGCGGCATTGGCACTCACACCAGCGAGCAGCCAGCACTCGCATCACTCAGCGTGACTGATGAACTCAATACGTCCCGAGTATCAGGGCAGCCGGGTCAGCGACAGCCGACCTGCGATTTCCTACGCGGAGCCTCGACGAGACTCAGGGCGAATCGCCAAACCCACACAGGACAAGCGTGGTGGTGGTGGTGAAGCTTAAGAAGGCGTGTGGTCAAACAAACCCCAGAACTGAAAACTCCCATGCCTAACGCGGGCATGGGAGTTGACAAACAGCTGTAGTTTATTAATTGCCTTCCTCCAAAGAGTATATGGGTCGGTCTCCCGAGCCAAACAAGACCGCGCATTCAGCAAGAACACTACTTTAGAAGGATAAATATATAGCAAGCACATTTTAGGTGGCGACAATTTTTTTGTTGACATCAAATGAAACCGAGATCGTTCTCTGAAGCGGCCGGCAAACGACAGCCACATTGAAGGCTGTGAGCCACGTATCCTCCTCACCAAGCCCTGTTGTGATGTGGAGGCCTTCAACCAACAGTGGATTGACGAACAGATGAATAATACAACAAGGGCAGCGTCAAGCATTATTATTTACACGAGCAGGTCATTGCGTGCCGGTGTCAGTCCAAATGTTTTAATCACCGACGTCTCTTTTGTAAGCAAATAAAAGTATTTACATTATGAAACCTCCTTTGCCAGAAACAAGATATAGGAATAGGTTTAACCCTTTTAACTGGCACAAAAACTGACACCTTTATTCAAGGCATCATGTTTGCAATAACCACAACACAAGCAGTCAAAATGCAAACAAGACTAGGCTCTAAGAAAAGCTATCTCGGGTGTGGACCAATCAAATTCAAGGACAGTGCATATTATTATCAGAGTTGTCTTTTTTGTTTGCATTTTGACTGCTTGTGTTGTGGTTATTGCAAACATGATGCCTTGAATAAAGGTGTCAGTTTTTGTGCCAGTTAAAAGGGTTAAACCTATTCCTACAAATAAAAGTAGGCGATGATAATGAACCGACCCAACCACCGCCATGGCTGAGAAGGACTTCCACGTGACAATAAAATAAAATAGTCTACGCGACGCTCAAGTGGATAAACAACGGCGAGTTTAAACAGACATGGTGACATGCCAGGCACTCGTGATGATAAATAATGGAGAAAAAACAGAAAAGGCAATTCATTTAAAGTATTCATATCTCCTTAATGGGGGAAAAAGCACACCAGACTTTGCACTTAATTTTTTTTTTACACATTTAAATATTTCACCTCGACAACCTCTTGAGATGGAACATCGCCTTTGTAAGGGTGCGCAGGCTAAGGCACTGTGTTAAGCATGGAATCGTCAGTAGTGAAACTTAACGTGCAAATGAATGCATTCGAATACAAAGACAAACATCCCCTGTATAGCCTTAACAGACTGTAGGGGCAAGTGCTGTTAGCGAGCACCTATGAAGACCGGGACGACACACGAGGGGGTGGGTGGCCAGCACCACGCCCGGCCGCCTTTGTCTCCCCGGTGGCGATGTTTACACACCGCACCAGGTACTCACTTGAGGCCGAGTCGACCTAGGGGAGGCCCAGGACCAATGCCTGAGTCATTCTATTAAAACGTAAACATGTAGTCACTCTATATGTAGTCACTCTACATGTAGTCACTCTACGTACTTATACGACTGACTTGCCGCGTTTTATTTTGGAAGGTGAAGGAAATTGGTTAATTAGAAGAATCAAAAGAATTCAAATGATCAATGGAAACAATTCATATTGTTGGGCGGCATGGTGGTGAGATGTTAACTACCTCGCCTGGTATACAGGATGCCGTGGGTTCGATCCTGATTCTGACACCCGTATATTTGTAGTTTGCATGTTCTGCCCGTGGTCGTGTGGATTTTTCTCCGGGTCCTCCGGTTTTCCCCTCTACATTTAGAAACACGCGTTTAGAGTGTTTGTTTGCGATACATTTCCGCATGATAAGCCACTTCGTTGAGCTATCATTTGTGGCCAGCTTGCTTTTGAAAAAAAGCTGTGTAGCTCAGTGGATCTTACCTGGTAAAATAAAACATAGTTTAGTTTATATTTCTTTCTGGCAAGACCACTCCTACCATTACAGTATGAATAAGACACAGCAGAGTCCAATGAATCTATTTTGGAAACAAATAGCACACAAAAATAATGTAATACAGAATCCAGATCTTAACTTTTATAATGGACTGTAGCAAATGTAGCGGCCTCAAGTGGCTACAGCGGTCACGTGAAATATATTTCCATATGACACGTATATACGAATAGAAAAACATTGATTCTTACTCGCAAGATCTGTTAATCTATCAAGAGCATACATAATTGATGTTAACCAATGAGTTGATGCACTGTTTCACCCAGAGTATGTATTACTGTGTTAATGGTCCCTCATATGGAATTGATTTGTCATTTACTTCTGTATTTGGTTGATGAATCGACCGGGGTGGTGCTGCGGAATAGCGTCCGATTCGCAATCTGAACGTTAACAATTTCAAATCCCCATCGCGGGTTCATTTAGCCAATCACCCCTGCAGGCTTGGTAAAAAGAGTACCAACGTTTGAAAAGTCAACAGCGACCCTCTATCGTAAATCCTCGTCGGTGTCACGGGAATGCAGAATTGCCACGAAAACCAGTTTAGTCTATTGTCCCCTTTTGAAATCGAGGACAATTTGACTTTTATGAATGTGAAAGAGACTGAATTTTGGGCCTGCGTGCGTGAGGCTGTGATGTGCTAACGCCAAGGCTAGGACCTATTTTAAAAACTGTCCTCAAGAGTCAAGGCCTGCGAATGGCCGAAATCGGAGTCAGACATTCAGTAAAACCTTGGATTGCGAGTAACTTGGCCTGCGAGTGTTTTGCAAGACGAGCAAAAAAAAACACGAATACTTGTAGCGTACGCACCAACGGAAGCGCAGCCTGTGGTAGTTACAAAGAGGGCCTAATCTAGTCCCGCCAAGCCCCACACCCCCATAACCCAGCAGGTCAAGCAAGCCGCAGATAACACTTTATTCCTCAAGCATATAACTTACACGTATGGCCCTGGGGTCAAATAATAATAATAACACCCTTCGACAGAAGATTTAACAGGGCAGACACAAACTCACGATGCTCGATAGCCGATAAACACTTTCATACTGGTGCATTCTTCTTCTTTGCATTTAGCCGACTAGTGTTGGGTCTGCCTTGCGGGTCCTCTTTATCTACTCATTCCTGTCCTGAGCAAATCATCTCCACATCCACTCCACATTCCTTCCTATCCTTGTTCACCACTTCGAAGCACCCTTTCTCTCAGCCCGCCTCTCGGTTTCCACCCTGTTTGCTTCGACGTCCATCGCCTTTTTTCCGGCGTGGTTTTCCTCTCTGCTTAGAAAACATCTAAGCAACTATAGTCTACACTTTAATACTGTAATTGTAAAGTGATGATGACAACAGAAGCATCAACGTCCAGTTCACCATTGCTGCATTTAAGATACTGTATGTCTGAGAAAAATCCATAGGGCACTGACCATAATTCAAGCACAGTTTGGTTACTACAAAATCAGGCATGAACACCTATCGTGTGCTGCTGTGCATAATCACCTACAGCGTAGCATGAGAATCCAATAAACGGGGCACTTTAAAGGAAACTTTTTTTTTTATTTTACCAGGTAAGGCCTACTGAGATATATAGCTCTTTTTCATAAGTGACCTGGCCACAATTGATAGCTCAACGAAGTTGGCTTATCATGTGTAAATGTATAGCCAAATACTCTAAACGCATGTTGATTCTAATGTGGAGGGGAAAACAGGAAGACCCAGAGAAAAATACACGCGACAAAGGGGAGACATGCAAACTCCAAATTTAGCAGGCATCAGGGCCGGGATAAAACCCAAGCACTCCTGCGTACCAGGCGAGGTAGTTAACATCTCGTCACTGTGGCGCTCGAAACAACATGAACAGTAAAGGCTGATACGAGTTCAATAACGTTGAGTTACCAAGTGCTTTTACAAATACATTTAAATGTTATTGCTTCATGCGAACACAATGTTGTTTTCGTGGAACACGGCTTGTTGGGACAAGTAGGATGAGCGAACAACTCCTAGGCAGTGACACAGCCGCATTGCGTTGTCACTGTAGACTCCAGTGTTGACGTGTACTCACTGCACCAATTACTCGAGTGTCCGGCACCTTATTTTAGGCCAGAGTCTCCTGTGTTTGACGAGAAATCGAAGCCACGTGACAATCACCTCAAGTCTCTTATTATATAGATAGCCAAAAAAAAATCGGTAATTTCCCATTGGGACCAAAAGCCTATTTTTCAACAAGATACCCGGTTTAACAGCAAACACAGCATCATAAAAGTATGGTATGCAATACAAAAAAAACTACAACGCTTCGTTGTAGATGCAAGGGCTCCCCATGCTGTTTCCATCATGGGTGTTGTTTGACCATGCTTCACCGTGCTCGTCAGTACAGGTTGGTGAAGGTGACCCAGAACTGCTTCGGATATCACTTACCACTACCGTTAGCCGTGGCCAGGCACACAACTCACAGTTTGACGAGTTCATAATATATTTTCAAGTTCCCAGTTTCTTCTGTTTAACCACGTGAGAACTCAAGAGACCAGGATTAGTCTAGTTTGCAAGAGTGACTTGGAGTATGCGTCTGCTAGTACGGGGCAATGAGTTATATGTAGAGTCTAAATTGAGTAATGCAACGTTTTGCTGGCTGCAATTAAAAAAGTATCAATCCGTGGCATAACCTAAAACCAAATATGGTTCATTGCTCGCTGTTGTTGGCGTTTCCGGTTCTTGATGCCAATTCGCTCAGTTCCATCAACGTCATTGCATCGAACAACCTGAAAATCCATCGGAGAGAACGATACAGACCTGTGGTTCCACTCAATGGGATTCGGCACGGCAGGATGGCATCGTGGAAGGCGATCACCATTGAAGCGTTCAAACGGTGCTTAACTGAACTGCAAACTCTCCATGCATGACAAAAGGCAGATCTCTTAAATAGTATCTGTGTAACCATACCACACCTTGTTCGGGCTTGCCCGAGTAATCAGCTGGCTGTTGTCAGTCTTCCAGTGGTTCCGGCAACATGCCGCGCTATCGTATTACTGTCTAGCGGCGTAAGTCGGATTCCCACGTGTACAAATCAAACACGACGCTGTAGTACAATACCTTTCTACGTTAAGCGGTATTACTTGCGCTGCAAATGCAATTACCGTTCGCAAGCACATATTACAATTGATGGAATGATACACGCTGCCATTTTGTACATTTACCATATGCTTCGGAACGCTTTCTGGATTAACATAAATTTAACAAATTATATTGAGAGAACGCAACTGTTTCCAAGTGCTGCTTCCCATCGAGTTTTCACAGCCCACCTTAGCCTGCTGTGTGTGCTCTGCATCTTGATGAGTTTCCTTCCCTGCCGCACAGTGGGGAAATATTTCATGTCTGCCGCAATTGAGCTCCATTTAAAATTTTCGTGCCGGTAATAGTAGGGGTTTTTTTTTTTTACACCGCAGGTGGTTTGCGTTTTCACACCACCGTAATCTTAGCCACTGCACCAACTTCTCCAGCAACAGTAGCTGCAAGACAACAACATAAATGAAATCAACACACTCGTGGCACCGAAGGAATTTGACAAATGCATCTTTTTCAATTCCACTTTGACTGTAAACTTATTTTTTGTATTAAGGGCGATAACACAGGAAACTTAAGACGTCTCCTCTCATGACTGCGCGGTGTTAAATGATACAACAATTGACTTGCCTTTTCAGTTGAAATAGTTCCTTGTTGCAATTGTTAACCTGTTATTATATTATTTAATTTTACACATTTACAAAACGTGATATCCTGCAAGAGTAATGTTATGGCAGGACTGGTTATGCCCTCTATTTTTCTTGGTAAAAAAATTTGTAAGCCTTACCCTTGTAACTGCAATGCCCCATTTTTTTAGCTTCTCCAAGTCCTCTGGTAAAATAAAAATAAAAGCTTCACGTAAACTAAACAACTACCATCCTGCCTATCCAATAATGAATCTATGTTCCTCATATGGCTACCTGCACACCTATAATATATGATTAAATGCACACCAACAAACCTGCACATCCGTGTAAAATGTGTTCAGCATTTATCTATCAAAAGAAACACTGCCTCCTCACATTACACCTGCACAAAGAGCTCAACACATCCATTTAATAACACTGTCTTAAAAAACATATTTATATATATTTGGCGACGTTTTGGGCAATGAACCTCATTCATAACAAAGGGCAATTGCCCAAAACGTCACCGATTATATATTTTAAAGGCAGCGTTGACAAATGAGATTGGGTTTTTGTTGTGAATTGCACATCGCCAAATATGCCTTTACATTAGACCGGTGTTCTTTACGAATTTTCAGAGGGGGGCCACTTTCGCCGACAAGACGTCATCAGTGTGAGTGCTGCCACGCAACTGAAACCGTTGGGCTTTGACAGCAGCACGATGGGGGTGTGCGTCAGGGGCCGCACTAAAGGCCGCCAGTGGCCCGTGGGCCTTGCATTGCAGACTGCTGCATTAGGCGTATGACAAGTTCAATCGTCAGAACTCGGAGAATCTAAGCAGCATTCAGCCTGGATAGTGCTTGAATGGGCAATCACCATGCATGGCAAGTTGTTGTTAAAAGCAGCAAAGGCGAGTGGAGCCAATTACCTCGTGTTAAAAAGCTGTCCCTAGGCTCCAGGACAATGTGACGGTCAGCAAAAGCGAGCGGAGCAAAATACCGACTGTGGAAAAGGCTGTCCCCTCTTCTTTCTCTCTCCACAACATCCCATTAAAACCTCGGGCGGTCACTCATTCTCGTTGGTAGTTCGCTAGGTCTGGCACACCATTCCCTTGGCTCCCTTTTCACCAACTGCCCCCTTCCTCCCACATTTTAATTAAGTCCAAGCTAAAGTGCAGAAGCTCTAAAAGCATCCATTCGCTGACCCAACTCCCGGTGCTGTTCTCGAATTGATTACTCTATAGTTTACTTGTCTGTGTACCAGACATTGATTTGCACCATCTGAAACTTTCCTCAAATTCTGTGGGATGCTTGCTTTTTTTGCTTCACCTAGCTATTTCTATCACATATATAAAATACATGACAATTTATTTTCAATGTACTTTATTTAACCCCGTGACAGCCAAGGGAGATTTCTTTGCGCAAACAGAATGCGCTTTTGTTACTTTTGATATTTGGTTGTGGTTAATTCTCAAATTTGAGATATGAGTTCACAGTGAACTGATGCTTTATTTTGAATAGAACCAAGGGGCTTTGAACATATATTTTAAAGCAAATGTGATGGTGTTGTAATTCCGACAAAAATGTATGAGCAACTGTGGGAATCAAACTGCTGATTACATCAAAACTCGTTCCGTTTACCAAACACTATCGGTCGTGGAATCCTAGCTCAGACTAAAGTATAATAGGAAATTCTTATTCTTCGTTCTTTCGGTAAAGTCACGTAGAAGGGAAATGATTGCTTGTGTTGCAATCGAAACGTCGTGAGAATTTTATTGTTTTATTTTTATTATTTTATCATTTCCCTTCTACGTGGTGACTTTACCGAAAGAACCAAGAATATGAATCCCTGCAGTCACGAAAGCTTTAAATCGAAATTTAATAGGAAATTCTGTTTTATACTCAGTCTATACTTTTTTGTGTAAGGTCCCGTGGTGTAATGCTCCGTACAATTGACTTGAAATCCAGAGTTCGCAAGTTAAGTTCAATCTTCCAGCGCAGTAGTTAAAATGATGGGCATGTTACTAATATTCCCCCACCTCTTTACAACCAACAACATAAATGAGTGCCTCAGTTAGTCGATCGGCAGGTCACACATATGGCATAAAAATGAAAGAGTAGGTCAAATACCCTCAAGTTGGGCTCTCTAGGCCTGCCTCCAGTAGAAGCCCTTCTGCCACCAGTGGCATGAACAAGCAATTGCAGGGCTGTGCCTTTACCAACAAATACAGTTACTTTTCATGCTTAAATAAAAAAATAAGATTGAAATATAGTTGAAAGTATGCAATGGCGCTATATGTCGAACCGTAACAGGGGGCATGATGACTTTGGCGAAGACAATTCCACGTGAATCAATCTATAAAATAAAGTTATGTCAACTATTATGTAAAATGTATCAAATGGTTGTCCTAAATTTGTATACTAAAACCAGAGCAAAAAAAACGATTGGAAGAAAATACATTTTGCACAGAGAGCTACCCATCAGTTTAACGCGTAGGCTTTCGCGACCAATATTATTTATAACAAAGGTTTTTGGGTTAGATCGCGTTATTTATACCCATCAAATTATCAGCCTCCATACTGATAATTTTATACTTCCGAAGACAAAAGAATATTGAAAAGCGTTACATAATCCCATGCCTATGCATATTTTGAGGTGTTTTAGTATAATCACCCGCAGGGCTGTGCTGCTTAGTCCTTAATTTTAAAAATTAAGTAGACGGCTGAAGTCATGTACACTGCATAATGGTCGCATGGCTGGTGAAATAACAATATCTACGGCTTAATGAAGACCAATATGATCTCAATGTCTGGAGTGCTGCAAGCCCCTTTGGAACTGTTCTAAAAGTGCCAGACAGCCCCACAGTGAGCAGTATTGTTTTTTTGTAACACATCTTTTTTTATTGGGTGCAATTGTGAACAATAGCCATATCAGACATTGGTCCATCTAATAGGCATAATCATTGGTTCACTGCAGCTCAAAGGTGAAGTTAGGAGATGTCCATGTGCTTGGCATTTGAAGGCCTGAACACCAGAATCAGTGATTTCGCCGAGAATGTGTTCAGGGAGGCAGTTTCCATATCCGGGCAGCAGAGTGAAGGGAGCTTCTGTCCAGGGAGCAATGTTCTGGCAACTGGGGGTGCAACGGCGTGGCTTGGCAGGGTAGTGCATAATCGGGTGGCAGAGCATCTTTCATATGAGGGTGGTGCAGAAGTAATATAAAACATCAATGGCTATAACAGCCCGAGCGGAAGAACGAGTACAGAGGTACAAGGGCTGAATGGGTTGCAAGTCGTGGGAGTGTGTAAATGACGAGTGTGTTGTTGTTGTTTATTCTGGTACTTGGGGTCTCCAGCCGATGCTGATGCCACCACGGCCAGGTGGATAAGACTCATCACACTTAGACCACTTCACTATACCCAGTGGTGGATGGTCTTGTATGGGGCGCTGGGGCGGTCAGTATCCTACCTGAAGAGTTTGCTTTAAACAAACCATCCATTAATTTGTAAAAAAAAAAAAAACAGTTTAAAAATAGCTTATGTAAGTCATTTTTAATTTTCAAATCGAATCAGATAGAATTAATAAAAAAATAAAAATAATAATTGACGTTGGGATTCTCCTCAGTCTCAACACCACAATGGGATGGTTATTTCTGCATCCCATTGGCCAATGTAAACTACCCCGACAGAGTGCCAAATCAAAGCAAAAGGGGCCTATATAATTCTCCCCTGGCCAATAACAAGCCCCCCCCCCCCCCACTCTAAGTCTATTTGCATATGGACATCCCGATGCAAATTTCTATATGCACTAATCCCTCCCTCTAACCCACACCCCCTAGCCACTACAGCACCAATATTGCCCTACAAAAAAAGGTACAGTCAGGTCTCAGAGAGTACCGGGGGCTCAAGAGTACGCGGACCCGTTCATACGCGACCGACCCCGATTCATACTTACACTTGTGACTCACACTTGTGACTCGTACTTTCGCTACACACACGGGGTGGGAAGCGAGTCAAATCCTCGCCGCCATCACGCGAACGATGTATTTTAGGGCGTGCAGCTGAATCGCCCGTGCAAACAACGAGTCCAAAGAAATCTCTAGCGTTCTATCTGACCTGGATGCTAGCGATGATTTGTGAATCATTTACTGTACTTTATTAAACATGTACATTTATATAAATTTTATATAAAAAAAAAACTTACATGTTATAAACTACACGCGTATAGGCGAACCCCAAATTACGCGAATTCACCCTAGGTACACGGAACCTAACCCCCGCGTACTCTTGAGACTTTGCTGTAATCCATCAGTCGCCACCCCAGAAAACATGCAACTCTGGGTCAACATTGGCATACACTTGGAACCACTGGCACCAGTTGGCCCATCAATCCAAATTTACTGGGAGGGGCTGGGTGGGGAGGGACTGGATGGAGAGGGTGGGGCTGGGTGGGGAGGGGAGGGTGGGGTGGGGCTGGGTGGGGAGGGGAGGGTGGGGCTGGGTGGGGGGTGGGAGGGGTGGGCTGGGTGGGGGGTGGGAGGGGTGGGGCTGGGTGGGGGGTGGGAGGGGTGGGGCTGGGTGGGGAGGGGCTGGGTGGGAAGGGTGGGGAGAGGCTGGGTGGGGCTGGGTGGGGAGGGGCTGGTCACCCCGTGGTGCCCTTATAAAACTCAACGTTTAACCTACTCACGCCGGCTTGTGCCCGCCCTCAGTCGGGCATATTTGCGGAATACACCACGCCGCCGTTGACCCTGGCCATCAACCGAGCAACCCAACGTTCCTACCAGCTCCCTCCGCAGGAATGTGTTTGGATACATTCTGACTGCAATTGCTGTGGGACAGTAGAGATTGCCAGGGTGATTGTGAAGACAATGGATGTAGAAGATGAGGGCATGAGATATTAATATATCAATATTTCACAATGCTGCGGATGTCACATTCAACTGCCTTCTCTAGTCACTGTTGATCGTTTTACAGCTACAGGTTACCGCACATTGCACTGTGCCTCGTGACAAAGTCAATCTATTATCTGCAATGTTGCGGATAAGGGGAGTTGAAAAGTAAATAATAGGATAGAAATTCCTTCTACCCACAAATTTGCTTATCTGTAAAGTGGGGCCTCCCCAGCAGTCGTGGATAAGAATTCAACTGTGGGATAACTCAAACTAAGGAACTGATTACAACATTTAGGTATTTTTTTAATCAGTGATTTGTAACCATCGAAGAGTGCGTGCTATAGCTGAGAACATAGTTTGGGGGTGACTATTCAGATTTAATCACCCCCCCACCCCCCCAGTGCCACCCAGCCAACACCTCTCTTGTGACTAACTTTCAAGCTGCAAAGTTGCTCCGAGTGTCCATGGCTTAAGTGAGCAAGTGAAAGCTTGTGCATCCAGCTGCAGCCGAAACGGACGTCTGGAGCATGCTAAACACGTACGCTGGGCGCATTTTGTAACCAACAAGCTCGACACGTGACTTGACATCCTTCCAAAACTTTTCGCGCAATAATTCTTCAAAATGCGTCACATGGGTATTTCTCGCATAATTCAGACAGCCGCCCGACACGAAGTGACTAATTGGTTGCACACGTTTATATAGTTCTAATTCAGTGTTAATCACGTTCACGTTCCTGAAAGCATGCTTTGTCAAGTGCTGTATACCACATTTTTGCATGTATCCATAAGTGACAAATGGATGGTCTAACGATCGACACCACATCCCTCGTTTGCACGGAGTCAGCGGTCCAGTTCCTACAGCATCCCATGGATTTATAACGGAGCTGTTTCTACCAAATTGGAATTCAAAGATTCTTTGACATCAATCATTTACAACAGCAGCCCACCGCACCGCATGGTAATGTCAGAGTGCAATTTCTAAACAAAACTAAAACTTTTTCAAAGGTGCTTAGGTAACTATGTATACCACCTTGGAATTTTGTCCTGAATCTGTATGAGCTCTCACCTAATTAAAGGGAATCAAACTGAATAAAAATGTAGGATGCCATGGTGTCCAACATATCATGCATTCAAGTGAGGGTTGCCCTCGGAGGTGTAATTGGTATTCCTTTTATTCTAACCATAAAAGCCTTACTGAATGGATTTCAAGTGTATAATATATTCGGCCAGAATGTATTTGCGTAAACAAACGCTGCTGCCTAATAATGTAAGTCTAACAAACAACAGCCCGACAAGACAAAATGTCGTTGTTGCGTTGGTTTATATTTAATAGCGGTGTGACGATAATGATTCATCTGGGCAATTTGATGAATTGTCACAATTCCAGAACCAATTGCTTTTGTGTCGTTTTCACTGTCTCGTTTCTAATTGTTTACGTTTTCTTTAATTTGCACAGTTTTGTTCGCACCACTAGCTATCGTTTGCACTTTTTTTTTGTTTAGAACCAACGAGTTTTCCCGAGACAACTGAATGCGCGTGTTGTGATGAATCGATGCATCTTTATACCCCTATTTAAATAACATGGGAGATCTGTATCCTTACATTATTCTCTTAAAACAAGAGACGGCGGAAGAAAATGTTATCATGAGATAGGGTCTCTCGAGAGCCATGTGATACCACCAGGCTCTCATCAAGCAGTAAGATTTAAAAAAATGGGGGGCTGAATATGTACACGGCAGCGTTGACAGGTATTTCCATAGATCCACTGGTGATATTGGATGAGCCCCCCCCTTCCATCCCATGAAGGTCGTGGGGGTTTTTTGACCTTTCTTCCCCGACGCTGTTCAGTGCGGGATGGTGTTGGCGGGGAGCATAGATGTTTGGGGGCATTGACGTAATGTGCAGTACAACAATGGCTATTGTGACACTGCCCTCTACTGCAGCGCCACAGCCCCTATTACAACCTGTTTGTGCATGGTGATCACCCATCCAAAGCCCTATCTAGGCTCAACCCTGCTAATAGAACAGGTCCATAAAAATGAAATTCAGTTGCTCCTCAGTATTAAACCGCGTGAATCTAAACAGAGAAGTTTAACACGTAGGCTTTCGCGACCAATATTATTCATAATAAAGGTTTTTTGGGTTAGATCGCGTTATTTATAAACGTGTCGTAACCCTCCACCACCCAACACGGCCAAACAGTAAAAATGTGTCACGTTTACAAAAGACAATTAGTTCACTACTTTAGCCCACCGGTGTGTTGAAGAGTGAATTAACATCAGTAAAATTTTTGAGTACGACGTTTCGCTGGTAATTACATCCAGCATCATCGGGCAAGTTGCGGTACCCACTAATGAGTGTTGTTCAACGTTGTGGCTTTCTCGTAAAATCACTGGCGCCCGGAATAACTGGCCGTTCAGGAGCCCCAACTAACAGGAGTTTCAAATAGACAATTCTGACAAAATCGCCCGATGATGCTGGATGTAATTACCAGCGAAACGTCACAGTACTCAAATTGGAAATGTGGATTTACTCTCCAACACACGATGGGCTTGAGTCGTAACTAGCTGCCACGATTTGTTTACGTGACAACTCTTACTAATTGGCTGTGTTGGGTGGTGTCGGGTTAACGACACATTTATATTCTTAGCTCTTTCGGTAAAGTCACGTTGAAGGGAAACAATAAAATAATAAAATACATATAAAACAATAAAAATTCTCACGACGTTTCGACCATAACACATATATTTTATTATTTTATTGTTTCCCTTCAACGTGACTTTACCGAAAGAGCTAAGAATATGAATTACTGCAGTCACGAAAGCTTTAAATCAAAAGACACATTTATACTTGCGCGATCTAATACACACAAATCTTCATTATGAGTAATAGGGTAGAAATCCTACTATCTGTTGACCCTATTATCTGCCAGACCTTTCAGGTCTATGATAACAGTTTGTGCCCCGTATTCTTTCTTTCATCCGCGATAATCCACATTTGTTTCTCTCTCCCATACTTCATTGTTGAATGTCGTCCTATTGAAAATAAATTTGCGCACAAGTAAGGAGTTCATTGGCAAATTCGTCTGATGATCCGCAACGATTTCCATGGATAAATGGGAGCAAACTGACGAAGAACACTGTGAATAATAGAATCCGTGATGTTAATCCCCCATGCCATGTGCAGGATTAGAGGCCTTATACTTTATTTACCACATTATCTCATTCACATTTGCCCGCCACTGGTGTCTCTGGGTGACTTAACAAACGCAACCGCTGCAGTTTAACAACTAGCACGGCTATTGCAGCTTAATCCCTCACCTATACAGCAGTCTTTCGCTTCTACAACCACATTGCCACAACTCCTATTTATAACTGCGACAAACGCAACTGTAACTTGCACACCACTAGAAGCCTTAATCTGCTCTATAGAGATCAGGCACACTGGGCCACCCTCCAATGACATTTAATTTGACCGCAGGAACGACTTTGACTAATATCGCCCTGGTATAGAATATAGAATATATAGCATGAACACAAAATCGAATACTGCGCAAGTAACAACAACTTAATCATTTCCTCTTCGATGTCCACGTAAAGATTGACTGGACGGTTTCACATTTTTCCATTCGAACCTCAATCATCAGCAACAACAACAATTACTTAACCAGATAAGGAGGTCACTAAAACATCAATGTCTACTTTTACACGGTTGACCCTGGGCCAAATAGGTGACATCGGTCACAGGGCAATTCCAGTACAGTTCTGGCTTCATGTAACAACGTCAGACAGACAAATTAAATCGCGCATTAATCAAAGCAAGCAAAACACATCACATTTATCTAACACAACTGTCTGTAACTTACACGTTTGTAATCATTGCTGCAGCAGCTTGGTGCATTCCTGGCTTAAAGAACCAAATGGCAAACCGACACCTCACTCCACCTTTACAAAAAAAATGTTAGTAACTGCAGCCGCAGGCAACAACATTCAACTTAATCCTGCGATTCAAATCATATAACACCGTGCACGCAGATTTACATTCGTAGCAAGTGAAATAAATTCAGCTAGAAATTAACGATTTATTGCAAAATCAATGGCTGTACTGTTGTTACGTTACATTACAATTACCACCACATGCACAATTGCTATACATTACTTTGCCATGATAAAAGCAACAACGCAATGCAACTGTAAATGAATCCCCAATGGTCACTTCACAGACACCATATGTACCAGCAATATAGTATACTTCACAAGTTTAGTTTTAATACAAACGTATTCGTTTGGTAATGCAAGTTTTTAATGATTTTTTTATTGATGGGTTTGGTACTCAACATCTAGGTAACTATTCTCAATAGCTAGGTAACTCATGGGTAACTATTCTCAAAAGCTAGGTAACTTATGAGTAACTATTCGTACGCCAATTTTAATACAAATGTTCTTCGGGAAACATATTTTTTTAAATTTATCATCAGGTCTCATGGGGTAATCAAATGAAGTCTCCAGCAATTATTCCCCCGGAGTAAGGGTCCGTTGTCTGTTTCGCAGAGTGGCAATCTCCAATAATTTATCATCAGATCTCTGAAATAATATGTCAACCCATTCGGTTTAGCTGTAATCTTGTACAAGGGAAATTGGCATATACGGCGCACAGCTTTTCAAATACGGGCAAAAACATTTTTTTTGTGTCTATTTGTTTGTGTTTCTCCCTTGTGATGGAACGCTGTAGGATGAACGTTGATACCAAATACGGTCTGAATTGGTCTGTAATAAGGTAGGGCACTGATAAGGGGTTGACAGGTATGGAAAACGTCGCATATTATATATTTCATTTTAAGGTCACGGTGTAATTGACGAATGCATTGAGTGAGTGGGGATGGTTGTTTCTGCTCAAAATAAATATCCTTAACTTTTAACCAAGCAAACGTTTGCAAACATTACAGGATGCGAATACAATAGCTTGATGCAGTTTGAATGTCCAGGTTTGAGCAACGTCGACAACTATAGTTGCCTCAACATCTACCGCGGAAAGTTGACCCAACCGTAGCGCAAAATAACACCCTCGCAAATGATAACAGCTCGCCGTAATTATCGGCAACAAAAATGAATCGCAACTTTTGAAGGCGATTTAAAAAAAAAGCACCCAGGAGTTACCAAATTATGAAACAAAATACTAATTGCCGTCACCGAGAATAGAATGTGCATCACCCATCACCTCCACATCCACAATGGAACGTTGTGACCCCTACACCGTGTCCCTCCCCCTACCGGATACCCGTGTGAAGGAAAAGAGCTTTATAGCTCATCGGATTCCTCCAGTAATATAAAATATATATATAAAGATTCTGATTCGATGCAGGAGAGTGATCGCGACTGTTGTATTGGATTGTAAAATATCAGTCGCGTGTATTAGTTACAACAGGAAAAGTCGAATTCTTGTTTTATATATACGGTACAAAACGACCACACAGCCACTCATTCAAGTTTAAAAGCCTCAATCAATTCGGTACAATACCACAGTGGTAGCCACCTACTGCACTATATATATTTAAAAAAAAATACTGCTACGAAATGGCACAAATGGCCTTAGCAAGCATTTCAGGGCCGAAATGCTCAATGTTTTAACCCACAGAAACATAAGTTTTCCGCTTATTGAACCACACCACTCATCATTGTGATTACACTGCGTACAATTCCACAGCAGAACATCAAGGGCTGCTGGAACAGTTGCCACCGATTGGAGATTGACACTCTGCGAAACAGACAATCCCTAACCACAATAACCAACAATCGTTTAACTACCCTCAAATGACACACAAAAGTCACACGGAGACGAATAACCTTTAATCGTTATATATATTACAGTAGTTTATTTATACCCCCCCACCACCACCCACGTCTCCGAATACTTTAACAACCACCACAAACACACACTCTCTCATCAGCGCTGTGCTGCCAAATGAAGTTCTAAGTGATGGGAGTAGTTTGGGAATAAATGGTGAATGTCACTGACTGTCAATCATCATCAGCACCACCACCACCATCATCAACTTTCCCTCGCAAGCCCTATGCCCTTCTGGTTAACAGCGCCACAAACAATTCCATACACTCGACCACTGTAATAATGGATTGATCACAGATCAATGCTCAACATTCCCGGCCTCCGAACACCACCGACGCCCTCAAGGCGTGGAGCCACGCACATCCATGCACGTCGGACTTCATTCGCACCGTACGTAGCCAACCGTGCTCACCCGGAGGTAGCGAACACGCACGAAACAACACTGACACAACACTGACACAACACACAGAACACTGACAACACACAACCCTGACACACCACACACAACACTGACACAACACTGACACAACACACACCACTGACACAACACACACACACGCAACACTGACACAACACAGACACAACACAGACACAACACAGACACAACACACACAACACTGACACAACACTGACACAACACACACAACACTGACACACAACACTGACACACACCACTGACACAACACACACACAACACTGACACAACACACACAACCCTGACACACCACACACAACACACACAACACTGACACAACACTGACACAACACAGACACACCACTGACACAACACACACAACACTGACACAACACACACACACCACTGACACAACACACACACACATGCAACCCTGACACAACACTAACACAACACAGACACAACACTGACACAACACACACAACAATGACACAACACTGACACACAACACTGACACAACACTGACACAACACACACAACACCGACACAACACACACAACACTGACACACAACACTGACATAACACACAACACTGACACAACACACACAACACTGACACACAACACTGACACAACACTGACACAACACTGACACAACACACAACACTGACACAACACCGACACAACACACACAACACTGACACACAACACTGACACACACCACTGACACAACACTGACACCACACACAACACTGACACAACACACAACACTGACATAACGCACAACACTGACATAACGCACACAACAGTGATACAACACACAACACTGACACAACACACACAACACTGACACAACACACACAACACTGACACAACACTGACACAACACACACAACACTGACACAACACACACAACAATGACACACAACACTGACACAACACACACAACAATGACACACAACACTGACACAACACACACAACACTGACACACAACACTGACACAACACTGACACAGCACACAACACTGACACAACACTGACACAACACACAACACTGACACAACACTGACACAACACTGACACAACACACAACACTGACACAACACTGACACAACACACAACACTGACACAACACACAACACTGACACAACACACAACACTGACACAACATCCCAGGACCCACCGGCATGTCCACTCCAATACAGGACAGCTGCTCCTCAACATCTGCCCCCATGCTCTCCCCAAATGCCCTTGGATAGCCTCTCCCCAAACCGCGTCCTCCTCCTCCACTTCACTCCCAACAAAAACATCTTCCCACTTTTATTCACCGTCTCGCGCCTGAATCCCGCGGTCAACGTTTCGCAACACCACCACCTCCACTCGAAACCGCCCCCCTTTCCCGAATCTACCTTTGTTGTTGTTGTTTGTTGCTGCTGCTGCTGCTGATGATGCGAGAAGCGGCGTCTAGCGTAGCCAGCGATCCAACAAAGAGGTAATAACGAGGCGGTCGTTTAGATCTTCCCTTGCTCCTGCTGCTGCTGATGATGCCCCTGCTGCTGCTGATGATGATGCCCCTGCTGCTGCTGATGATGATGCCCCTGCTGCTGCTGCTGTCTCCGTGTGTCGGGGTGAGGCTGGACACGGCGCGAGGCTTTGCTGTCACGCCCCTCTTTCTTCCCTCCTCCTCCTCCTGTCTTTCCCTCTCTCTGTGTGTGTGTTGTGTGCCTCTGTCTGTTTGCCAGAGCTCTTTACTCCAGGGGGTGCAAGGCTACAGTGCAGCACTGTATGTTGTGGCTCAGGGATGGAGCGTCGCCTCCGTGCGCGTTCTTCACGCAACCCCCTGAAGCACCCCCTCGGTCTTGGAGCCACCAGGTGGCGCTCCAAGTGGATAAAGACACCACCCACCACCCACCACCACCCACCACCACCACCCACCACTACCCCCACCACTACCCCCACCACCACCCACCACCACCCACCCACCACCACCCACCACCCACCCACCACCACCCACCCACCACCACCCACCACCACTACCCCCACCACCACCCACCACCACCCACCCACCACTACCCACCACCACCCACCACTACCCCCACCACCACCACTACCACCACCACCACTACCCCCACCACCCATCACCACCACCCACCACCACCACTACCCCCACCACCACCACCACCCACCCACCACCACCACTACCCCCACTACCCCCACCACCCATCACCGCTACCCCCACCACCACCACTACCACCAACCACCACCACTACCCCCAGGGTTAAGCTTAATTGTGGGGATGGAGTTGGCTCTAAGGACACGCGTGTGAGGGCTGAGGCTAGGGCTTATTAGACCGATGTTTTTAGGCTTTGCCGCACCTGCGATTAGCGCGGTTGGCTGCGTAAGGTGCGAAAGAAGTGCAACATGCGTCCATTGACTTTTTTGGGGTAGGGGTTAGCGCTAGGGGTTTAACTTTCAGGGCTTGTCTAAGTTATTCTAAGCGGATAGACTTGTGAATGATTGTTAGGTGAATGGTTTTGGGCTGGTCGTGTAGAGATGCCGGTCGAGGTTGGGAGTGTTTGGGTAAGGGTTAGGGGGTAGGAGTGTGATTACGGTTGCCACCTTTACCTATATTTCCCAGGATGGTCCTCTTTTTTTTTTAAGAGGCAGCTGATGAAATCGGGAAGCCTTCCCAGGACATGAAAGTTACATGCTAACAATGATACACGCCTCAAGGTAATGCATTTATATGTAAAGTATTTTTCTTATTTAGTTCTTCCCTCTTGTGAGAAATGTTTCTGCCCATGACATGTCCCGGTTGTGTGTGCCTGAGAGATGGCCAACCCTACTTGCAAGCGTAAGGAATGGTTGAGTCAGGGTAAAGGGGCATTGTTGATCAATCTTGTTAATTGTTTATAATTTAATTGAGCAACAACCCGATGAGAAGATCTTGTTTGCAAATGACAATCGATCAAACTCTAACGTTACACAGGAACAGCTGGTAATTTAAAATTCGCATCTAGTTTCGCAGTGATTTCAACTTTAGGATTATAAATGACTGAGAGAGACTAGAAAACAAACGTAACAACTGCAAGTCTATCTCTAGCGTTTAGCCACCGAAGGGCTGAAATCGTGGCTAAGAGCTTGAATATGGAGAATGACGTTTATTCTAATAGAGCACATCATTACATCTTTTTGACCATACTTCAGCACGCTGGCCAGTGCTGGTGGATGGAGACGGTGTGAGCATAGAGGTGTGGAGCATACAGTCACAATACGACGATGGATTTTGTTGTAAAGTACTGCCCTCTGCTGCCCATCATGTATGCCCACTGGACTATAACACCTGTGAGACATTGTGGTAGTCCGTTAAAGTACTATCCTGGCTCAACCCTGCTTAGGTTCTAAGATGTGACGAGATCAGGGACATTCCAGAAGAGGCACAATGGGAATCTACTTGTTTGAGAAAAGTTGATTTGATCTAAATCAGCAGCTCTGTGATCACAGTATCTCCATGATCATCATCCTGACATTCTTTGGTTACAAAGTAAAGCGGAATTGGTCCTTGTTTGCAATGCATTTTCAAAAGCATACAAGTAAACCAATTAATTGTACGGTGTGGTTATTGGAATTGTGTGTACACCGAAGACATATTATGGCCAAAGGTAATTTATAAGTACTCAAATAGGTTTTGTGGAATGTCCTTGCATCTTCACGTCACGGTGCGGTGACGTAGTTGGATAGTAGCGTCGTTCCTGCTCGTTGCAGAAATTCGCAGTTCGACCCCAGTGGCCGCCCTGGTTAATGCTTCGGTTATGTTAATGATAAATACGGGCTGTCTAATTCACAATGGACGTTACAGATCACGTGACATTCTTTCAAAAAGAGTAGCGCATGTGGGCCAGCATCAAGATTCAAATTGTGAAATGTTGAGAGAGAAAAAACGACTCGCAAATTACTTAATTGGGTTAAAAAAAACATAGCAATGTTGCACTTTACTAGCATACCATACCCGTCTGTGAACCTTCGAGATAGCCTGGCACCTTAAGAATGGCACGAATACCAAATGTAACAAAACCCAGAGTTATATTGTTAACTGTCTTCTCTTCAATTGAAATCAAATGGTCCATCCTGGATCATACGATTGCTCAGTTTGATCGAGTCGCTTTAAAGTATTAATAATTTTGTCACCCATTGTAAATTATTAACACTGTACATTTTAATTGGATATTGTGTGCTTCCTGGTGTTGCTTCTGTTTTTTTTACTTGTTTGTTTAAAGACATCTCTATCTGCAACGGGCTGTTGTGCTGATATCTTTTCAGAAAGTAATTTAAAATAATAGTGAATATAATGGATGAAGTCAATTCTTGTCTTGTTGGATTAAGTGTGAACCCATTAAGATACATTATCTCTTCCAACAGAGACCTGAAAAAATCATACAGCATATAGAGCAAAAATCTTGGGTGTCATATCAAATGCATCGATAATAATTGATAAATCCCAAAGGGTGTCTGCTCTCTCCTCGTTAACGCGCCATCGTTTCTGAAACGATCTAATGATTTGTGAAAGGGCTGCACGTTCGTCGTCGCAGACACAATACGGCGAAAGCCTTGGACATTATCCGCGAATATTTGTTTGTTTTGTGGAACGGCAGCTGACGTTGTGTAAAAGTCAGGCTGATGATTCCGCGTTCCGAAATTTCGTAAAAGGACCACCCTGCCGCAGAGGGACCAAGATTTCGCCACTCCACTAAAGTCCTTCAGTGTGGTGCTTCTCAACCGCTTTGTTTTCTGCACGGCTGACCGCCCGACTTGCCGCGTGTGCTACCAATTTGAGTTTAGACGACCGGGGATGGGAGGGTGCAGTGCCGGATGAAGCCAGTGCGGGGCCTGTCGCATATGTTGGAAAGGGGCCCTAAATGAAAAATTAAAACACTTAAATATTTGCATAGTAAAGTAATTGTATTTTTTCAATTAGCTATACAGCCAGATAATACGACAAATCGCTAACCCTAAACACACAGTCGTTCGTGAAAGTTGAAGGCGGTATAGTACTATAGTAATAGAGCAAGTGCAGATTCACTGAACCGGAATTGATAGCTTGAAAGCATTTAGCGTGGGGCCCTTGAAAGTGCGGGGCCCGTAGCAAATGTAGCTACTTTTGCTACGAGGATCATCCAGCACTCGGGGGGGCGGGGGGGGGGGCGGGATTGACGGTCTCTATTGGCCACTAAGCGGTACGGAGAGTTCACATGTCCTGGATTGCGAACAGCGAATCTGAAAATACCTCGGCATGTTTGGGACTTTGCCACGGAACGCCGGGGAACGCTGGTGTGCCGTGACGAAGCGGCTGCTAAGCACTGCTTCGTGGACTTGGATACATTTGGTGGGTCTGCAGAGTAGACTTTGCAGCGCACCGAACACTATTCACAAGAGTATTCCACTGCATGTAGTCTGCCACGGCAGATAGGCTCTGCGGTGGCGAGTTGTTAACTCCCTCGCCTGGTACACAGGAGGTTGTGGGTTCAAAGCCGACCATGACGCCTATAAATTTGGAGTTTGCATCTTCTCTCGCTCTCTCTGCCCGTGGTTGCATGGATTTTTGTCCGGGTCCTCCTTTTTTTCCCTCCACATTTAAATAAAAAAAGTTTTCGTTTTTTATAGATTCCATTATGGGGGGGGGGGGGGGGGGGAAGAGGGGATCTATACCGTCAATGTCCTCGTAAACGAGATGTTCAATTTCAAGGTATTTTCCAGGTGAAATATTTTAATGAACACAATCCCATCTCTGGCTGGACTTATTCACCACCAGTGATGCCTCCAACCCAGACAACTCACATGAGAAACATAGTGACGCTCATACAGAGGAATGCAGCCATACATGTACATACAAGAGCTGTCAGCTGAGACATCATATACCGTACTCATTATTATTATCATCAAGAGTAGTAGCGAGATCGTCAATAGCAGCATCACCATCAGCAGCGGTCTCGTCATTACCAACACTGTCAGTCTTACCCTCATGAGAATCAACAGCAGTAGCAACATCACCATCAATCATGATAATCAATGTCATATTCACTTTAATCAGTAATAGCATGAGTACTAGGCATGTAACTACGTGACCCCTTGCGATATCACGAATAGTCACAATTTTGCTTCGCCATTAGGTTGAAGAGCAGTGTTTTTACATTGTGATGATGATAGTGCATCGTGTCCACAGGGCAACACATTCATCCCAATTGTAAACTCTTCCACGCATGACTCGAATCACGTATTGTTGGCGTGAGAATCTATTTTCATTCATGAATCGATTAACCATTACGTGCCCAATCATTACGACATTACCATGCCAATGAACGGCAACATCGCCAACTTTGTAAGCAGCCTCATCACTAACATATATGTATGTTGAACTTCTTTCGAACCGTATGTGGCCGACCGTGCTAATCGGAGGTGCGGGGAAGGACAACAAACTGAACACAAAAAGCAGTTCAACAAAATAACCATCATCATTCTCCACAGCATCAACGTTGTCACCATGTTGAACAGCAGCAGTGACGGCACCATTATCATCGTGAGCAATATCACTATCATTGATATCATCCCCAGCAGCGTCAACATTGTCGTTATCATCAGCAGCAGCTTTATCTCCCTCAATGTCAGCTGTATCAGCGGCATTGTGTAAGCATGTTGAACTTCTTTTGCACCGTACGTAGCCAACCGTGCCAATCGGAGAGCATTCGCTTATCTGTTTTTTTTTTTTACACGATGAATGTGACAACACATTTGTGTCATAATTTCACCTTTTTTTTAGTGTATATTCTAAGCCACTAATTGGCTCAACTTCATTGAAAGGGGACAGTTCTGCTTAATATACGAGGGTGATCCAAATTACAACTTTACACCTTAAGGGATGGATGCAACATCAGCAATGACACGGAGGAATGAACAACGCAGCTGCTCGTAGCCAGGCATAATCCTGTGTCGCGAAAGGAATTAATTGGGGAAATTGGCAGGGCCCGGGCATTCATTTCTCTGCTCAAGAGACGCGCGCTGTCATTTGCTGTGTGCTTGCAGAGACGACCCTGTGCAGCAGCGGCAGCAGCAACATGGTAGAAGGCGAACTGCTTATTGTGATGAATGATATTTCTTGCACAAAAGCGTGGGAGTCGACGTTTCACACTGTCGTCACGTTTGTCAAGAATGTCGCGCGTGCAGGCGAGAACTACATTGGGAGCAACACAATGAAAACATTCTCCTGCGGAGGGATGAGCTGGTAGGAACGTTGGGTTGCTCGGTCAATGGCCAGGGTCAACAACAGCGGCACCACGTGGTGTATTCCGCAAATATGTGAGGGCGGGCACAAGCCGGCGTGAGTAGGTTAAACGTTGAGTTTCATAAGGGCACCACGGGGTGACCAGTCCCTCCCCACCCAGCCCCACCCCTCCCACCCCCCACCCAGCCCCACCCCTCCCACCCCCCACCCAGCCCCACCCTCCTCACCCAGCCCCTCCCCACCCAGCCCCTCCCCACCCTCCCAACCCAGCCCCTCCCCACCCTCCCCACCCAGCCCCTCCCCACCCTCCCCACCCAGCCCCACCCTCCCCACCCAGCCCCTCCTCACCCTCCCCTCTCCACCCAGCCCCTCCCCACCCTCCCCACCCAGCCCCTCCCTCCCCACCCAGCCCCTCCCCACCCTCCCCACTCCACCCAATCCCACCCCTCCCATTTTTGGATGCACGACGGATGGACACAACAATCCCCTGTGGGCTGGTGGTGTAGTAACCAGGAGGTTCCTACCATACTCTTTGGTTTCATTGCGGTAAAGTCACCTAGACAAAATTAAATTAAGAACCAATTAAATCACGACGTTTCAGAGGCAACACAAGCTTCCGTCTTCAGGTGGAATAGTCAACGCAGAATATCTGTGTCAGGAGCACAGTTCAGAGACGACCGGGATTATATACAGGTTAAGGGAGGGGGGAGGAGTCAGTAAGGGGGCGTGGGTGGGTGGGTGGGAGGGCTGGGTTAAGCAGCCTTTTGATAGACTGCTGCGGGTAACAACCACTTCGCACTGCACGAGAGTGGGTAAAACTCACCTTTTGTTTTGCTGCGTGGGGGGTCGGGGGGAGGAAGAGACATGCTGTATTATATTTTTTGAAAGCGGCGGCAAACGGCTGTTCAATTAAACAGGTAATGGGTATTACCTTGTTGTCGCAGTATCTTTTGAGGAAGGTCAGCGTCTCGATGAGCTGTGACTTCTTATCTCGTTGTCTGTTAAAAGTTCTAACATATAGGTGAAAATCCTCCCCGTGGAGGTTATTAATTCTAGATTTGAAGCTTTCGTGACTGCAAGGATTCATGCTCTTTTGGTTTTATTCGGTAAACACCGTTCAATCAGCCACCACAAGCGTAGCCCGACTCCGATCCACGCACGGTTAGCCCGGCTCGCCCCATCCCCACCCCTACAATCAACGCATCCTTGTCCGTAATGACAGTGCCCGGGCCATGCAATTCCGCACGTGTCCATGCATGAGGCCTGGTGCAACGAATCAAATCTGTCCCACCTGTCCAATTAACCGCCCCTGTTCGTGTCCAGCGCAGTTGCGTCGCCTGCACACTCCGCTTTAATGTAATTTTACATTTGTAAGGCGCGTTGCATCCGTAGATTCCATTACGCCACCGCGTGTTGAATTAGGTTCAAGGCTTATTTATGTGCCCCCTGCTTTTCGTTTTGTAAGCGACAAACACGCGTGGCGGTGCGGTTTCTTGGGTATCGTATTTCATTTCACATTTGAACTTAGGACTGATTAAACTCTAAGATTTAATTATAGCACGAACGTAATAGGCAATACGTTTCAATTACGCGTTTTTATTCTGAAATAAGAAAAATGTTCCTTTGAAGGAAACGGCCTAATAAAGATGAAGATTAAATGTCATAATATAGATTAGGCTTTCCTTCCAATTAATCCAGCTCTCTATTTTTTTGGCGATGTTGCTCGTTCATCGTAAATGAACTACTATCTGAAACAGAAATCTTGCATTCATGATGTTTCAGTGCAATGGTAATTGAGAATTTACTTTTTGATGCAATTATTCAAATTGTGTATATGAAGCAAATGTAATTGCTTGTTTTTTTCATTTATGAAACGAATGCAATGAATTTAAACATAGTGGAGGGTGGTATTGCAAATTGGGATGTCCATTTCATCAAGAATAGTATGGTTAGGTACCACGTAAATAAATAACAAAAATAAATAAGAACATTACATGTATTCAATATGCCTTCATAAACATGACACCTTTAATGAACTGGAACACTAAAACTATTCAACTATTTTTTTTATTTTACTAGGTAAGGCTCACTGGGCTATATCGATATTTTATCAGAAGTGAACTGGACACAAATGATAACGCAACGCATTGCCTTACGTGGAAATGTATAGCAGTCAAATTCTCTAAACGCCCGTTTGTAATTATGGAGGGAAAAACCGGAGCACCTGGAGAAAAATCCACGCGACCAAGGGGAGAGAGAGAACATGCAAATTCCTAATATACAGGAGTCGGGGTCAAACCCACGACCTCCTGTATACCAGGCAAGGCAGTTCACATCTCGCCACCGCGGCACCCCACAACACAACATGGGAGCAAGCAGAAGTGAGACGCATGGAGGAGTGTCTGTGTTTTAAAGGAGACGGAGAAAAGGGGAGACATTCAATGGGGCTTGCTGTACACGAGTCACGTAATTTACGGTCAGCTTGAGCTCATTCAGATAGCTCCAGTCATTCCGGTGTTGGACAACATCATATGACCAACGTTATGAGAAATAGGTGTTTTTTTAAGCTGCTGTGATGCTGCACCTTGAAAGATCAATTTATGCAAGATCCGTGTGATTGGCTACTGATGCCTCCACAGGTCGTGTCTGCGCGCCGCACAGAAACCCAAAAATATTTCTCTAATTAAGGCTGCATTGCCGCTTTGCGAAGCAGCAGCAGCAGCAGTTGTCATGCATCAGGCTGCCCTTGGTTCTCCCAGGATCGTCCTCTTTTGAGGCAGTTGTCCTGGGAAATCTGTAAGTCTCCCCAGGACATTAAAAGTCCCAGTTTTTGTGAGTTGCATAATGGAACGCAATTCAACATAATGCATTTACATGTAATTCTCCCCTCTTGGGATATTGTGAGAACGTTTCCTTCCCGTGATATGTCCCGGTTGTGTCTACCCCAGAGGTGGCAACCCTACGATGGGCTGAGCCAAATGAGGCCTGAGACTTGGCAGAGTTCTGCTTTTGTTGCGCTTAGAAGCAAAACACGCGCTTCCGTCCTCGTGTACAACGCGATAGAACATTTATTAATATCACTTTGAAAATTGCGATACCAGATGGTAACACTTGCAGGCGTCGCCAATCCTGGAATCACGTGAGTCGAACGCCATACCCACGCAGGATTCTCTCTCATCACTGCGATTGGCTTCTCTTTGCTCAGTGCCAGGTCTACTGAAGGCTCGAGTACCATAGCCCGCCGTGAATTGAGCAACATGCGTTTAGATTATTTAGATTGTTTTGCTGCTATGAAGTTCCACGAAGTAAGCCGCTTCGTCGAGTTATCATTTGCGGCCAGGTCGCTTGTGAAAGAGAAGCTCATAGCTCAGTGGGCTCTGCCTGGTAAATAAAAAAGAAGTAGTTTTTGTGATTTTCTTACTTACCTATACTTTGCACCCGTATCGTGTTTTTATATTGTTTATTGCTGTAACTTTCTGACCCGCCCCTAACTGGGCATCTGTGAAAACAAGATTTATAGCTCATCGGATTTATCCAATATAAATAAAGATCTGATTGTGGTGAATTATGGATGTCGATGAAAATGCCCCTGGCAAGGAGTTTATCAGCAACGATCATACTTTAATGCCGTGGTTGGTAAGTGAGCCAGTGAACGCCTTTCAAGAGTAGCCTGGTGAATAGCTCAAATGCTCCTGTGCCATGGAGCAGCGAGACACACTCTTTGTCTCAAAATACAAATTATTTGCATCCATGCATTCATAGCCCTTCAGATTTACGATGACAGGGCAGGGAGCAGCAGGTAAGGAATGGATTGTCGGGGCCGCTCAAGGTGATGGGACTTGTTTTATTACCAAAGCAGTGAAGGCAGGAGTTACGGCAGCTTGGGAGACTCATTATGGAAAAAGCACGGGTCACCTTAAATACCCTAGCCTCTCCCCGCAAGTATCACGTGTGTGTGTGTATCTTATACACGCATGCATTTATTCGTCTTTCTCTCCGATGGAACGGCCCCAATTAGCCAGCGTTTCTGGTCAGATCTGGACTAGGCACCCAACATTGCCATAACAGCCGGATGAGCCACCATCCTAAACTTAATCCATTTTCCATCATTATCAAGCGGATGGGGGGACAAGCCAACCCTGGTTGTAAACACCAATTAAATGTATTTCTTGGAATCCTCAATAACTCGCTGAAACCAACTGTGCAGGTTTGAATAGAGTCCTAGGTGGACACTTACTCCAACTGTAGAAGAACAGCAGGCACATCATGTTGGTGTCATGTTGGTGAGCAATGTCACTTTTGCAAATGCGACGTTCTTTGTTTCTTGAGTTACCACCTGGTTACACAAAACAAACTTGAAGCAGGTTGCCATAGGTTCGAGGAGAGATCACCTCCATAGCAGGTGACAGTGTCAAAGACATGGGCTTGCATTCAGTTGTTCAGTCGCTACATAGTCCAGCAGATATTCTTGCTCGAAGCTCACATGCACCTATGAGAAAGTCTGGATTGCTCTGGCGATGGCATAGTGTGCAGATAATTACAAACCCATGGACAGACACGGCATACACGCACACAACAGTGGATATATATTGTGACTTAAAATATTGTACCATTAAGCTTAAATCGGAAAAAAAAAGAAAATTATTGGATGCGAATTTAGCAACACTGTGAACTGAACTCAGGGTAGTGATAGGGGATGGGGAAGTGATAGGGGCTGGGGTAGTGATAGGGGTTTGGGTAGCGATTGGGTTGAGGTAGTGATAGGGGTTGGGGTAGTGATTGGGTTTGGGTAGTGATAGGGGTTGGAGTCGTGATAGGGGTTGGGGTCGTCATGGCCATAGCTTGGGGACATGGGTAAGGGAGTAGCAGTAGGAGGATGGGCTAGGGGAGAAGATATGGGGGTTGTTTAAGGGAGGAACGGAAGCAGATCAGCGAACATTATTGTTTCATGTGCAGTGAGGGTTTGTTCCAGTGAAGGGGAGCAAGAAGGAAAAACGAACAAGAGCGAGACTGGGCGCAGGGCTAGCGAGGTACAGAGAGGGAGCGTAGATCGTGGAATGGGACATAGTAAGATATGAGAGAAGCAAGATGCACCTTGGAGATGCTATGTAGAGATGCGACACGAACCTACATCTTATTACAGTATTGCAATTAATTGTCACACATGCACGCAAAGGAAAACGTTCCCAAGCCAGTGATAAACAATTGATGCAAGCGCTTTTGGTACAACAACACTCAGTGGCGGTGATGTCACCGCGGCGCTTGTGCCAGGCTAAGTGCACGTCGAGGCCAGGCGAAGTGTCGAAGGCTCGTTGGCAGGAGGTCCCACACACACACACGTGCACGCAACAAATTGAGAAAGGCACAAGAGAAGGTGTTGCGGATAGCGCTAAGCAATCCTCATCCAATTTGTCTCCTCGAGTGCCGACGCTGAACACAAATTCGGACGGTGTTCATTCAGCTTAGGCTCATTTGACTCAACACAGGCCCTGGCTATGTTCAGATATGAGCTACGAGAGAGATTTGCACGGCCAAGAAAACGAATCTGGGTCACAAGCCGCTACACCCCCCCCCCCAACCAAGCACGCAAAATCCACACACACAGAGAGAAAGAGACGCGCGCACACGCGCACACACGTCAATGTCATTTATTTAAGCAGACGAGCGGCGCTCACTGAAATTCATTACCTCCGTGGCAACGTAGACCTAATTGAGCCATAGCTAAGCATTGATAGTTTCTCTTGCGATAATTGAGCTGTCGTTATCATCGCCGGCCAGGTGGGGGCTCTTGGCTTAGAGCGTGGATATCGCAGCAATATGAAGGTTGTGAGTTAAAATACAGCATCCCTCTGGGGTTGATAAAATATGTACCACTTTGAAGGGAAGTCAACAGTGGTTGGGAAATGTGCCACCATAGGAATGTGGAATTGCAGCCACTGGCTCAAGGCAAGATGTTAACTACCTCGCCTGGTATACAGGAGTGCGTGGGTTCAATCCCGACTCTGACGCCTGCTGTATATTTGGATTTTGCATATTCTGTCCGTGGCTACGTGGATTTTTATCCGGGTCCTACGGTTTCCGTAGAAACATCTGCGAAGAGTATTTGGCTGCTCTACCTTTCCACATGTTAAACCACTTCGTTGAGCTATCATTGGTGGCCAGGTCGCTTCTGAAAAAGGAGCTATATAGCTCAGTGGGCCTTATCTGGTAAAATAAAAATAAAAAGTTTCGTTTTATAAACGGGAGATGAGCACTGCCTTAATATTAATTTGAGCGGGGAGTTTGTTTTTGTTACAATATAAAATGACCCTCACGGCGTGGGGAGAACCCCGCCTAGCAGCGGATTGCCGAAAGGGCTTGCAAGATGCATGTACAGGTGAGACGCCGTCTTGCTGTAGGACATCACGCGCAGGCAGCTCCTCAGAATTCTGCAGGTGGATTCGCACGCCTCGCTCTTGCCGAGATACATGACGACTCCGCGTTTATATACAGGGTGTGCTCCCGACGTCTTGTGACCCCCAATTAATTGCCCCCCCCCGGAACATTTGTGTTCCTTTGCACATTCATTTCTGTTTTGAATAAACCGCGCTTTAAAAAAAAAAGACATGAAGTTTTTAGAGGATATATTGGGGAGGGGAGGGGGGTGGTGGGGGGAGTCACAAGACATCTGGACCGCCCTGTACGTACATCGAGGATATTTTAACGCTGACGAAGATGCCGCAGAAGCGATGCTCCTACACGGGCGTGTGTCCATGCGCACGGCAGAGTGGATTTGGAGTGTGGAAACGCGAAACGATGTCATTGCGCATTTCCCGCAACGGCACTCTGTGTGAGGGGGAGGTTTTCGGAGCTCATCAGTGTCTTCAACAACCTGAAATTATTTCACTTCATCCCCCGCGAGCCTGTAATTGATACTTCCTGCATATTTATTATTCCGAGCCATTTGCCTTAGAACTTGGAAGGAAAAAAAATGCAACTCACGTCTCTATCGCGTGTTCTTCTTTCTCCTGTCGCTCTGTCTTTGTTCAGTAAATACGTTCTGCCGATTCGTGTGGAGCACAGTACCGTGTGTGTGTGTACAGGGTGGGGCGGTGGCGCAGTGGTTAGCGCACCGCGCTCTGAACCCAGCGACCCGAGTTTATTGTGCGGTGTTCTCTCGTCGTTCGCCAACTTGCTATCCGCGTTTTTGGCTGTCCGCGAATAGCATCTGGAACACTACGCACACGACCGCATAGAAGAGGGAGAGAGAGATAAAATAACAAAGTGATGAGATATCGTGTTGAGAGATAAAGTGATGAGATGAAGAGATGTGTTATTTTGATAATTTGCATGTATTTGACAGCCTATTTTAAACACTTATTTAATGCAATTCATTAAAAAGTTTAACTGCATTATCCGCGAAATGTGCTATTCACGAGCATCTCCGGAATGTATCCCTCGCGAATAACGAGGTATCACTGTGCTTGCGAACAGCCTACGTCACTGAGGAATGTCTGAACAATTCCTGTTCATCCCTTAGGTCGACTCAGCCTTTAATGAATGCCTGGTGCTACGTGCAAACATCAGCGTTGGAGGCGATGATGGCAGCCGGGCGTGGTGGTCATGGCCACATCGCCCCCCCCCCCTCCCTCCCCCTCGTATGCTGTACCAGCCTCGCAGGTGCTCGCGAACAACTCTTGACCCAACAGTCCATGTAGGCTACATGGGGGATCGTTGTCTTTGTAGACCAGGGGTGGGGAACGTCCGGCCCACGGGCCGTATAAGGCCCGCGAAATCAAAATTTGGTCTGGCCCTGCCAAGGCAACCGCAGGCGGGACTCAAAATTCAATAAATCTAGGAGCAAACCTGGACAAGCAGTTGCGAGTAGCAGCAACATCGTCAATACCAGCTTTACATCATCACACGCCTCACCAAAGAGAAGCAGTTCCAGCCATCACATTAGGGGCGAGTTAATTAAATGTTTGACCAAATATAACAGGCTAATATTTAAGTTGATCATTTTGTATGGCACGCGAATGATGTTATACATATCCAAATGGCCCTTGGCAGAAAAAATGGTTCCTCACCCCTGTTATAGATCTAGTAAAGGGACCGCTTACTGAGCAATCTCAAAACGGGTTATGTATTCCACGAAACATGTCTTTCCCATGCATCATGGCCAGCGCTCGATATTCGTTCCTTGAGAATGTACTTACCGGATATCATGCTATTATTTCCACAGGTAAAGGTGCAGCCCTGCAAATTCTTGCTCATGCCACTGCTGGCGGAAGGTCCTCCACGAGAGGGAAAGAGCTGTGGGCAGCCCCTCTAGCACGTATTTGGCCTCCTCTTTGTACGTCTGCATGTTGAACTTATTTGGCACGTGTTGGAAGAGGTAGGGCTTCCCCACGCTTTACCCACCATACGTGACCTGCCGATCGACTGCGGTGCTCCCATTAATACCGCTGGGTGGACAGAGGTAGAGGGTGGTGGTGGTGGGGGGGGGGATGGAATCAAGAAACCTGCACCATTGTTTTAGCTGCCGTGTCGGGAGATCGAACTGGCGACCTCTCGACCGCAAGCCCAGTGAGCTACCAAGCATTCCACGATGAGTAAGCATCCCTACTTGAAGTGGGCCTTGTAAAAAAAATACATCGCATCTTTTTTTCCACGGGCTCTCATGTGCAGAATTTTGTTGTGACCCAGAGGGAATCCTTTCCCGAAAGAAAGAATGTCGAAGTTCTGTGTGGTTACTCAAGCGGTAACAAAAGGCATGCATTTGAATACTGTCAGTGCTGCATGAATTTAAACAGTTGACAGGGCTTTGCCCATCATCCTTTACCTCGGGGGTTCAAACAGACAGAGGCCTGGCCCTTATGCCTACAATGTTTAATCCCCAAACCGAACCACCTCCCCCATACCACCCTGTAGCATAATAACCATCATATTAATGCAGTTACTACGGGTCCGCATTCGCCTTTCTGGTGGTAAAGGATTCACACATCTGCTGGCTGAGATAAATAACGCCCAGCCATTCACACGCAGAAACACACACACACACGCACAAAGAGGCAAAGATTCCCCCCACTGTTTCTGATCAACTAAAAAAAACTGGTGCAGTGCTCAATGGGGAAGCTGAGGAAGGCACCCACTCAAACCAGACTGCCTTTGCCTTTCCGCATAACCAAGTGGAGGTGGGACGATTGGCGGATGAAGTGAATTAATCAACGTAAAATTGTTATCGACTACTTTTTGCATGAAAGCTCAACACATTGATCAAGGACAAAAAAATATATATAATAGGCGACGTTTTTGGCAATGGACCTTCTTCGCATAATGTAGGGAAAGTTTTTTTGTTTTGTTTTAATAATCGATGCCTATGCCCAATTAAAATGTATACCGCCCCTACATCCTGCCTCGCGAAGGCAGAAAACCCCCGATAGCCACGCACCCGTGCAATGCAGCTGATGATGCCGATTACATCACCAAGCCCCACCCATGTCTGGTTTCGACTTTCAATGTTCCTGAACTCGCTGATAATATAACATGTGTAATACACAGTCTTTTCTCCTATAACGCGGAAGTGGCGTTCCCAAAAGAACACCGCGTCGTGAATAAATGTTATTATAATAATCGATATATAATAGAGGGGCGAAGCGCAGTCCGCGATAAGACGTGAGATGCGAATGCAGGCTGAACAAAGACCGAGGCAGGTATGGGTAGCATCCAGAAGCATCCAGCAGCATCCCGCCTTTGTGCGATGCTTCGCCGAGGTTGCCGTTCCAACCGCTTATTTCTCCTCCTCGACGTAGTTCTGTTCATACTCTTTGGTTCTATTTGGTAAAGTCACGTAGGTAAAAAAAATATAAAACAACAAAAATCACGACGTTTCGGCCACAACACAAGTGGCCTTCATCAGGTGAAGGGACCAGACTGTCTAGAGGACAGCGCTGGAGTGAGCACAGCCAAGCTCAGACCGCGACCTTTAAGCTGTGTGAGAGGAAACAGAGCGCCTTGACAAAGGAATTAGCATAAAAATTTGCATTTAATTGGCGGACTTAGCATGATGAACGGTGTAGAGGGGGTGAACATGTGCAGGTCGGCGGGGAGGGGAGAGGAGGGGGGAGTTTACGTATTGATGGTGTGCAAAGGGAATTTAAGCAGCTGCGAAAGTTTGGGATACCACTACTTGAAAAAATATACTGTACCATTGAAAATTAGTTTAATATTTGGTTTGATTCAGAACATCTTTCCAATGTTTGCTTAATTTGAAACCATCCTCTCGGTTGAAATTGTGTCTGTGTTTGTAAATCTGAATTGCCTCGTGAACAAATCTCTGATAAAAACCCGTGGGTTTGCAAAGAACCTTGGTATCGGAGAAAATTATATCGTGATCACCCACAGTGTTGTAACACTGATCTGCTACGGCAGAAGAATTCGTTTTGCCGTGTTTCAAATCTGATTTGTGCTCGCGAATTCGGTCAGAGACATGTCGTTTCGTCTCCCCGATATAGCAGTCACCACAGGTGCAGATCAATTTGTAAACTCCGGGGAACTGTAAGTCAGGAATGACATCCTTCACGGAAGGGACCAGGTCACGGATTTTGTGTACTGTATTGAACCGGACCAGGATCTTGTGTTTGTTTAGAATTTTGGAGATCTTTTTAGTAACGCCTGCTATATATGGTAGTGTGATGGTTTTGATCGGAGTATCAAGTGGTTGTTTCTGTATGGAGGGAGAAACAGCTTGGCGGATGGTACGGTCAGAGTATCCATTCCTTTTTAGGGCCAGATGTACATGTTTTAATTCACTGGTCAGGTGGTGTTGGTCCGAAATGCAATGAGCCCTGTGGTATAACGTTTTGATGAGATAATTCTTTTGCGTCGGGTGGTGGTGGGAATCAGGTTTCAAGTAGGAATCTGTGTGGGTGGGTTTCCTCTAGACAGAATGTCCCAATGAGCCATCAGGTCTCCTCTCAAACAAAACACCCAAGAATGGCAGCTTGCCATCTTTCTCCACTTCCATGGTGAATTTGATGGCGAGGTGTCTGGAATTAATGTGGTCTAGGAAAAGGTTCAAAGCCGGGAGGCCATGTGGCCAAATGACGAAAGTGTCGTCTACATATCTCTTCCACAGGGAAGGTCTGAGGGTGGAAGTCTGGATGGCGTCTGATTCAAATTTCTCCATGAAAATATTGGCTATCACTGGTGACAAGGGGGATCCCATGGGGGTACCCTCATTTTGTTTGTAGAAGGAGCCATTCCAAGTAAAGTAGGTATTGTTGAGGCAGTGCCTAACCAGTGCAGGTGTATCAGGGTCTAGTCCATGTTGGACCAAATTTTCAATTATTTCAATGGTATCAGGCACTGGGACCTTGGTGAACAAAGAGACCACACTCGATCGCCTCGTATCCAAATTCGCGTCCGCGTTATGAACAAGACGTGTCCCCGAATACATTTGTATGTCCAATTCGCGTCGTGAACAACACGAGTTCAATGAGAACAGATTGTGTTTTAATTGAAGGGGGGAATAATGTGGTACATTGGTTTAATCGAAGGGGAAAAATAGTGGTAAAGGGTCAAACTAAGAGTGCACAACTGCGACAGCAATTGCTTGAGATAGACCCAGTCTGGGTGCTTGCACCAGACGTGCAGCCCAAGTTTATGATGAAGAACCCCAACAGGGTCCATTAAAATTACCCAAGGAGCCATGTGGGCACCGTGGCTTGAATTCCAAGGTTTGCGAGATGCTGGCTCAACCCCCCCCCACCACCCCCCCGCAGAACAAGCGGCAGCATGAGGCCCTCTGAGAGAAACCCAAACGAGGCTCGGGTCTGAACACGGGGAATTCACACAGGCCGCCAACAGGGCCCTCCACACCGGCCACTCAGGTGGGGGGGGGCTCCTGAGAAGCAATCCAGCCACATCGCCCGCGAACTCATATGGGATGACATCACCGCATGAGAAACATAATCTCATTCAAAACTTTATGTTTTCATTCAATGGGACTAACACACTGTATTTGAACTTTAAAATACAAAAAAACTCTAATTTCATTTGAAACATTGGTCATCTCTGCGCCTACCAATAATTATTAAATGCGATGAGCGCAGTTGGCTACGTATGGTGCGAAAGAAGTTCAACAGACGTACATGTAAATGCGCTCACGACACTGTACATAACCACTCGCACGAAATGTAAAATCGTCCATGATGCAGCAAAATGCATTTATGTTTTGTTCGATTCATTCCTGTGCGTTCATTTATTTTATTGTATTTGCTTCGGTCATTTTTGGTGATTCGGGTCACTCATCACGGTCTCTTGAGTTCTCACCTCGATAAACACAACGAACTTGACTTGATTGAGTTCAATTACCTTTTGGGCGCGGGGTACACAGCAGTAAGGGACGCTGCCGCTGTGGAATGCTGCTTAGCAATACCGGGCTTGCGATCCGGAGATCGGTGGTTCGACCTCCTGGCGTGGCAGTCTAAACAACGGTGGGATTTCCTTAACCCAAACGCCCCACCGCCTCTGTGCGCCCAGCAGTTTGTAAATTAATCATCACCGCAGTTAGTCGATCTGCAGGCCACGTGTGGTGGGGGTAAAGTGTGGGTAGTTCCCCGTCTTTCAAGACGTCTGGCTTGTGTGGAAGAGGAGGCTAAACTCTGCTCCGGATGGCCTCTTGGACCTCCTTTCTAAAGGAGGCCCTTCCACCAGCAGTGGCATGCAGTGGCATGAGCGTGGTAATTTCAGGCCTGCACCAGCACATAATTGTGCACTTTTTGTATTAAAATGTACAAGGTACACAATTGTTTCTCCAGCCTGATAGATGGCGCAACCTTGGTGGATGCGACGCAGAATTTTGTTGCTCTAATGCAATACTTGCGTGTGTAAATAGCACACTTTTCAGCGTCAATCTTCTTTTCCAAATAACTATTTAACATAATGTAATGAAACACTTACATCACTGAACGATCTGACAGGCAATTAAGCGGTGTCGCAAGGGTCAGCAGCTCGTTCATTAGGAAATAACGAGACATGGGGAGGGTCACGGTACCAGCTCTTGGGTTCAATCTGCAGCTCGAATCGGTCTCCGAGGGCTCGGGGAGAGGGGCGATCCACGCAGGACAGGCTACCCGTGATCCCAGCAGCGATGTCGCTGCCACTCTCTCGTTTTTAGCATCAAAGACAAAGAACCCCGGGTGTAGCCTTAACAGACTGGAGTAGCAAGTGCTGTTAGCGAGCACCTATGAAGGCCGGAACGGTACACGAGGGGCTTGGGTGGCCAGCACCACCCCAGGCCGCCTTTGTTTCTCTAGTGGCGATGTTTACTACACACTGCACCAGGCACTCAATTGAGGCTGAGTCGACCTATTAGAGGCCCAGGACCGGTTCAGATAATCGTCACTGGTGTTGGCCGTGAGCGGGAATTGAATTCGGGCCACCGGATTCATAGCGCAGCGTAGCGCTACCCGCCACACTAAACGCTGCCTCGTTTTTAGCATCTCACAGACAGAAATAAAGAGTACTCCCACGCTAAAATAAACGCTGGGTGCATTAAATCATTAAAGCCGGTTCTGTTCGGTTCGGTCGTCCGGAAACTTGATCCGCACCTTGTAAACACCACATACAGTCTACCTCTCGCTAAAGTTGTGGCTACCAGTCACGTGCTTACCTTCTGCCTACCAAAAACCCAGAATATCAGAATGAATATATGTATACTGGAGAAATCCGATGACCTATGAAGCTCTTTTTCACAGATGTCCAGTAGAACGTTGCAACAACATATAAATTCAGTGAGAAGTGGCTGAGTTAGTAGTTATGGTTTGTCGGTTGCCCTGATACAGTTGCAGAAATGCAAAAAGCCCGATGTTGACCTTTTACAAAGTCGAATACATTTTAGCAATCCAAAGAGCTTGATTGGCTGAGCTGAGCCTGACCTGCGATTGTTTTACCAATGGCTCCTTCTGTTGCAGCTAATGCACATGTTGGTCTTCCAAGCACATTGTGCGCCTCCAACTACTGTAACCACATACAAAGAGGCTGAAACCACTATGTCGCAGAGATAAAGACCATAATAGAGGTTAGCGGGTGAGATCGCGTAAATATAAATGTGTCGTTAACCCCACCACCACCCGACATAGCCAATTAGTAAGGTTTGTCACCTAAACAAAATGTGACAATGCATTACTCGTTCAGCACACCGGTTGTGTGTTGAAGAGAGTGTCGGAGGACCTAAATGTTAAACAGATCAAGTTCACTTTTATTTTGTTTTACCACGAGAGAACTCAAGAGACCAGGATGAGTCTCATTTGCAAGAGCGACCTGGGGCATTTAGTCTGTCACTAGGGGGGGGCGGGGGGGGGGCGGTGAGGTGGGCAATTCCTGCCGTGTATGATCCAAATTGAATAATTTACGGATGATTTTTCGAATTTGGCAAAAATCAAATCTGGACCCTGATCCTGGCATGCAAAGGCCTAACTCTTGTGAATTAGGTCGGGGGGGGGGGGGGAGGGGGCCTTTAACATTCCACTGTGAAGCAGACGGCACCTATTATCACAATCAGAATCCTTGTTTAGACTGCAGGAAGAATCCGACGAGCTACGAAGCTCTTTGTTTGGCAGCAGGGCAGCTGTTTCGATTCGAACCGTGAACCTCCCGCTTCAAGCGGCAGATGCCCCTTGTCACTGGGGCCAAGCCACGCGACGTCAGTACAGTCAAAGCCACAATAGGGGACCTTTCTTGCCAGTATCAAAATATAACAATAGGTTTTACCACTTCTGGCAATAAATCAGGTGTTGAGACCCGGCTCTAAAGGCTCTAAAGAAAGCTGTCTCTGGTGTGGACCAATCGGTTTCAAAGACAATGCACTTACTGTCAGAGCATGTTTTTTTGTTTGCATGTTCACCACAAGTACGGGTGGTTAATGCAGCCAGGATTCCTTGAAAAAAGCATTCTGTTTGGTATTTTATCATCTCAACACCTGATTTATTGCCAGAAAGGGTACACCCTTTTGGCCAAAGTTGTTGGTGCCACCGGGCCCCTCGCCAAACGCCTTCCCACCCTCCTGTCAGACTCCGCATCCAGCTGCACAACGGTCGACACTCCCCGCCTGCTCCTAGATGTGCCCTGGCAGTGCCGCCACCGTCTGCTCCGAGGTCCTCTCGCTTCCCTTCGATGGTCGGACTCGTGGAGACCACTCTGGTGCCGTGTCTCGGTAGCCGGCCCTCCCCTCCATCCTGCACGCACGTCCCATCCAGCGCAAACCCCTTTTGCTCTCTGAATCTCATCGATAACACTCACCCGTCATGTTCTCCTCCGGACCAATTGCGTCTCCTGTCTTGCCACGAATGCATGGGCTTTGGAAGAGTCGGCCAAAATACACGAGACCGGGGTTCGATTCCCGCTCACGGCCACCGCTGTTGACGATTATTTGAACCGGTCCTGGACCTTCTCTAGATCGACTCCGCCTTAAATGAGTACCTGGTGTGGTGTGTAAACATCGCCTACTCGGGAGGCAAAGACGACCGGGTGTGGTGCTTGCCAACGCTCCCTCTCGTGTGCCGTGCCGGCCTTCATAGGTGCCCGAAAACAGCACTTGCCCCAACGGTCTGTTAAGGCTATACGGGGGATCTCTGCCTTTGTCTTTGAATGCATTGTGACGTCTGTGCGATTGCGCTTGTGAACGACGGGATGAATGGCAGGCAACGAAAATTAAACTGAGGTCACCTGGTCACATTATAATCTCAGTCCTCTTCTCGCGGTCAGATATTATAATATACGCACACTAAATAAATATATAACCACTTGATTAATAACGCATTATTTGGCGACTTGACCATTACGCTTACAACTTAAGCACCAATTACTTCGGCAGTAATGGACATGATTACTGGTGCCCGCTGTATGTGTGATGGGGTGCATGTGTCAGCATTGGTTATGCACGCGGAAATATGTAAAGTAATCATCTGAATGTGTGTAGATATGTCATTATTAATAGTAATATACAGTACAGCCCTTTGTCAATCCACTGCTGGATGGAAGCCTCCCCCACGTATCGGCGCTCATGGGGGATTGTTTGAGCATGCATCGCCACCACCGGTGAGTGTACATCGGTCAAATGGGTACCCGGGACCGCTTTCAGATAAATATTACTCACTGGTCATGTGAGCCGTGGCCGGGAAATACAACTCAGCCGGGTAACTAAGTTCATCGCCCAGTGCACGGACAATCTGCGTTTACGATTTCACCCCCGGTCATGCTATTACTGCTTCATAAGATGTAAAAAAAACAATTAAAAAGTCCTTACAAAAAGGTGTGCGTGTCTGCCCGTGTGCACACTTAAAATCCAATCGATGAAAATTACCACATGCAGCACTGTGAAAGGTGGAGGGGAGAGAGTTGTGGATTGCTGTGGGCTGCGCCAATATTAAAGGGCAAGGCGTGTTAGCGTGCTGCTTCGGTAGCACTTACTTCCATGTGTAAAAGGTAAAAGCGCAGCCCTGCAATTTCTTGCACGCGCCATTGCCGGGCGGAAGGGCCTCCTTTTTGGCCGACTTTTCCACGCCAGTTCGGCGTCTTGGGAGAGGTGGAGGTACAGCCACCCCTACACTTGACCCCGCCACCACACTTGTGTCCTGCCGATGAAGAAACCTGCCGCGATGTCTCAAGTGCCGTGTCGGGAGATCGAACTGATGATGCCCTCTGGGTTGCAAGTCAGGTGTGCTGACCATGACCGTAACGGCGGCATCCCAGCTGCTGTGTTAGTACGACCAGAATGGGGGGGGGGGGGGTGGGGGGGGGACCAGAGTCGCGCAAAAAGGACGCCCCCTTACGCATTCCGCTACATATCAGCGGACTTTACTAATTACGTGTTGGTGTTGTCGTTGTGGGTGTGTGTGGGGAGCGGCGGTGTCGTGGTTAGCGCACCGCGCTATAAACCCGGCCACCTGAGTTCGATACCCGCTCGCGACCAATAGCAGTGGCGAATAATTGAACCGGTCCTGGACCTCCCCTAGGTTAACTCTGCCTTAAATGGGTACCGAGTGTAGTGTTCAAAAGTCAGCACTAGGGAGACAAAGGCAGCCGGGCGTGGTGCTCGCCCCCTCCTCTGCCGTGGGGCCATAAGAGGCGTTCACTAACAGCATTTGCCCCAACAGCCTGTTAAGGCTTCATGGGGTATCTTTGTCGATGCTTATAAGGGTATTATACAGTACTGTCAGTGGCGTAGTAATTACGTTATCAGCTCAGGGGGTGCTGATAATGTAGTTAGCGCTTGTCAAGGGGGCCCCAACTCGTAGCTTTGTCCACCGGGGTACGTGTGCATATTGGGAGGGGGCTGGGGTCTTGGCAAGTGATGGCAACTCAAGTTCCCGGCCACTGCTCACGTCAGTGAGCGAGTAGTATTTGAAACCGCCACCGATCTACGCATGTGCCCAGTCGCGCAACGTTCATTAGACGCTGACATACGCGTCCATTCCCGGGGAAATGAGGTCGGTTTCGATGAATATTCTGGCGAAAGGCATAAGCCCTTGTAAAAGACCTTCTGCTGCAGCAAATAAGCATCTCCGTTTCCCAGTTTATCATTACGGGCCTGTAATTAACACCGTGGTTATTTGCATTTGACTTGTGGCTACGGTAATTGTCAGTGATTCATAATTTATTTCCAATTATAATGCTGGCTGCAAAAAGCCACGTGTTAAGCAATTGTCAGGTTTTTGTATTTTTGGATTATGACAGTGTCCCAATGCCCTCTTTTACAGCCGGTAGCGACTTAGATTAATAATCATCACAGCACAGTGGTCACAATGAATTTCGTACGATTTGTGCACGTACAAGACTATACAAAACTTACGGCGTGTTGACATGCGCTTTATTAAGAGCAGGGCGAGTGGTAGCAACTTAGAGGTGAATTTAATTGACACGAGTTGGTTGACCTTATGGCTTTGATAAATGAAAATGACATTTTTACGGCAAGGCGTGGAGAAAAGTAACTCAAGGAAACATTTGCGCCCTATAAGCCACGGAAGTTAACGTAGATTAATAGTTCCTCTATCAACAGCTTGGTGTTTACATTGCCGCTGACTTCCTCTCGTGAAACGAGCGTACAGTACTAGAATAATATAAACGATCTAGATTTGAAGTTTTCGTGACTGCGGGGATCCATACTCTTTGGTTCTTTCGGTAAAGTCACGTAGGTATAAAATATTTTTTTATTTTATTTTATACCTACGTGACTTTACCGAAAGAACCAAAGAGTATAATATAAACGAGTCAAAGTATATAAAAAATAAATTAATGCGTACAACTTGCCCGGAAGCGCGCACCAAAGCTACTGGGTGGATTATGACATCGCAGGATCGTGGGAGGTTGTGGCAGCGGCTTGGGGAAGCCTTCATCCAGCAGGGGAGTGATTAATCGTGGCTAGTGATGATGATGATGATGAAATACTCTTTGGTTCTATTCGGTAAAGTCACGTAGGTAAAAAATAAAACAACAAAAATCACGACGTTTCGGCCACAACACAAGCGGCCCTCATCAGGTGAAGGGAGCAGACTGTCTCGAGGACAGCGCTGGAGTGAAACACAGCCACGCTCAGACCGCGACCTTTAAGCTGTGTGCGAGGAAACAAGGTGCCTTGACAAAGGAATTAGCATAAAAATTAGCATTTGATTGGCCGACTTAGCATGATGAACGGTGTAGAGGTGGTGTACATGCGGGTGAACATGCCGGTTGGCGAGGGGGGGAGGGGTGTTTACCTATTGATGGTGTGAAAAGGGAATTTTTAAGAGCTGCGAAAGTTTGGGGTACCACTACTTGAAAAATATACTGTACCATTAAAAATTAGTTTAATGTTTGGTTCGATTTAGAACATCTTTCCAATGGTTGCTTAATTTGAAACCATCTTCTCGGTTGAAATTGTGTCTGTGTTTGGAGATCTGAATTGCCTCGTGAGGGAATCCAACTTTTGGCTCAATCGAAATGAGCTCAACACTGAGTGCATTGCTCGGCAATGGTCAACAGGGCCACCCTTAGTCGTCGACGCAGCACAACATGTCCATCACATCAAACATCCAAAATCGATGCGCACATTTGATATTAACAACGAAACGTTTGTGTTATTTTTACCAGATAAAGGCTCACTGAGCTATATAGCTCTTTTTCAGAAGCGACCATGCTATCACAAATGATAGCTCAACGAAGTGGCTTATCACGTTGAAATGTATAGTGGCCAAAAACTTTAAACGCATGTTTCTAAATGTGGAGGGAAAAATCCGGAGGACCCAGAGAAAAATCCACGCGACCATGGGGAGAACATGCAAACTCCAATTGTACAGGCGGGTTTCGAACCCACTGCATTCCAAGCGAGGTAGTTAACATCTCACCACCGTGGCACCCCACAAGGCTATCACGAGGATGCCGGGTTTCACAAACGAGTACATTCTGCCCGGGGGGGGGGGTTACCGAATTAAGTAATCTACTAGCTATTTTTGTTTTAAATTTGGCAAAAAAATTGCACTGTGACGCCGGCACACGTGGCCTATTCCTTCGCAAATGACAAAACCGGGGATATTGGAGTAGACGGCCGTGTATCTTTGACGAGTGACAAAACCGGGGATCTTGGAGTAGACAGCCGCGTATCTTTGACGAGTGACAAAACCGGGGATCTTGGAGTAGACGGCCGCGTATCTTTGACGAGTTTTCAAAACCGGGGATCTTGGTGTAGACGGCCGCGTATCTTTGACGAATGCGCCCCACAGTACTCTGCGTTAACCAGGACGGCCCACTGGGTTCAAACCACGTGCCTGTCTGCAACAGGCGGCAAACGCGGTAACCGCTCGGCCATGGCGTCAGTGACCTTGATATAACCTCTCCCCAAAGCTATCGTTTTATGTCATTTTCGCCCCCTCCCCCCCCCCCCCAAAAAAAAAACCCACCACCACAAAGAACTAATTTTGGAACAATGTCATCTTTTTTCAATGCAGAGCCTTTGAAAGTGGGTGTAATCCCATCTCAATTTACATGATGTCGCACTTCGCACGTGTCACTTTGGGACGCAATTAACAACTGTCATTCTGGGGGGGGTGGGGGTTGGGGACAGGAAGATGAGGTGGCAGGAGCCTTGAGCGGGAGGAGATGAAGAGAGGGAGGAGGGGACGCGTTGGAGAAGGTTGGAACATTGGGTTACGATCAGAGGGACTCGGCTGTCTCATCACGTCCAGCGCTTGCGCTCACTCCGCACTGCTCGGCTTTTGTCGCGCGAAAGCCGATTATATTATTATTATTGGAGCGTGTTCGCCGGTCGCGGCGGCGCACGGTGTAATCCTGTGGCGTGGAGGCGCGGACGGCTTGGGTCGGCATCGGCGCCTTCATAACGCCCCCCCCCCCCCCGAAAAGACAAAGACGTTCCGCTGTTCTGCTTGGGGACCGAGAACACGTGGTGTCCGCCGCTTGATCCACCTGCGGTCGCTGCGGAAGGATCTGCGCGACAGCCGGATCGCTCTGTTCCGCCATGAACGCTTCCTGCGTCAAAAAAATGAATAAAGACCGCACGTGTGAGTGGGTTTAGTGGCTCGCGAAGGGAAAAGAGCGTGGTTAAGTGCATCCAGCTGCAGCATTACGAGGCGCTGCTGCCTGCGTACGCAGATGCAGCACGGCGAGATGGTATCTCGCCTGTAGGCGCGCGTGCAGGCGCCCTTTTTGTCAAACCATGGCCGGGTGATGGGCATCATCACGCTTATGCGGCTCATGGGGGGGTTGTTTGATGATACTTCACCCCGCTGGTCAGCGCGTGGAGGTGAGAGCTGGGAGCATACACTTTGGAACATAGTACAGCACTCTCCTGTCTTGACAACGTAGCCCTGCGAGCAGACTGCAAAGCCTGGTCAAGCCTTTACCAGGTAAAGCCCACTGAGCTCAAAAGCCATTTTTCAGAAGCGACGTGGCCACAAATGGTTGCTCAGCAAAAGTGACTTATCACGTGGAAATGAATAGCAGCCAAATACTTTAAACGCGTGATGTTGATTCTAAATGTGGAGGAGAAAAAAACCGGAGGAGCCGGAGGGAAAAATGCACGCGACCACAGTCGTCAAAGCCAGGCTCGAACCCACGACCTCCTGTATACCAGGTGAGGGAGGTAACATCTCACCACCGTGTACAGTGGTTGCCCATCTCGGCCGTATCCAGAAACAAAACCTGCTTAGCTTCCCGCACCTGAGGAATATCGTGCGCATCCTGGGCAATTTGGCCATCGTATCTGAACTATCTGTAGGATATGTTAGTATTCTCTCCACGTACACGTGGAGTTTCTCCGGGCACTCCCGGTATGATACTTATTATAACAGAACTCTGACAACCGCCACGTCCCACAAATCGTGGTAACCTCTGCGGATCGCGGCAATGTGCGTGGGTGAAACTCATAAATCCGCGAGTTTTCGCGGATTCTGGGACAAGCACACACGTGTGTGTGTGTGTTGTGCGTGTGTGCTTATTACGGTTGGCTACGTACGGTGTGAAAGAAGTTCCACATACAGTCCATACGTAAAACACATGTTTTTCTCTCTCTCTGTGTCTCCGCAAGAGACCTTCCCAATATCAGCTTGGATTAACGAAGTTGCACCGTAAGCATTGGACAGCACATTTGATATTCGCTCCGTTCTCATAGCACACATATGCCATCACGACAAAAGCAAAGTGTTTATGCCATGTAAGCTGAAACAGAACATCTCCGTCTGTAATCTACTACAGAACTGGCTGCTTTATAGTAGCAGCAACAATCATTATTTTTTTAAATGTCAATTAGCTCACGCCGGGGCCTCATACAACGAATGCTGCTGCTGCTGCGTAGGGCACTCCCGAATAAACACAGGGAATCTACCTCATTATACGTTCAAAAGCTTCTTTCTTCAGACACATCGCCCTTTTGAAATTGAAAGTTAGAGATTCATGCTTGCACCTTCGCGTGTAATGAACTCCGTTTGCGGAGGACGGCGCAGACAGGGGGATGAGACGCAACCTCACAGAATTTACCCTACGGCCGGTTGGAAGCAGAGTCGATTATCCACCTCGCGGTAATTGTCGTATCAATGCAAAGGGGAGCGTCCATCGCTTTTCAGCCACACCTCTCTGCTAATCAGCCCGAATGATGGGAGTGAGGGTTGAGTGACGGTGGGGTGGGGGGGAGGAAATTGAGCAGAGGGAAGGTACAACGAGAAAATGTGAGGATCAGTAACCTCTCTCGGTCTTTAGACTGTGCTGCGTTGACTGAGAGCACAGGACATTTGAATGCTTGTTTCATATATTTTTACGAAAGTAAATCTTCAGCAGTACGTTTCTAAACGATTTACAAAGCGTTGTGCCAACGTGTTGTAAAACCAAAAATAACAAGCCGTGCAATGAAGACAAATGTGATGGGACTGAGGTCTGGGCGGGGATGTGAAAATGGGGCGTACGCGATCATCTATAAATAATTGCGTACACGGAAAAACACGTGACTGTCCTTCAGAAGTAAGCGAATGTACGCGCGGTTAACAATACAGGACTGTGCATATGAAGGTCGGATTTGTGAACATCTCTACACAGTGATGGCTACATCATGCACACACAAATAAAATAGAATAGTACATCGGGTGTGGGCAACACGGTGGCGGATTGTGAACTACCTCGCCTGCTATGCAGAGGAGGTCGTGGGTTCGATCCTGATCCCGACCCTGATGCCTGCACATTTTGAGTTTGCGTGTTCTCCCCATGGTCGCGTGGATTTTTTTCTCCGGGTTCTCCGGCTTTCCCCTCCACGCTTAGAAACACGCGTTGAGAGTATCTGGCTGCGACAAATGTCCACATGATAAGCCGCGTCATTGAGCTATCATTTGTGGCCAGGTTGCTTCCAAAAGAGAGCTATATATAGCTCGGTGGGATTTACTTAGTAAAATAAAATAAATGTAAATTGATAACAGCGGATATGCCACATTATACAGTACAAATACTGATCATGGTTTCCCAATGGTGATCATGGTTTACCCATGATGGTTTACCCATGATCACCTCACGGAGTCTCAAGACGTATGTTCCGGGGATTCGTGCCAACGAGGATGATTTTCGCATGTCAGAGAGGAAACAAGGGCTGTCCAGAGTAATCCCACACATACACGCGCGCGTGCGCGCATTGTAAGAACACTCGAGGAAAGAATTGGCCCTCCTTGTCAAAATAACTGTTGGGCTCGATGAGGGCCATACCGGCTGGAATCAACTCGACTTGTGAACAGGCAAACAATTCCACACAGTCATGTCCCGTGGCCCGTTGCGCTCGGGTTTACGCAAAGCCTGCAATACGCGCGCGCGATCTCCCAAGTGTCAGCAGAGCATCACATCACATTAGGGTTAGGCGAGTCGCAGGATGACACTGCAGACCTACTTTCGAAGCCATTTCTGGGCTAAAGCCATCAAAATTCGTGCCACTGGCTTAATGGCAAGTGGCAACCCGCGCTCGATCCCAGGCATCTTAGCGGAAGTGGCTTAAAAAAAAATTACCTGTAGCTTGCGACCTTGTTTTATTTGTTAAGGGAGGTGAATGCAACAACTTCTGAGTGTTAAAACTATTTAAAATGAGGGTTAAACGGTCAACTTAAACGAGCGATCTGCCCTTTGTCGCGCATTCTCCTCGAGCCCCTTTAGCGTACTGGAGGCACGTCTGAAACGCCCGCAACTTCGTCATATTAAGTTTTATACCAACGTTTTTTGTTAATTTATAATAGTTCATCAGTGAGGATGAGGGAGGAGGGGGGGGGGCGAGTCTAGCACCCCACCCCGCCCCCCCACTATGGGACTTTGGCTCAGTGCTATAATACACTGAGGGCCTTACATTTAATATCTCAAGAACGTTATAATTTCGTTCACAATTATGACGACGAACGCCATTCACAATCAATGAAATGCGTCAAATTGGAGCTCGCTGTAGCAATGCTTCGATGATGATGATGAGAAGCATCCATACTACACAGGCTGGCATAAAAAAATAATCCTCCCCACAAGTACCTCCAGCCAACAAAGTGGAGGTGAAGTTTACCCCGGATCACCACTTAACACGCTGAGCGGGGACGTGAAGGCCGTTTAAGCCTCAACTTGAGGTGACGCCAAAGGGCAGTGCGATGAAGCAAAAGTAGCTACATGTGTAGTAGCTACATGTGTAGTAGCTACATGTGTAGTAGCTACATGTGTAGTAGCTACATGTGTAGTAGCTACATGTGTAGTAGCTACATGTGTAGTAGCTACATGTGTAGTAGCTACATGTGTAGTAGCTACATGTGTAGTAGCTACATGTGTAGTAGCTACATATGTAGTAGCTACGGGCCCCGCACTTTCAAGGGCCCCACGCTAAATGCTTTCAAGCTATCAATTCCGTTTCAGTGATTCTGCACTTGCTCTATTACTATAGTACTATACCGCCTTCAACTTTTATGAACGTCTGGGTGTTTTAAGGTTAGCGATTTGTCGAAATTATCTGGCTGTATAGCAAATGAAAAAATACAATTGCTTTACTATGCAAGTAAAAAATGTGTGTTTTAATATTAACGTGTCCGTTTTATTTATTTATTTAGGGCCCCTTTATAACACCATATGCTACAGGCCCCGCATTAGCTTAATCCGGCACTGCGATGAAGTGAAATGTGCCGCGACATCGTTTCGCTGGGTTCGACTTTAAAACGGATGCGTCAACGTGAAGTGTTACTGGCTTCAGGGTGGAGCGTGAATGCAGTTTAGTTGTGTTCACAAATTACGACGCGTATGACATATGCAGCGTGTGAAACTACAACATCAAATTCTCCTCCACTGCTCAAGGAAAATTAATTTATATTAAAGCAGCAACAATATACACGATATGAACATTATGCATGTACAGTACACGTGCGTTTGTTGTATACATGTTGAACTTCTTTCGCACCGTGCGTAGCCAACCGTGCTAATCGGGGGTGCGGAGTATGTACATACTACAATGGTAATAATTGTATAACAATGCCATCCTTTGTCACGCCACTGCTGGATAAATGCCTTCCCACGCCACGTTGATTATGGGGGTTGCTTGGACCATACTTCACCACGCTGGTCGGTGTGGGTTGGTGTTAGGGTGGGCTGGGTTCAGACATCTTTCGCCACTGATGTCGACCATGGGCAGGAATCGAACCGAGGTTGTCCGTGTCGATGGAGCAGAGCAAACCGGCGCATTGCATGCGACGCCTTCAAAGTAGAGTGCTCGCAGCGAGCACTCTACGCACTCAACTCCCTCGGCACGCCACATCGCGTCTCCGTCTGCATTCATCATCACCAGTTAGGAGCTGGGGTCTCGGCTTAGTGGAGTTAAGCTGTGGGCGGGGAGGAAGGTGGCTGGAGTGTGGTGCTCACCGGAGGGTTGAGGCTAAGGAACGTGCGGTGTAGAGGGACGTGTGGTTGAGGATCGGAGAGGCTGATTGCTGCCCATAGACGGAGAATGGTGATGGAGTGTGCTTATTTGGGGAGGGGGGAGATTTGACCGATGGCTGCGGAGCGGCGTTTCTGAAACTTTGTTGGCCCGTGGGCCACTGGGGCCTGATGCAAACATTTATGCGAACCACGCAGCCGGCCTCAACCCCTGGTGACAAAACGCATTCGCTTCTCTCTCTCTCAGGTTATACCAGTAATAGGAAATGATTCATGTTGCCGGAACATTAAAAATAACGCAGCTAAAAGGTGTTTTTTTTTTCTTAAGGGGGGTAGGGTAGTTTAATCGGGGTAGTTCACATGACAATTTTTTAAATTAAATATCATAAATAAAATATTAATGAATATCCGAAACAAAAGGTATAAACAATTGTTCATTACTGTCCGGATAAATCTGCATTTGCATCACAGCCCCGCGGCGTACCTGGAGGACCACACTTTGAGAACCACCGCTGGAGAGCAATGTGTGTAAGGGTGGCACGTGGCTTTGGGTGGTAGAGGCTGCCCGTATGAGGTGGAATCCTTCCAACTCGTGGAGTGATGACATCAAGGTTAGAGTGACCCTGGCCCCCTTCCCAAAGCCTCGATACTGGGAAGGGATACACTCTCTCTCTCTCTCTACACACACACACTCACATTCTCCTGTGTGTGTGTGTGCCTTGCCTCCCCTACCACCACCATCCCTCCTCACCCAAATCCTCGCCGCTTTCCAACGCCAACTGAATTCCCCCCATCACCTCCGGCCTCAGCAGCAGCGGCGGCGGCTTCAACGGCGTCGGTTCAAAGTAGCAATCTGCACTGGTATCAAAATATGCATTTTACACAGGGGCCGGCAACCTGCGGCTACTGAGCAGGACCCATCACCGTCTCGTATTCACCACACGGTGCACTGCGGCTCTTAAAATATGGAGTATCATTTTTTGTTTGTTCTAAACTCCCAAAAAATGGCGGCAGTGACATAATCAGCAGCAGCATCAGCAACTGCAGCGGCAACGGCAGCAGCATATATCAGCAAAGTGAAACTGTCACAATTAACATTCGGGGTGTAACGATCTTTCAATGCATCTATTAACGTCGATTGTTGAGGCTCACAATACCTGCGTCAAATCGCTTGGTGTAAGAATCGAATATTATTATGTTTTATCAACGTTTCTTCCGCAAGAGCAACTTTAGCAGTTTCACCAACTAAACTAAAACTATTTTACAAAAAAATATTTTACCAGGTAAAGCCCACTGAGCTATATGGTTATTTTTTTAGAAGCGAGCTGGCCAGATATAATAGCTCAACGAGGTGGCTTATCATGTAGACATTTATAGCGGCCAAATACTCTGAACGCGTGTTGATTTTAAATGAGAAGGGAAAACCCGGAGGATCTGGAGAAAATCCACGCGAGAATGGGGAGACAGAAATAAATGCAAACACCAAATATACAGCAGCAGGCGTCAGGGTAAGGGTCGAACCCACGCGCTCCTGTATCGCAGGCGTGGTAGTTAATATCTCGCCACCACAGCACCAACACTTGCTCAAGCAGTTCGACCACTACTAGTACTATCGGCGCAAGTAAGAGAGCAGAACCGCTCATACCAACTTGACACGAGAAATGTCATCACCCACCAGCTGCAGCAGCTCATACCAGCACCATACATAACCACTGGCACCACCAGCAAGATCAACAAACAATGAGCAATATTAGCACCAGTAGCAGTGCCATAACCAACAGGATCATAGTCAGCAGTATCACCTTCACTCGCGCATTTACCAGTTGCTAAAAATGTAAATGATGATAAAAAAACCCATTACACCAAAATAATAGTGCTATCCGGAAAACTATGGGTTTCAAACGACACTTAAAAACGTGTAAGAAGCACTCAGCTTATGTGCATATCCAACAACAACAACAAAAAACCATCAGCAGCTACTGAAGTAGGGGCAGACTTTGCAGCAATGAGCATTGGTGACGATACGGTGATGGTGAGACCTCGTTGGAACGAAACCGGTCTGCCTCTCTTTCTGCTGCCTGTTAGTCATTCACATCTTAGCGAATGTAAATTTGAGGACCACAATTGACTTCTTTAGAAACTGCTAATGCAGTTCTCACATGCGGAGAGGTTGAGTGTTATTTTAAGATTATTTCGATTATTTTCGTGCTATAAATGTCCAAATGATGGGGCTTCTTTTTTTGAGCTATAATTTGTGGCCAGGTCGCTTCTGAAAAATAAGTTAATAGCTCAGTGAGAATTTTATTGTGTTATTTTATTGTATTAATGTATTATTTTACTCTCATTCTACGTGACTTTACCGAAAGAACCAAAGAAGCTAAGTGGGCTTTCCTTGGTAGGATGGGGATGGTTTAATTTTGTTTGTATGCATTTGGATGATTTGTTTACCTTTCTTATACTTTGCACTACTATCATGTTTTTTAATTGTTTGCTTTGTACCGTATTAACCACCCCTACTGGACGTCTGTGAAAAATAGCTTTATAGCTCATCGGATTTCTCCAGTATAAATACAAATTCTGATTATGATATTTACACATCACCAGTAGCGTCATATTCATCTTCTTCACGATTCAAAATTCTTCATTGGCGGCAGCACTCCTGGAAGAAGTCGTGCCCACGCCGAATCGGTCACGGGGGTCGTTTTTGATCATACTTCACCACGCTGGTTCAGCGCGGGTTGATGAAGGGTCAGGGGTCACTCAGCTCAGATGTCACTCACCGTCGCTCTTAGCCAGAGCCAAGAATAACACTCGGGTCGCTACAGGGTTCGTAACGCAGTGCGCGCTAACCATCGCGCCACCACTCCCACTCCCACCTGCAACGAAAACAAAAACCTACCGAAAATACTGTGTCCGTGTGTACGGCTCTCGTGAGTGAACGCGGCCTCTTGTTGTGCACGTGCGCGCGCATGGCTTAGATCTGCTTGTGTCTCAGTGCCCGGGTGCTGGTATATTGGCACAGTGGGGGGCACAGGTGGTGCATCAGTCAACCCATGGCACCTGGGTCTGTCCCGTGACCTCCTGCCAGCGGGCGTTCGACGCTTCACGTGGCCTTAGAGTGCACATAGCCTGGCACAAAGCGCCGTGGTGACGTCACCGCCACTTCGTGGCGAATGACAATTGTTGTTATTGCTGTGGGTGCTGTGGTATGATCTAGCCTCGCTCGTCTCTCTCAATCAACGTCTCTGCTCCGAGCCCAAGGGAATACCGAGGCAGGCGCTAAACCCAGCCCATTATTTAGATTTGATTTTTGCTCTCGCCATCCGTCTGCGGCTACAATGAGTCGCGAGGCTTCGCCACTGCACTGCAAAACTCGACGCGAATTTGTAGCCCCTTGGTTGATTATTTAAAAGGGGGGGACGATGCAGAATTTGGTTTCCTCTTCTGACCTCGATCGGCTGAAGAGTTTTGTTAATTATATTTTATATGCCCTGGCTTTCTGAGAAATAAATGCGGTTGTTGTTTTTGTAAACAATCAATTTGCATAGCAAGGGAAGTTTGATGATGAATTTCAAGAGGGGATGACCCGGCTGCGGTTTAAGGGTTAGCAACTCGGACTGGCAATGCAGAGGTGGCTTGCCTGTAAATTATTTTTAGAAGGGGGGCTGATTCTTCGGCGAAAAGGGGGCTCAGTCTAATCTCCACCTCTTACCACTGCCCCTGCTGCTTCGGGGCAGTGGTAAGAGGTGGAATATTGTTTTCGAAGACTGTAATATGACAGATCAAGATATGCTGTGAGCGTTTTTCACAATCTCACTTTAGATGTCACTAAAACTTGATCTCCGTCTCTTCTTTATAACTATACAATGATACTATTTTTTTGTCGGTCACTTCGAAGTATATAACTTCCTCGGGTGCTGTGTACAGATGGACCTATGCATTGCTTCGAGAAACTCTGCAAAGTTACACGACAGCGCAGGTTCTCGCGGTTGTGCCGTGGGTACTCGCTAACAGCACCTGTCCCAACGGCCTGTTAAAGGCTATACGGGGATCTTTGTCATTGCGCATTAGGGTTGTACCGCGTGTTGTTCGGCAACTATGCCCACGAAGTTTGACTCCACATGCTGGGAGAGTCTGCAGGTACTGAACTCTTTCACGACGAGAACCTGAAGACGACTCCGGCACGTCGAGTGACACATTCCCAAATCACGGAGGACAACACGAAAACACACACACGCACGTCGCAGACCTCCACTAAGTTTTTTTGCCACTTTTATTTCGCACTAACCTGACCAAACGTCCACCCCCCCCCCCCCGCCGCCCCCCCCCCCCCAAACTATGCATTGGATTATCTCCTTCTTGAAATTCACGCTGCACTCTTCCCGGCATTACAAGCGTGACTCTCTTGCGAATGCCCTTCGAAAATGCTTTGCACACTTTATCCAACGTCGTCGTTTGTCGCTGTTCAAGTGGGAGCAGAGTCAGCCTCGACGTCAGGGTTCCTGGGATTCCCTCTCTCGAGGAGAACAATCACCCTGCTCTCGACCGCGATGAAGCCAGTCAATGAGATCCTGAGACTGGGCTTTGGGACACTCGGTGTTTCTTTTTTATTTCATTTATCTAAACATATTAAAAGGGTTAAATCTTCACTTAAAGCTTTCGTGATTGCAGGAATTCATATTCTTTGGGTCTTTTGGTAAAGCCACGTGGCTTTACCGAAAGACCCAAATAATATATTAAAAGGGATAGTTTCCAACTGGTCCTCTCGTTTGTGCCCGCTATGACGACGCTATACCGATGATGGACATTATTCGACGGTTAAGAAGGGTAAAGCAGGGGCTCGGGCAGGACACGTCCGCTCGAAGGGATAATGGCCGGTGGTGAGAGTTGTAGCCGGATGAGATCATTCACACGAGAGCAATGACTACCGTGGAGATGGAGCAATGCAATCAGCTCGTGTGTAGAGAGATGTTCTGACGGCTAGGGAGAGGCTTTCATCCAGGAGCAGATCGTGGCTCATGATGATGATGATTGAGGATGGTAATTTCCCAGTTTCTCTCTCGTCACAATCTTTACTGCTTCTGTCGCGATTCTCATATTGCAAGTCGCACCCGACGGTACTCTTCTTATAACGATTGCACATTTTTCTGATCCACACTTCACAGTTTCACTGAGGCAGATGTCCGCGATATTGTACATCGGTGGCCCTCTCAAGTACTGAGCTGCAAAGTCAACCACAGTCACAGTCCGCGCGCTTCCAAAAAGCGTCGATTTAACTCTTAATTCTGTAAATATTTCACGTGGCATACATTAATATTCAAAATTTTATGATGAATAATCTTTGCCTGTGAATAAACGAAGTTAGAAACACTTCACAGCTACAGTGAGGGAAAAAAGTATTTGATCCCCTGCTGATTTTGTAGGTTTGCCCACTGACAAAGAAATAATCAGTCTATAATTTTAATGGTAGGTTTATTTGAACAGTGAGAGACAGAATAACAATAACAAAATCCAGAAAAACGCATGTCAAAAATGTTATAAATTGATTTGCATTTTAATGAGGGAAATAAGTATTTGACCCCCTCTCAATAAGAAAGATTTCTGGCTCCCAGGTGTCTTTTATACAGATAACGAGCTGATATTAGGAGCACACTCTTAAAGGGAGTGCTCCTAATCTCAGTTTGTTACCTGTATAAGAGACACCTGTCCACAGAAGCAATTAATCAGATTCCAAACTCTCCACCATGGCCAAGACCAAAGAGCTCTCCAAGGATTTCAGGGACAAGACTGTAGACCTACACAAGGATGGAATGGGCTACAAGACCATTGCCAAGCAGCTTGGTGAGAAGGTGACAACATATAGGAATAGGTTTTACCCTTTTAACTGGCACAAAAACTGACACCTTTATTCAAGGCATCATGTTTGCAATAACCACAACACAAGCAGTCAAAATGCAAACAAAAAAGACAACTCTGATAATAATATGCACTGTCCTTGAATTTGATTGGTCCACACCTGAGACGGCTTTTCTTAGAGCCTAGCCTAGTTGTCTTTTTTGTTTGCATTTTGACTGCTTGTGTTGTGGTTATTGCAAACATGATGCCTTGAATAAAGGTGTCAGTTTTTGTGCCAGTTAAAAGGGTAAAACCTATTCCTATATCTTGTTACTGGCAAAGGAAGTCTCATAATGTAAATGCTCACCCCGAGCCCTCAATACTCTGATTGTGCGCTGTTTTTGAGTTGTACGCCTTTTGGCGTCTTCTGGTCCAACACCAATGGAGACTAGGCTCTAAGAAAAGCCGTCTCGGATGTGGACCAATCAAATTCAAGGACTGCTTATTATTATCAGAGTTGTCTTTTTTGTTTGCATTTTGACTGCTTGTGTTGTGGTTATTTCAAACATGATGCCTTGAATAAAGGTGTCAGTTTTTGTGCCAGTTAAAAGGGTAAAACCTATTCCTAAATCTTGTTACTGGCAAAGGAGGTCTCATAATGTAAAGGTGACAACAGTTTGTTCGATTATTCGCAAGTGGAAGAAACACAAAATAACTGTCAATCTCCCTCAGCCTGGGGCTCCATGCAAGATCTCACCTTGTGGAGTTGCAATGATCATGAGAACGGCGAGGAATCGGCCCATAACTACACGGGAAGATCTTGTCAATGATCTCAAGGCAGCTGGGACCATAGTCACCAAGAAAACAATTGGTAACACACTACGCCATGAAGGACTGAAATCCTGCAGCACCCGCAAGGTCCCCCTGCTCAAGAAAGCACATATACATGCCCGTCTGAAATTTGCCAATGAACATCTGAATGATTCAGAGGACAACTGGGTGAAAGTGTTGTGGTCAGATGAGACCAAAATGGAGCTCTTTGGCATCAACTCAACTCGCCGTGTTTGGAGGAGGAGAAATGTTGCCTATGACCCCAAGAACACCATCCCCACCGTCAAACATGGAGGTGGAAACATTATGCTTTGGGGGTGTTTTCCTGCTAAGGGGACAGGACAACTTCACCGCATCAAAGGGACGATGGACGGGGCCATGTACCGTAAAATCTTGGGTGAGAACCTCCTTCCCTCAGCCAGGGCATTGAAAATGGGTCGTGGATGGGTATTCCAGCATGACAATGACCCAAAACACACGGCCAAGGCAACAAAGGAGTGGCTCAAGAAGAAGCACATTAAGGTCCTGGAGTGGCCTAGCCAGTCTCCAGACCTTAATCCCATAGAAAATATGTGGAGGGAGCTGAAGGTTCGAGTTGCCAAACGTCAGCCTCAAAACCTTAATGACTTGGAGAAGATCTGCAAAGAGAAGTGGGAAAAAATCCCTCCTGAGATGTGTGCAAACCTGGTGGCCACCTACAAGAAACGTCTGAGTTCTGTGATTGCCAACAAGGGTTTTGCCACCAAGTACTACGTCATGTTTTGCAGAGGGGTCAAATACTTATTTCCCTCATTAAAATGCAAATCAATTTAGAACATTTTTGACATGCGTTTCTCTGTTTTTTTGTTGTTGTTATTCTGTCTCTCACTGTTCAAAAAAACCTACCATTAAAACTATAGACTGATCATTTATTTGTCAGTGGGCAAACGTACAAAATCAGCAGGGGATCAAATACTTTTTTCCCTCACTGTACATAGTATCTGGTTACATTTCTAGACATTCTATTGTTTCAGAAGTGCAGCCTCGGCTGATGTGCCGTCCTTTCACCGATCTACTCATTGGCAAAGTCAATGCACTCCAGTCTGGTCGGAGAGTTTGTTCACGCAATATTATTGCTAGGTGCACAGACAAAGATCGCAACGCGCATCATAACCAGAACACTGAAACCAACACCAACCCCCTCCTGGATCCCCTGTTCTGGCGAACATCCTGCCACCAAATATCCACAGAGACGTGCTAACTGCAATGGAATTGTCACGTTCTGTCGCCAACCACAACCACCTACCCATCAACGACGACCTCGACAATGTGCCGCCGATTCAAGTCCCGATCTCTGTTCTGGGCATCGCGCTGCTGTCACCACCCTAGAACCTCACGCAGATCCAGAAGAACGCTGGCGAGCAGGGTGGAACAATGCGGACGTCCAGGATAAACTCCTCCTCTTTCGTCACCCGAACGTCACAATCCCCTGGCTTTGGCATCCCTCGAGGACAACGGCGGTGTCACCAAAAACCGCATCAGAACATCAGCAGGCCGATGCGCACACCTCCTTCGTGAATGAAAAACGAAAGACGCACGCCACAGCAGTGCGACTGCGGCCACGCAGCTCACGCTATGGAATCATCCAGAATAGTAAACCACGGTGGTCTGAGATCGTTCAATGGAGGAATAGCAAATGAACACAACCTCTCTCCTGAAGTCCTCTCATGGCTAGCAGTCCTTGACATTGCCATTTATCTCCTTTAAATATTGCCACACGCAAGAATAGAGCGGTTAACGTGCATGTATTGCACCACATATATTCATTTCGTAGCTGAAACTTAGAATACATTTTCATCATTGGAGGTTAATTTAAATATACATTTAATTTCATGCCCTACTTGTTGTATAGTATCTTTAGATTCAGATGCAATTCGCAATTCTATAAATACACATCTAAAATTAGCACTCTCGTAACCCCGAATCATTCTCACCGTCTCTCTCATGCACACATCTCTCGCTGTCTCTCGCGCTATCTCCATCTCTCCTCTCTTTCTCTAACACCGTCTCTTTCTCTCTCTCTCGCATCTCTCTATATTTCGCTCATACACTTCTCCCCCCCCCTCCCCCGCACGTCCTCCTCCCCGTGTCTCCACGAAGGCGTAGCCAAGCTGTCATCTCCTCCCCACCCCCCTCGCGAGGTCCCGGGCGCGCATCACCTCCAGCTCCAGTCGAGCAGCGCGCGCGGGGGCATCTGTCGGAACGGTGGCGCGCGCGTCCGCGCGTCTGCATTTACGTGGGGGAGCGGTGGCGTAGTGGTTAGCGCACCCGGGCTACGAACCCGGCGACTCCCGAGTGCGCCAGGTTTGCGGTGCTGGCCAGCAACCACCTCGTGTGCCGTGCCGGCCTTCATAGGCCCTCGCTAACAGCACTTGCTCCCCCCACAGTGCGTTAAAAGGCCATCGAGGGGACCTCTCTCTTTTGTGTACGTGCGTGTGTTCCGCGAACAGCACCTGCCTCAGTAGTCTATGTAGGCTATACGAGGGATCTTACACGCGTGATTAAATCTATCACGAGCCTTACCGATCGATGTCGATGGATTGATGCATCGTTACACCCCCTTGTGTATATGTAGGTGCAGGGGTATGCAGATGAGTGTGTGCGTGCGTGCCCATCAAATCAACTTAAGTTTCTGCAACCTATTATTATACATATTGACGATATGGGGATACTTGTTTTTTTACTACCTTTAAGGAGTTCATTCCTGTGCATTATAATCGGGTCCCGCGTTCAACGCTTGTGTAATTCCTCCCAAAGGGGAAATCCCCAAAACTTGCGGAAAATCAGAACGACTACATCGTGAAAAATATTATCAGCGCTACGGTTTCCCGAGGTTTTTTTAATTCTAAAAAAAACAACGGAACAGACTCCAAACCTGGAGAAATTAAGAGAATGTCTAGAGCAGCGCTTCCCAAAGCCACGTGGGGGAGCGCCAACCGTGGCGTGGTAACCGTGCAGGAGAAATATCAAACGTCGGCGGAGATCGTCAACGCTAAGCTGTGGCGGCTGACAAAACATGAAAAAAACAAAGACAAAGATCCCCCATATAGCCTTAACAGACTTTCGGGGCAAAGTGCTGTTAGCGTGTAGCAGCACCTCTCAAGGCCCCCGCGGCACACGAGGGGGTGGAGCGGCTAGCACCACTCCCAGCCGCCTTTGTCTCTCTAGTGGCGATGTTTTTTTACACACCGTAACAGGTACTCATTTGAGGCTGAGTCGAACTAGGGGAGGCCTAGGACCGGTTCAGATAATTGTCACCGGTGTTGAGCGGGAATCGAACTTGGGCAGCCGGGTTCGTAGCGCAGCCTGCTAACCCCGAGACTACTGCTACCCCAAAACATACATACACACACATTTCACATACACACACATTTAACACACACACACACACACATTTCACATACACACATTTCACATACACACACATTTTACACACACTTTTTCACATACACACATTTCACATACACACACATTTCACATACACACACATTTCACACACACACACACACACATTTCATATACACACACATTTCACATACACACACATTTCACACACACTTTTTCACATACACACATTTCACATACATACACATTTCACATACACACAAATTTCACATACACACTTTTTCACATACACACATTTCACATACACACACATTTCACATGCACACATTTCACATACACACACATTTCACATACACACTTTTTCACATACACACATTTGACATACACACATTTCACATACACATATATTTCACATACACACACATTTCACATACACACACATTTCACATACACACATTTCACATACACACGTTTAACATATTTTACACTGCCAACCCGGGAGGTACCACATTATTTGTTTTACTTTATAACCGAGCCGTGCTACTGATAATGAATGCGGGTCGCGCGTAATATAACGTGGTGACGCACACTCTCTATATACGTATGTACAGTGAGGGAAAAAGCTATTTGATCCCCTGCTGCTTTTGTACGTTTGCCCACTGACAAAAAAATAATCAGTCTATAATTTTAATGGTAGGTTTATTTGAAGTTGCAATGATCATGAGAACAGTGAGGAATCAGCCCAGAACTACACGGGAGGATCTTGTCAATGATCTCAAGGCAGCTGGGACCATAGTCACCAAGAATACAATTGGTAACACACTACGCCGTAAAGGACTGAAATCCTGCAGCACCCGCAAGGTCCCCCTGCTCAAGAAAGCACATATACATGCCCGTCTGAAGTTTGCCAATGAACATCTGAATGATTCAGAGGACAACTGGGTGAAAGTGTTGTGGTCAGATGAGTCCAAAATGGAGCTCTTTGGCATCAACTCAACTCGCTGTGTTTGGAGGAGGAGCAATGCTGCCTATGACCCCAAGAACACCACCCCCACCGTCAAACATGGAGGTGGAAACATTATGCTTTGGGGATGTTTTTCTGCTAAGGGGATAGGACAACTTTACCGCATCAAAGGGACGATGGACGGGGCCATGTACCGTCAAACATTGGGTGAAAACCTCCTTCCCTCAGCCAGGGCATTGAAAATGGATCGTGGATGGGTATTCCAGCATGACAATGACCCAAAACACACGGCCAAGGCAACAAAAGAGTGGCTCAAGAAGAAGCACATTAAGGTCCTGGAGTGGTCTAGCCAGTCTCCAGACCTTAATCCCATTAAAAAAATCTGTGGAGGGAGCTGAAGGATCGAGTTGCCAAACGTCAGCCTCGAAACCTTAATGACTTGGAGAAGACCTGCAAAGAGGAGTGGGACAAAATCTCTCCTGAGATGTGTGCAAACCTGGTGGCCAACTACAAGAAACGGCTGACCTCTGTGATTGCCAAGAAGGGGTTTGCCACCAAGTACTAAGTCATGTTTTGCAGAGGGGTTAAATACTTATTTCCCTCATTAAAATGCAAATCAATTTATAACATTTTTGACATGCGTTTTTCTGGATTTTGTTGTTGTTATTCTGTCTCTCACTATTCAAATAAACCTACCATTAAAATTATAGACTGATAATTTCTTTGTCAGTGGGCAAACGTACAAAATCAGCAGGGGATCAAATACTTTTTTTCCCTCACTGTATGTTGAACTTCTTTCGCACCATACCTGGCCAACCGCGCCAATTGGAGGTTGCGGGGGAAAGACAGCACAAACTAAACACAAAAGTCAGCGGTTTATTTTTTTTCAATCTAGATTTTAAATTGCCTTTGCCACAGTAGCTTCCTAACATCGGAAGGAAGATTCTTTCCAGACGGCCGCAGAAGCGCGTGTGAAAGCGCCGAGCGTTGCCGGTGGCCGCCGACTTTTGTTTGACGGCTTAGCCACACGCAATGTCCCCACCGCACACGAGTGGGGGGAGCCGGGGTGGTGCTTGGGGGGGGGGACAAGTTGTCTCCGTGGGGGAGGGGGGTGGTGCCTAGGGGTCATACCCACGAGGTTGAAGCTGATGTCACCGAGTGAGGATTGACTTCGGCGAAGGGAAATCCAGGAACAAAAAAAAAACGGGAAGACTTCTTCACAATTTGCGGCTAATGGCCCGATGGAGCTGGTTGTAATCTCCAGCGAAACGTCGTTACTCGAATTGTAAATGTCGTGGGGTTCATTCTCCAACACACAACGGTGTGCTGAAGTAGTAACTAATTGGCACGTTTTGTTTACGTGACAAACCTCACTAAATTGACTTTGTCGGATGGCGGCGCGTTTACCCCCCCCCCTCCCGCCGCCAGCCTGTCCTGTCAAATGTCTGTGTCCCCCCTCTTGGGCTGGATGGGGGGGGGGGGGGCAATGGGAGTGATGGTGAGGGTTCTTCGGGGATGGAGGGAGACGAGCGAACGAAGGGTGCGGCTCCGAGGGCTTACACCCTGCAGTCGATTGAGAAAGGGTCTCTATGTGGAGGTGTGCAATGGTGGTGGTGTCGCAGTTCTGCGAGAGGTACTCAGGGGAGGATGCAGAGGTGGAGTGCATTTGTGTGGGCGGTAGGGGTTGTCATACGGTGAAGCAGTAGTGGAGCGATTTCCTGCTCGCGGCCAACACCGGTGACGATCATCTGAACCGGTCCTGAGCCTACCCTAGGTCGACTCAGCCTCAAATGAGTACCTGGTGCGATGTCTAAAAACATCGCCACTGGGGAGACAAAGGTGGATTGGGCGTGGTGCTCGCTGCTCCACTCCCTCGTGTGCCATGGGGGCCTTCAGAGTTGCTGCTACTCGCTAACAGCACTTTGTCCCAAAGTCTGTCGAGGCTACACGGGGGAATCTTCGTAGGCATTGGGCGGCTAGGGTTCATCACGCTGGTGGGCGGCATCATCACGACGACTGAACACATCCATTGCGAATTGAAGACAGACACGGTTGAGGCATTAATAAACCGACATCGGCATTCTGTCTGTCCGGACGGGATGGAATGCCCTCATATTTGGCAGTGGGCACTGCAGGCCGGCCGGCCGGTTGACCTGCTGGCTGGCTGGCTGAACGCTGCAACAGGCGAGCACAACGTCGCGTGAACGTCGAGAAAGACGGTCAAGAAAAACAGAGGGGGTGAGGGGGTAGAGGAGAAGATGACTTATTGGAGAAGCGTGAGGTTTGGCGGACGGGGGGCCACGCGCACAGCCACCATCTACTTTTGTAGGCATTTTGACTACGGCAAGGAAAAGTGCAGTCGTTAATAGCCTGAAATGTCATCGCCGTCTCAAGACGTATTTGCTAGGCACACGTACCCATGAAGAGGACGAGCCGTAGGGGGGGGGGAGTGCTGAGGGGGATGCATACAAAAAAGGCTACGGAGCGAGAGAGAGTGGGCTTTCGTCTTCCTCTTTATTGCCGCAAAAGTTTGTGCAGACGTGTGCATTGGGTGTATGTTGGCATTGCGATGGTAAAGTGGTTTAATAAACTTAGACGCCTTACTTTGTTTTTTACGACCAATATGTGGACAATGGCCACCGGGAAACATTCGTTCGCCCGGAGGACATGCCCCCTCCAACAATATCCAAAGTGTGACTGCGGCCCTCTCTGCTATGGGGGAGCGGTAGTGCAGTGGTTAGCGCGCTGGACTACGAACCTGGCGACCCGAGTTCGATTCCCGCTCACGGTCAATACCAGTGACGGTTATCTGAACCGATCCTGGGCCTCTGCTAGGTCGACTCAGCATCGCACTACCTGGTGCGATGCGTAAACATCGCTACTGGGAAGACAAAGGCGACCGGGCGTGGTTACTGGCCACCCACCCCTTCGTGTGCCGTGCCGGCCTTGATAGGTTGCTCGCTAACAACTCTTGCCCCAACAGTCTATTACGTCAATACGGGAGATCTTTGTCTTTGCATGTATGTTGAACTTCTTTCGCACCGTACGTAGCGGCATGGGCCCCACGGACTCCTGATAGATTCATCGTCGTGCGCCACGATCCATAATGCGCAACGCCAGCCCGTAGGTTATGTGGCCCCCTTACCTCTCGGGACAAACGTTGAACATTGTTGCTGGTTCTTTCAGTAAAGTCACGTAGGTAGAAAAATAATAGATCACGACGTTTCGATCGCAACACAAGCAATCGTCATCAGGTGGGACAACCACAGCAAGAACAAACTGCTGAAGTAGGCGAGAGATTTGCCCTGGCACGAGGTTATATGAAAGCTTCAAATCAAGATCGGTGTTGGTCTGGCCCCGCAACCTCTTTGATCTTCACAGTTGCTCGTTAAAAAGCGTTTTGCCGCGCCAGTCTATACATACAGTATACAAATTGATCTTTATACATCCGTGCAAATTGGCATTTTGTGCATATTCAGTTTGCGGGTGTGATGAGCAGCGCCGCAATGCAGTTCTTCAGGAATTGTTCGTGGTTTTTTTGTTGCAGAATTCGCAAAGGCGGAGTGCTTTATGTACACGTTTCCCTGCGCGTCGTTTGAAATTTGGAGTCGCCGTTGCGTGCACCTTTAGAGCCCCGTGCGTGTGCAATGAAAGGCGAGAGTTTGCGCCTGTGTGTGATTGAATGTGCACGCGCACTGGGACAATACGTGATGGGTTTAGGTGCGGCATGCTGCTTCGTGGAGCGCAGGAACAAACAAAAAACAGAGCGCTGTCCACGGTTCCTGAACAGGGGTCGCGCCGCTGTGAATAACGATTCCAATTTAAAGCAAGCAGAGACACGCGGAGGGAGATGAGGGGAGCAGAGAGGACCAGGGATGGAGGAGTCGGGAGAAAAGGGTTGCATTTAAATATAACGGAAGCCTGTGTGGCAGATAACTCGAGCATTGAAGGGGAGAGATAAATTGGCGAGAAAGGAGATTATGGGAAATCAGGGAGACGGGAAGGCAGTGCATCGGGGAGGTACGGAGACAAAAAAAGCAGTGGAGCAGGGAGAAACGCAGGGATGTTGGAAGGGGGGGGGGGGGGATGGGAAGGGGGAGATAGGAAACACGTGGATTAAGAATCAGAGAGGAGGAGAGATAAGGGAACGAAGTGACGGGAGAGTAGGGAGATGCAGGCATCGACATTCTGGAGGCGGGGAGCGGGGTGAGAAGGGTGCCGGATGTCCCCATGTGTCTCTTGCCTCCAGCACGAGCGCTACGTTCCTCCGCTCAAAGCCACGGTTATTTTTGCGCCACCAAAGACCCCTGCCATTTACGCACCCCGCTGACACACGAGCAGCCGTGAAACGTGTCTCTTGTGCGCGTGTGTGTAGGCGTGCGTGCGATTGAGGGCGTGCGTTCTCGGTTCGATGTGCAGACATCGCCACTGGGGAGACAAAGGCGCTCGGGCGTGATGCTGGTCACTATCCCCTACGTGTGCCGTGCCTGCCTTCATAGGTGCTCGCTAACAGCACTTGCCCCAACAGTCTGTTCAGGCTACGCGGTGCAACTTTGTCCTTGTCCGGATTTGTGTGTGGGGAGTGACGCAATGCGCAAATGTGCTAATTCGAAAATCTGAGTTAGATTCCTCGACTTAATGTGAAACGCCACGGGCTAAAGATACCTCCCGCTCGGTTGATGAGGAATAAAATGCGTCAATATGTATCTGGTACGGTGGGATCAACATCGGCACTTGGGAGAGAGAAAGGCGGCCGGTCGTATTTCAGCCCACGAGTCTTGCCGGGCCTTAATTATATCCAAACGTGTGGTAACGAATGCATTCCGACATGTGATCACACACTGTATAAATTGTACGTGTGCTGCTGCTGCTGCTGTTGTTGCTTCACGCACTCGTGTATGAATACTGTTCACGTGAAAACCCAACATCAACACTTTTTTTTACCAATAACATCTTATCAAGTTCCGTCTGTAGCTTCGAAGGGGCCTTTTCTTTTCTCTCTCGAATTTCTGAGTATGCTTGTGACGTCATGTCATTAGAGGAATATTTTTTCATTTATTTCTTACAGCTAGCAGTGTATCACCTTGCATGGAAGGTGACGTCACGTAACAACTTGTAAACTTGGCCTCTTTAGCCACACTCTGGGACGTAACTTACGTATATCCTGCAGAGAGCGCAAATTACATGTCAATCAAAACAAATAAACATTTTAAAATAATCAGAGCCCGAACTTTTGCTACATTTTGTCAATGCGACTAATTCAATACGATGAGCTATTTGTTGTTGTTGTTGTTGTGGAGTAATTAGTTACCGAGGTGAAAACCATGAATTCGCTGCACTTGTGAAGAAAGCCGGTGTGACTAAAATGAATGGTGTCTACTGACACAGGAGTTCAGCGGTCAGGCGTCGTGTCGCTCATCGCGCGTGAACGTCGTCAGTCTCACCGGTGACTCTGACCCGACTCTTCACCGCCCGAATTGGGTTGCCACCCGTCCTGGATTTCCCCGCCCCAGAATCTCCCTCTTGTTGAGATGGCAGCTGTCCTGGGAAATCTGTGCATCTTCCTGAGACATTAAAAGTCTTGGGGGGGGGGGGGGGTTTCCCTGGCTGGCGTAATAATACACCACTCAAGGTAATAATGGATTTGACGCGATGTTCTATACGCCGCGTCCCATGATACGTCCCGGTTTTTGTATCGCAGAGGTGGTAACCCTGTTTGTAAGAGTTATGACCGAGCATGTCGAGTCAGGATACGGGGCAGGCTTGATCAATACCGTTAGTTGCTTATAATTTCATTGGGTAACACCCCGCTGCGGTTATCTCTGTTGCAAATGACAATCGATCGATTCTTACGTGACACAGGAGCAGTTGGTATTCTTTAAATCTTATTTAGTTTGCAGAGCGACTGCAATTTTTTTGAATTTTTAAGCAAATATGCCGGAACGCTTGAACCTACTCTGATCATTCTTCCCCTGCACCACCAACCATTCCTGCGATACATTTCCATATATAGCCAACAAATTAGGCCGGGGGATGACTGTGAGAGATTTGCGAGTTCGCTGCTGCTGCTGCTGCTTCTCGTACAGATTTTGTTTCGCCTGTGGAAACTGGGCAGGGAGAGTCAAGCGCAGCTGGGCAAGTGGTGCTGGCGCTGTCAGAGTCACGGTGAAGAGGGGTTTGGGTGATGTTGACGAGTGGGGGAAACTCCGCTCTGACAGCCGCACCGACGTCCAAGGATGCACCCAAGCAGAGCCCACGGGCCCATATATGTACCCTTGAGAGCACGTCCACGCGTATCTCTGTGTGTGTGTCTGTGTGTGGGGGGAGCGGTAGTGTAGCGATTAGCGCTACCCTGCGCGACTAACCTGGCGAACCGAGTTCGATTCCCGCTCACGGCCAACATCAGTGACGATTATTTGATCCGGTCCTGGGCCTCCCCTAGGTCGACTCAGCTTCAAATGAGTACCTGATGCGGTGCGTAAAAACATCGCCACTGGGGAGACAAAGGCGGCCGGGCGTGGCGCTGGCCACCCACCCCCTCGTGTGCCATTCTAGCCTTCATAGGTGCTACTCGCTAACAGCACTTGCCCCTACAGTCTGTTCAGGCTATACGGGGGATCTTTGTCTTCTTTGTCTTTGTGTGCGCACCCAAGCGCCTCCATTGGCAGAGGTGGTAAAGGTGCAGCCCCGCAAGTTCTTGCTCTCGCGAACCTGCTGGCGGAAGATCCTCCACCCATGGGAGCTCTTACAGAGCCCCTCTCTACAGCCTCTGTTGCATTACTCCTCCATACTGTCCACAAATATTCGTGACGGTGTAAACCACCACACTTCTGTCCGCCGCACGCGAACCCACCGATCGACTGACTGTGGTTGTCCTGCGCCCATTTGTGCCGCTGGTACGGGGATTAATGGTGCAACGTGCCCCAGTGTTTCAACGGCTGCACCAGAAGATTGACCCGGTGACCCCTGTATTGCAATTTCAGTGCGCTAACCATCACGCCGTGGCAGCGTCTAGAGGTAATACATTTTTAACGTGCCATTTTATTGAAGGCCTGCTGCTGCGTGCTAGCTTGGTGTGGTCTGGGGGTTGTTGTTTTTTTGCTACCTCGCCAAAGCTTCATACATCGGACGAATGTAACACACGTATTATTTATATTTAATGACTCGCTTACCCTTTTCTCTACTTTGCAATCCTGTCGTGTTTTTTTGTAATTGTTTGTCGTTGTAACTTGCCATCTGTGAAAAAGAGCTTCATAGCTCATTAGATTCCTCCAGTCGAAATATTATGAATATATATGTAATACATATATAATAAATATGGACTAATAAATGTAATCCGGTAAGTCGTCATTGTTGAGGTTTATCTGTACCAAGATGTATCAATGAGCATGAGACCATAACTCTTTCACGTGGCTACTCTAACAACCTGGGTGCACTTTGACTATTTGAAATCGGGAATCGAACCCCAGCGTGAAGCTCAGGATTGCAGCAGTGTCGGACATTTCATTATTGTGCGGTCACCGTTTGATGAGGCCCAGTCCGTCGTATTGGTCATACAGCAGGAGCCGCATTTTAAATGCAAATATCTACCTTGTCATATTCTTGGTTATTTCGGTAAAGTCACGTAGAAGGGAAACAATAAAATAATAAAAATAAAAAAACTATTTATTATTTTTACCGAAAGAACCAAGAATATGAATCCCTGCAGTCACGAAAGCTTTAAATAAAAATCTACCTTGTCCGTGAGCCATTTAGCCTCAACGTGGTGGCTTATCGGTACCAGCCATATGTATTGTAGCAGGATCACTCAGATAGTTTATTTTTATAATAATAAAAAAATAAATCGGAACCTTTATTTTGAATGGAGGAATCCTATGAGCTGTGAAGCGCTTTTTCACACATGTCCAGTAGGGGCGGGTCAGCAAGTTATATCAACAATAATTGCAATAAGGGATGCAATAGTAAGATAGAGGAAAGTTAAACAAGTCACTGAAACAAAAATAACTGTAAACAAAAAATAGCATGGGAATACAAAACTTGCATTAAGTGCGCCAATCAAACAGGCAGTGTGTGCAGTATTACATGCTTAGCGTTCTTACCCCAGTGCACACTGCCCATGGTAAATGCGAGTGTTATTTTCCATCCCAGGCGGTAACAGACGAGAACCCCCTTCGGCTCGTGGGCTAAATCCTCTTAACGAGCGCTTGTCAAGGCTGGTATGGAACAATGAGGCCAAACAACATACTCGGGTGCCTTCATCATATTGTGTGTCAGGTCGACCAAGGGGAGGCTAAGGGGCAGTCCATTAATGACGTCACGCACCTGGGGGGGGAGGGGGGGTCAGAAATTTGTGACGATGTGTGACGAGGGGGGGGGGGGTGTTTGAGAAATGTGACGTCATATCAAAATGCACAACTTTAAATAAATATAGACACAACACGTTCTACTTAATTAAATTGACTTTTTTTTATAAATGTTTTCTCCTACAACATCAGAGTGCAGCGGCACATTAAATACGCACTACAATGATAATAGTTTAAAGCGATTTGAAGCATGTTTTATTTTTGGGGGGGCAGAGCTTTGTGACGTAATATTTGAGGGGGGGTCATTTATGGACGGCCCCTAAAGCCATGTTTAGACACCAGTTGCCACCACTGGCCAGGGATTGCACGTTGTCGAGATTGCAACAGCAATATGCTATCCCCCACAACGACGCATGCCTACATCCTGCATATGAGACGAGTGGCGTTTAATTAGGGGTGTAGCAATGCATCGATTCGTGGATTTACATCGATTAAAAAGGCTCACAGTGCATGCGTCTAATTCTGTGAGAATCACCATACGAAAATTATCATGCTCATCATGTGATGTAACATTTAGGCCACTGAAGCGACAAGAACTGTACAAATGAGACAGATACAACAACAATAAATAATACAAAGGAGATGAATTCAATCGAATCATCACGGCAGTCCCGAATAGTGACTGATCGATGAACGCATCAAACGGTTAATCAATCATTACACTCTTAGTGAAGTTAGCCAGCAGCCAACATGGTCTTGCACATCACTATGATGGGGGATGGAGTGGCCAAACTCCATGGCCAGCTGTATTAGATGTTGTGTGTCACTGCCAGGTATCTGGACACAAACCACAGTGTGACGACCATCACCACCACCACCACTTACCCACAAACCCCCCAAACAAACCATCCTCCCCCTCCTCGGGCCCTCTCCATGCAAGCCGCATCTCAAGTCAGAGCGGTTGTGCCTTGCTCTCACCTCGCTAATTAGCTGTCTGGCAATGCACGGCACGTGATCATGACCGCCTTTTAATTGGACTTCTGAGGACGGATACAGAATGTGCTGCGCGTGTCCGAGCGCCACCACCCCCGCACAGCCCAATCGCTCTCAAGCAAGAGGGGGGGGGGGGGGGGGAGAATATAAATAAATGCAATCCAAACAAAAAAATGGGACCATTGATACTGGTGGTTGTCAAGAGACAATTTAATGAATGCCCGTTTCGTTTCCGCTCAATTGTGCGACCATTTGCACAGTTGAAAGCCGAACCGAAAACTCGATGAAACCGAACCGAGTTCGTCACAGCAATTGTATATCGTCTCTTCGCTGCATTCCTCGCCTGTGGCATTGTACACTCATTCAACCATAACCACCTCGAACATCTACAACCCGTAACTGTTATTCAAATCCAGGCCAAACGCAGTAACGCTATACAGTATCTGTATAACCACCGCCCGTTATGTCCATGATTGGTGGAATGATTCAATCAGTTGTTATGATTCACGGCCATCATTCTAGAAACAATTACTGCTCGTCTTATTTCTTCTTTTTTACCGTCTCGTTTGCATCGCTTCTCATTTATTCAATCTCGTTTGTACACGTTTTGTTCTCTCCACTCGATGAAATGTAACATGAGCTCATAATTTAATACGATTGTAAGACATTGAAAAACACTTTTTTCTTTTTAAAAAGCAAAACATCACAATCTATCACAATAGCCAGGCTGGGGTGCCAAAGGTAGAGCCCAGGACTGGTTCAGATATCACTTTAGCCATGGCCTGGAATCAAGAGTGCGCGGTGTAGTGCGCTAACCATTGTGCCACTGCTCCACCGAGTAAATGTTGTATTATTTGTAATATTGATTCAAGGGTTGATACAATGGTACATGTGAATACAGGTATTGAATGTCTTATTTCTATGAAATAAGTGTAAATATTTATTGTTGATTTTATTTCTCTTTCAACTGTGCCTTCTCTGAGTCACATGGAGGTAAATAAACATACTTTCAGAACTCCTTGGATCAGCAGAACATCATCCCATGCCCATCGGTCTCCCTCACCCAACGTTAGACAGCACTCACTCATGCGCCTTCATTAATACATTCATTATAATTTGTATGTGTAAAGCAACTTACTGCAACAACACCTCAAGCATAGTGCACACAACAATGGAAAGTGCATCGCAATGCCGCTGTCCTTCCCCTGCACCTCCGATCAGCACGCTTGGCTACGTACGGCGCGAAAGAAGTTCAACATAGGTACCTACATACATACAATCAATCGAAAATATGTCGTCAGCAGAAGGAGAAAAGTTAACGTATTGAGCCTGTTAGTGGCTGGAGTTCCAGACGACAGAGGTGAAAGTAGAAAACCTCCCACTGAGAAAATACTGTTGTGACTTTTGGCTTCGACAGAATGCCTTTGTCGCTGGAGCGGAGAGTATGTGAAGGGGATCAGAGTGAGATGAGAGCAGAGTGGTACGTGGGAGCAAGTTCATAGAGGATCTTGAAGACAGGGAGTGTGATCTCGTGTGTCGTTGATTTGTTTATGGATGCGGGTGAGAAATCTGGCAGCAGCAGTTTGGATTACGTGGAGTTAATAGGTAAAGGGTTTTGGAGGTCATAGAGAGAAGGGAGTTTCAGCAGTTCCATAGAGTAATTTCGTAGATTTATATATAAATTAAAATATAAGTTTATGAATATTTTTTGTTCAGAGCTGGCTCAAGGAAATTAAACGACAATTTCAAATGAGAGTTGTAAGTGCAGAAAATGGTGACTGGGCTGAGACCTTCAACTAAAAAAAAAATGTTTTGGGGAGGAAGGCGGAGAGAATAGTCGCGACTGTAATAAAAAAAATACCCTTGTTTAATCACACGTGACTCGAGTACGGATTTGCATACACCTATTATAAAAGCCCGGCGTTGCGTTTGTCCGTTCGTTTGTGCGTCAACTAAATGATACGTCAGCAGTTCTCCTGCTGTGTTTGTTTCACCTGATGACGGTTGCTTGTGTTGCGAACGAAACGTCGTGTACTATTGATTTTCTGTCTACGTGACTATACCGAAAGAACCAAAGAGTATGGATTTCTGCAGTCACGAAAGCTTCAAATCAATATTAAATTATAAGAGCGTTTCAGAAGGCCTGGAGTTTCCTCCTCCCCGCCCCTCCAGACGTGGGGGTAAAAAGATGATGCAACAGGTTTCCAAAAATTGGCGACCACCCCCCAAAAATTTTTCACGCCCCCCCCCCCATATAGACCTACACACTCCAGATGTATTTCGTAGGCAGGAGCTAGAATAAGGCCGCCGAAATTATAATCTCGGAAAAGCTGGCTGACTGCCTCTGACAGCGTTGTGATCGAAACGTCGTGATTGTTTTTTTGTTTTAATATAATTTTATTGTATTTCTACATACGTGACTTTAACGAAAAAAACCAATGAGTAATTTTATGCAGTGACGAAAGCTTTAATACTTTATTGCCTCTGACAGTATCAGCCGTCTGAGCCAATCAATCCACCTCTGCTATTTAGAGGTCTTTTTTTTTTATTCCAGCAGACTCGCTCTGTGCGCATTGTGAAAGTGCTGCTGCTGCCGTTAGCTGTGGAAATTTGACATAAGAGTTATCCACAAAACCCTAATTCATACCCCAACCCCGTTATAATACATGACCCCAGACTCTAGTGCAGTGTTCTTCACTAATTTTCAGAGAGGGGGGGGCTAGTGCACTTTCGCCGATAAGACATCATCAGTGCGAGGGCCGACGCACATTTGAAACCATTGGGGTTTTAACAGCAGCACGATAATGATGATGGTGGGGGGTTGTTGTCACGTGTTGTGTCTTGTTGGGGGCCGCATTAAAGGTCACCACGGACCGTCAGTGCCCACCTGGCCCGGCAATGAAGAACGCCGCTCTAGGGCCTACACATTCAACCATCACCGTTGTACTAACCTCTACGAAATAAATTGAACTCACCCAAACCATACACACTCTCCTGCAACCCTAACTCATTGACCCTACAACGGTGACTAATATGATTGAATGTGATGACAAAGGGCTATTGTGTTGTCCATAATAGAGGTTTTATTGGGCGAGGTCGCGTGAATATAAGTGTGTCGTTAAACCCGCCACCACCCGACACAGCCAATTACTAAGGTTTGTCACGTAAACAAAACAAGCCAATTCGTTACTCGTACTGCAACATCGGTGTGTTGGAGAGTAAACCCACAATATTTACAATTCCGATTTAGTGATGTTGTAGCGGCCTCTAGTGGAGACATTTGCTTTCTCGTGAGCTAAACGAAGTTTTGAGTCCGGTGTTGTAGTTGTTCGTGTGATGGTCAGTGTACTGTAAATACAGGGTAGTCTACATTAGGGATGAACGATTTGGGGGAAATATCTCATTGCGATTTTTCTGACAGATATTGCGATTTGATTTGCGATTACATTTTTTTAAAGTCAAGCTTCAGTTCAATATTCACCGTGTAATAGATTTAAAACACGTGATGGAGCATTACCACGTGATGCCATCAAAATATTAACTGCTCTATATATTCTAATGCAAGGGATGAGAACTTAAAATATATGAATTGCTTCAAACGTCTTTTTATTAAAATGTTTTAATTGAAATAGAACAATAAAACATGGGACAATTGTCAAGTTAAATAAAGTTATAATAATAAAAAAGAAAACAATTCCAATAAGAAAGTAATAGGACCTTTCAAATCGCAAAAAATCGCAGCCTTTGCGATTTACTAATCGCATTGTTTAAAAAATTGCGATTTCTTTCTGAAATCGATTAATAGTTCAGCCCTAGTCTACATGTCATTTGACCCCCCTCCTCCAATTAATTAACCCCCTAACATTTGTTTTCCCTCTGCACATTAATTTCTGTTTTAAATAACCTTACTTAACAAAAAAAATATATTAAGTTTTAGAGAATTAAATGGGTGCGGGGTGGTGGGTCATAAGACATCTGGACCACCACGTATATCAAAACGTTGTCGACCACTGGCAGTCTGAAGCTCCTTCAGCGGAAGAGGAATAGTGGAACTACAACCAACTCTCTCCTGAAGCCCTCTTGTCGTGATTTAGCAGACCCTCGACTCTGGCATTTAGAGCCTCTCAACATTGCCATCATGGGCAGGAATATTTATGTTAAAAATAGGTCGACCCACACGCGGTATGCGTGCACTTGAGTTTCCACGTTTGCATTGCCCATCGTCGTTTTAATAAGCGACATTTCAGGTGAATGCAGTAATGTTGAAAGTCCTAACTTTGTCAATCCCACTGCTGGAAGGAGGCGCCCTCTTCCCGTGCCCGTCTGCTGGACATATGTGAAAATTACTGGACGCCTGTGCAAAAAGAGCTTTATAGCTCATCGGATTCCTCGAGTATATATAAATAAATAAATATTCTGATTCTGGTAAAATATGTTGGAGTCGATCCCAGAAGAACCGATTCCTTAATAAGAAATTACTGGAATCGATTATTTTTCTTTGAGAATGAAATAGTCAATTCCAACTCCACGATTGACTCCACAACTTGGAATCGAAATCACAATTAGCTTTTATTAATACAAAAAAATTGACAAAATTATTGAAGTAACTGCCACGAGGTCAACGAGACTCTTTGCCTGAAACTACAATCTGTAGCAGGATTAATTATTGGTGTGATGTTGGTTCATATGAAAACAGTTCTTGGGTGAATTGGCGACACGTTGGCTAGGTTTCAAAGCATAGTTATAGCTGTGAAGTGCTCTTATTTAATTGCTTATATTTTAATTGAGTATTTATTTTTGTATGGATTGTTATTATTTATTGTTTACTTAATTAACATTCAGGATGAGTTAGAATCGGAATCAAAATAAAAAAATATAGATTCCATCAATTCACAGATCGGGAATCCAAACATCTGGGAATCGACCACCGTTACTCGAGATGGAGCTAATCCCGATGGCGATGTCATAACGCCCTCTAGTGGAGGCATTACTCATGACAAATGTTGTGGGTGAGTTCGCGTCAATATAAATGTGCCGTTAACCCACCACCACCCGACACAGGCAATTAGTAAGGTTTGTCACGTAAACAAAACGTTCCAGACATTTGGTTACTACTTCAGCACACCGGTGTGTTGGAGAGTAAACTTTCAACAATTACAACTTTAGTACGACGTTTCACGGGTGAATACAACCAACTTCATCGGACTATTTTGCCAGAATAGCGAATTATTATGAATAATATTGGTCGCGAATGCCTACATATTAAACGGAGCCACTAATTGCATTATCGTGGGCCTATTTCTGTGTCTGCCGCGGTCACACAACCAGGTGCTGCTACATACACAGCCACACGTGTGCACTCTGTTCGACCTTACACGACGAGTCTACGGACCAGAGCAGAAATTGCTTACCGCCTGAGATCGAAAAACTCGAGTCGTATTTATTTATTTGGCGAATACGAGTTAATTAATTGAGAACGACACTCATTTCAAATGGTTATCACGTAAGTCACTGTTGCTGACCACATTCAAGAAATTGAAACCAGCAAAGTGATGGCACCTCAGGTGGTACCGACAAGTAAAATATCCGGCCCTGGCTCATGGTCTAAGAGAGCGCCCAAGGAAGGCTGGAATTCAGAATATCGCAGACTTGACAGGCGTTAAACGCAATCAACTAATAACCAGCTGATCTGTCAGCTTGAGAACCATACAAGGCTGAGGGAGACCACAACCAGAACTGCCAATGTAGAACTTTATTAACATGTTGTATTGGATTTATAGTTTTATGTTAAAGTATACCGTGATATGGACAATATCATTAGATCTTCAGAAACTAAGATTGACGCTAGCTTGTAAAAATCACATCATGATTATAATCGTGATGATTGCAGCGATTTTGACTATTTCACAGTAGTGTCCTGTGATATCTTTACCCAAGCTCAACAATTTACGTTACCTCCAAATAAAGTATGCTTTTTTAAAGTAAGAACTATTCTAAAGATCCTGATAATTGAACAAAAATCACATTGAGCTTTAACCTGACTAAACAAAGGACAATTATCATTGAGATCCACATTAGTTGCGCACAATTCACGACCTAAATGCGTAGTTCAACTTTATTTCGCTTAGCCAATGAGTATAACTCAATTTCCCTTGTCAGACCAGAGTACGTACACGTGGCGAACCATTCTACACACAACCCGAATAACATGCGCTGTCTGGTGATTGCAGTCGGAAAGATCTCTGATAATATCACCATTGAAACATTTCTTTGATGTCTCTGCCAGGGTCATTCGCAAATGCAAAAATAAGACGATCACCGCATAACTGGGTTGCCAGGTCTCCCTTGTATAATCCATTTGCATTTTAAAATGTTTTAATCATCCGATAACAACCTGTAAAGGACAGTATTTTTCTATTCATTAAACCATGTCATATAGATTGCAATATCACAATACTGTTGATGATATTAAAGTGATGACAATGAAGATGTCATGACAGTGCCGATTCTATGTTTGTTAAGCGTGTGACCTCGTTACCGGATCATTATTCACATCTTGTAATGTGCATGCGGGTACCGATATTCATCCTATTAACGCAATACCAAGTATCACTTGAGAATCGTTAGTGAAATGCACAGTGTTGCGTGTAAAAATATCATCGCCAACAACAATCGGTGGCATCATATATTAAAGCAAAACTCAGCAAGATATATGCTCGCTTTTAAAGGCAATGTCATGTTCAAGATGATGACACAGACCATGATGGTGTGATGGCCATTACTTACTTATCATCAATTACTGGCAATGTGATTATACTTGTGGGGCGTTTCAGGATTGTGATGCTAGTATTAAGATAAGTGAATACAGTACCTGCAGGTCAGCATAGGTTGTCCAATGAGGAAAGTGGTCTAGGCCCTGGGAATATTTAATTCGCACTACAAGTTCAGGTTCACCAGTGGAAATGTTTGCATCTCCATTTGTCATTTGAGCATTGAGACACTCGTCGGGGTGATGAATTTGATGTTTATGATTTGGATGATAATGATGATGATGTCTTCCTTAGCCCGTAATACGATCCATCATCCTCTTCACTCCAGTCACCTGAAAGCCACTGCCTGAAGCTGGGAGTTGAGGTACGGGAGAACGGGGGAGGTAAGGAATGAGCGATGGGGCAGCACACAGCAGCTAGTTGCATCACTGAGTCACAGTCACCCTTGAAATGATTAGGACTACAAACAATCCATCAGGGCGATGGATGTCGTTAAGCCTTCGGCAAAGCACATCATGCAAACAAATCTCGGACATAAACACGTGCGTGTTTCTGATCAACTTTCTTCTAAAGGGATCCGTTAATGAATATTAGGCAAAGGGTTCCATCTGATATAAAATGGCTCTTAAAAAAGAAAACACCTGCTATGCATCCAGAGAAGGCCATTTGGTGCTCGATTCCATAGCCCCAAAATCCAGATTGGAAAGGCAAATGCGATGGGAATAAAAACCCAAAGCAACCACACAGGCAGATATGCTACGGTTGTAATTTCTCGATAGGATGTATTAGTTGGGTTCGTCGAATTTGAATAGCATTTCCAAGGAATCCCAATAAAAAAAGTTATCTGTTTCATATTGGTTCAAGCACCTAATTGGAATCACAACAGTCACAGCTGTGTATTGTACAATTAATTTTCACACGCCATCTTTCGCGGACAGCACACACGCTGTGTTAGCATGAGCATGCGTATTTAATGGACGACCGTGGGTTTATAATGAAACGCATTTATCCCATGAGGACATGCAGAGGGGTTGAACTTCATTTAAATCATGGAACAATTTTCAATCCCCATCGGGAAAATAGTGTCTAAATTAGCCACTGTAATTAATTTGAAAGATTTGACAAATTTAGGCCGTAGCTATAGCACATAATGGCTTACATGAGCAACTGCTGCCATGGGGTGATTGATGAATTGGAGGTTTGGCTGATGGCATTTGTGGAAGGAAGGGGAGACTTGACTTTTAAGTAACCGGGGAAAGATTGCATGGTGGAAGTATAGGTGACTCATGACAAAAACACACGGAATGTCGCCGATCTCGTCAAATCTCTGACGCTAAGCGGGTTTGGAGGCTGCTGGATATTACTTGGATGGGCGACCTCCATGCATCAACACAGGCTGCTGTGGGATTATATTGGCAGCAGGGGGCGCTGCAGCAAAAAAAGCGTCCATTCTACTGTACACCTTTTAGTACAAACGTTTGGTAAGATAACCCCCACGACCTACACAGTTTGACGAGGTCCTTGTCTGGCAGCAGATTGAAATAAAGGGGATGTACATGTGCATGCACAGGTGAATTACAAACCAGTGGACTGACCTAGGATGGACATGATTTGAATCCTTTAAAGAGTTTACGTTTAGGAGATGGCAAGGTCGTTCAGAGGTCAGGGCACTGAGCTAGCACCACTTTGTGATTTTGGTTTCAAATGTGGATGGCCACACATGATTAAACCACGTTCTCATGCACATGTAGTTAATCGTCTCTGTCCAGTCACCAATGACATTACACACGCGCACACAAGACCGCAAGTCAATGTGTGAGTTTTTTCCTCGCTTAATTTTCGTAAATTCCTGCTCTGAAAAGTAACAAAAAAATCTATTTGCTGGACATGCAAAGAATACGCATTTCAGGGCACATTGAAAGCTGCACCCCGAGTGTGGACAGAGAGGCCTTCTGAAGTGACTTCTGAAATGTCATCTGCTGGGGCATTTAAGACAAGTTGTTGTTGGTGGTGGATTGATTGCTAAAAGTTGAAAATATACACATCTTTATTACACGACATGATGCCCATAGCACATATAGAATATGATTTAGGACAAAAAAGCAAACGAATTAAACAATAAACATTGTTTTATGTCAACAAGCATTTGGATTCATCTTCTGGGTTCTTTCGGTAAAGTCACGTAGAATGGAGATAAAATAATAACAGAATAAAATTCTCACGACGTTTCGACCACAACACAATTAGCATGCTAATTTATATGTAAACTCCTTTGTCAAGGCGCTCTGTTCCTCCCAAACAGCTTAAAAGACGCTGGCAAGCTTGACAGGGTTCACTCAAGCGCTGTCTTCCGGACAGTCCTGTTTCTTCACCTGAGGAAGGCTACTTGTGTTGTGGCCGAAACGTCGTGATAATTTTATTCTGTTACTATTTTATCTCCATTCTACGTGACTTACCGAAAGAACCAAAGAAGATGAATCCCTGCAGTCACGAAAGCTTTAAATCGAAAAATAAAAGCATTTGGACATTAGGATTAATATTCGCGTGAATAAGATGTTTACTTACCATAAGCTGTTCCAGTGTAGCCCCACCTGAAAGGAAGGAATCGAGACAAAGGAAACACGTGGTAAAGCTGCCTGCGGGGCGCCACAGAAGGGGATTTCAGACGTGTGCGTGCGCTCACGTGTGTTACGTCCATGTGTATTTGATAATGCGTTTGTATTTACACATGCTGCATATATCTTAACCAGTCCTGGGCCTCCCCTTACATCAACTTACCTCACCTAGGCCTTAAACGACGACTACCTGGTGCAATGTGTGAACGTCTACAATGAGAATGGGACAAAAAAAAGTGCCCGGACATGGTCACTGAGCTTACATGACCCGCTCATGCGTTATACCAGCCTCAATGGGTGCTCTCTAACAGCACTTACCCCAGAAGTACATATATATAGGCTGTGGTGTTTAGGGGCCGTCCATAAATGACGTCACGCGATTTTGGACGATTTTTGACCCCCCCCCTCGTCACACGGCGTCACAAAAAGTCAGACCCTCCCTCAAATATGACGTCACAAAGCTCTGCCCCCCCCCCCCCCAAATAAAACATTCTTCAAATCGCTTTAAACTATTGTCATTGTAGTGCGTATTTAATGTGGCGCTGCACTCTGATGTTGTAGGAGAAAACATTTATTAAAAATTATATTTAATTAAGTAGAACGTGTTGTTTATATTTATTTAAAGTTGCGCATTTTGATGTGACGTCACATTTCTCAACCCCCCCCCCCTCGTCACACATCGTCACAAATGTCTGACCCCCCCTCCCCCCCAGGTGCGTGACGTCATTTATGGACGGCCCCTTACACGTGATTCGTGTGTGTGTGCGAACCCACCAGTCCCAGCATCCCATGGGATTGGAGAGAGTGGATCGCGCCTGTGGGTACAGGATGATGATGTTGTTGAGGTCTCCAACCTCGTTGTAGCCCAGCAGCCGTGCGTACTTATCTCCCAGATTTTCCCTGGTCGCGTGCACAAAGACAAAAAGATCCCCCGTATAGCCTTAACAGACTGTAGGGGCAAGTGCTGTTAGCGAGCACCTATGAAGGCCGGGACGGTACACGAGGGGGTGGGTGGCCAGCACCACGCCCGACCGCCTTTGTCTCCCCAGTGGCGATGTTTACACACCGCCCAGCGGTGATGTTTACACATTCGCACCAGGTGCTCATTTGAGGCTGAGTCGACCTAGGGGAGGCCCAGGGCCGGTTCAGATAATCGTCACCGGTGTTGGCCGTGAGCGGGAATACGAACCCGGGTCTCCGGGTTCATAGCGCAGCGAGCTAACCGCTACACTACCGCTCCCCACACACCACACACACACAAAGACGGCCCTGTAAAGATCCACCCATTCGCGGCTTCAACACAAATCTCACATGGCCACAAGAATGGGAGTCACTGGACCTGGCAAATAAGGTAGCTCATTCCTACCCCGGCACAACAGCAAGCCCCCTGGTTTAAACTTCCCCAGGAAGGAGTGGGTCCACCCTCAACGGGTTCAGGACTGGTCACGGCAACACGCCTCGCCAAACTCAATCCGATGGGGGCATAAGATCAAGCCCCACTGTGTGCTTGTGGGGGTGGAGCAAACCGTGCATCAACATCCTCAACAAACTCATCGGAGACCTGCTCGCCCTCAACACGGCAGGACCGGAAGCAACCGCTTGGCTTAGGCACTTTGCATTCGCTAAGTGGTGGTGATGATGATGATGATAATAATACCAATGAAGGCCGGCACGGCACACGAGGTGGATGGGTGGCCAGCACACGCGCACACACACACACATGAAGCTGAGGATGGACAGCACAAGTCATGATTAGCCAGAACCATTGTCTACGTGGAGTGAAGCCCCAACAGTCTGTTGAAGGCTCTACGGTGGGATCTTCGTCTTGTTTTGTTACACTCACTTTCCCTGCTTGCAGCCATGAAACGCGATGTGAAGTTTGCACACTGTTGGGTTTTAAGTGGGGTTGGAGAGGGAAATCGAAAAACAGCAAGCAGAGTTAGTGCGAGGGACTGTCTGAATCACATACAAAACGTGTACTGCCACAGCCCATCGTTACATATTCACCATGACCAATTCACCACCCAAACACCCAAGTGCAGCATTGGTTCACGGTGGTGTAACGTTCAAATTCTATAGACGTTCACACAAAAATTAAACCTTTTTAGATGTCCGCCTGTACCTCAGGCCCCAGCGAGTCAGATATGCGACGTTGTACCGTACACGTTACATGTTATTAGTGAAGCCTTAGGAAAGCCAATATCAAAGACAATTTATTTAATAAAAACACAATAAAACGGCATGACTTTCAACATGAACAAAAGGTGTAGCAAGGCACTGATTCTGCCGGTTGAGGGTCTCCCAATACCATGCGAGTTCCTGCAAGTTATTCGTGGCAATGGTGGGAAGCATAGACTTGGGAGCATAGCAGTATAGCATAACAAGTTATTTTACTGCACTGCCCTCCACTGGTTCACGATGTAACCCCGCGTCCCAGGACGCCCTGGCTATGCAGAGCGGTCACTCGCCCAGGCGCGAGCGAGGCTCAGGTTTGACCTGCTGAGCTCTCCTGGCGAGAGTTCAGGTTTGACCTGCTGAGCTTTCCTGGCGAGGGTTCAAGTTTGACCTGCTGACCTCTCTTGGTGAGGGTTCAAGTTTGACCTGCTGACCTCTCCTGGCGAGGGTTCAGGTTTGACCTGCTGACCTCTCCTGGCGAGGGTTCAAGTTTGACCTGCTGACCTCTCCTGGCGAGGGTTCAAGTTTGACCTGCTGACCTCTCCTGGCGAGGGTTCAAGTTTGACCTGCTGACCTCTCCTGGCGAGGGTTCAAGTTTGACCTGCTAACCTCTCCTGGTGAGGGTTCAAGTTTGACCTGCTGACCTCTCCTGGCGAGGGTTCAAGTTTGACCTGCTGACCTCTCCCGGCGAGGGTTCAAGTTTGACCTGCTGACCTCTCCTGGCGAGGGTTCAAGTTTGACCTGCTGACCTCTCCTGGCGAGGGTTCAAGTTTGACCTGCTGACCTCTCCTGACGAGAGTTCCGATGGAGAAGACGGGGCGTACTTTGGGTGCTTCAATCCGAGGCGAACTTCGTTTCGGGTCAAATTAAACTCCAGGCACGAAGAGGGCATTGTGAATGCACTCTGGTTTTTTCGTTCGTCAACGTTTAGAGAAGGAAGGGGGGCGGGGGGTGATCGGGGAAATGGAATCTCACCGTTTCCAGCCGCACACGCGCGCGGCACGTACGCGTACCCGCTGTTGTCCATGCCATACGAGGAGGGCGGGGAGAAATTGAAATATTCCTTTTGGTCGAAGTTAATAAGCTGGTGGGTAGAGAGCGGAGTCGGGAGGTGGTGGGGGGGGGGGGGGAGAAATTGGTACGGAGGGAATGTGATTAATTGTCAGTGCATTTGAAATGTACGATATGAGAGGTACGTCATCGTTACCTGCTCTTCGGTGGATTACTTACAGAGAGAACTAAGGCAGTGCTTCTTTGTTCGCCCAGAAAAGTCGCACCGAGGCTGACTCTTTTCAGGAGGGCCTTGTCTTAGAAAGCTTTAAAAAAAATTGCGTTGTCAGTATGTTTTGCATGTTAGAGAGTGCCCGGATATGTGCCACCATTACATGTTACATAAACTGAAATTCCACACGCAACTTTTCAGAAACCTAGCTCCTGTGCTTCTTCCTGCAGACAAGCGCTTGTCTTTCAGGTGGGTGTCGCATGCAATTTATGGTGCCATCTCTACCCCCCTCTCCCCTGACTCCCCCCTCGTGTGGTGTGATGTACTGTAGCGTGGTGTGTGCGATGTGTGCGGCGTGTATGTCGTGTGTATGTACCGCACCCTTCGATCAGCACGGTTGGCTACGTACGGTGCGAAAGAAGTTCAACATACGTAGATGTCTACATGATTCACCAAGCCCCGCCTCCGGGGCTAGCTTCCAGAATCGGACCGTTTTCTGCTCACTATCCGACTCCGTGGCGAATGAGGTGATCCCTGGACATTAGCGGTAGCGTGTTTGGCATGGGCCTGGGTGCGAGGAGTGAAAGGAAGCCTCTTGCCCAGTATCACCAAACTTCATAACGTGGCATCTGGACTCCTGCGGCCTACGGGCCACGGTGCATTTGAAATGCCTGCACACCCAATAGCTACGCTACTGGATCCCTAGGTAAAGCAGCCAAAGGCAAAACTAGAGTCCCGTCTGTCAGTGTGCCACGGTGGCGAGATGTTGGCCACCGCGCGTGGTGTACGGGAGGTCGCGGGTTCGATCCCGACCCTGACGCCTGTTGTATATTTGGCGTTTGCGTGTTCTCCCCGTCGTTGCGTGGATCTCTCTCCGGGTCCCCTGGTTTCCCCCTCCACATTTACAAAACACGCGTTTAGAGCATTTGGCTGCGATAAATGTCCACATGATAAGCCACTTCGTTGAGCTATCATTTGTGGCCAGGTCGCTTCTGAAAAAGAGCTATATAGCGTCCCAGCTGAGTGAGATTATGAATGTGTGAGTAAGGGAAGGCATATCACTTACCTCTCCCTCAGGTTGATGAGACTCGCTGGGCCTCTGTGGAGAGATGAGACGACAGTGAATGAGGTGAGAAGGGATAGGGGTTTGTATTAGGATTGGTAAATGTAGCACTGGCATGGAGGCCGGTAGAGGGAAGAAAACATAGAGGTAGTCAGAAAATGAGATGATGGGACGAGATGACTAGAGTTGGAGGAGAGAGGTGGACGGAGGTGGTCAGAGACAGTGAAGAGTGAATGAGACGTTGGGGGACGCCATTTGGCCATCAGCGGGATGTTAACGGCTGAGAAGGAAAGAACCTGGGAAGGGACGCGATATAAATCCGAAAGAAAATAGACTAGAATCTTCCAAGGAGTAGAAGCATCGAAACAACAGCTGCAACTGGTGCATGCAGCGAGTGAGCAATGTTTACCGCCAAGATGTATGCAATCGGGGACATATGGCTCGACATGTGATGCAAACTAAATGAGTAAATAGATGACCAAAATAACAAAATTCGCCAGTGACTCTGATATGCAGAGAGCGGTTACCCGTCGCCTCACCTGGAGGCCCCCTCCGTAGATGTGGTTGAGGAGTTCAAAGGCGGCGTGGTAGCCACAGCTGTTGATGTAGTCTGCATTTTGGGAGCCACACGCTCCTCCCGCGCTCACCGTGGGCTGCGCGAGAGTGAGTGGAGGTGAAAGCGGGAAATGGGAGGGTATGTATATGCAACATGCTACTTATAAAGGGCTGACGTTAATAGTTCACGAATGTGTCTTCATATGAATAATTAGAAAATAGTCAAGAGTAAAGCATGGCGACTCTGTGTACAGTCCTGGTTTCATACTAATTAGGAGTCATGTGTGCGGCAGTGCCGGATTAAGCTAGTGCGGGGCCTGTAACATATGTTATAAGGGAGCCCTAAATAAAATAAAAACACGTAAATATTAAAACACACATTTTTAACTTGCATAGTAAAGTAATTGTATTTTTTCATTTGCTATTTCGCCAGATAATACTACAAATCGCTAACCTTAAACACCCAGTCGTTCGTAAAAGTCGAAGGCAGTATAGTACTATAGTAATAGAGCAAGTGCAGAATCACTGAACCGGAATTTATAGTTTGAAAGCATTTAGCAGGGGGCCCTTGAAAGTGCGGGGCACGTAGCTAATACACATTTAGCTACTTGTGCTCCTTGGATAATCCGGCACTGGTGTGCAGACACCGCTATTGTATGGGACAACCGTGTACAGGGGAACTTCTCTAATCTGTGGTAAAGTGGGGTACGAACATCGCGGATCATGTTGTCCGTTAAATTATTCGCAAATTTACTCCACTTTTCCGCGCAAACCCCCCCCCCCCCCCACGGATAATCGCAGATAATAATAAATAGAGCGAGCATAATATGGGTTTTTTTGTTGTTGTTGCAAAAAATAGAGTTATAGTAGAGAATCATAGAGAGGTGTAACTTACAAAGCCATGCTCAGCGGGGATGTCCAGGACGGTGCGGATGGAGCCAGCCGCGGTCACAAATTCCTGATAGTACTCCTGCACCTTGCCAATGATCCCTACAAAGACAAAGATCCCCCCATATAACCTGAACAGACCGTTGAGGCAAGTGCTGTTAGCGACCACCTAATTATCCCCTTCATGTACACACACACAACTGATGCACGCATGTCTTTGTGTCTCAGTGCACGTTCATCAACATCATCGTAGGGTCACGTAGCCCGGTTGGCATGGACAAGGGTGCAAGCAATGGCATGGGATTCCCTGCACAATCTCCCCCCACCCCCATCTCTTTGTAGCACATTGCCTTGGCCCCCTCTTGCCCGCACGCCCGATAGCTATGCCACCATAATAATATTTTTTTAATCGCCTTTATCACCCAGGTGAGAGGCCTGGGTTAAACCGGGGGAGAGTTTCTTTTTGTTTTTAAGACACAGCAGGAAAAAAACATCAATTACATCGAAAGCAAAGCAGCATATCGTACGTAACGTTGAGCTTCTTTCGCACTGTGCATAGCCAACCGTGACAAACAGAGGCGCGGGAGAAGGACAACAAAGCCAAACACAAAAAGCAGTTCTAGAAAAGGGAGTTTTCAATCGAGATTTAAAAGTGCACAGCTCCAGTGGTTTTCCCGAACATCGGAAGGAAGAGCGTTCCAGACGGCCGCAGGAGCGCAACTGAAAAGCGTGCCATGCGGTTGACCACCGTCTTTGTTCGGTGGCCGACCCGAAAGCCGCTGCCCGTGATCACACAGCGCATCCGGGCCGAACCGTCCGCTTACCCGGGTGGACGGTGGAGTCCTTGGTGCCCGCGAACAGGAAGACGCGCGCCGAGCTCATGTGCGACGTGTGGTCGATGGACAGGATGTTTTGGGCATTGCGCGTCACCTGCTGCAGGTAGGAGACGGCCACGCTCTCTGGCTTCTTCATGCACGTCCCCGTGGCTGTGAGCGCGCTGTTCTGTGCGCAGTAGTAGGGAGCTGGTAGGGAGAGAGGGGAAGAGGGAGAGAGGGAAATGATGATGAAGGCAAGAATGAGAAAAGACAAAAACTCGATATATTGTCCTTTTGGAACCTCCCTTTCCAGTATCAAAATATAAGAATATGTTTGACCCTTTCGTGCAATAAAACAGTTGTGTTAAGATGTTAAAACACCAAACTGAAACCTTTTGCAAGGAATCATGTCTGCATTAACCACATATACTTGCCCATGGGTCCTGGTTGCAGGACCCATGGACATGTTCGCCACAAGTCGACCACACTTCTGCGCAAGAGCAGGTGGACTTCTCCACAAATCTGCCTGTCGCCTGATGGAGCTAGTTGTAATTACTGGCGAAACGTCGTACTCAGATTGTAAATGTTGTGGCTTGGCTCTCCAACACACCGGTGTGCTGTACTCGTGACGAATTGGTACGTTCTGTTTACGTGACAACCCTTACTAGTTGACTGTGTCGGGTGGTGGCGGGTTAAACGACACATTTATATATTTACGCGATCTAACATGCAATGGATTCGCATGTCCCCTGCAGCCACTAAAGGCTGCTACATCAGCCACAATGTAGCACAATTATATTATTGTTAAAAATATTAAATATAAACCCAGAATCGCAACTTGTCATATAATTTTATTGCGACAGGGCTGAATCTTTACACCCCTACTATTTACCACCTATTTACCTTATTCCCATTTGGTATCTGGGAAAACGAATGTACAAACAAATCAAAGGCATACAGATGCCATGACTGGTCGCCAAATGTGTAGCTTCGTATCAACAACTCTCCCTTCCAGAAAATACCCCATCTCAATGCGTTCTCACCTCAGGAAACAAAGCTCACTGACCGGCTACTCACCGACATAACCTCTACGCGGCGCCCGAAGGCCCTAGATCCATGACTCCTTACCCCCTGCGATGACCGCGACGCCCATGATGCTCTTGGAGTGGGCCACGTGGAACTGAGTGGCCATGCAGCCGCCCGAAGACAGCCCCGACACTGACACTGCCGCCAGGTCCACCTTGTACGTTCCTGCACGGCAAAGCAACGAAGTCAAGGAGTGCCCTCCCCCACCCCCTTGTAGCCTTCAGTGCTGTTGGGGCAAGTGCTGTTCGCAAGCACCTTCGAAGGGCAAAACACGACACATTAAGGGGGTGGTGTGGCCAAGCACCACGCCCAGCCGCCTTTGTCTCCCCAGTGCTGATGCCAGCTATGGCTGCAAAGTTTGGTCGTACATGTTATGTATATCGTTTATTGTTCAATTTGAATCACAGTTCCTATGATCACTGTTACATTGTTTTAATAGCTTTATTTTGGTGATTTTGAAAACGCCTTGGTTTAGCCATGTTTGTTTGTTGTAGTACAGAGTTAGCCTGATAACTTTAATCAAAATTGTCTTATGGTTGTTATTGTTTGACTTGCATCCCACTGGGATTTTTGCACACAGCGTTGATATACGGTTGTTTTTTTCTTGAAGGCTTTGCTGTTTTTATCCTGGATTTTTCTGTTGCGTGTAGTCACTTTAAGATGTTTTTCTTGTTCATGTTTTTGCTTGTTTTGTTGCGGTTGCACCCGAGTCAAGAGCCCGCATGGCTCACAGGGCTATAGCAAATAAATGAAACTGAAACAAGACACCGGGTACTCATTTGAGGCTGAATTGACCTCCAGGGGCCCCAGGACCGGTTCAGATATTCATCACCAATGTTGGTCGTGACCGGCAATCGAACTCGGGCTGTCGGATTCGTAATCGGAGTGTGACAAACCAGTACGCCACAGCTCCCCCGCACGACATATGCACATAACGGACACGCATATGCACGAGCACAGATGGCAAAGAACCCCCCGTTAAGCGAGGACTGTCTACTCGAGAACAAGTGCTGTTAGGAAGCACTTGATTCGTGTGTTAAGCACGGCACCATCCTTTCGATTGAGTGCTCTTTCCCAAAAACATCTGGAAATCCGGGAGTTTGTGTGAAACAATCCTGACTCTGCTGCTGAGACCCAGAAGGTTAAACCCAATTGAGCGTTTGCTTGCTTAAACAAATGCTGCTGGATAATATTGTTCTGGAAAGGCGATGACACTGATGGACTAAAATTGTATTTCATGTATAATGTGGAGACACCCATAATGCTCCAATAATAACTCATACGGAGTGAGTGTGTTACTTAATATTGAGGTCGACACAGCGTGTAAGAAGATAATGTGCTCAGTAGGACACAGGTGATGCCAAACACGAAGAGACGACGTCGCTAACATCTGGACACGTGAACACACACATGCACACGTACACACTGGAAGATAATTGACGGAATTGAATTGGACTGTTGTGACAGCACGGGCAGGAGGACATTCGTACCAAGCCGGCTCTGCGCATCGGTGCCACCCAAGGCGAGGGCGACGAAGAGGGCGAGAGGGAACATCTTGTTCCGTCGAAGGAGAAAAGGCAGTTGTGAGCGCCTGTGGACGGCACGGAAACAATCATCTGCAGGATTCACTGAGGGCCTCTCTCAACTCTTCCAAAAGCGCACGGCATCACCTCCCAGGCAGTGGCGTATCTGTCGTGAGTGCAGGCGGTGCAACTGCACGGGAGGCTCATGCTATCGGCGCCCGAGGTGCCAATCCTATGCCCCCTCACCTTCACTAACCCGCACTGACCAGCGTGGTCAAGTATGGTCAAACAACTTTCATAACCACCACGACGTGTGGATGCCGATATCCTGCAGTGGCTTGACAAAGGACCTCCGATTTTCACGGTTGGCTACGTACGGTGCAAAAGAGGTTCAACATACATATGTACATACAAAGGACCGTGCATTTTAGGGTTTTTTTTACTCAAAGGGTGACAGCTGCAAATGCAAATTTCTACCAACGAGAATTTCGGCGGCCTGTGGTCGCCTGTGGTCGCCGAAATTCTGCCTCCTGCTGGAGGCTTCTCGGGGCTTCACGCCTCGCGCGTCACACCCCACTGATGTCCTCTTCACCCCCCCCCCCTCCATGTGTGCAGATACTGCTTGGCTCTATTGTATGCAGTGCGTGTAGGTATACATGCCTACTAAATACATTTCCTTTTTTGTGGGGGGTGGGAAGTGAAAATGTTTTTGGAAACTTGTTGGATCAACTTTTTTCCCTTTCATCTGGTGGGGGGGGGGGGGGGGTGTCCACTTTCTATAACTTTTTGATTCAGGCCTTCTGAAAGGCTCTCATAATTTAGTTGACGGACAAACGGACAAACGAAACTCCGGGCTTTTATAATAGCTTGTCATTCACCGTGGTCATTAAAAGGGGCCTGGTTGTATGGGGCAGTGCACAAAGAACTACGCCACTGCAGTCCATGCATGCACAAGCAGGGCTGAGCTGGATATGTTTGGATCAGCGGCCCGGAAAATATTTACGTTCCCGGCACACCACGTCCAGTATATATCTTCCTATGGCTGTGGCTAGAAACCACGTGCCACGTCCGGGTCTACCAGTGACCCTGAAGATATTAAGTGAGAAAGTAAGTACTCTTTATACGCATAAAAAATACACTAATTGCATAAACGCACAGTAATGTTTAAAAATAAACGTGCCGCACATAACCACAAATAATGTTTGTGCAATTCACGACTTTCTCCGGTGCCATACCTGTACAGCCACCAGGTATGCTGACCTCCAGTAAATGCAGGGCAGCTGAAGAACAATTGCAGTTACTCTAAGGCACATTTATACTACCCCATTGACCCTGAGCTGATTAAAAAAAACAAGTATATCCAGCCCCTTGTCCTTAAACAGTAGGATATGCCCAAACAAAACGCAGAGCCTTTGCCCATGACACACCACCTTATGTCACCTCTCACACCTCAGCCTCCACTGACTCACCCATGACTATCAGGTGCGTGAATTCCCACCTGCACAAATACAAGATAGAGACAGACTAAGAGAGAGAGAGAATGAGAGAAACAAAGACTGAGAGAGAGAGAATCAGAGAGACGGAGACATTATCCGCCTTAACACATTAATTCTGATAATAAATTGAAGGTTTAAGCTTACAATCTCATTATTAGGAATCCTGCTAATATGTCAAGGGATCTATGTTTTCAACGATTCAGACATTGGTTGCATAATACTGTGGACACAGAAAAGCCGATGCCATAGTCACTATAGCCGCTTTCATTTGCAACTGCTGAATGAAAGCCTCCATATGTAGCGTCAGTCATGGGGGTTGCTTAACCATACTTTACCACACTGGTCAGTGCAGGTTGGTGAAGGGAGGGCCCAGGACCAGTTCAGATATCACTTACCACTGATGTTAGCCATAGCCAGGAATTAATCAAACTCAAACCACTGCACCGCCACTCCATTCACGTACAAAGAGTTCCTCTAAATTATTGTGTCCACATTATTTTTTTCAAGAACCTTTCTAAAAAATATATGTACAGGCAAACACACTGCTTTAGGGAACATTCGCATAGTTCCCATCTTGGTACAGAATGTCATCAACCAACTGGGAGTGCCTCTTCTGAACAATGCATGAGATGGTGGTGCTAGGTTTGGGAAGCTGTGGCGTCCTGGCTTTTGTGGGCTCAATTGCCATTCAGATTGATAGTTGCCGTTGACTACACGGTGGCCACTCAGTATTCTTAGCATTGGATGAATTGGATATGGTAAAATTGACATCATCCAAACGGTGGTTCAGGTAGCCTCTCAGGACAGTTATCGTTTATTGTGACTGAAAGTATCGAGGCTCATGGATAAATAAATGGCATCAGTAGTCACGGTATTAGAATGGACACTCTCCTCCTGAACATGCGGAGATAGGTAAGGGTTCTCGTCCTTTTATTCCACCTTCTCCATCACACACAGCTCCCTCCTTCATCCACAGTTCTCTCCTTTCTATCCACAGCTTTCTCTGCCATTCGCTCCTGCCGACGTCCCCTCTTTATCCCCACGACCCCCTCTCCCATGCTCTCCCCTCATCCCTGTCTCCTCATCTCCAGTCACCAATCCATTACCATTACATCACGGACCATGTCAAATAATCTCCTGCCACCAATCCCCTCTCTTCATACTTCGGTGTTACTCCCGGTCAACTAGGTCTAGGAATCAACGTGAGCGTGTAAGGGGATAGGGAATGCCGACATTGTGTCGTGCAGTATCAAAGCACTGTGATTGTTACCATTGTCATGCTGTTATCGATGGATGAATACAAATACGATGCATTTGTAATGTGACTCCTTGTTCATGAAAAATTGCTGCTACAAATCAGATGTTTCATACATAACAGCTAGCTGCTTTTCAAACGTGCAGCCGTGCAAGGGTGCGTGCAGTCTTCTTTGATCATGTCATGTATGCTATCTAGTGTCAAATTTTGGTATAAATATATTGCACGAGCGGCAAGATCATGCCTCATTTGCTATATTTTTGTTTTTTAAACCAAAATCACATTGTTGACAATTATTGGAAGCACTGTAACAGCGTAGACACCTTGTATATCCAAATGGCATTGCAGTGTTTAGCTCTCCCTTAAGAGCATGTCATTACAGAAACTTCTGAACCGTGATGGAACTTTGAACGATGACCTCTAAGTGGCCATGAAACGTAAACGTGACCGAGGACAAGGCTGGTGAAGGTTGCACCTGGAGCAATTCTCATGCGGCACATGCCTTATTTATTCCTGTGCTTGGGAACAATGAGTGTGGCCAGTTGCACAGCTATCGAGTGTGCACGTGGTGTAATTGCACTGGGGCCATTGGGCCAAAAAGGCCCATGTGACAGGCACCGTATGCAGCCAATCGTGCTAATCGGAGGTGCGGGGAAAAGGCAACAAACTAAAGACAAAAAAGTGGTTTATGGCACCAGAGCCCATGCCAACCAACCACCCTTCGCCACTGGTAGGTGGGATGTTATCATTGCCAAGTAACTCACAATGTTATTCATTGAAATGATAGAGATAACAATGATGATGCTGGTGAAAAAGGGTGCCATGATGCTACTCTGGCTCACTCACCAACCTCCACATGAACCTGTGAACGTTGCTGGTTAACACCTGGCCATACTGAAATAAGTAAACAATATTATTTTACCGTGTAAAGCGTGCTGAGCTAAAGAGCTTTTTTTCAGAAGCGACCAGGCCACGAATGATAGCTGAACAAAGTGGCTTATGTGGAAATCTATAGCAGCCAAATAATCTAAATGAGTGTTTCTAAATATAAAGGGGAAAACCTGAGGACCCGGAGAAAAAATCCACGCAACCACGGGGAGAACATGCAAACTCCAAATATACAGGCGTCAGGGTCGGGATCGGGATCGAACCCACAACCTCCTACATACCAGGCAAGGTAGTTAACATCTCTCCACCGTGGTGCCAAGTGAGCAGTCAATAGACTGGATGACCAGGGGGGATGCAGTTCCAGATAAAGGCAGAACTGGAAAAAGTATGGGTCAGTGCATGTTGGTGAAGAATGCAGGCGTCCAGACTAACTCTCAAAACGTATTCTTTTTTCGCATGGTTGATGCAGAGCAGCAACACAATTTCACATGCAGGTGGTCAAGTAAGACAACTGAGTTCAGAGTTAGGGGGCTGATGTTAGCCAGGGCTATAGCAATCTCACTCAGATAACTGGGTGGTATTTCTGAACCACTCCGGCCGTGTCCCGCACAACTACCAGCGTAGTGAGCTATATTTCAACAACCTAAGCCATTTGCCTTTTACACAGTACAACTATATTATTTTAAGGCAGTGATTCTGGATCTGAGATGCACGCGCCCCCTGGGGGAGTGAGATGCCCTTTCTGGGGGTGCGAGACATGACCACATATTTTTTTAAAGGTTAATCATCGAAACACAAATTAAGCACTATTTAACAAAAAATACGATTTAGAATCAAAGGGGTTGTGGCAAGGCTGCACTAAAGGTTAAGAACCGCTGTTTTACGACCACGGGTATCATTCACAACCGCATTGAGTCGCTCTCATGCCGAATGAGATGAGTCGTTAACCCAATGGACACGCGAGTGGCCGCGTGCAGCAGGATGAAATGAATCGACGACGCAATGAACGATACATTCATTACGTTAATGTCGAAGGAAGCCAATCAGCGTCAAGGATCCATGAATCATGTGCGATCCACAAATCGTCGGTTTCCATCCAGAAATCATGTGACACGAATCACTTGAACGATTTAAAAATGTTGTATTCAAAATATCCAAACTTGTGTTCGAGCATGGATCAAGCATGGATCAAGCATGGTATCGTTAAAAATCGGTCGATTCCCGTAACAGTATTCCTTATATGGACAAGGCCACGCCCAATTACTCCATATATGGGCCTATATCATTAACATATATATTTTTATCATTCATTGCGTCGCGGATTCATTTGATCCTGTTACAGCACCTCCTCTTTTATACCTGCCACGGGGACGTGGGGGAGGGGACGCGGGCCACGCCTCCCTCATCGACCAATCACCAAGCGTAGGGGGGAGAGGCGGTGGGTGGGCTGGTGGGGGGCGTTGCAGTTTGTCCAGAGCGCGCGTCCAACCAAATCGCCGCCGCGGCTCCACGAACAACAACAAACCGTGGGGCTCCGCCCCCCCCCACCACGCCACCTCCCCTCCCACCACATCCCCCCCTCCCCTCACCGGGTTTTTTTTATGGGGGTGGGGTTGAGATGTGAGGGGGAGGGACGAGTGGGGGGGGGGCGGGCAGGGTTTCGCATGAAAGGCGGGGTTTAGGTGCTCGGGAGGCGGGGTTATTATGGTTTTGGGGCGGGGTTTATTGGAAAGAGGCGGAGTTTTGGGGCGGGGGTTAGGGAAAGGGGCGGGGTTTGTGGGGAGGTGGACGATGAGTTAGCGAGGGGCGGGGTGGAGTCAACAGAGTTCATTCGCTGGCAATGGCGACGGCGCTCGCCCGTGCGTCTCGCCGCCTCTGCGCGGCACGGCCGAGCCCGCCCGGGTCGGCGGCGGCGGCGGCAGGACGCGGTGTGCCCGGGGCTGCTGCGAGCTCGGCGGCCTCTCCCGATAAGGCGGAGAGGGAGGCCCCGCTCACCGTGCGCAGCGAATGCGACGGGGTCAGGCAAGTTGTGAGCCCCCCCTGTCGCAGGCACGCACTTGCACATCGCGTCATCGTCTTTTGTTATTGTTAGCAGCCGCAAACCGATCCGCCGCTGGACGCCAGTTGTTCCCGATCCGTCGCTCAAGGGGTTCTGCATGCAAGCATTGCATTGCATGCGTGTGAAGTTGCAAAAAGTGATGCAAATTAAACATTTCGGGTAAAGTTACGTGAGCGAGCGCCGAATTTAGGTGAGCGCCTACGCCCGGCCGTCTTTGTATCTACCCACACACCGCACCAGATGAAGGACTCATTTGAAGGCAGTCGAACCTCGGCCAAAATCGGAACTCGGGTGGTCGAGGTTACAGCGTAGCGCGCTAACCGCTGTGCCACCGCTCCTCCACCGGACACTCCGCTCACTGAAGGTTAAATGTTGAGGTGTGAAGATGCATCGATTAATATCGATCCTTAGCTCTCACGATACACGTTTGCATCTGACCGTTGTAATGTTATCAATGTTTTTGTTATTCGTGTGTTCGTACAGTGATGGGTTCACCGTTGTCCTACCCTCTTCGGCCACTAGAGGCCGCTACACCCACCCATAGTTTAAAACTTTGACCCTCAACCCGTGGACTTTACTCCTTTTGGGTGAGATGAATGATGTGTTTCGTAAACACGATGGAGGTGTGATGGATCGTCACACGTGATTGTTGCTGCCCACTCACGTAGCCCCCCCCCCCTCCAGCCTACAACAGCGAAATCAATATACTGATGAGCCATAAAGCTCTTTTTTTCACAGATGTCCGGTAGTTTTCACAGATGTGCATGGTGGTCATCAATCCAAGCACTGCCCACGATCATCCCTGCTTAGTTCCTGAGATCTTATGAGATCATAATGGCCAAAATGTTAGCCTGCTGAAGCATTTTCTTTTTTAAGACTATGCTTCTGACGGCAACGGAGACATTTTAAGTGACATACATTGGCAGTGATTTACAATAATTTATAAGGCACCTTAAACCTTGATTGCCATTCACAAGGCAAGAGGATCCTGGCCATTGCCATTGATTGGCACAACACCTCACTGAGTTTATTTAGCCAGGCCCCACTATTTATTTTAGTCTTTACTTGACCTCCAAAGTTTACTCTTACAGTATTCCAGCATCCGGCTTTATGTCATAATTAACAATGCTTCTTTATAGGTTACAGTTTGGGGCAGTGGCTTTGTTTTTAGAGTCGAGAATGGCAATAGTAAAAAGAGTGTTTTTTTAGCAGCTGTGCCTATATACCTATATTACTGTAAATTGGGCAATTTCTGCATCAAATAAAGCCACAGGAGATGGTATCAGATTGATACCCACAGTGTAACTTCTGGAGCAGTGGCAAATGGATTAGAGCACTGTGCTGTGAACCCGGTGACCGTGAGTGTGATTCCCAGCCACAGCTAAACATCATCAATGGCAAGTAAAAATCTGACGAAATAGTCTGGGTGCTTTGCTTCACTTGTATGGTGAAGTATGGTCAAACAACCTTCATGATGGACATGACATGGGGAAGCCTACATCCAGCAGTAGATTGACAGTAAACTAAGCTACACAAAGGTGTATCAGGACAAATAAAACGGTTCATGATTTTAACATGCAAGCTTAGTTTGTGGATAAGTGAATGGCAGGTAATTAATTGGACCTCTTTCGTATATTTTTCTCACCCACAGAAGCATAATTCTGAACAACCCTCGCAAGAGAAATGTGCTGTCACTCGCCATGCTGCGCTCCCTCCGCAACGACCTCACTGATGGCCTCAACAACCCTGCACTGCGGGTCATAATCATCTCTGGTTTGTCTCTACCTTGCCTTGCTACAACACCACCACACCTTGCCACACCTAACCCAACATGCATGTGTCAGCTATAATAAGTCATTATTTTCTTTCTCTTAAAAAATGCAACTCTTTGTGTTCCAATACCACTCTTAGTCATACTCGAATAACCACATGTTAGTGTGACTTAATACATATTTTGTTTTTGCAATTATCCTGCATGGACTATTGCCATTTATTAATTTTATAATCTTCCACATTCATAGGCCATAACACTCCCTACCTTCATCCTGCACAAATAAAAAAAAATAGATATCCCATTTTTAAATGCTTCTTTGGCATAGTCATATGTCCAGTTTGTCAGTCAAATATAAATGTCAATTGTTTCAGTCAATTGTCTGTACTCAATCATATCAAATGTGACATTTACTTACACAGTGAAATGCCCCATCGCTTAGTGTGATGTTCCCCTGCTCAGCGCAGCTGTGGGTCCTGTCTTCTCGTCGGGCCATGATCTGTCGGAGTTGACGGCGGAGTACGGGCGAGAGCATCATACTCGAGTGTTTGAGACCTGCACGGAGGTGATATTAATATTCTGATAAGCCATCAGTGCATGCACAACCATGAGATGGCACACATGCTATGACATTCAGACCTCAACACAGAAAACTCCACACCATCTCTACTGACAAAGACAAAGATCCCCCGTATAGCCTCAACAAACTGTGAGGGCAAGTGCTGTTTGCAAGCACCTATGGAGGCCGGCAAGGCACACGAGGTTGTTGGTGTCCGACGTCACGACTTTTAACTACTCAATGCAGATTTGATTATATTGTGCAATTCTTCTGTCATTATTCAACCCCCTATTAACTTATTGGCATTAATACCACATACTTCTACTGCTTCTCCAGGTTTCAAGTTTTAATGCTGTTTTAACCCCTTCTCACATACCTTCTTTCTCCGGAAAATGCCATTTCACCTGGCACCAGATGTCTCTCACTGATTATACTGAGATTTGTTGCTCTTTGTTCAAGGGCTGGCTAAACTAGGTCCACCAAACCGCTTGGAATTACTCATTTCATGAATGGTCTGTTCCATTGTGCTTGAATCCAGATACACATTTCCATAGTCCTAGTTTCAAAAAATTTGTCTGAAATTTTAGGGAAACCAAATACTTGACAGGCAGCCATTGTTCAATAATAACAATTAAGAGTTTTTGTATGTTGTCATTTTCAGCCAAAAAAGTTCTAACCTAATTTTGGTTTTTAGATGTTCCACAACATCTTTAGAATTAACAATCGATCGCAAAAGATCAGCCATGTACGTGCTATTTGGATTTTTTATTGGATTTATAAGGTGCTTAAATGCCTCGGTAACTCAAAGCGCCTTATATAACGCCTCACCCAAACCATTTCAATACCTTGCTGCAACAGTCACTCTCCAGTACGCGGTTTACACAGTACCAGCCTGCAAATGGGGCATTTGCCAAGAGCGGGTATATCACCCAGCCTTCCTATGCGAATCAGCCACCTACATGAGGTGTGTGTGTTGTATATGCCGGGTATTGAAAATTTGATGAAAATAATAAAAATTTAATGAAATTGGGAAAAATGCGCAATAATTCGAAGTTATGTTAATTTTTGTAATTATGCGCATAAAATATGCTCATTAGATATATCATATTCATTTATGCTAATGTATGTGCTTATGCTAATGTAGACAGTTATGATAATTAGGCTTAGCTTCGTTGCCCAGGGTCGTATCATCAATTGGGATAATTGTATGAAGTTATGCAGGTGTGCTGTAAGTATGCCAGATGAAGCTCGGCTTCGTTGTCTAGGTTCGTATTATCGATCGGTATAATACAATTATTCTCGCTTTAACATTTACTGATTATGTATTAGTGTGTTATGTCAGGTCTCCAAATTCAAATCTCACTGCAGGATACAGTTCTTATAATTAAGATTATTATGCATGAACTTAGGAAAGAAACACTCAAACACTTCTGTGTTAAGCAATTTTAATTTCTAAACAAAACCTTAACACTCTAATATGTGAATTCTTATGCTTGAAATTGCCAACACAGTACTCCAGGAGATGTTCCCCTCATTGATCCATACATTTGGCCCTCAATGATCACGTTTGTTAACTGGGTAACAGAACAATTGATTACTTCATCAGAGTAACGCAAGCATATACGGCGATAGGAACCAAAAGTCCTTAAAAATTAATGCAACGATATCCATACGAAGGCAATAAAGAAACATGTCCTGAAGGCAAAGTATACGGTAATTAATTCATGAGCAAGATTACATAATTGCGAAATGTCTTGGAACCAGGGTGAGTGGCAGTATGCCTGCTTCAGCAAATACTCATTAATTGGCTGAGGTTTCAATAAATTCGCGGGCAGATTCTGTGATCAAAAGAAGATTTCAACACAATATTCTCCCTGTGAGTGTGTGGATTCATAACTTAGGTTTTTAAACGTTTAGTTTTCATCGATTAATTCGTTGATAATTTGTATGCAAATCAAAAATAAACAACTACTAAAATACTTCTAAACGACCGTTTCCCCGTAACCCAATGGCAACCGTGTTCTTCGTTATCAGTTGATACTTGACGCACTTAGCATGAGTCTTCTTATTAATGATTCGTGTATGTGTTGAGTGGGGATGGTATGGGTTGAGTGGGGATGTGTTCTTGATCGATTCTTTGCGTCAAGCAGACGCCAGGTGATGCGTTGTAATGCGTGGCAGTGTGCGTATCGTACGGATAGCTGGGTTCTCCTTCTTTCACACGGGCGATCTCGGAGCTCGGTCCACAGCCGGTTGGAAGGGTTGGCACGACGCTCGCCGTCTGTGCGCGATGATCCCGTCGTCAGGTAGCACCCACAGCTCGTCCGCTGGCAGCTGGCGCCCTTGCTTGGTGGCGCTGGTGGCGCTGCTGCGCGCTCACTCTTGCTCCGGCTCTCTGGCGACGAACGACGCTTTCGTTCGTTGATGGCAGGCTTGGTCGACGTTTGGCCCTCTCCGCCCTTTCTCGGGGTTGATTGCCTGACGCTGAGAATAACTTCCAGCGACACTCTGATCTCGAGGCCATGCCCCGGAGCTGGCTTGCTGTCCTCTTCTGAGCTGCTGTGTGTCTCCTTGTCGAGCTGATGGTCGCCATCTTCTGCCGCTGGTAGCTGCTGTTCAATGCTGGCTTGCGTCTCTTTTTATGCCAAAATTCCATACTCCGCTCGCCCTCTCACAAAGGACCGGAACTTCCTTTAATCTCGCTCTGCGTTGTGGGGGGGGGGGGCTATACGTGTGTTCGTGTGTCTCATTTATTAAGCCATCTGTGTCTCTCCCTGGCCTGATCACCGTCGCCCTCCTCAAGCCATCCCTTCATCCGTGGGACACAGATGCCCCCCCTGCAATAAAAGCTCTCTGGCGATGAGTCATTTCCCTCGCTCTGGGTGTTACATTCTTTTGCTATCCCGTGCTGCGGGAAGACAAAGACGGTTGGGAGGCTCTTTTCCTGTGGAATACAGTTTATCTTGGTTGTGTAACTTTGACCTATTTCGCCTCATCTCTTCTGGATAACCCTCGGTTTAATACTGCATAATTATTATTTGGTTATGTTTCCCAAGATTGTGATTTAATATTGTCATCACCACGTATTTCTTAGGGTTTATTAATTTCGTCCCCCCGTCTGTATCCGGGGATCGGTGCTGTTATGCTAGAGCAATTCTTTGATGTCCTGAGTTTTAGAGGTATAACTAAGCTTCGGTTAAGCTTCTTGAATGCTGGAATTTATCTCTTTGGTTTTTGTAAAGTCACGTAAACGGCAAGATGTAGTGTAATTTAAGGTGAATAACGTTAGTATCATATTCTTAGTTTTTTCGGTAAAGTCACGTTGAAGGGAAACAACAAAATAATAAAATATATATAAAACAATAAAAAATTATCACGACGTTTCGACCATAACTCAAACGGTCGTCTTCAGGTGTGTTGATACCTGAAGACGACCGTTTGAGTTATGGTCGAAACGTCGTGAGAATTTTTTATTGTTTTATATATATTTTATTATTTTGTTGTTTCCCTTCAACGTGACTTTACCGAAAAAACTAAGAATATGAATTACTGCAGTCACGAAAGCTTTAAATCAAAACGTTAGTATCATTATTATGTATGAGAAGTAATAACCCACTATTTAGATTGTAGTCTGGTTTTTAGATTGTAGTCTATCGTAGTGAGTGTGTAGATTCCCATAATGTCAGCTTATTCTTGTTGCTGAGTGTTTATTGGACTTTCTGTTAATTAAAATAACCAAAACTTGTCTGTCCGGTTTTCGCCTCCCTGGAAGCTGGTGAGGCTTTGAAGCCGTGTCGGGATTTTTTTTAGTCTCTCATTAGGAATTCCCCCCCCCCCTTCTCTAATTTGTTTTGGGTTTATTTATTTTTATTGCTTATCTCCGGCGGCCTGTTGTGTGTGTGGGGAGGGGGGGGCTGTATCACCCCCTTTTGCCCCAAGTGGCAAAATCATTAATATCAAAAACAAAAATGGAAAAAGGCCTATATACAACATTGTGTTTACTGGTTAGCGCGCTGCCCTACGAAGCCAGTAACCCGAGTTTGATTCACACCTACCGCCAACAGCAGTGACCAAGTTGTCTAGGTCGACTCGGCCTTGAATAAGTATCTGCTGCAGTGTGTAAACATCAGCCTTGGTGGAGACAAAGGTGACCCGGCGTGGCATTGGCCACCCCCACCCCCCCCCCCACGTGTGTGATGCTGGCTTTCATAGATGCTCACTAACAGTACTTGCCCCCCCCCAGTATGTTAAAGGCTATACGAGTTGGGGGGTGGGGTCCTTTGTATTTGTCGTCCAGGTCATGCGCACGATCCAGCGTTTGCCGGTGCCCGTGATGGCGAAGGTGGACGGCCTAGCGACGGCTGCGGGCTGCCAGCTCGTGGCGTCATGTGACCTGGCTCTGGCGTCGGAGCGCTCTCGCTTTGCCACACCCGGGGTGCACGTCGGCCTCTTCTGCTCCACGCCCGGCGTGGCCCTCGGCCGCTCGGTGCCCAAGAAGGTAATAGCGCGACTCTCGTTCGTAGATGGATAATCCGAGCGGTTGTGTGAATGACAGAATCAGCCAGAATGCACCCGATCTTGTTATAGAACTCATAAGCTGGGCGGAGTTGAGCCTGGATAGTGGTGGGATGGGTGACCGCAATGCACAACTACTGTTTATATTTTACCAGGTAAGGCCCACTGAGCTATATAGCTCTTGTCGGAAGTGACCTGGCCACAAAGGAGAGCTCATCAAAGTGGCTTAGCATGTGGAAATGTATAGCAGCCAAATACGCTTAAATGCATGGTTATAAAAGTGGAGGGAAAAACCTGAGGACCCGGAGAAAAATCCACGCAACCACGAGGAGAACATGCAAACTCCAAATATACAGGCGAGGTTATTAATATCTCGCCACTGTGGCGAAAGTTGTTACAGACTGCAAGGCTACATGGATGGCAGTAAAAGGCAGTTCGGCAAAATTTATTGTATTAAAATATCAATGCTCCCCACCTTCACCAACCTGCACAAAATTAACCCTGCAACGCACACGGCGTGGGGAGGCCCTCATCCAACAGTGCATTGAATAAAAGGGCAGTACATGTAACCACACTACACATACGTACAAACGTTCACAAAAACAAGTATAATACTTTGGCATATACACACAAAAGTGCCAAAAAAAGACAGATTCCCTGTGATACAATACAGACTAATGGGGCAAGTATCATTATCGAACTGCTATGTTGAGTAACTCCTATTATCCGTGAAAATCCACGGTTATTGGGAACAATTGTGCTGTGGATAATGACTTTTCACAGGATAAGAGTTGTGTTCACTGCACACAACGAGACAACATACAACACTTAATCCACTCAATACATGATGCAAAGTACACGATGCATGACATGTATCCTGTATCTATCAGTCCTGTAAGTTTTTAATATGTACACACGTTTCGCCGCACAGCTGTGTACGCGTGCATTCGTAACACAGCCATATCTAAATATGCATTGCATGTTTTGAAATATGCATCACATTTTTGCTCAGCATAACATACATGTACGCATATATACGACACACACGTTCTCGTTTTCATCCCCCAAAATATGAAATTACATGTTTGTTCAGCGCTCATATAAGCCCTATCTGCACCAATGTTTTCCAGCAGCATTGGTTTAAAAGCAGCACTGCCATGTGCTGTATTCCCCCTGGGGGTGGTCGCCTGCTTAAACAAAGCTGGCTGGAGATTATGGCTTGGCATCGCGATTCTCGGGCAAAACGCCATGTCCTGTTGTGGAGCAAGTGCGATCTCCGCATGTTTTTGCTTGGGCACAGCGACGCAAGAGTCTTGATCGTAAAATTGAGCGTAATCGGTTTTATAGAAATGTTTAATTGTCGGAACATTAGCGCAAGGCACATACCCCCCCTTGCCCAGCTCGTAAAGGACCAGCCTGCATCCCCATTGTTTGGTAATGTGCTGTGGAATTTAAATGCCCGTTTATTAAAGCCCTTTTGTGCTGGAAATATTATTTTCTAGGGGAAAAATTAGGCATTGCTAGTTGGCCGTTTAGTGGCTCCTTTTTTGGTAATGTTATAATTTAAAACCCATCAGATGTATTCGTAAGTGGGAGGCGAACGCTTGGCCTCAGGCATTTTTCGGATGGCTTGCATGCCCAGTATACACGCACATACACACACTTCAACCCGTGTGTGGCTGATTCACACACTTTTCCCACCCCCGCACACTCCCCATTCACACCTGCATCCTTCCTCTATCCCTTGCGGCTGATATATTTTTTACGATGTTTTAATTAACGAAAAAATTGTGCTTATTCGCAAAAAAAAAATCCCCGTCAGTTATTGCACACCCACTATATATGCATGATGGATGGCGGTAGCATCCCCTTGCGGGATGCGGGATGCTACCGTGGGATGCTACTGCCATTCATCAAGCTTATATAGTGTTAGCGACATCCCTGTGCATGGGAAACTGAAAACGAAAAAGCAAATAACGCCGGCCGCCCACTTACGACCTTTCCGCGCACACACTCGTTTCCGCCCAGGTGGCCATGGAGATGCTGCTGACGGGCGAGCCCATCTCGGCGTCCGAGGCCCTGGCGCACGGGCTGCTGAGCCGCGTGGTGCCGGTGGAACGTCTCGACGGAGAGGTGGAGCGCGTGGCGCACTCGGTGTGCCGCCTGAGCCGCAGCGTGCTCGCGCTGGGCAAGCGAGCCTTCCTGGGCCAGATGAGCCGTGACTGGGACGCCGCGTATGCACTAGCACAGGCCGCAATGCTCGATAATCTGCAGCTGCCCGACGGCCAGGAGGGCATCAGGGCGTTTGTGGAGAAGCGGACACCTCAGTGGGAACTGGTGCCCGGGCCGGTTCATGAGGGCAGTGGTCGTGGGGATGGCACCAGAGAATGAGAACACCCCCCCCCCCCCCCCAGTGGTGTCATAGGTATTGAATTGGCATCTTTAGTTCTGGGTTGAAGCATTCTGGGTGCCCCTGTAGTGGCGAATACGAATAATAGACATGCCTGGGGACTCGGTGTCTCTGTGCTAAAACTCTTGAGGATGGGTTCCTTTCTTTCGTGGCCCATATTGGCATCGTGGGGTGGAGCGGTGGCACATTGGCTAGCGCAACGCGCAATTAAACTAGTGTCATAAGTTCAGTTCCCGGCCATGGTTAACATCAGTGGCGGTCGACGTTTGAACTGGTCCTACGCCCCCCTTACCTAACCCGTGCATACAAACAAGGTCTTTATCCAATTCTGGGTGAAGAAAGGGCTGAAATATATTCAGAGCTTTGCTATCCGATTATTTAAGTGACTGACCATTATTCCGATATATCGGTTAATTTACTCCTATTGGAAAAAAAGTCTCACCTCTATTTCCATTTGTGCCGCTGGTCGGGAGGTTATTGGCGAGGCTTGGTGATGTCATCGGCATCATCAGTCTCTTCACACTGGATGTGGCCTTGTAGGGGGTTTCCTGCCTTCAGGAAGCAGGATATCGAGGTGGTGCTATCTTTAAAGGGGGTCCAAGTAATCGACCACAAAACACTTCGATTATAACTTTAAGCCAATTAATCGACTTATTCTACAATTCGTACTGGCTCTAATACTATCAGAATTAAATGTAATGGCTTGGTAGCCATTTGAACTGTTATAGGTACGACAGCCCTTGTTACACAGCACTGAACCAACTCGGTTTAAACCCTCTCCCTCTGGGTGTCTTTCCAATTATTGTATCTATAGGTACTGAGCCACCACCTCTTGACATTCTGGCTTCAAGCCGTTTGGAAAACGTAGATTGAATTCTTGGTTCTTCTCATACAAATATATGTTAAAAGACTTGTGGTATTGCCATCTTATACAGTTAACATTGATCAAGGTTCACCCTGAAAGCTTTTACAGTATTTGGCAGATACAGAACAAATAATCCATCAGCATAGGTGAAGACGGTGCAGGCTAATATGTAGGTGGACCCCCTGCAGGAGGAGAAGAGCCAATGATGGCTCTTCCAGGGTTGTTCTCCGACGTCACATACAGCACCTCTGCTGCTTTCAGAGGAATCGGGAATTACGATTTTGCCCAGACTCACCAAACGGTGCAGATGGAATTAAGATGCTAAATGCAAACAAAAAAAGTGCTTTAATGTTGACCTATGCACCTGTGACTTATTGATATGTAGCCTTTGGGGTATAATTAACTGCCCGTTTACATTTTGAATTATATCCCAGCTATCCAACATTGAAACCATGCGCCAGTTTCATTCTTATTGCAGGATCATCGGCACATTATATCCAAACCTCAAATCGAAGTTTTTTTTAAATTGCCTTTTAAACTGAGGCTGCCTTGTTTTGTCTGGTTTATGATTCTTAATGAGAGAAAATTTCCTTCAGAAATATTTAACATCTGCCGTGCACAATGAAAACAAAGTGGCTTATTAAGCAGGTGCACACATCTTAACCTAATTTTGTTGAGTAATTTAACACTAATGCATTCATACGTAAAAAAATACACTTGTGGAGTGTTGAGCATATAAATTTATGGACCCCACCTAAAATGCATTTTTAAAAGGCGATGTTTCAAATGCAACAGAATCGCGGTGATTCCAAATTCTGGGAGCGAAGATGGATGGGATATATATGTAAAATACAGCTGGTTTGCCCTTGAATTGTAAAATGCACGTATATGCTAAAAACAATGCCTGGAGAATAATGCAAGGTGATCATTTCTGGGATAACAATATTGTAATATTCAATTGAAGTCAGCCTAATTAACTTTCTGTCATCACTTGTTATTGATCAAGTTCTCTATGCCCACGACACATTGCCTGGCATCTTGATGATGCCTGTCCACAATTGTGTTACACTGTGTTACACTGTGTTCTCGTGATGCATTTTGTGATCTATGAGTTGTATATCGATCCAACACACCTGCACAATATATTTCTTTTGAAGTACCATCAAGCAACGTGGCCTTGTTTTAACTACATATACGTTTACTGATTTAAGTCTGAAATAGAAATGTGTACTCTTGTCAAGTTCTAAGTATTAATAAAATATAGTAGTTTAAAAGTGAAAAACGGGTTTGGCCTGATCATTATTTTATCACTCAATTGAGCCGATGTGCAAATGCTAGTGCTAATTCTACTCAAAACCCTGCTGCTAACCATATTCGTTGTCATAACCATCATCTTAACACTCAAGGTCACCATGGCCGATGCCACTGAATACTACGACACCGACCTAAAACTTGTCAGATCCACAAAATATTGTACAGTCAACGCCTGATTCTCCAAAGATGGCTCTTACAGTGTCTCACCAACTGGCTTTAGGTCTTCGTTTTGGTTATTTTTAAGCCCATCGCGATTGTTTTCTTTTCAGTAAAGTTACCATCACCTAACCCTGCTTTCATCAACTTCAAAGTATGCATGTTATGATCAAGTCGCCTTCCCCAGAGGTTTTATAAGTTGTCTATGTTCTCATATCCCGAAAGTAATTTGATCCGGCATCGGAAACTAAAATAGTTTTTAGCAGGTTCAATTCTTTCAGATCCTGGCCAATGTGGACTCTGTTAACGATGATCAAGATGCGCCTTGGACATTGGCCGATCCCTGAAAATCCTTCAGCTCCCATAGCCCATGAGCGCAGCACAAATCTTTCACTTGTCACTACCATCCAAGGTGGCACCACTTTCGCAGTTTCAATGTCTTTATGTGGACAACAGTCAATTACGTGATAATCATTAGATATGAGTGGGGTTTTCAAATAATGAACTATTAGACAAAGAAACGAAACTGTATGACTAAAGTCGTTCTGCCTCAGGTGATACCGATTTCCGCCTTGGCCCTTGCATATGATGGGATAACACTCAAAGCTCCACACATTAAATGCACAGGTAGACCCAAGAGATTCAATCTACCAGTGGACCACGATGATTGTACTGTCTTCACCTGGCCATCTTGCAGGACTTCCGCAAGCAGCACATGGTATGCTAACCTAAACTTTTAATTTATAATTTTTAGCCAGGTAAAACTCACTGAGCTTTATAGTTATTTTTCAGAAGCGACCTGGCCACAACTGATTGCTCAACGATGTGGCTTAATGTGGAAATGTATTGCAGCCAAATACTCTAAAACGAATGTTTATAAATGTGGAGGTAAAAACCGGAGGGCCCACAGAAAAATCCAGGTGTCCATGGGGAGAACATGCAAACTCCAAATATACAGGCGTCGGGATCGAACCCACTACCTGCATACCAGGCGAGGTAACATCTCACCAACGTGGCGCCCTGCGGTTACCCATTCAAGCACTCGAAAGGCTACAGCCCCTTTTTTTAAAACAGTGCTTTCTGGGTTATTTGGTTGTAGATTAGTTTGTCTGATGCCCATAAATGCCTTAAAGCTTTGTCGGCAAAAAAAATCCATTTGCAATCTCAGAGAAAAGGCAACGATGCCATGCCGGATGAGGACTGGAGTCTTCAGGCCACATCCTCACCTCCCTTGCTGAGCAAACCTTTTTTTTTTAAATAAACATCATGGAGGAAAAAGTTACGAAATAAACAAAACGTGTTTTTTTATTTTAAACAACACCATTTTTGTTACATTAAACTGCTTAATTTTTTTTTAAAATACTGTACATGGTTTGTTTTATTTACTTTCGTAACATCAACCTTTCCTTCTACCGTTGCCTCGATTCCTACCCAGTGAAAGCACACTCATTCCTTCCTTGTTGGGTTGGTCACTAGACCACAGGGGTAGGGGGCTAAGAAGGGGATTAGGAGACATTGGGGACAAAGCGGAGGGGGTGACGTCACATTGGAGGAGAACGGGGGACACGAAAGTTATTAGTTGAGAACGGGTTGGTGTTTCAAAAAGCAAGGCCCAACCGAAATCAGTTCCCCATACAAATGTTGGTCGTGGAATTGCAGCTCTTGGAGGCATCTCAAATGCCAATCTGCTCTCCCACTGCACTCGCATTGCATCTCACCATGTTTACCAACCTCCGAAGGTCAATGATTGGCAAACATAAAGAGAGGGACCTCTGGGCAAATGTGACGACTGCACTTTTGACAACTAGAAATTTAAATGCAATAAATTTTACATGTTTTCAAAAAAGTTGTCCTTGTGTACAACAATGGTAAAATAAAACAATCGATTATTTTTGTTGGTTTTGCTACAGCTGTTGAAGTATACATACGCTGTCCGGGTTTTCATCGCAGGGCCCGAACCCATCCATACCTCTGATAAAAAAATTTTTTACACTAGAACTGAGCCGTGCCGAGCCAACCCAGCGCTGGTCCAGGAAGCGCCAGCTGGTTTTTCGACTGCAGAACCCAAGCCTCGCTGCTGATGTCACACACATGCAACTTGTCATTATGCGCCGCGCTCGACCCTGCTAGGCCCTAAGCTCGATTCATATTTCTTGTGAGGGCTAGCCTATCACGGGTTGGCGCTGGCTTGGCATGGCAAAGAGCCAGTCGAAAACGACCTGTATTGGGAGAGCATCGCTCTGGCTAGGCTCAGATGTACCAGTGGAAAAGCAGTGAATTAGGTCCTGGGTTCAAACGTTGTGGCTGGTGGACTCAAGAGGGCCGATGTCAATGTTAGTACACTGAACAAGCATTTTTGAGATCCTGGGTTTGAGCACTGTTGCTGAGTGAAAGAAAACGAATTCCCATGTCAGGGCACACTCAGCCAGCGTCTCTTGAAGGCTCAGCCTGGTTGGTCACCAATCGACTGCACCAACATTCATCACATACAGGAGTAATTGCACTTAATATATTCAGGCCTACCTATCAAGTTTTAAAATGGCCCGTGGATAAATATAAAACTATTAACTTATCTGCACAACGTTGAGCACCACATTGCAATCCTCAGCAAGACAGACCATTTAAGCACCATAGGTTTTTTTTTGGGTTAAATCGCATAAATATAAATGTGTCATTAAACCCGCCACCACCCGACACAGCCAATTAGTAAGGTTTGTCACGTAACCAAACATGGCAATTCATTACTAGTTCAGCATACCGGTGTGTTTGAGAGTAAACCCACAACATTTACAATTCAAGTACGATGTTTCGCCGGTAATTATGACACATTTATACTTATGCAATCTAACCCAACAAAAGCTTTTATGGATAATATTGGTCGCGAAAGCCTACATGTTAAACATTTAAGGACATTGGATCAAAATCTGTGACGTTAATGCTCTGCTGTCTGTTGGCAATTCTAAATAAAGTTACACGTTTTTCCTCAGTACCTTAATAAACATAACGAAAAACAAATATCAGTAAAAAAAACAGGAACAGGAAAATAGCAACATTTGTAATATGGGCAGTGAAAACGTATAAAAGGTTTTTGATATTCGAGGAATTCCATAAGCTGACATTTAATTTAGCAACCATTTACATGAAAATGTTTTTGTTAAATAATACCAGCTCATAAATCAATGCACTAATTCTAAAATTATTACATTTCCATGGAGTCTATCTTTGAAGTGTCCATGTGGCTCAGAAGACATGCTATTTCCAGAGCACTGAGTCGGCACTGATGAAAATCCGAGTGTTCAAATCCGTGTTGGTAAAACAATTATTAAACCAGGACCCTCCAGTAGTGTAGCAGGTTGGAATTGGACACAGATGAGAGAGAAAACGCCAATTATATCAGTTCAGTTATGTGGTCCTTTACCAAGACAACGGATTTCTAGTAAAACCTGGATTTATTTTTTGTAATAACATTTTTAGCAGGGCACCATGGTGTATGGGGCAGTTATCAACTATTATTGACTCAATTTCTCGGGCTTCTCGATATGAAGGGCTATTCCCCAAAATGTCGCCTGCTAGATACATATATATTTTTTTCCTGTTAGGGCAATATTATTGACGGATGTGTTGAATTCTGTATCGAAAGAAGCAGGAGGTCAATTTCGGGAGTTGCGTCTGGTAAGAGTGGAGGCAGACTACTGTGCTGACGAGTCCGAGTAAGGACGGGACCTGTTGAGGGTTGTCTATCACTTTACCACTGCTGCTCTAAGCCGGTTACATTTGCGCACATTTATTTTCATATGCACAGCAGCTGTGCGCTTTGTACACATTTGTTGCTTGGTAAAGAGTGTGCTGGCTCAGTGCTCCGCCACAGGCATTTCACTGTTGTGTGCTTTTGTCTTTGTGCACTTTTGACAAATCATTCTCGAAGCCGCCTTTTAAACTGCCCCTTGTCATCTTTCACTTCCATCACCTAATGCGTTTAATTAGCTGCCTCATTAATTGTACTTCATGGCCGCACGCTATGAATGGTCCACATCGCGGACTGGTAACGTTAGCTGTCCATTCAGCAAGCTCTCTGTACGACTATCAATCAAGACGCGCAGCACACTTTCAAACCTTTCATTTGAAATGTTCACCACCTTACCATTTCACCGTTACTCTGACCAGCGCAGATAATTCAAACGAAGTGTTCACTTCGTCGATCGGCAGGTCGCGTGCTGTTGGGTAAAGCGTGAAGACGGACACGTCTTCCAGGTCGTCTGGCCGGCAAGGAAGAGTCGGCCAAATACATGGGCTCTGCAGAGCCCCTTCTTGGAGAGGCCCTTCCACCACCAGTTGTGTTTGACACTTGCAGGGCTGCGCCCTTACCTTTTCACTTAGCCATCCAACTCACCGAATGTCTGTTTACTCGGTGAACCTGGAATAGCTGTCCGCAGAGCAGAGCATGCACGCAATTGTGTGCAAAGGTATAATATTAACAGTGCTGCCCGTCCCAACAAAATGTCCATTTCGTTTTCCACAGCACAGACTTATCAATACATTTCAGCCGTGCATAAACCACACAATCTGTTGTCCAAGCATCAAACAAGAAGCTCCTCCATTATTTAGTCCATCATAATGATGATGATTTTCATCATCGTCGTCGGCTGTGATCCACTCACTGCTGGATGAAGTTCACCCCTCCCTCTCGACCAAGACGTCCCCATCTCTCAGGATTGTGAGATGTAAAGATCCATCCAGTAGCTGTGCTCCATCTGAAACGAGCTCGTGTGCAGGTGGACGGCCTCTCAGACACATTCCCTTTCCCCCCCCTTCTCCGTCTTGTGCAGTCCGCTTCTGAATAAATATCCACCAATCGCTCACTTGCGTCCATGCTGCTGCTGCTGCAGCATACGAGCAGCGAGGGTAGCGTGCAGTGCAGCGAGCACCCCTCCTCCTCCCCCAGCTCCCCCGCCCACCCCGCTGGACCCCACTCGCCCCGCTCTCCCTGCCCGGCCTCCCCGGCCTCCGCGGCCCAGCACCAGCGCCCGGAAGGCATCCTCGCCGGACAGCAGCGATGGCATGTGCTTGAGGAAGTATCCCTCGCAGAACACAGCCAACTGACCGGCGCCCACCTTCTGCAACCGTGACAGCATCGGCAGTAGAATCAGCGGCAGCATCAGCAGCAACATCAGTAGCAGTAGCAACAGCAGCAGCATCACTTCGCTACAACTAGCAGGATTCCATCTTGTAAGATCGGATCGTGACATAGCACTCTCCGGCAAGACGAAAGGCGGTGGTATTTGTTTTTACATTAACAGTGGCTGGTGTGTAGATGTCACAGTGATTCTGCAACATTGTTCTCCACTCCTTGAATCAATTTTTATAACCTGTAAACCGTTTTACTCGCCTCGCGAGTTCGCGTCGCTCATTTTGGTCGGAGTTTATTTGCCGCCTTGTCCTCAGGTTAAAGAGGCCCAACGCATGCTCGCCGATCAGATTCTGAGTGTGGAGCGAGCAAATCCAGATTCGTTGGTTATCGTACTTGGCGACTTTAACAAAGGTAATCTCAGCCACGAACTCCCCAAATACATACAATTCATTAAATGCCCAACCAGAGAAGGGAACACTCTGGATCACTGCTACACTACAGTCAGTAGAGCCTACCACGCCGTCCCCCGAGCAGCACTAGGACACTCTGACCATGCCATGGTCCACCTGATTCCTGCATACAGGCAGAAACTAAAACTCTGTAAACCTGCTGTGAGGACATCTAAACAGTGGACCAGTGAGGCTGTGGAAGATTTGCGGGCGTGCTTAGACTGTACTGACTGGGATATGTTCACGACTGCTACCAATAGTCTGGATGAACTCACAGAGGCTGTGACGTCCTACATCAGCTTCTGTGAGGACTGCTGTATCCCAACACGTACCAGGGTGAACTTTAACAACAATAAGCCCTGGTTCTCAGCAAAGCTCAGAAGGTTGAGGTTGGAGAAGGAGGAAGCGTTTAGGAGTGGAGATAGAGACAGATTCAAGGAGTCGAAGAACAGGTTTAGCAAAGCGGTGAGAGAGGCTAAACGACTGTACTCAGAGAGACTAAAACACCAGTTCTCTACAAACGACGCTGCTTCTGTCTGGAGAGGGCTCAGGCAGATCACCAACTACAAACCCAGAGCCCCCCACACCACTAACGACTCCCGCCTAGCCAACGACCTGAACGAGTTCTACTGTAGATTTGAAAGACAATTGGACTGTCCTGAACCACCCCTTCCAACCCAAGCGGCCCCATCCCCCACCAATACTACAGAGACGACTATCTCCTTTCAGGAGGGAGAAGTTAATAGACTTTTCAAGAGGCAGAATCCACGCAAAGCAGCCGGGCCGGACTCTGTCTCTCCAGCCACTCTCAGGCACTGCGCTGACCAGCTGTCTCCGGTGTTCACCAACATCTTTAACACCTCCCTGGAGACATGCCATGTACCAGCCTGTCTCAAGTCCTCCACCATCATCCCTGTGCCCAAAAAGCTAAGGCCAACAGGACTAAATAATTACAGACCGGTCGCCCTTACATCTGTGGTAATGAAGTCTTTTGAGCGCCTGGTCCTGGCACACCTCAAAGCCATTACAGACCCTCTCCTGGACCCCCTTCAGTTTGCCTACAGAGCCAACAGGTCTGTGGACGATGCAGTTAACATGGCCCTCCACTTCACCCTACAGCATCTGGACGCCCCAGCATCCTACGCCAGGATCCTGTTTGTGGACTTCAGCTCTGCCTTCAACACTATCATCCCTGCCCTGCTTCAGGACAAGCTCTTCCAGCTGAACGTGCCATACACCACCTGTAAATGGATCACAGACTTCCTGTCTGACAGGAAGCAGTGCGTTAAGCTGGGAACACAAGTCTCTGGCTCCAGGTCCATCAGCACCGGAACTCCTCAGGGCTGCGTCCTTTCCCCTCTGCTCTTCTCCCTGTATACCAACAGCTGCACCTCCAATCATCTGTCCGTCAAACTATTGAAGTTTGCGGATGACACCACCCTCATTGGGCTGATCTCTGGTGGGGATGAGTCTGACTATAGGTGGGAAGCTGACAATCTGGTGACCTGGTGTAGCCAGAACAACTTAGAGCTAAATGCTCTAAAGACAGTTGAGATGGTTGTGGACTTCAGGAAGAATACAGCACCACTCACCCCCATCACCCTGTTAGACTCCCCAGTAAAAATTGTAGAGTCCTTCCGCTTCCTGGGCACTATTCTCTCCCGGGACCTCAAGTGGGAATTGAACATCAGCTCCCTCACCAAGAAAGCTCAACAGAGGATGTACTTTCTACGGCAGCTGAAGAAATTCAACCTGCCAAAGACAATGATGGTGCAATTCTATACAGCGATCATTGAATCCATCCTCACCTCCTCCATAACCGTCTGGTACGCTGCTGCCACTGCCAAGGACAAGAGCAGACTGCAGCGTATCATCCACACTGCTGAGAAGGTAATTGCCTGCAATCTACCGACCCTCGAGGACCTGCACACGACAAGGTCTATGAGGCGAGCGAGGAAGATTATGGCCGATTTCTCCCACCCTGGACACTCTCTGTTTCAGCTACTCCCCTCCGGCAGAAGGCTTCGGTCCATCAGGACCAAAACCTCACGCCATAAAAACAGTTTCTTCCCATCTGCTGCTGGCCTGTTAAACAAGGCCAAGGGCTAACACTGTTTTTAACATTTGATCTACATAACGACACGTTGCTGATATTAACTATGTTTCCCTATTTGTATTTTTAAATTATATCTTAAAGCTATTTTATATTCGATATTTATTTAATTTTATATACTTCAGCCCCTTAGTGTTAGACTTTTAACCCTTATTATAGTAAGACTTGTTTAAAACTTATTTAAGATTTTAGATTCCTATATGTTGAATGTATGCACCATCCTGCCAAAGTAAATTCCGTGTCGGTGTGAACTTACATGGCGAATAAAACCCTTTCTGATTCTGATTCTGATGAGCAGCAGCAACATGAGTAGCAGCAGCATGAGCAGCAGCAGCAGCAGTATCAGCAGCAGCATCAGCAGCAGTATCAGCAGCACCATCAGCAGCAGCGGCGTTAATAATAGTATCGCACTTTCGATTATACTGCCGTTTGGGTTTTTTGTGTTTGTGCCGTACTGAGCGTCGTTGGGCACGTCGTTCGACGTTTCACCCCACGCGCTGGGAGCTTCGCCGAGAACCTTCTGTTGGAGGGACAGGAACGGACGAAGTTTCTGGGGCCCGGTGCAAAACGTCGGACCTCGTGCCGAACGGCTTCCATCGTGGCTGGTGGTGGCGATGTTTTAGTTGTTGAGCCTGATTTCATTATGTGCGGAGTGGTGGTGTTGCAGGTTAGCGCGCTGCACTACGAACCTAGTGACCCGAGTTTGACTCATGGCCAACACCAGTGACGATTATCTGAACCGGTCCTGGGCCCACCCTAGGTGGACTCAGCCTCAAAGGAGTAGTACCTAGCGCGGTGTGTAAAAACATCGCCACTGGGTAGACAAAGGCAGCCGGGCGTGGCGCTAGGCTGCCCACCCACTCTCATGTGCCGTGCCGACCTTCATAGGCGCTGGCTAACAGCACTCGCCCCAACAATCTATTACGACTACAACGGGGGATCTTCCTCCGTCTTTTTTGTTCCCGTTATGTGGTTGCGCGTGCCTTGGCGTGACGGTAAAGGCCCGCAGCGTTGCTGTAGGAGATGGCGCGGGAGCAGAGTTGCTCACAGTGGAGCTGCAGGGCGTCGAGCTGGAAGAAGCTGGCGGCCGACATGAGCTGCGACACGCGCGCAAACGGGTACACAGGCGCGGAGGTCAAGAGGTCGTCAAGATCGATGACGACAACGATGCCGTCGCCAACACTCGCTTTCTCAAATCACTTCCTCGTGGCACACGTTGTCACGATGAAAAGGCGACCAACGTACAATCGTACAAAAACAAAGATCCCCCTGTATGGTCTTTAACAGACTATTGGGCAAGTGCGGTTAAGCGAGCGCCTGTGAAAACGGGCACGGCATACGAGAGGGTGGCGTGGTGCGCACCGAGGGGAGGGCCAGGACTGGATCAGATATCCGCCACTGATGTTGGCCACGAGCAGGAAGGGAATTATCAAAATCCACTGTCTACTAGGACTTGTATGCTCCCCCTCCTTCACCAACCTGCACTGGCCAGCTGACCAGTGTGGAGAAGTATGGCCGAACAACCCCCACGTCTGACATGGCATAAGGAAGTTTTCATCTGCCAGTGGCTTGATGAAAGGTCCGTGAATTACTATTATTGTTTCATGGCATTATTTTCTAAGCCCCATCCAATCCCTTTCCAGTGGAGTTATTGGCTTAATACTCACAATTAAGAATCTAAACAGATTTCTTAAACTCGGCCATCACTACCGTATTATATTTCAACATCGGCGTTTATTATACACAACTGATAGTTGCGCATTTGTATCCTTTGTACAGCAATATTATCACAAAACTGCACGCACACACATATAATGACGTATGCACACGATGGGTGGCATGGGCCACGCTGTAAATGATCCAGTTGTGCTCTCCTTTTCTTACCTCCAAGATGTCTTCGTCTGCTATTTTGACCTCCTCCACGCCACCGTAATACACGTACCGCATTAAGAGCTGTGAAACAAAGCAGAGCGCATTGTGTAAGATTACATTTATATATTTTTATTTTTGTCTCTAGTGGAGGGTCCTTCTGCCAGCGGTGGCGCGAGCAATTGCAGGGTGGCACCGTCACCTTTGCTACCTTCTTTGGTTCTTTCGGTAAAGTCACCACGTAGAATGAGAATAAAATAATAAATTGATCAAATAAAATAACACAATAAAATTCTCACGACGTTTCGGCCACAACACAAGTGGCCTTCATCAGGTGAAGGGACGAGACTGTCTCGAGGACAGCGCGATAATTTTATTGTGTTATTTTATTTTATCAATTTATTATTTTATTCTTATTCTGCGTGACTTTACCGAAAGAACCAAAGAAGATGAATCCTTGCAGTCACGAAAGCTTTAAATCGAAACTTTGCTACCTTGTTCACTTTAATAGCGCTATCGTGAATGCGCGACTCACATATTTTGCTTAGCCCTTTTTCATTTATTAGGATTTACCCTGTGAGCCATTCGGCTCTTGATTTGGGTTCAACCGCAACAAACAATAAAATTCGTTGTACACAAATCTAAACATCACCACGTCACGTAAACAATAAAATCCTACAGAAAAAGCACAACCCGTCCATGCTGCGTACAAAAAGTGCAAAAAATTCCATTTCGATGTTTGATCCCAATAACAATCATAATACAATAAAGATAAAAAAATTAAGTATAAATCTATACTACATAAAAAAATCGGGCCAAACCAAGCCCGTCTAAAACTTACTAAAACAATGCTATATAAACAACCTAACAGTTTTCCCAACAAATGTGATTAAAAGTTTACAATAGCAAAACACACAACACACATCACTAAACCTAGCGTCCTTCGCTAGCTGCATAAGTCAATCCATAACAGCCAGATTAACAATAGCAGTAGCAGCGCACTATAATCAAAATACATGATAATTTAATACATCGGTCAACTATAACTATATTTTTGATTTCAGGCCATCGGATAGCAGTGGCAGTTATGGTTGTACGACTCCTCTCGAGCATTTTGGAGTGATTGTCTTGTTGGTAACGATCCAAGCTGTGTATGCACATACGGCAGTCCAGGTTTGGCCCGCAGAGTCCAAACGGTTCCATAAAAATCTGTCCCGGTGTCCTGAAGCTTTTCGTGAAATCCCAGACTTTGTACCCTCAATGCATACATACTTGTACAATTACATGCGCACATAACAACACGTGACTGCTGACCCACCTCGAGGATGTGGTATTTAATTTCCCCGATCTCAATGCTCCGACACTGATCCACAGAAGAGCCCCCGCCGGTCAACAGAGCCTTGAATCTGTACGACAGACGCGGCACGAGGTTGTGGGTATGAAATGTGCAGCACGTCGCTTTTATTTTTTGTTTACTGTCTCATCGTGAGAAAAGTCAGGCACAGCAGTTCGCAGGTGCCTGGCCTCCCAGGCAGAATGAACGCGAGGTGCACGACTGGGCGGGCGTTGCGCGACCTCGTGCAGAGGCGGGTGTCTTACCGTGGCGAGGCGGTCACAAGCAGCACCTTGTGGGCGTAGAGAGGGCGGCCCTCGGCTATGAACGTCACGTCCGACATCTCCCGATTGTTGACGAAGTGCGGGTCTGCGAGCGCCCACGGGTTGCGGCGGGAGAGTGGGTGTCGGTTAAGTGGCGTCAGCCGAACCGCGAAGATTCCGACACCGATGTGGGCTCCGGCCAGCAGATGGCAGTGTTGAGCATTGCCCCCCCCCCCCTCCCCCTGCCTCGTCCACGTGGTGGATTTTCTCCGGGCTCTCTGGGTTTTTTTTTTGGGCTCCGACGCGAGGGCCAAACAAATCAACTGACGGAAACGGCCCAAACATCACCAATGCAGGGCCCTCTTTTGAGAATGAGTCTTGATAATCAGTGAGGCTTTACCCAGATTAAGTAAGCGACATTAATTTACACACACGAGCAACGTCCAATAAACAACAAGCGCCAATGCTTCGTCGTGAGAATGAGTAGCCCCCGCTCGTTTCAGTCTTTGTGAACTAAAAGTACCGGTATCCCCAAGACTCTCTGCATTCAAATTCAGTTGCGTATGAGTTTGTACATCTCGAGATTATTTATCAGTGGACCGGAATATCGCAACGGTTTATACAGAATGAGTGGTGTACAAAACTTTGAACCCGACGTCATAGGTGACAAAAATAGCGAGGTGTCCTTGTAGCAGTCTCACGTTCTAGGACTGGGCTCCAGAAAGTAAAACCGCACCAGGTGCTCATTCACGGCTGAGACGACCTCGGGGAAGCTCAGGACTGGTTCAGATTATAATCGTCACCGGTGTTGGCCATGAACGGTGAATCGAATCCGGGTCGCCGGGTCAGTAGGGCAGCGCGCTAACAGCTATACCATACCGCGAAAGAAGTTCAACGCACACACGTACACGCACGCGTACGTACCGAGCCGAGCCCCCAACGGGGTGTGGTCCTCGGGGATCTTGGGCACAGGCTGCGGTCCGTAGCACTGGCTGAGGATGTCGGCGACTCTCTGTGTGATCGCCTCGTTCTGGTGGTTTACACACACGCGTGCGCGCACACAACGGGCAGGCGCAAAAGCCACGCAGAAAAATTAGCACACGCGTTTTTACGAGCGCAGAAATTATCATAACCGCGCCAGGTGAGAGGCAGCCTCCGGCCTGTGCCTGGCAGGCGACCCCATGCCACACGGCAACCCCCATGCCACACGGCAACCCCCATGCCACACGGCCACGCGAGGCCTACCACTTCGAAACGGCGTGCAAACGATATTTAACCATCGCTGCGAGCGCCTTTAGCTGGAGGAACTGGGTTACTGAGAGGGGGGGGTGGGGAATAATTTTGACTGGGTAATGACGTGTTGCTAATTTCCACGTCGCGCTCAGTCACTTATGTCACTGCATTGCCAGAAGTGACTGAGGTAAGTGTGTGTGTGTGTGAATTCACGTGTGGCCTTGCCAAAGGTATTTGAAAGTTCTATTCAGCCCTAAGTAGGGAACAGGTTACGCACCCCCTGTTGTACACAAACAAGTTCATTCATAAACATACGTGTGTGCTGTGAAGTACACCATAAGAACACTCCATGGTAATTACAATTGGCATCACAGTCTGCACTGATGTGAAACTGGGTTGCATGCTTATCGTGTGTTACTTTAGCGTTCCTTAAGCAAGCAACTTTATACAATGCATAACACTCAATTGTGACACAACCTCTCGCAGATTCTTGGGCAAAGTGAAATAAGGACAGTCTTCACAAACGATTGTGCCGAAAATTAGCATACTCCGGTTAACAAACCCAGGTTAACAACAACAATTACTGCCATGCACCACTGCGTGGTGGTGATGTCACCACGATGCTTGTTCCAGGCTATGTTCACTTTGAGGCCTCATCAAATGGAAGGTTCGCTGGCAGCGGATCACAGGACAGACCCATGTGTTATGCATTAACTGATATAAATGACTGGCAGATGCACCACCTGTGCTCCCCACTGCGCCAACTTGCCGTGTTTTAGGCCGCCCGACACTCTGCATCATTCCTCCACCCTCGTTTAATGCTGGGGAGCTGCGCCCTCAAACTGCCCAGCAGCATCTTTTTACGAGCCTCCTCTACAGAAGGTTCCAGTTGTCGATAAGTCCAATCACTCCTCCACCTTCCTTTAATGCTTGGGAGCTGCGCCCTCAAACTGCCCAGCAGCATATTTTTACGAGCCTCCTCAACAGGAGGTTCCAGTTGTCGGTAAGTCCAATCAGCTCCAAATCCGCCCGTACCACATCAGCCCATCGCATCTCAAGCCATTGCCGCGGCCATTTTTAGGCCCCTCCGGCTCACAACCGCCCAACCTCCCACAAAGTCTCGCCGGGTCACCCCCTTTGCAGATGAGGCCCAGTCCCGTTCTCTTGAGCTCTCAACCGGTAAAACGAAATATTACCCTGAACTTGAAACCTCACCGCGGCCAGCCACAAATCATCATCACACGGTCACTTATATGCAGGGTGCTTCAAAAAAACGGTGAACGCTTCAGAGAATTTGCAACAATACCACAAGAAATGTGGCCTCCCGGCTCTGGAGACCACCTGGGGACAATTCCAGGCACGAGCTGACAACGATGGCGAACAAGTGGGAGACTCTTCGACTTTTTCAAGCGATCAACATTACATTTGCCATCGTGTTACGGTGTAGTATCCGTTCATTTCCCATTGAAGCACCCTGTACACACACACACACACACGAGCGCGTTGGTGGACTGAGGTTAACCGACGGCCCCCCCCCCCCCCCAAGCCCATTACCTGCTGGCCTCGCAGCATGTCGAAGAGCAGGGGCAGCCCGCGTGCCAGCATGAGCTCCGTGAAGTGGACGCCGCCGGCGCGCACGCTCGCAAACTCGTCGAGCAGCGCCACCGTCGCCGCCGAGCGCGACTGCACGCACGACGTGTGCAGCGACTCCAGCCACACGTGCAGCGTCCACGGCACGTCTGCACACGTGGCACCCGGCGGCACGGAGACACCCCGCACACGCCACGGAATGAAACGGCGCGCACAAGATCCACCCCCCCCGCCCCCCCCCCCCGCCCCCCCCGTAAGGCCTCAACGGACACTTGGGGCAAGCGGCACCGTTAGTGAGCATAGACAAAGATCCCCCGTGTAGCCTTAACAGAACGTTGGGGCAAGTGCTGTTAGCGAGCACCAATGAAGGCCGGCACGGTGCGCGAGGGGGGGGGGTGGGTGGACAACACCACGTCCGACCGCCTCTGTCTCCCCAGTGGCGATGTTCACACACCGCTAGTGAGCACGCACACACACAGTCACAGACACACCAGGCACCGGGCCGCCACAGCTACGAGGATGATCCTTACCCTTGCCGCGCAGCTCCATGGTGACGTCCAGGTGTCCATGCTCGGCGCTGTGGTACATGGCCTCCTGCAGGGCCCTGACCCTCACCCGTCCGCCCTGACCCTCCGCCGAGACCCCCACGCCAAAACCCCCGGGGCCGCCCACGCCCTCGGCGAGGATCTCCTCCAGCGACAGCACGTCCTCCTGCTTCTTCTCGGGCTGAGACAGCAGCTTGCGCAGGACGTTCCTGAAATGGCAGCCGGTGGCGGCATCGGCCACGGTCGGCCGGCCGCACGTTCGACGTCGTGTTCAATTGGCTGTTTTAAACGTACACGGCGTGTGTTGTACATGTCGTGCGCGCGTGTGCTGAGGTTTGCACAGCAGAAAGAGTTTCATCGCAGCACCAGAGTTGTTCTTTACATTCTGACCTTGGGATGCCTTTCACAAGCGGCCATTGTTATAGGCCAAAAGCTGGAATGTATGAGAATGGTTCTCAGGCTTGTGTTATTTCTCAAGAAAAAACACATTTATTGAAGTGACACTTTGCACCTGTGAGTGCAGAAACGCTCTGTGTTCTCAGACAACTTAATATTAATTATTCGAACAAAATACACCCATACATGGTTGCTCTGGATGCACCATATTTGGAAGTTCCAGTCGAAAATACTTAGAAGCCATTCAGATTTCGCCTTTGGTCTTCCAATTCAATTTGCATCGGCCTCACCCAGTCGTAGGACATGACCGTACAAAGACATTCTTGTTCATAAGCAAACTCACTAACTCAACTCATGCTCAATGAGTGCGGAACAGTAGCACGGGGGCGTGTTACTGCAGAGCAGTGGCACGGGGGCGTGTTACTGCAGAATGACGCGTGAGAATTTGATGCCGACCAACGCGCAGTACGATCTAAAAACACATCGGGAGCAGCTATTCAAAACAACCGCGAAAACGTACGCAGTCCGGAGTGCTGCAGTGGAGCTCGCGGTCTCGCCTACATTTAGCGCATGGCCTCCTGCCCTCACTCGCGCCCAGTCTCACCTGTGCCCATGTGACGCTGCCTGGCTGAAGGAGTTCATGTCCCCTGGAGTGGCGGCAGCGATGCCGTTGCGTTGTACCGTACTCACGAGCGCGTTGGCTCCCTTCGCCAGCAGGAGGCTCACCAGCTCGTAATTACCTGGCGACGTACAAAGAAAGACAAACATCCCCCCCCCCCGTGTAGCCTTAACAAGCGCTATACTCTTTGGTTCTATTGGGTAAAGTCACGTAGGTGAAAATAAAATAACAATTTATTTTCACCTACGTGACTTTACCCAATATGGATCCTAGCAGTCACGGAAGCTTTAAATCTAGAATTAACAAGCGCTGTTAGCGAGCACCTATGAAGGTCGTGACGGTACATGAGGGGGGGTGGGTGGCCAACACCAGGCCCGACCGCCTTTCTCTCCCCAGTGGCGATGTTTTTACACAACGCACCAGGTGCTCATTCGACGCTGAGTCCACCTAGGGGAGGCCCAGGACTGGTTCAAGTAATGGTCACCGGTGTTGGCCGTGAGCGGGAATCGAACTTGGGACGCCGGGTTCGTAGCGCAGCACGCTAACCCCGCCACTACTGCTCCTCCAAAACATACATACACACACACATTTCACACACACACACACACACATTTCACACACACATTTCACATACACACACATTTGACATACACACATTTCACATACACACACATTTCACATACATACATTTCACATACACACACACACATTTCAAATACACACATTTCACATACACACACACATTTCACATATTTTCCATTGCCAACCCGGGAGGCACCGGGTTCGTAGCTCAGCGTGCTAACCGCTGCACCACCGCTCCCCGTACACACACAGACACGCGCGCTTCGCATCACGGCTCAAAACAAAAACAAAAAATCCTGCGCACGTTGCCAACTCTAATAAAGCCACGGCGGCGTATCTCTGCGCGGCTACGCACCTTTGTTTCAAGCGCAATCAAGCAACCGCTATGTTGTGGTCGATGAGATAAACTGGACGAACTTGCTCGGTTCGTGATAAAAACATCCAAGAACTCACAGGAAGATTATGACAATGATTGATCCACAGGAATACCACAAGGCATGCGTGTGTGTGTGTGTACTGGGAACCAGGGAACAGAAGAAAACCCAACCACTCACGAAAGGACTCGCCCAGGCACGTTTGCAGATGTTGAGCAGATAGCGACGTCGTCACTGGGACGTGGAAGCAAAATCCCCGCAAAGTCAAAGCAAGTGCCGATGTTGGGCCCCAGATGTATTTGAGCTCTCACGCGTCTCTTGCGGCGGCTTGACGTGCGTGCAGGCGAGGGAGTGCGGGCGAGCGTGTGCACGTGTCGAGAGAGAGAGACGCGAAGCAGTCGTTCGCCAATCCCAGCTCTACAATCGCTAGCAGCCAGAGCTGCATTCTTGGCCAGAGTGCACGATACCCCATGTCCATATCTGCTATCCAGCCGGATTGTCTAGGTGTACGTCCATGACAGACGCGGGCACAACGTACGTAGCCAATCGTACTAATCGGAGGTGCGGGGAAGCACAACAAACTAAACGCAAAAAGCGGTACTTAATAAATGAGTTTTTCATCTCGCGCGTACACGTGTAGATGACGCACGCGTACGCGCGAGTGCAAAACGCAAAGGGCGCGCGCTCGAGAGATGAGCGGACGAGCTCATCTCTCGTTGTTATTCTGTCTCTCACTGTTCAAATAAACCTACCATTAAAATTAAAGACTGATCATTTCTTTGTCAGTGGGCAAACGTACAAAATCAGCAGGGGATCAAATACTTTTTTTCCCACACTGTGTACATTCATTGAGCCCATGTGAGAGAGGCAGCCAAGGGTATGCGCCGCCGTGAGAGGTGCGCGGATGAGAAAGGTGTTCACATGGATGATGGTGCGCGTGCGTGGGAGGCGCGTGTGCAGGTCGACTCGGCCTCGAATAAGTTCCACGTGCTGTGTGCGCGTGTGTGTGTAAACATCGGCACGAGCGAGACAAAGGCGGCCGGGCGTGGTGCTGGCCACCCACCCCCCCTCGTGTGCCTTGCCGGGCTTCATAGGTGCACGCCAACAGCACTTGCCCCAACAGACTGTTGCAGGCCACGCGTGTAGGGTAACTGTCTTTGCGTGTCGAGAGAGCGAGCGTGTCACAGGTGGACGTGCACACGGGCGAGGCTCGCGCTCGCTCGCTCGCTCCACCGACCTGCGGCCGACGCAAGCTGCAGGGGCGTCTCGGCGTAGTTGGGATCGTCCGTGTCCTTGAGTGACCCCTCCACGTTGGCACCGGCCTCCAGCAGCAGCTACCGCAGCACAAAACGTAGCGGTGATTAATTACAAGCGTTGCCCATAGGCTGCCCATGAAGCGAACCCAACTTTTGTTGGCCGCGGAAGAGACGATGGGCTGAGGTGCTCGCCCCCGACTGGGATACGTATGTATGTTTGCATGCTGAACTTCTTTCGCACCGTATGCAGGCAACCATGGTAATCGGAGGTGCAGGGGAAGAACAACAAACTAAACACAAAGAGCTGCTCTGAAGAAACGAGTTTTCAATTTAGATTTAAAAGTGCCTTGCTCCAGTGGCTTCCGTATAGCAGAAGGAAGAATGTTCCGGACGGCTGCAGCAGCGCATCTGAAAGCGCGCGATGCGGTGACCGTCTTTGAGATGACGGTTAGCCAAAAGCCGCTGCGAGAGTGACCGGAGTTTGCGTGATGGTTTATGCCCCTTGACTCAGAATCAAAATATTTATTTATACTGGAGGAATCTGATGAGCTATGAAGCTCTTTTTTTTTACAGATGTCCAGTAGGGGCGGGTAAGCATGTTATAACAACAATACGAAAACATGACAGTGGTGTAAAGTTCAAGAAAGGTAAATAAATCACCCAAACACATACAAATAAAATTAAACCATCCCCATTGTGCAAGGCAAAGCCCACTGAGGTATTCACTTATTTTTCAGAAGCGACCTGGCCACAAATGATATCTCAACAAAGTGGCCCATCATTTGGAGATTCAAAGCATCCTTAGCGGTTGCAACTCAATCAGCGGTGTCGCCTGGCACAAACGTTTACTTGACGCCGGCCGGTCGGCCACGTGACCCCTCATGTTACCTGGGCTATGGAGAGGTGCCCGTACAGGGTGGCGAATGACAACGCCGTCCAGTGCCTCGTGCCCGGGTGCACGGACGGGAGCACGTGGGGGTCTCCCGGCACCTGAGATGTGAACACAAACACGCAATTAAAAACCATCAAACAATTTCTTTTTTTTATTTTACCAGGTAGCAAGACCCCGGCTGAGCTACATAGCTCTTTTTCAGAGGCGACCTGACCACGTGTGATGGCTCAACGAAGTGGCTTATCACGTGGAAATTTGCAGCAGCCAAATATCTGTGAACGCGCATTGATGCTAAATGTGGACGGAAAAACCAGAGGACCCGGAGAAAAATCCCCGCAACCATGGGGAGAACGACACGCAAACTCCGAATATACAGCTGGGCGTCAGGGTCTGGATCGTAGCCACGACCTCCTGCAGACCAGGCGGTGGCGGTGCATTCGCCGCTTTGTCGCCGATGCCCACGGCTTCGAATTGGGCGGCCGCCCTGGTCAATGCTGCGGTGAGCAGTGACCAGACAAGAGCCACGCGTCGTCCGCTTCACAGTGGGCGTCAAGAGATCCCGTGACGTCATCCGTAAGGGTGGCAGGCCGTAGTGTGAGGCGTCAGGGTCCAAATTTGTGACTTGTGCAGTGTGCTGCGTGGGTGGGGCTTGGTCTGCACAGTGTACGCAGTGTGTGCAGCGTGTGTACGGTGTGTACAATGTGCGCGCTGTGCGAGCAAGCACCTCCATGTCCAGCCTCGCGCCGGCGTCGATGAGCATCTGCACCATGGCCTCGTCCCCGCATGCGCAGGCGTACATCAGCGGGGTCATGCCCTTCACAAAGACGAACACACACGCGGACGCACTAGAGATGTAAAACGACACGTCGACTCGTCAATTAAAATCGATTCGTTCGCCCGCATGAAAAACAAAAAATTGTGTCTGTTGGAATCGAATACCGCACGCTAAATAGCTCTAATCTCAGCTGTGTGTCCCGGGCTGCCCAACACCAGTCTCAACATTCATTGCAGAGATAACGAGGTGAGCGTGCGTTCAGGGCGCTCCATTTAGAGCACCCATCTCCTCCCTCTGTTCCCCTTGGCCGCAACGAGCTACCTGGTCATTGAGCGTGTCGACCCCGGCGGGTCCCAGCAGGGCGATGGCCTGCTTCACCAGGTCCGTGCGGCCGCAGTTGAGCATCCGGAACGCGAGGTCCTGCAGGAAGCGGCCCTCGGCCGCCCGGGCGTCGAGACGGCGCCAGGCGCAGAAGCAGTCGTCCGTCCTGCGTTGACGCACGCACGCACAGGGAGGTGCGCGTGCAAGCAGCAATGTGCGCACACCACAGACACACACGGACACCTCCGATTAGCGCGGTTGGCTACGAACGGTGCGAAAGAAGTATGAACAATAAGAATATATATTTTACCCTTTCTGGCAATAAAACAGGTGTTAAGATGTTCAAACACCAAACAGATACCTTTTGCAAGGAATCCTATCTGCATTAACCACACACAGTACTTGTGGTGAACATGCAAGCAAAACATGCTCTGATAATATTGTTACGTGGGCATTGCCCTTGAAGCTGATTGGCCGACACCAGAGACAGCAGCCTTCTTTATGGCCTAGTCTCACCACCATTGTCAGACCGGAGAACGGCAAAAGGTGAACAGTACAAGGCCAATGCACGTGACAAAGCAAATTATAGCTCGGGTGGCGGGGGGGGTTAGCTACATCATGGGACCTTTTTATGCCAGTCTCAAAGTACGAAGAATAAGAGCAGGTATATTGTCAGAGTTTAACCGCGCGTACTTGAGCAGGCGCGGCTCGCAGTCGACGCCGGGCAGGAAGAGTCGCGCTGCCTGCCGCACGTCGTCGCTGTCCACCGTGAGGCCTCGCCGGTGCCCCGCGTGGGCCATCGCCACGCGCATCCACTCCATCAGCGGGGGCCGCAGCACGAACGGCCTGGGGACACGCGCGGCGGCCGTCAGGAAAAAAAAACCTCGCGTCACCCGCCGACATTAAAAAAAAAAATTCTTCTCGCCTGTCATATTGTGTCGATTTGTATCGAGCGGCCCCAATTCAGAGGGGCCGCTCGACAAGCAATTATGGAATTTGTACGCGAGGTGAGTGGGGTTGGTATTATTATTATTATTATTCAAAGTGATGGTGGAGTTATGGTGACAGGAGAACACGCGGGAGTGGATAAGGAGGGGTTGGGGTAGGAGGAGTGATAGGGGTTGGGGTTGTGATAGGGGTTGGGGTAGTGATCGGGGTAGTGATAGGGGTTGGAGTAGTGATAGGGGTTGGGGTAGTGATAGGGGTTGGGGTAGTGATCGGGGTAGTGATAGGGGTTGGGGTAGTGATAGGGGTTGGGGTAGTGATAGGGGTTGGGGTAGTGATAGGGGTTGGGGTTGTGATAGGGGTTGGGGTTGTGATAGGGGTTGGGGTAGTGATCGTGATCGGGGTAGTGATAGGGGTTAGGGTAGGCCTGGTCTTAGCTGGGGGGCAGGGAGTAGCGGTAGCAGGATGGATTTAGGAACTATCGTTGACGAATGTGGCGAGGTTAATTGGACCTGCCAGTAGAGGTCCCCCTCTCAGCCATCAGCGCCTGATATTGTCCACCAACCGTGCTGTTTGCTAAACTATAACTCAAACGTATCATGAGCATCGTCGTGGAGAATTAAAATAACAAAGTAAATAAGCACACGATATATCTCCACACATTCCGTCTCTCGATGTAAACAAAACGAAAGCATTTCTTACACACTCCCATCAGCCGCTCGGCCTTCTGGGAGTCCATTTCAGCAACATCGTGTCAAGACAAGCAAACTCTGGACCGGTTCATATTCGTTGGGTCTTTCGGTAAAGTCACGTAGATAGAACAATACAATTATAAAAATAAGAATGAAAGGAAAGTGAATATTTTTTTTAATTCACTTTATTTTCATTTTCATTATTTAATAAATGTTTAATTATGAAATTGTATTCCTTTTTAATTCAATCTATTTTCATTTTTATTATTTTATTGTTCTATCTGCGTGACTTTACCGAAAGACCCAAAGAATATGAATTCCTGCAGTCACGAAAGCTTTAAGTCAAGATCAGGACCGGTTATTTCATATATAGTGTCTCATCAGCAGATTCAGGCTTGTTGAATCAATCACCGTTAATCGGGCTGGCTCTGACTAGAATAGTTTCCTTTCAGGAATTGTATTATCCATGTTATCACTGTAGTTATGACCACGAACACAATCAGCATTATCACTGCAGTATCAGGGCTATCAGGCACCGTCGTTAACAACGCTCGACTCCTACCGCACAAAATCGCGAGTAAAAATCTGGGCCAGGGTGTCACCCAGCTTGTCAATCCTTCTGGGGTGGATAAAACAAATGCTAGTTCGTCAGAGGTCAAACGTGGTCGTTCTGTGGTAAAACTGGGCCCCTTGCTATCGCAATGTCGTATTTTTCACCACTGCTTCCGGACACCACTGGCTCGTAAAAGAGCCGAGAGACCGTGCCAATCAACGTTATCATTCATGCACTCATTGTTGATTTCAATAACGTATCTACTGCTGGATGAGGGCCTTATTCTTATTGTTTCGGTCATGAAGGTGTTTCGACCATACTTCACCAAGCTGGTCAGTGCGGGGCAGGACTCAGATATCATTTGCCACTGATGTTGGCCATGACCAGAAATTTGATTCCCCAGATCGCAGTGTTCAGAGTGCGGCGCGCTAACCACTGTGCCACCGCTAGGATTTGTGCGCATTTTGGTAAATCCGGACATAATATAAACAGAACTAAAGCCGAACGGAGAATATTTATTTTACAATGTGCCGCATGTTTGGTCGGATGAATTTACGTGCGTCTCTCTGTGCATAAAGCTCCGTGTCATCCCATAACCCATAACCCCCGGGTCTGTCCCGTGACCTCCTACCAGGCAAGCCTTCAACGCTTCACGGTGAAACCCTCAAAGTGCATCGAGCGCGACGCAAGCACTGTGGTGACATCACCGCCGCTCAGTGGACGAATGGCGGCTGCTGTTGTTGCTTCGGCACTGTGAAGGATTACAACGCAACGCGAAAACAAGAGGCGATTTCTCGACGGCGACATGTGCGGCCGGTGACCGCAGGATCGGTCCTCCCTGTCGCAGAAGCTCGGCAACCCCGCGGCTCTTCAAGCGGCCGCTTCGTGACGTCGGGCACGCGCATTGGCGGCCCTCCCAAGTATTGAGTCGTTTTTGCCGAATTCGATTAAAAAAAAAATCGCTCTTCTTGTTACTTTTGATTGCCGCCCGCTGTCCCATCGTGTCTCGCACGTCACGTCCACACGTGCGCGTGACGATGCGCGTTGCGTCTGTCTTCAACCGTGCGTGCGCGCGCATCTCGGCCCCGTGGCCCGTGAGAACTTTTAAAGTGCTCGCATCCATTGGGCAAGATGTGGTTACAGAAAAATTAAAATGAAATGGAAATAGGAAAATAAACACAAGGTCTTAATGATTTACTGGAGGAGAAGAGGGTGGGGGTGCTATGGGGGGGGGGGAGGCTTGGTGTGGGGGGGGTAAGCACAAGAAGCTCCTTGCCTTTAATAAGGCTGCCGTGTTTATGTAAGGGTGCGTACATCACAGCGGACGTCTTCGGTAATAAAGATAAACAGAGCCGGGAGGGCCTCATTATCATCGCTTATCTCTTCCTCCCATCCCATTCACTGCGCGGCTCCGGTTTCTCACAGCGCAGGCAGCAGCTTCTAGCGGCAGCACCGCTGCCCACCACCGCCCTCGTGTCACCGCTGCTTGCTACTACTGCTACTAGTTTATTCAAAATGCATTCTCGACCATACATGCACAGCCCCTTCGGCGAATCCGCTGCCTGGATGAGCACGGACCCCAGCCCCAACTCACGAACGCGTCCCGAGTCAGTGCGCAGGTGTTTGTGAAGTTTGTGAGATAGGGGAGCGTAGACGCGTGCGGCACAACCATGGACTTTGCCGCTCCTCCGCTCTCTGCTGGCTGACCAGCTCGTGACCCAGAAGCCCCTCGGCCGGTGATGGTTCGGCGTTTAAGAGGAGTTGGACTCTTCGCTGTCGATTGGGAAGGCGTGGGCGAGGAAGAGCGTCGATGCCAGAGGACAGCCACTTACTTTGCTTTCCACAAATGATATTTTAGCCTTGATGGAAATGCTTGTTTTTTTTTGTCCGTTTGTTCAATTTCTGTCGTACGTGTGTATGCTGAACTTCTTTCGCAACGTGCGTCGCCAACCGTGCGGGGGGTGAGGGGGTAAGAACCAAACTCAATGTTTGTTACACATTAATCCTTGATCAAAATATTGTAACACCCTAAATATATTGTATACAATACAATGTTGTATATTGTATACAATACAATATACAATATTGTACAATACAATGTTGTACATTGTACAATATTGTGTGTATTGTACAATACACACAATATTGTACAATATACAATATTGTGTGTATTGTGCAATGCACAATATTATGTGTATTGTACAATACACACACTATTGTACAATACACACAATATTGTACACTACACACAATATTGCACAATACACAATATTGTGTACACTATTGCATATTATTGTGTGTATTGTACAATACACACAATATTGTACAATATTGTGTGTATTGTACAATATTACACAATATATTGTACAATATTGTACAATATATTGTGTATCGGTTTCTTTTGTTGTTGTTTAAGGATTAGGGATACAATACAACGTTGTGCATCGTGCACAACATTGTGCTGTGCATTGTACACAACATTGTACTGTATCCTTAAACAACAACAAAATAAACGTCTCGACGTTCCCCGTGTAGCGACGTCGTCGCTTCACGCTCCTCCGTGGCTCTCAATCCTCTCGTGCGTGGACGGAGGACACCGACTGGGGGGCTGGAGGGCACTTGGGGGATGCTCCTCTCCCACCCCATGCCCCCCAGGGATTAACTCCCCCCCCACACACACTTTTCCGAGAGCTTTTACTGCCCTCGTGAACCTGATGGGCCATTTCCTGCATTACGGTAATTGTCAATGTTTACGCTTTGTTAATGCGCGAGATTTCCTGCTAAAATCCTGCCCCCCACCCCACCCCGGGCGGACTCCCACCGTGTCACGAGCCCAGCCCAGACACCAACACCAACAACAACGACGTCGACAACGACGTTGACAACGACGTCGACCCTCTGTCACCGTTCTTTGGGACCGCTCGCAAGCGTCGACCGAAGCACGCCGGCGAAATTTCAGTACGTCGAACAACAACAACAACATCAACGACAACAACATCAACAAACATCAACGACAACAACATCAACAAACATCAACAGCAAACCACATCAACGACAACAACATCAACAACAAACAACATCAACGACAACAACATTAGCAACATCAACAACAACATCAACAAACAACATCAACAACAAACATCAACATACATCAACGACAACAACATTAGCAACAACAACAACATCAACAACAAACATCAACATACATCAACGACAACAACATTAGCAACATCAACAACAATATCAACAAACAACATCAACAACAAACATCAACATACATCAACGACAACAACATCAACAATAAACATCAACAACAATATCAACAAACAACATCAACAACAAACATCAACATACATCAACGACAACAACATTAGCAACATCAACAACAATATCAACAAACAACATCAACAACAAACATCAACATACATCAACGACAACAACATTAGCAACATCAACAACAACATCAACAAACAACATCAACAACAACATCAACAACAAACATCAACATACATCAACGACAACAACATCAACAATAAACATCAACAACAACATCAACAAACAACATCAACAACAAACATCAACAACATCAACGACAACAACATTAGCAACATCAACAACAACATCAACAAACAACATCAACAACAAACATCAACAAACATCAACGACAACAACATTAGCAACATCAACAACAATATCAACAACATCAACAACAAACATCAACATACATCAACGACAACAACATTAGCAACATCAACAACAACATCAACAAACAACATCAACAACAACATCAGCAACAACATCAACAACAAACATCAACATACATCAACGACAACATCAACAATAAACATCAACAACAACATCAACAACAAACATCAACAACAACATCAACAACAACATCAACAACAACATCAACAAACAACATCAACAACAAACATCAACAACAAACATCAACAACATCAACGACAACAACATTAGCAACATCAACAACATCAACGACAACGCGTCTCGACGTTGCGCCCCCCCCCCCCCCCCCGATTGTCTTCGAATTCGGAGCGTGGCGCGCTAACCAACTCGTCGTCACTGCGTGGCCGGCTCACACACACACACCACACACACACTACACACTGTTCACACACACACCACACACACCACCACACACACACACCACACACACACACACACCACACACACACTGGTCACACACACACTACACACTGTTCACACACACAAACACCACACACACACACACCACACACACACACCACACACACCACACACATACCACACACACGCACTGGTCACGCACACACTGGTCACGCACACACACTAGTCACACACACACACACACTAGTCACACACACACACTGGTCACACACACACTGGTCACGCACACACACACCACACACACACACTAGTCTCACACACACACTAGTCACACACACACACTGGTCACACACACACTACACACTGGTCACACACACACACACTGGTCACACACACCTCACACTGGTCACACACACACACACTGGTCACACACACACACCACACACACACACTGGTCACACACACACTACACACTGGTCACACACACACTGGTCACACACACACACTGGTCACACACACACACTGGTCACACACACACACACACTGGTCACACACACACACTGGTCACACACACACACACACCACACACTAGTCACACACACACACCACACACTGGTCACACACACCACACACACACTGGTCACACCACACACTGATCACACACACACACACTGGTCACATACACACACCACACACTGGTCACACACACACACCACACACTGGTCACACACACACACACCACACACTGGTCACACACACACCACACACTGGTCACACACACACACATACCACACTGGTCACACACACACACCACACTGGTCACACACACACACACACACCACACACTGGTCACACACACACACACCACACACTGGTCACACACACATACCACACTGATCACACACACACACCACACTGGTCACACACACACCACACACTGGTCCCACACACACACACACACCACACACTGTTCACACACACACACCACACACTGGTCACACACACCACACACCGTTCACATACACTGGTCACACACACACTGATCACACACACACACCACACACTGGTCACACACACACACCACACACACACACTGGTCACACACACACACCACACACTGGTCACACATACACTGGTCACACACACACACCACACACTGGTCACACACACACACTGGTCACACACGCACCACACACACCACACAATGGTCACACACACACCACACACACACACACCACACAATGGTCACACACACACACCACACACACTGGTCACACACACACTGGTCACACACACACACCACACACACACACTGGTCACACACACACCACACACACACTGGTCACACACACACCACACACACACTGTTCACACACACACACCACACACACACACTGGTCACACACACACACACACACCACACACTGTTCACACACACACCACACACTGGTGACACACACACACACTGGTCACACACACACACACTGGTGACACACACACTGGTCACACACACACACCACACACACCACACACAAACCACATACACACTGGTCACACACACCACACACACACTGGTCACACACACACCACACACTGGTCAGATGCAACGCAGCTCCATCATCTTTACAAGGAGCACCCCCCCATCTGTGGCTCCGTCGCTCCGGTGCAGGGAATGCCATCGTGGCTGTTTGTCGTGCGGGACAGCTCCCATTTACCATCCCCAGGCTTTTAATGGTTGGGACATTTAACTGCGAACACAACTGTGATTTTTTTTAGTCTAAAAGATATTGATTACTTTCAGTCCATTAATTGATTATATAAGTGCTGAAACTTCCCCTCCCTCTCTCTCTCGATATATATGCGTCTTATGGGAAAGCCTGTTAAATAAATGGAAGAAGTGCCAAAAGGATACTTAACCGGATGGACCTAATACATTTGGGGAATTGCGAAAGGTCATTTGAAGTTGCCATTTGTGGGCCGTCGTATAGCCGTGAATGTCCCAATAGTGATGCAAGGGCCGCAGGGTCTGGTGATGACACACGACCCCAATAGAGTTTCCGGAGGAAGATTTGGTAAATCATTTATAGACAAGAGGCACGACGACGCCGACGATGGCGCATGAGACACCCAACGGCTGGACAATGAGGTGGTTGCATGTGGGCGACAGTGCAGCAAGTAGGTGTCCGATTAATAACCACGCGCAGCATCGTGCAGCCCGAGTGTAATCTCCCCCTTGCCCGCGTGGGGTTTCTCCAAGCGATTGGGCTTCGTCCCGCGTAAACGCCAAAGCAAACAACGAACGTTACGAGCACCCAATCGTTGTCATGAAGAGTCCCACAAACTCGGTGAGCGTCTGACAGCTCGGTTATTCTTGTGCGTGGTGGAGATGTGGTGAAGCAGTCGGTAGCAGACTGTTGCGATGAGCCCTACGGCCACCTGAGTTTGACTCCCGGCCGTGGCTATCGTGCGCCGGGGCTAGCGACATCTGAACCGCTTCTCGGTCCCCACCTTCCCCGACCCGCGTTTAATAATAAGCGTTTTTTGTCGATATTTCTCAATCCGTATGCAAAAAAAAAGAAACGTACTGGAATAAACACGCACACTTGTGAACGCCAGCAAACGTTTCTGTGCTCGATGTTTCTCCATGGATGTTTCAAGCGGGGGAGGGAAAGAGAGGGGTTGGCTTGCTCTGAATTTTGACTTTAACTGATTGAGCTGAAAGAGAATACAAACAAAAAACATCTATTACTGGGCATGCCATGAACATTACGTTTACTTAAAGTCAACAACCACTGCCCTTTTCTCAAAAGCTTCAGAACACTTGGATGCATATTGAGGCAGGAAATGTGTTTTCCTGCCCCATGTTGCTGTGTTTGTGAGTCTTGATTTGCATCAACTTGTCTGGGTGATTCTGGAGGTGAATGCTTATGACAGGGAACTAAAGCACCCACAACTAACCTGGACTGGTCACACACACACAGTACGGCCACCAATGATCGCACGAAAACATCTCAAAGACATAAATGACGGCCAATCTAAACTGCGTCACCAATTACAATAGATGAGGTAGTGTGAATAGCTTAAGATTATGTGAATGAGGTCGACATTTCCAAAAATAAATTACCTTTGATACAATAATTTTGCTTATCGGCGCTGACTGTCCACTCAGCAGGATCACCATCAACCAGGTGACCAGCTCACTGACCGCAAGGCTGACCGAAATGAGAAAACTAGACACACGGTTATTGCAATCACCCAGAATGCATCCGGCCTCATCAGATATCAGAAAGCAAGCGGTACTGAGCCTGGTTAGTGCTTAGTTGGGTGATCAGCATTCACAACCAGGTTGTTGTAGAGTTTGCGAGTTTGCGGGGCCACATGATGGGTGGCAGAGGGGAGTGCAGCAAAATCCATGACTGGACTGAACTTTAATGCTTGTGCATGTTATTCTTCACGAGCCTGCACTGCCCAGCTTGGCGATGTCTAGTAAAGCAACCCCTGCATGCATAACACAGGTCGTTAAACCCACCACCAACCAACACAGCCAACTAGTAAGGGTTGTCACGTAAACAGAATGTGGCCAATTCGTTACTAGTACAGCACACCGGTGTGTTGGAGAGCCAAGCCACAACATTTACAATCTGAGTACGACATTTCGCCAGTAATTAGAACCGGCATCATCAGGCGACAGCCATATTTGGCTGACGCCTCATGATTCTAACTGGCTGTGTCGGGTGGTGGCGGGTTTATCGACGCATTTATATATTTACGCGATCTAACCCCAAAAAAAACCTCTATTATGGATGATATTGATCGCGAATGCCTACGTGTTAAACTAACCCCTGCATGATTCGTTTTGTATGTACGTTTAACGTCTGTCTGTATGTAGCCAACCGTGGTGATCGGAGGTGCGGGAAAACCGTCACCCAGCGGTTGATTGACTAAAGGGCTGTAGACGATGTACAGAGAGACGTGAATAATGACTTGGGGCATTTGTAATTCTTCTCATGGAACGCTTAACAAGTTGCCTAAGTGTAGCCGTTTGAGCCATGTGTGTGTTTCCACTGAATCTTAAACAATACAAATACTTCTCAGTTTGGCTTCGTCAACTTACCGTGACCCACAGCGCTTGTGAAAATATTTTCTCTTCTTTTTTTTACATTTTAAAATAATTTGCCGATATTCACTCCCTCGCTCGCGCACCCACTCACTGGGATCCAGCGCACACCGCACACACCCTATGTGATCGTAGGGGCCCAGCGTGATATCAAGTATGATTAAACCCCCAGGCATTTAACCACTTTGTAGGGACCGCTCACCGCTCCCACCCGTCATTATCATCGTTATCCATCTTTGCCAAAATTCATTGTTTTCATCATCCTCTTTCTCATCTACAATTGTTAACATTGGCGCTTGGATACTAATGATATAACCCACTTCGTTGCACTATCATTTGTGGCCAGGCCGCTTTTGAAATAGGGCTGTATAGCTCAGTGGGCCTTACCTAGTAACTAAAAAATGTAGGTAAAAAGTGAAAATAGTTAAGGGTTGCACTTGGATACGAATTCTTATTCCAATAGTTGGTCAATGTTATGCCTGGCCCGTAGACAATTCACATGTTTTCACAAAAACTCGAAAATCCCTGATTCAATCATTATTAAGCTTAGCACGCAGCTTACCAATACCGTTGCCAACAATTACATCATTATTTGTGGGTAAGATTGGCTACAAAACAACTTAACAAGAGACATTTCCCCCACTGCGTCACCACCGCCACCCTCACCAAAAAATTCCAAAGTGGAACTTATATCTGCCTCGGACAAATTGTCAACCCAATCATCATCATGTATGTATGTAGAACTTCTTTCGCACCATAGGTAACCAACCGTGCTAATAGCCATCACAAGATGCCAGGGTAGTAGAGACACGCACGCAAAACAAGCTTCTTACATCAGCGACTTTAAATGATTATTTGTAACTAATGTGACAGCGTGATGAGGATGGCCAGTCGGAGGGGGTGGGGAGAGGTTTGAGGGGGAGTGGGTGTGGACGCGAGTATGTGGGCGGATGGGGTGGTGAACATGCACATTTATTAAATAGAACTAAAGATGCACGCCTTGATTTATGATTAAAAATATAAAGGCGTCGGCTTTAATCTTGCTAGCTACCAATAAACGCATGCTTACTTCACCATATCTTTGTGTGTGGCGATTTATTTTATTATTATTATTCAAGAATACCTTGTTTACCAAGTCTCAACAATTTCAGGACAGATCTGCATTGCGACATTTGGCGTTTTGCATGGCAAAGGAAGCCAACGGTACGCTGAGGACACACTCACGCTGAAAGGGTCCACACACAGTGGGTTCATGAACCCACTTGCTGTACCGCCGTCCCATGGTCGTTTCGTAGGCCGGAAAATCTCCGCATGATGCAACCACTGTCACCTCGGGGTCGGAGACGAACGGGCTCGGTGGCAAAACCATCGTGCGAATCTAACCTGCACTTCGCCCAGATTTGAGGTGTTTCGTTTATAAACACAGCAGCAGAGTGGCGTGTGTTAAACTCCTCATAACATGACCTAGGGAAGGCCCAGGATCGATTGAGATCATCGTCATTGGTGTTGGCCGTAAGCAGGAATAGAACTCTGCTCGCCGGGTTCTTGATGCAGCACGCTAACCGCTGCGCCACCTCTCACACACAAGATAAAGACAAAGGTGCCCCAAATAGCCTTAACATACTGTTGGGGCAAGTGCTGTTGGCTAGCGCCTATGAAGGCAAGAACGGCACACGAGGGAGTGAGTGGGTGGCCAGCACCGCGCCCGGCCAGCTTCGGCCTCCCCAGTGGCGATGTTTACACATCGCATCAGGTACTCATTTGCGGCGGAGTCGATCTAGGGGGGCCCAGGACCGATTCAGATAATTGCCACCGGGTGTTGGCCACGAGGGCGACTCGAACTCGGCTTGCCAGGTTCGTAGCGCAGCGCGCGAAACGTTGCACTACCGCTGCCCCCTAACGCACACAACACGCACGCACGTACACACATTACGCGCGCACACTCTCACAAGCACGCTGCACCCACCCCCCCCCCACCCCAACTCCTCCCTCACCCCGCACCCACCCCCGTCTTCCTCTCTGCGCTCACCTCTCATAGGTGAGGCTCAGCTTGGGCGGCTCCAGGTTGGGATCCTCGATGCACTCCATCCGCGGGCAGCGCATGAAGTAGTAGAGCGCGTGCAGCGAGTCCCAGCCCCAGGCCGCCTGCGCGGGGGCGTTCGCCTGGGTTGCCCGCGAAGGGCTGACACCGACACTCGAGCCGCTGCCGCCGCCGCCGCCGCCAAACCTCGCCAGATGATGCATGGCGCGAGAGACCAGGTCTCCTGGTGGGGGACAGGCGATGCGGCGCACGTTACTTGGAGGAGCGGGGGGGGGGTTCACGAGGATGTCGAACGATACCAACGGGCAGAGAGTCAACCGCCCCCCTCCAGAACCGGCTTCGAACGGCGAGAATTGTTTTTGTGCCGCCGCGTAGGGGTTTTGCTTTCTGCTGCCGTGCGGCTCTCCCGACGTGTGTTTCTCGGGTCGTCACGCGTGTGGCGCGCAGAACGGGTTCAGGGGTTTGATAGCGCGTGCGCTGTGTGGTCGCAAGCGCGGCGTGAAATCGCGCTAGCGTTCAACGCGTGCGCCGTGTGGCGCAGGGTGCTGCACGTGGACCGATTCTGAGCGGCCAAAGCTGTTGCCGCCGACAAATTTAGTTTCCAAGAGAGGCACGACCAGACGCGTCGAGAGAACCGTGAAACCTTGGGGCGCTGTCGTGGTGTAAAGGTCGTTCGCACAAAAACTTGCAAGCCAGGGGTCGCAGGTCCGATCTGATCTCATGGAGCGCTGGTTGAAACAATGGGGCCAGGTTTTATAAATCTCCCCCCTTCCAGCAGTGGAAATGGGTGCACCACAATTAGTTAGTCCATCGGTAGGTCACGTGTGGTGGGGTAAAGAGTAGGTAATCCCACCGCCTATGAAACGTCAGAGCAGTGTGGGAAAAGAAGGCCAAAACACCTCTCAGAAGGGTTCACATCCACAAGTAGAGTCCCTTTGTCCAGCGGTAGTGTGAGTAAGCAATTACAGGGCTGCACCTTTGCCTATTACCGTCATCCTGTACGGAGCATTGTATGTAAAGCGGCATCTCACAGCAAAAGTAAACTGCACGCCAAGTCGACAAGATCGTGACTCGTTCTGCCAAAGGCCTTCCTTCCACTGGTTGCCAATTGGTCATTGCAGCAACATCGAATTGCTTCCCACACATTGCAAGTGTCACAATCACTGGCAGAGGAGGGCATGACAAAAGTCATTACTATTCATACGGCAAGCGGAACACTGGGTCCTGGCAAACGACCTCAGCTTAGATGCAGACAGAAACAACACACAATGGCTCCTACACGAAGCCTGATAGACACTCGAGGGCAAGAGCTGTGTGAATTGCCAAGGCCATTCCATAAGCAGCGGCGTTTGAAGCTATTCAGTGCTTTGAATACAGATATTAGTATATGTTTTGCATTGAATCGCGAGGAGGAGAAGGTGGCTATGAGCGGGACACGTGTGCAGGATGGGGGAGGGCAGGATGCTAAGTTGGGCATTCGAGTGGCGCCCAGAGGTGAGATACTCTAATAGTGGTGCTTGGAGGTTAGGTGTCGACTTTGCAACAATTGCTGAAATCAGCAGAAGGAAGGAAGCAGTGACGGGGTCACGGTGGCATCAATGGCATTGGCCTTTTGATGACTTTCTGGTCTTGGAAAGGATCGTGTAATTACTCGCGTGGCATCTTTTTAGGCGGCACCTAAGCTAGCAGCGGAACGTATACATTCCTAAAACGGAGGAAAGAAATCACCACGGAATAACAATTGCTGACTCGTTACAATGTGGAACTTTTACATTGTCGACCACGGATGACGGATCATGGCCTGAGTTTATATTCGATTGGCGCGCTTGGACAAGCGCGGTTGGCTACGTATGGTGCGAAAGAAGTTCAGCATGCACACGTTAAATTTGAGTCGAGCATTCTGCTAAAGCTCCACTCGAGCAGATCGCAAGGCATTTACTCATTGCAAGGCTAAATCCATCGGCGACACCGGCACACAATTGCTTACGCGTCCACCGCGACCATTTAAGCAGGCCTCTAACAATTCGTCCACCCCCCTCCGAAATTCTGTGAATCGTCATGACACGGCGTCGCGAATCAATTCGAGTTCCATCATAATTTATTGTTATATTTTTAATCTATTTTGTATATTTATTTTTATTTGAATGTGTCACGAGGCGACATGCCATTCCAAAAACCACGCCGCGTTCGCGGAGCCTCGTGCCACGTCGCTGAAAAGCTCCAGAGGAAACGACGCTGCAGAAGTTACATCTGGTGAAAATTCAAGAGCCTTCACCCATCTTTTAGCCAACTAGATCTTTGATTGAAAAGTGCCTCAAAGGGACAGCAGCATGCGTCACGAGAACTACTTTGGGTGACTACAGACTCGAATATTCCCCCCCCAAAAAATTATTCACAGTTATAATATATCGGGAGCATAGGAATTGATTATAATCGACGACGCACCATTGCACCGCCGACGCATAGCATCAAAGCGACACACCCGATGGGATATGGCAACATGGAATCGGCGTCGTTTACGTTTCGCTTGGCGATGGTTGCTCAACCCCGAGCCCGGCGCACGACTGCTCGCTGAAGCTTGGTTTGGGGGAAGACGCCCCCCCCCTCCCCCCGCCCCCCATCCTCCCGATCCTCACCGAGCTCGGCGACGCTGCCCACGTAGGTGGCGAGTAACGACTGGTCCAGCGTGCGCAGCTCCGCAGGGCCGTACGGCTCCACGGACATCGTCCCGCTGGTGCCGCCTCCTCCAGCCATCGATGCTGCCCGCTCTTCGAACGCGCTGAAGTGCAGCGGCAGTGACAGCACACCTAGACGGAGACAAGGGTGGGGTGGTGGGTGAGTGGGGGGGGGGGGAGCACGGTTATGGCCTTGTAGACACGTGCAGGAAAAGCGTGACCAAGCAGGCGTTGAAACCCTCGTTTTGAAGTCTCGTTATACCGGCGGGAGAGCAAGTGGCTCGCCGTCGGAAGGTAGCAGAGTTCACGTACTGGTTGAGGTATTCTTAGCTCTTTCGGTAAAGTCACGTTGAAGGGAAACAATAGAATAATAAAATATATATAAAACAATAAAAATTCTCACGACGTTTCGACCATAACACAAACGGTCGTCATCAGGTGGTCGAAACGTCGTGAGAATTTTTATTGCTTTATATACATTTTATTATTTTATTGTTTCCCTTCAACGTGACTTTACCGAAAGAGCTAAGAATATGAATTACTGCAGTCACGAAAGCTTTAAATCAAAATTTACTGGTTGAGGCTTGACTTAGCCCATTCCCCCTCCGGGGTCGATAAAATAAGTAACCACTTTGTGTGGAAATCAATGGAGGTTATCCTGCCCAAGACTCGCCCGCATCGTAGGAATGTGGAATGTTCACGACTGGCTGTAAATGGAGAGGGATGAGCGCCGCCTCAGTGCTCATTGGAGCAAGAAATCGCTTTAGCTTTTGTTTGCAAAACTAACACACTCCACCATATACGCCACGCGCTAGGCACATGGCAAAACGTATCGGTAAGCTTTTATTAAATAACGGGAGTCGCTCCAGGTCAGCTCCGTACACTAGAGAGAAAAAATGAACACGTTTCAAAATATTTTTTTATAAAAAAAAAGCCGAAAAAACTGCCCATTTAAGAACGTCAAATTAACGACTGGAATACAAAACCGCAGGATGAAATGAACTTCTTTGTAAGATATGCGTGTGCGAGCCCCCATGTGACTGGCCCACTCGATCGTCCCTCCGTGCTCATCGGCCCGAGTCAAGTCTTTTTTGTTCGACGCCGCGACGTGATCGCTCGGAGCACTCGGAGAGATTGAAATCTTAAAAGTTACACACGGAGCTTTATTTTGCTCCTTTATTATTCAGCCTCACTTCCTCTGGGACCGCGAGCTCTCTTGTGTTTTAGTCCTAACGCTGCTCGCCCGGTGCTGTGTTTTTAGGCATATTTGTCATAATGTTCATGACATCAAAGCCGACACAATACGCAAGAGACTGGTGCACACACACACCACACACACACCGCACGCACACCTACCACACACACCAGACACCCACCTACACCACACATACCCACCTACCATCATACAGACGCACCCATCACACACACAACAAAGACAAAGATCGCCCATATAGCCTTCAGAGATTGTTGGAGCAAGTGCTGTTAGCGAGCACCCATGAAGGCCGGGACGGCACACGAGGGGGTGGGTGGCCAGCAACATGCCTGACCGCCTTTGTCTCCCCAGTGGCGATGTTTACACATTGCATGGGGTACTCATTTGAGGCTGAGTCGACCGAGGGGAGGCCCAGGACTGGTTTAAATCATCGTCACCGGCGTTGGCCGAGAGCGGGAATCGAACTTGGATCGCTGAGTTCGTAGAGCAGCGCGTTTACCACTGCACGACCGCTCCCGACACACCCAACACAAACACACTTACCACACACACACACACCCAACAACACACACCTACCACACACACACACACCCAACAACACACACCTACCACACACACACACCAAACACACACTCTCACTACACACACCCAACCAGATTTGCTTCAAATCCAGTGCCGCTGGCTATGACCAGGTGCTCATTTTAAATCTAAGAATAATCGGCCAGGCTCTGATACCAAATTAAATTAGTTTTAAATGCAAATGAAACCTCAGGGACTGCGTTAGCAGTGGCCTATTGATGCTAGACGCAGGCAGATCCATTTATAGGCACCCAACTTGAACAAACGTGGAAAGATTATAAGGAAAATAATATTGTGTTTCAAATCCTCTGCCCATCCCCTCTCGCCAGTCTCAGTAAGGAGGAGGTCATCAGATATCAGTGGGGTATCGAGAAATGGTTCACCCTACACACTACCGTACACATAAAAACACACGAATGCTTAGGACACAAGGGCCATTTCTCTTCTGCCTGCAAGAAGGAGCAATACCTAAACACGTGGAGTTGTCCCACACCTCTCCACTTTCCGGGTTGCCTGGGATATAAATGCAACATTATCCACGACGCACAAAATATGTCACGGTGCAAAATGCACAAAACGCGCGCACAAAATCCACGTGCGCATCTGGACGGGGTGCGCACGTGCTTCATGCATGAACAGAAACACATGGACACACGTGCACACACTTGCACCTGAAACGCGAAACAATCCGCGTGGTGTCACAGCAAAGCGCCAGCGCAGATGTGCGCCGCGCACGCAAGTAACGTGCCCCCCTACGCGTCCAGTCGGCCAGCTCCTGCTGCCGCCACCACCACCAAGCGCAGCCACGGGTGCCCACGCGAAGCCAAGGGACGGGCCGCAACCTCGCCCAAGACGAAGACCCCCCCCGGTGTAGTCTTGACAGACTTTTGGCGCAAGCGCTGCGTGCGAGCACGAATGAAGGGCGGGCACGGCACACGATGGGGTGGGGGTGGCCAACACCACGCCCGGCCGCCTTTGTCTCCCTAGTTGGCGATGATTACGCGTCGCACCGGGGGCACTCATTTGAGGCTGAGTTGACCTAGGGGAGGCCCAGGACCGATTCAGATAATCGTCACTGGGAATTGATCTCAGGTCTCCCGCTTCGTTGCGCAGCACGCTAACCGCTACGCTACCGCTCCCCGCCCACACACACACACGCACGCGTGTGAATGCACCCACACACATGCCCGCACGCACGCGTACACAGGAGAAAGCAGGAAATAGCAGGAAGTAATCAGAGCAGGGAGTGCGAGTTGTGGGTACGTGTGTGTGTGTGTGTGAATGGCGAATGTACACATGCACATGTGTTTGCTGTGCAATATGCATTCATGCAGGTACGCGAGCCGTCCGGGATATAATGATGCATGTGTGTTTGGACGTGCAGGTGTGTGGTCATGTTTATGTGCGTGCGTGTGTGTGCGGGGAGCGGTAGTGTCGCGGTTCCCGCACTGCGTTAGGAATCCGGTGGCCCGAGTTCGATTACCGCTCACTGCCAACACCAGTGACCATTATCTGAATCGGTCCTGGGCTTCCCCTAGGTCGACTCAGCCTCAAATGAGTACCTGGTGCGTTGTGTAAAAACATCGCCACTGGGGAGACAAAGGCGGTCGGGCGTGGTGTTGATCCACCCACCCCCTCGTGTGCCGTCCCAGCCTTCATAGGTGCTCGCTAACAGCACTTGCCCCAACAGTATGTTAAGGCTATATGGGGGACCTTTGCCTTTGTGTAGGTACTTCAATTCGAATTCTATTAAAAACATTGGGAATTAATTGACAGTGGGACTACACGTACGGATATATATTTCGTTTTAAAAAACGTCGCAAGTTGATTATCAGCAGCGCCGCATAATGAAAAATACAACACACGGGTTAGAGAACTTGTGAGAGTTATAGGCATTATGTTGACTGTTAACAGGTCACTCGAAGGGTTGATTTGAATGATGGAGTGGCAACAAGTGTACAAAGTCATACGTAGGTGCGGTATGCATTGTATGGGCTCAATAAAAGCATTCGTTCTAACCGTTTATCCTGTTAAATTGCCAGGATATATGTTTCCATACCTATGCACACACGTGTGTATGAATACAGTTACCAATTATAACCTGGCTAGAAAAGGATCTTTGTCTCTTTTTGCGCGCGTGTGTGCGCGCGTTCACGCGTGTACGGCTGTCTGCGGACTGTATATAAACCCCTGCCAAGTCAGCCAAGATTTCCGAGGTCGCTCCGTTTGGAAACATTTTGTAGAGTGTGGGGGGCGGCGGGTGGGGTGTGAATGTCAATCAAACGGGGTATGACCCTGGGGCCGGTTAATGCAGGTCGACAGCGAAGCCTGGGACGAAATGCAGACCGTTCGCTCGCTGCGTCGGGATAAGTGCACGGAGGTGCGCCGCGTGCGTTTGCGGCTGTGGCCGTGAGCGTGTTGGCACAGACATCCGAGTGGGGCGCCGGCGAGGATGTTAACTCCCTCTCCTGGTTGGTATACGGGAGGTCGTGGGTTCGATCCCGACCCTGACGCCTGCTGTAGATGTGTAGTTTGCGTGTTCTCCCCGTGGTCGCGTTGATTTATTTTCTCCGGGTCCTCCGAGTTTTTCTCTTCACATTTAGAAAGCGTTTCGAGTGTTTGGCTGCTATAAATTCCCACGTGATAAGCCACTACGTTAAACCCCCAGGCATGTAACCACTGTTGTAGAGACCGCTCACCGTATGTCAAAATTCATTGTTTTCATCATCCACTTTCTCATCCACAATTGCTGAGGGTTGCGCTTGGATACAAATGATTTATAGAGTAGTTGGCTGCTATAAATCTCCACCTGATAAGCCACTTCGTGGAGCTATCAATTGTGGCCAGGTCACTTCTCAAAAAGATCCACATAGCTCAGTGGGCCTTACTTGGTAAAATATAAATAGTTTAGTTTAAATCAGCGGCATGCGTCACTATCCGGCTGTGATTGTGTGTGTGTGCGCGTTCATTCTTAGTATTGTCCTTGCGCAAATAATTAATTTTAAGCAACAACCGTGGAGAACCCGTCGCTCCGCGATGAATAATGAGAGACATCCGTCATTTTCATACTCTTCTCACAATCCTGTACTTGGAGCGCTAAAAAGTAATCCGCTTGTTTTACGGAATAATACATTGCCAAGATAATATATATTGTGAAGTGGCTTTGCTTATTTATATTCTCTGGGATTTCATGAATATTCTGGTGAAATAAAATTGCATTAAAAGGCACAATGGAAAAGTTTGCGCAGTTTTAAACGAACCGTGTCAGTCTTCTTCTGCGGCCGTTACTCCAACCTCTTCGGTGTCGCTATCTATCATATTCCGAACTTCTTCGTCTCCAAAAAAAAACCCGGCGACCTGAACTCAACTCCCACTTACGGCCAACACGAGCGACGAATATCTAAACCGGTCCTCGGCCTCCGCTAGCTTGACTCAGCCTTAAATGAGTACCTGGTGCGGTACGGTGTCTAAACATCGGCACTGGGGGCTGGGGGAGACAAAAGATAGCCACCCCGCTCCCTTCGCGTCCAATGTCGGCCTCAATACGTGCTCGCCAACAGACGAGCCCAAACTGTTGAAGGCCCAAACAAGGGAGATCTTTGTCTTTGCTATATGCACGTATAAAATGCTTCAAATTCTCCGTGGGCCAGGACCTCTTTATGTAAATAAATCTATAACAAGAACCACTGCCACCTCCTCTCGGCCCCTCGTGGAGCCCCCATGCCCCGAGCTAAACATTTCCCAGCATGCTGGTCTCCCGGGTGCCGCCACCACCACCACCACCACGACGACAAGAAAGGCCGTCGCCTCCTCCTGACAAATCGTGCCCCAACCCTGGCCCAAGCCTGTCCCTCACACAGATGCCCCCCACGCCACCCATAGGGCAGCACAAATCACATATGCCTGCAGCGCCTAGCAAGTTTTGGTATTTTTCTTTTAAAAAAATCACCCTCGAGAAAAACTCTTTGAGCGTTGTGACTTTTTTTCCGGAGGGTTTTTAGGAGCCTATATTTTTGGGGTGGAAAGAGACAGAAACGGAGCGCGCAGAGAGGGGGGAATAGAAAAAAAAACGCTCCGGAAACTTTGACGGTCCCCCAAAACGTGTACCCGGTGTGAAGAAGGTCGTCCAAATCTGGTCACACGCAAACACTGCCGAGGTACTCAGAGAGGCAATGACTTTTAAATTTGGTTGACATGTACACGTATACCATTGCAGAGTTGAGCAGTGGCACTGGGACTCATTTTTTACCCAACGAACCTGGGTGACCTGAATTCAATTCCCGACCACGGATAACATAAGCAGCGAGTGATATATAACTGGGTCATGTGGGTCCCACTTTCAATGCTCAATGGCCAGTGCGGTAAAGTATGGTCACACAACCCTGCCATAAGTGACATGGCATGGGGAGGCATTCATCCAGCAGTGGATTGTCAAATGGATAAAATGTATCTTATTATTTTGCATCTTTATGCACAGAAGCCTCACTCATTCTCAAAAGTTAACGCTTTTTTTTTTCCTGGGCCAATTGCATTTCGACGAATATAGCACACTCCAAAACTCCGCCGCAAAATCATAGCGCCAGCTACCTACTTGCTGCACTGCATCCTACAGACACTGACTGCTTGCCTTGCAGGCGTCTCATGCCGGCTGCGACCACCGCTGCGAGAAGACGCCCCGGGCCGGCTCGAGCACCTGCATTTACTTATTATTTTAAAAAATTCAAATATATATAACCCCACAAAATGTGCTTTCCATGCATTCTTTACCTACATTCCAATTCGCAAACATCATGTGCGGAAATAAATTCTAAATAAGCGACACCTGCTCGCTAATGACTCCGGAGAAATACAAATAACCCGAGGAAAAGTGGTTTCGTGGGTGGTTGCTGGGCAGGGGGTGGGGGGAGGGAGGTTTGGCGATTCGGTTATTGCGTCGTGTTGGCGCGCTGTGAAAAAGCTGGACGTGGGACGCAGGCTGGGCACGCGAGTTTGGGCCACAAAAACCCGCCGGGGCAAAAAAAACTTCAAGCGCTGGGAATTCGAGGAGCGCCGCCGTAAGCAGATGCCTTAGGCGCTAAACCTGATATCGACTTTTCATAATTAATTAGCTGCCGACGAAAGCACCGCATGGACGAAGGGGAAATGTGGCCACCCCGTTGTTGACGTCGCGTTGGGGCGCCGCTCGTTGCGCCGAGGTTCGCCGTTCCAGGCCGGCATCCGCCCGCGGTTAATATTCAGGGGGCGGGGGGAGGGGGTTATGAGTGTGGACGTGGTGCTATTCGCAATGGGCTAGGCCGTGTGAGTCAACGTCATGTGACCAACGTTTGGCACGTAAAAAAAAAATTTTACTTCAAATTAATTGGGTAAAAAGCCACAGAGCAAATGTCGCCCACCTGCTGGCAGGCTATGCCCGTGTGCGAAAACACAGCGCCTCTAGAATAACATTGCGCTATAAGAACAGCGTGAATACCAAATGCCTTGAATTATGATTATTATTGTTAGCAGCCCCAGCCATCGTAAAATACACAGCTTAGACCATCCAGCAGGCTGAGGCAGCATTGAAAATGAACGCGACGGCAAGCCCAGTCTACGAAGAAAGTCTGCGTTGTAATGAAAAAATATATATGCATGTCATATCAAACATTGAAATTAGCAGCAGCAGTCTGAAGGAAGAGTTGTGTATTGGCAGATGAACGCAATGGAAAAAATGTTCACAAGATCTGTGTCTTGAAGACGCCAGCAATGTTAAGCGTGGCAGCCAATTATACGTCGCTCATCCTAGCCTCTTCATGATCTCATATAGAGCTGCTGCCCACACCTTAGCCCATTTTAGATTAAATTTTTTAGAAGGCGGTGTTACAGAGGGAAAGTGGTGATGGTAATGATGAACGCTAAGGGCAATGCATGGCTGATGAAGTCATCATTGTAATCGGGACACAATGAAACAAACCACTCCTTTACACTACTCAATCAATTATTTACAGGATATATTTCCATCGCTCTAATACATAGCTATACAGTATTGCTTCAACGCATTGTTTTCACCGGCAAGAAAATATTTTGGTACTGGCAAAAGGAGACAATGAGATCATTATTTCGCCACGGACAGTAGACGGTGCTGATATTTCAATAAGTCCGCCTAACTTAAATAATGTTGAACGACGACAATGAAAATGCGACAAAACCTCCGTAAACCCTTGTAACCTAGGTCATCACGAGCGCGCAATGTCGCACGAACGGTAATCACTCAGTGGGTGGGTAGACACGTGCTTGGAATGACGGCGACGGCAGGACGAGCGACGGTATCATATCGACTGTGAAGGAAAGACAAGCGGGCTTCGGGGCAGGACACCTCGCCAGGATCGAAGACGGCCGTTGGACGAGGCTCGGCAGAAGGAATGGCCATCCTAAGCAGGGCACACGGCCGAGCACCTCGGAGACGGAGCAACGAGACCAGTTCGTGTTCAGGAGATGGATTGTGGCATTGCGGTACCGTGGCGAGCGTGTATGTACGCATGTTGAACTTCTTTCGCGCCGTACGTAGCCGTGCTTATCGGTGGTGCGGTGGAGGGACGTGGAGTGATGTAGTGATGGCGATAGTATGGGGAAGGCCTTAATCCAGCCGTGGATAGACACTGGCTGCAGATTATGCATTTCAACGGGGAGATGCGGGAGATGGTGACAATTAGCTATTTCTGTCGCGACACGTGATTCGGGAGGATATTCCTCGGATAATGCAGTGCGGTCCATTTGTAGACATCCTGATGAAATAAAATAAATTAAGCGACTTCGAGCGTCTCTGCATGTCTCCCACCAATCTCAACCGCACTCAATTATTATTTAAGCACCTTCCTCTGCAAGATATGGACCCATCGCTATTACAACATTAATCACCTGCTGGGAGTAAAGTAAGTGGGTCATTAGAAATCAGCGGGGTATCGTATATATGTATTTTCCTGTAAATTACAGGTATCGCATCGCCATGTGGGGAATGTAAATCGCAATCAGGTATTGGAACTGTGTGCACCACCCAGGTCTACGGTAGGTGAATGTCAAGTTCATGGTTCGATTCCAGGCGATGCGGCTTTTATTGTTATTTATTTATTTATGGAGAATTGAGCCGATTGACCAAATTCTCAATTGACTGAAAGCGAAGACGTTTGGCCACGAGCTGCCCAAAAGTGAATTTTTCATGCTCGATTGCCTCCAATAGTCAGGTAACGCGGAAAAGGGCCTCGTTTTGGCTGTCCTTATGGTGAGCATGTGCAGTGCAGGTTTTTTTTAACTTCAGTTATTATTATTATTACGTGTGTGTGCGTGCGTTATAAAAAAAACTGCAGAGCAAGTGGCCCGGTGCCAAGGCAGCACAAATACTGCATTATTTGCGCGCTGAATATAAACACAGCTGCGAGCGCGGTGCACACTCGGAGCAACAGAACCTCTTCAGTGCAACTTCAAAAGGTACCTCCCCCCATCACCACCAAACGTTTGCATGCCTGGCTGTCTCCCAGTAAATATGCTAGAGGCAGAGGCAAAGGAATGGACGGAGCAGCGGAGACGAGAACGCCGCGGATCCGCGTGCGGTGACCTCGAGTGCGGGCGCTGCCACCTCCTACCGTGGCGTGTGGCCAGCGTGGAGGAGTAGGCCAAAATGCCCTCACTGGAGAGGCTTCCACTAGAGCTCCCTCTAGTGGAAGCCCCTTCCGCCAGCAGTGGCACGAGCGAGCAATTGCAGGGCTGCGCCTTTTCCTGCGCTGTCGGCATCAACTCACGAGGCGGAGTATCCGTTGAGGTCTCTCGCCCTGCAGAGCAGATTTTTTTTTGCATTCGTGAACAGCCCACGGAATGGATGTCACAGAGCTACCTCTGAGATGCCTTCAAGTGACTTCTGTTCCACACGTTAGGGGGCAGCACTTTCCGACCCACTGTGCCACTGAGAGTAATGCTTATCGCATCACCACACAGCTCATGACATAGCAGTCAAGACAATATACATTAGTTATAAGCATGTACCCAGCTATGTGTGAGCCAAAGCTCTTTTCGCAGATCGTTTAAATATACATCATCAGTTACTCGATCATGACCATCTAGACATATTAGATGATAAACTTTAAATACTTGAAAAGAAAAGTACACGAGTTTATACACAAAACAAAGATCTCCCGTGTGCCCTTTAGCAGGCCGGCACGGCACACGAGGTGGTGGGTGGAAGGCACCACGCCAAGCCACCTTAGTCTCCCCAGTGCCGATGTTTACACACCGCACCGGGTACTCATTTAGGGCTGAGTCGACCGAGGGGAGGCCCAGGACCGGTTCAAACGGTTGCCACCGTTGTCGGTCGTGAGCAGGAATCGAACTCGGGTGGCCCGAATTCGCAGCGCAGCGCGATGACTGCCGCTCCACCGCAAATTATAACGCACGCACGCACGTTGCCAACCTTATCACATGAGCCACATGGCAAACAATTATAATGGCAAATGGCCATACCCTGGCTATGACGCCCGGGCCACATGACGTTCACAAACACCGCAGTGCTTATTTCCTGCACAAGCGTTCTTCAATGCTTGTGCAGTCCGATTTATGTCCGTGTGCTCGCGCGTGTTTGTGCATGCATGCTCAGAACACCTATGTGTCCCTGCTTGGGTTATGCTCGTAAGTGGATACGTGTGCACGGACGTTTGCATGTGTTGCACGTGTGTGTGCGTAATTGTTCGACGTTCCATGTGGCCTCAAAGGGCACAGGGGCTTCCAGTGATGTCATCGTCGCTTGGGGAGCGGCGGCTATTGTTGTTGTTGCTGTTGTTGTGTGTACACAATCTTGTTCATTTGCTCTTGTGTGTACTTCTGAGTGCACGTGCTACCAAGCGTGTTGTACGTGTAGTCATGCACATGCGTGTTCCTGCGACAGTCTTGTGTAGGCTACACAGTGAATCTTTGTGTCTTGCTGTGTGCAGCATGTGTGTGCGTGCACACATAGTGGGGAGTGGTGGCGTAGCGGTTAGCGCGCTGCGCTACGAAACCCAACGACCCGGGTTCGATTCCCCCTCATGGCCAACACCGGTGACGATTGTCTGAACCGGTCCCGGGTCTCCCCCAGTTCGACTCAGCCTCAAGTTGAGTACCTGGTGCGGTGTGTAAAAACATCGCCACTAGGGAGACAAAGGCAGCCGGGCGGGGTTCCTGGCCACCCACCACTTCGTGTGCCGTGCCAGCCTTCATAGGTGCTGCTCGCTAACAGCACTTGGTCCTGCAGACTGTTAAGGCTATACTGGGAGATCTTTGTCTTTGTGTGCACACACGTGAAGCACGCACCTACAATAAATACAGTGAAGTATGCCTGTTAGTCACACACACACACACACCTCGCTCCATACCCCCCACCCCCGCCCAAAAAAAAAACCTCACTTGCACTTAATCCTCATTGTCAGAGCAAAATTATTACCAAATGAAAGCTGCTGTTGATATACCACTTTGAAATACATTTAAACGTCAAGGGCAAGCACGTATTATTTTGGAAAAAAAATTTCACCCCCTTAAGTTTGAGAAATACAACCTCACCCCCCACCCCCCTTCTCTCTCTGTAAAGAAACGCGATATATCCCACAATGCCGATCAACCTCCACTACTCTCGCCGGGGTTATCAACGCGGTTTGTACCTTCCCGCCAAGAGCTCGTGTCGTAGCCCTCGGAGGGTTTCGGAGAGGGGCGGTGGGAGAAGGGGGTGGGAGAAGGGGGGGTGGGAGAAAGGGGGTGGGAGAAGGGGGGGGAGAAGGGGGGGGGGAGAAGGGGGTGGGAGAAGGGGGGGGAGAAGGGGGGTGGGAGAAGAGGGGGGGCGGTGGGAGAAGGGGGGTGGGAGAAGGGGGGTGGGAGAAGGGGGGTGGCTGTGACTGCGGGGTTGCTCGTAGAGGGCCTCACACAGCTCCAGTGTCTAGCTCGACCCCTGACCCCACCCCGTGCGAGTAAAGGAAAGCGGCGTGACAGCGTGACGGCGTGACGGCGTGACGGCGTGGTGTCGGGGCCGCTGCAGGCCCCACGGTGTTCAGCTCGTCGTCTCGTCTGCTGCCGGAGTAGGAGGAGCACGCTTTGTAATGACTCGGGAGCAGGGGTCTATTGGTGGATGTGTACTTAAAATGTATTTTTTTTAAAACACACACACACACAAAGCACTGTTTGGCTTTGTAGACTATTGGGGGTAGGTGCCGCGCACGAGCAATTGTCATGCCCGGCGTCTATCATGTCTGGCTTCACACCAGAGCCAATGGTGGTGAGACCATCAACACGTACGACATTCGCCTGACGTCTCACTGTCAGCGCTATGTCACTGACTGGCATTTTTTCCGTCGTCGATTCAAGAGGGGAAATGTTCTCAAGCTTACGCAGCGCAAACATCACAATTCCATGACATACATGCGCGCTGTAAGAATGTTGCAGATACCAAACGCACTGAATATTATTTTATTCACCTCCCCCCCCCCCTCCCCCCCCACCGTGCTGACAACGCCACAAACCGTACAGGATTGTTTATTTTGGGTCGAGTCTACCTCGGAAAGTTCACCCACAAAAGCGGTCACCAGCGACGGTGTGCATCAGGCTGGAAGGGTGAGCGGTACACCAAAGACTCCGCCGCCGCGTGCGACGCGCACGCACGCACCTCCGATCAGCTAGGTACGGTGCGAAAGAAGTTCAACGTACGTACATCCATAGGCGGAAGTTTGACTTCTATATTTGGGTGGGGGGGGGAGTGTGCAGGGGATCGCTTTGTCCCTCACATTAGGAATCGCCGGTGCATATAATTTATTATATAATGATATATTACCTTCATTGTAAACGACTGAAAATAAATGAATTATGGTGTCCAGTTTGGGGGCACATTGCCCCCCGTGCCACCCCCCCCCCCTTCTCAAAACTCTGCCAACGCTACATCCCACCGTTCGAAACCAATTAGCTGTGGCCAGTACTACACACACCATTCCGACACGACCACAGCCTCCCTACCCCTCCTCCTCCTCCCGTCTGCCCCCCAGCTACAGCTCGCTCCCCACCGCCGCCACCACCACCACCATCACCGCAAACCATCCTCACCTCCCCAGCCCCCCAGAACACGAGAGTGGCCTCACTGTAATGTCACAATGTGGAATGCATTATGGCTGCACGTTTTTTTCCCCAAGTGAAACCTGGGATAAATCCCCAAAAAGTGAAGAAGATTTTAAAAACACCCAACGTATGTATCTGTAGTCACGTTACTTTAGAGTTCGGAGCGGTAAGTGGTGTAGCGGGTAGCGCACTGCACAACGAACCCGGCCACCTGAGTTCGATTCCCGCTCAGGGCCAACACCAGTGACGATTATCTGAATTGATCCTGGGACTCCCCAAGGTCAACTCAGCCTCAAATTAGTACCTGGTGTGGTGTGTAAACATCGCCACTGGGGAGACAAAGGCGGCCGGGGGTGGTGTCGACCACCCACCTCCTCGTGTGCCGTGCCGACATTCATAGGTGCTCGCTAACAGCACTTGCCCCAACAGTCTGTTAAAGGCGATTCGAGGGCTCTCTTTGTCTTTGTTATGACTTTAGCGCGATGTGTATTACACTGGTATTATTGCTTTCTTAGGGGTTGTTAACAATGACTGGGCTAACATCACTGTCTGGTGATTATTATCCGAACTGGTCCTATATGCCAATGCACACTGACCAGGCTGGTAAAGTATGCTCAAGCAAATCCATATAACTGACAAGATAAAGGAAAGGCCTTCGTTCAGCAGTGCATTAACAAAGTGCTGTAAATCATTGTTATTCTTAATTAAAAACACAAGCGTGTCTGTGTGCGCGCGCATGCACAAGTTGTGCGCTGCACATGTCCTCCAGTTTATAATTAACTCAGTAATGGGGTGGTTGTGTGGATAAATGGGATAATGCACGCATCAGTACAATGGGCCTTGATTGAGCTCCCTGGTTTGAGCCCCAAGGCTCATCGTGCTCTCTCAGGGGGCCCATTCCCAAGCCAGAACCCCCTAAGCCGAGCAACTGCCGAGGTCCTGATATGAAAGCCAGGGGCGCAAGTGGGGACCGATAGCCACGCAGGAACACTGAGCCAGCACCAGCGAGGGATTTAGGCTGAAGCTGTGGGGAGCTGGGTGATTCAATACGATGGGGCTTAGTGTCCGTGTCAGGGCAGTGATCCCCCCCACCCAACCCCCTGAGGTTCTTCTGAGTTCAAACGCGAGGTCAGCCCTTGAGGTAAAACATTAAGATGTGATAAGCAGACGGGGTTTCCTCATCGCAAGAGCAGATACGATGCCTACATCTTTAAAAAAAAACGGTGTCTGTATTCGATTAAATAATATGAAGTATATAAACAGAATTCACCATCACGATCAACGTCCGATGTTCACAATGCAGAACCCCTGAAAGTACATTCGCAAGGTAAAAATGACGACCCGGTGATACATATTACACAAAGCGAACATTAAAATGTAACACAAAAAACGTAGCTACTTGTAATGTAAAATCGAGGGGGTTTGCAGACAAATGTTTTCGCTTAATTTAGTTACGGAAAATGTGGAGCCAATCTGTGTATTGAAGCTGTTAGTTTGTGGAAGGCTTGGAAGAGTTTCAGGCCACGTCATAGGCGCGCCACAAGGAGGGGATTGTGGAGGCCTCCCTCCCAGCCAATCACGCGCGAGGAGCCTGCCAAGGCCCTCTCCAATGCCTGCGAGCGAGAAGGTAACAGCAGCCCTCAACAAATAAAGTGTTTGTCTAAAACTTGTTGCCTCTCCAATATTCTCGCTAACCAAGAGAGAGAGGGAGTGAATATGAATGAAACAAATAAAACACGTCGCACAAACACAATGCGCAAATCCAAATCTACTGGCTGCATTCTCATGATGTGCTGGTACTTTAAACGCCGGGCAGGCATGAATCACTTGCAAATGACATCAAGCGAGTGGGTTCAATAACAATACAGTTTTTTTATTTTAGGTTTTCCAGTTTTATTGCCTAATTGGGCTCTCGCCAAAGTAAATGGGTGAAATGCACCTGATAAATTGTTGTTATTATTATTAATTCAATGTATCGTTGCAACTCAGCGTTGTGCTTTGATGCAGGGTTCGATTCTTTCATGTGTTGTGTTTATCAACTCGCTTTTCCCGTTGTCTCATTTGTACCGTTTGTTCTCTCTCCGCGAGCCAAAAAAATGTAACCTGGGCCCATCGGTTGCATTTAAATAGCATTCAGTGAAAAATATTTATTTGCACAAACACGTTTCGCAACAAGTATCAGGAGCCCTGGCAATGAATATCGATGAATCCGAGGCACATTTACACTCCCGCTAAATTACTCACCCAACGGCAGCTAATAACGGTCTAACGGAACGTTGCCGGAAATTCTCGCGTTCTCACTAATGCGCGTAAAGAAAACAGATATTTGAAAAAATAATCCATAACAACTTAAAATGTGGTCACGCTGCATTGGCTGCGGTGCACAAAGCACAATTAACAAAATACTCGACGCATTCGTCAACGACGCCGTGGACTTAAAAAGAAAAAAATACATCTAATGGCTGCCGTTTCGGGCAATTTCCCTTCTTCATAGCACACATGTAACTTAGCAATATAGACTGAAAGGACCGAGGAGTTGAAAGCATTCCATCCAAACCCCCCTCGGTAAATTATAGAGGAGCTTGGAAGATTCACAATGGTGGAAGCTTGCCTGTGCTTCTGTAATTGCTGGCCACCCAAACATCCGTTACGTGCCTGCTAATGCCACCACAACTCGCCCTCTCTTCCTTCCTGCTGCCGAATCCTGCACCTGCTGTCAAACAGGCACATCACGTCCGATTTCTGTTGCGCAGTGAAGACATCCATTTCCGATGGATGTTGCACAGTCGGAAAGCCCACGTCTGATACACACAAATCTACGGGGCATCCCTGGCTAGACTGCAGAAGGGAAATGGAAAGGTTTAGAGGCTATTTAATGCAGGGCTTTATGAGTCGCGGAGACATTTAAGCGCCGTATATTAATGTAAATCCGCAGCCTTACCCTTGCACAGTTAGCAGCTGATCTTACAGCTCTGCTTTGGCAATATTCCATCATCTGCCCTCACCATTTCCCCATTGTCAATGACTTCTTGTGTGCCAACTCATGTGACCGTCCAGGTAACCTGCCCTCCTCCAATCTCATACATATACCCCATTTGTCGTAATACTGTACCCACTTCCTCATTGTGTACTCAACAACACAACGATGCGAAATGCAGCAACAGAATATCGGGGCTTTACGCATCATGCGAAACCAGCAGTTCAAAAGAAGCGCATTGTCGTCATTTTAACCATATTTGTTTTCTGGCTGGCACTAATTTTAATGCGGCGATGGGTTTTCTTGTTATTTACAGATGTGAATCCTCATTATATCTGCAATGCGCTCTTGCCACTTGCTTTATGCCAAGCAGGTTTGCAACTTTGCAAACCTGAAGTTTCTAGCGACCTCTACGTGACCCTATACTTTTTAAAGGCCAAATAATGCTTTTTTTTCCAGCTGCGTTGTTCGAGCTATATGTATTTCATCATTGACGAACACAAATCCTACCTCAAGCGCCCATTTCATAAAACGGAATTTTGACTCACTTTTTAAAAGTAGTTGATGTATCATCATCATCATCAGATATTCCTTAAGTTAACTTGCGATGATTGGGCCGAACAAATTTTGTCAAAATGCATAGAAATCTTTAGCTGGCGTCACTGCTTCATCCAATCTCAATCCTTTTCCTTTGTCTTTTACATAAAGTGGGTCATGTCGTCTGCCCTGCTAATCTAAAATTGCCTCTCGCCTGAATTATTAACACTTTTGTAAAGCTGACCTCAACAGCCAAGCGTACAATACTCGGCACGCAGAAGGCATCCGACAAGAGCACGCAGACCCATTCTTCCGCGCCTCCGATTAGCACGGCTGGCTGCGTACGTCGTGAAATAAGTTCAAAGTACACACATACTGCCCATGGACTAATATTACACATGGAGTAACACTACCCATAGACTCAGCACTGCCCATAGACTCAACACTGCACCTCCAATCAGCACGGCCGGCTACGTACCGTGCGAAAGAAGTTCAACGTTACATGCCCATGGGGCGGAGTGGCTCTGACAACAACGGAACTGAGGCAGAACACAGCGACGGAGCCCCGATAGGGACGGTTCAAGTCAGGCGGTTGTGCTAAAAGCGCCAGCTTGAACGTGCCGTGTGCTGGAACATCATCGCAGTGATTAGCGGGGAATGGGTCGCCACACCCCTCTCATTATTGCTACCACAACTCCCAATGTTCGACATGCCTGTGATTCCAATTGTGACACCACAGCAGCCCAGGAATTGTGGGGGCATTCCTCGATGTTTTACTTCCCGGCCTAGCTCTACTCTAGACCAGTCCCATTCTTATCACTTCACTCCCTGTACAGTATTCTGGGACTCTTTAACCCAAGCTGTCGACTCCCTGCGCCCGGAGAAAAATCCACGCGACCACGAGGAGAGCGAGACACGCAAACTCCAAATATACAGCAGGCGTCAGGGTCGAACCAAAGACCTCCTGTATACCGGGCGAGGTAGTTAACATCCCGCCACCGGAGCGCCCGGTCGCTCCCTCGCGTAGACGAATCAGTGGCGCACAGCCCCTGGCACCGTGCTTGCAAAAGCTTGGCTTGACTGTGCTCGTCGTGGGCTAGGGTTGCACAACATTTTTTTTTTGGGGGGGGGGAGTAGGTATTGAGCATGCGAGGGAGAAAAGAAAAACAGAGAGAGGTGAGGGCGGAGCGACGCCCTCGCCGCTCACATCTGGAGTTGCACGGGGGGCGAACAAAGCCTTTCCTTTGTGCGCATGTGGCATGTACCGCTACCCACCACCACCGCCGCTACCGCGACCACGTCAGCCTCCCCCTTTCCATCCACCCCATCGGTAACCCCACCACCCGGGGCCCCTAAATCCTCCTCCCCTGCTACCCTTCCCCTCCCCTAATAACCTACAGCCCCCCGCCCACCCCACCACCACCACCCAAGTCTGAAACAGCTTACAGCAATTGCGTAGGAACATTCTGAGGTGTAACAGCTACATTCACCGTTGCCAGCCCACGTACGTAAAGGATTTTGTGGCTGCGATGGCTACAGCTGTGTGTATATATATATAATTATATATATAAAATTTTATATATATAATTATATATGCACCGTGCATTCTTGCACACATGTGTGTGAAGGTATTTTATACATGTGGACTAAAGTGAGTATCAGGTACAATACCGCGGGCTTTGATTGGTTGGCACCGTGGTTAGCCTGCTGCTGCACTGCGAACCCAGAAAGCCGAGTTTGATTGCCTGCCATGGCCGAGACCGTTGGCAATTATCTGAACCAGTCCGGGGGCTCCCCCTAGGTCGACTCAGCCTTAAACGAATGTGACCGGGCGTGGTGCTGGCCACACCCACCCCCCTTGTGTTATTCCGGCCTTCATAGGTACTCTCGAATAGTACTTGCCCTCTGTTAGAGGTTACATTTGGGGATCTTTATCTTTGTAATTGTATGTGTGTCCACTGTGTTACAATTCCGAGTAACCCGGGTTCCATTCCCAAACATGGACATCATCCTCACCAACAACAGCACCACGTGCTTTCAGAACCTGGCCATGAGCCCAAGTCTTCATAAAAACGTAGGGCACATAACGATCCATCAGCTTGTCAACTGAAGTAAATTTCTCATGGTCGCGTTAGCTGTGGCTAAAAGTGCAGCTCGCTCCGAGGTGAAAGAGAATGCAGCAGGGCTGATGGGCAGTGGGCGAGAGGAAGTCAGGTGGCAGGGGTGGGCACACGGTGCCTGCCCCAAGCAGTTAACGTAAGTGGGGTTGACGAGGTGTGGCCAGAATCACGCCCGGTCACATTCGTGTGCGTACAAGTCCCCCGCGCGCGCGTGTATGTGTGTGTGTGTTCGCGAGCTTTCTCATGATGCGGTCATGAACAGGTGCCGGCTGACCCGAGGGTCATGGTAAAGCACAGAACGGTGGCTGGGTGGACACACACACACGCACAGTCACACAAATAAACACCAGGCCATGACACTGTAGGAAACGGGAGCGTCTTAAAGTAAAAAAAAACATATTCCTATATTTAGCTTCATCATGTAAAGTCTTTAAAACAAAATGTATACTTGGCTAATGAAGTTCTTGCATTATTTCTTCGACAGCTCTTTGGTAAATAGTTGTTTTTCCCCACCGTTGTCTGATTACTACATTTATTCGGTGGACTTGTGTGGCTTCTTTTTTAAAAAAAACTGATGGACTCGGTCGTACCTCGAGAAATTCCTCCTCCTCCTGCGCTGAAATATTCGTGCTGCAATCCTCGACTGATTGTCACGATGTTCTCGATGAACCCCGGTCCCCCTTGACAATGAGTCAATGGCGAAATGTTGGGATTGTGGTCTGGGGCATGGGGACCGAACGGATTTATTTTAATTTATTTTCCCTTTGACGATAATTTTCTTGTTACGTGCATGGTTTTTCTGGTTATTTATGTATTCAACTTTTAGTTTTTGATTTTCTAAGTAGTGGGGTTTTGTTTTTATATCGTCTGTGTAAGGGACTGGTTAATTGATGTGCATCGTTGCGGAATGCAATTGCATGAATGACGCCATATAAAATGAAATTATGATTATGAATGCTCTCCGTGTCATGCGTCTCAATGGGTTAATTTCACCTTCTGGTTAAATGGAGGATACATCAACTACTCATAACAAAAACTCTGGTCACCGTCAATTATAATTTCCTCCTCTAACTTCGATCAATAATTGCTCCAAATCCTCAGCCACTTTCGCTCTGAGTTCTTGCCTCTGCTCTTTTAACTTAGCCAACATCAAATGATAGCATTGCCTTTAATAATGAATTAATGTGTTGCTTCCTGGACAAGTTGAACGCATGCCAGACGCCTTCCACACTAATGACGTTCCTAGTTCTCTCACCCAATGTATAGGTGCAACTTTGTAACATTGGGGTGGCGGGGGGGGGGGTCGGAGGACGTAAAGCCAGATGGTGCGATAATGAAAGAGCTGACATTGGAAGTCATTTGTCAATTCTGCAACAGCTGAGGGATCTGGTGCAAGGAAGTGATGGAGAACAATGGTGGCATCGTCGGCCGTGATGACCACTTAATCGTGAGCTTTCGGAAACAATCAACGTTATCTTTTGACTGAATTATGATGTTGCGTACTCCACTGCGGCTGCGTTCCGGTTCATCTGTGGTCTCACACCTCCGATTAGCAGTCGGCTGCGTGCGGTGCGAAAGAAGTTCAACACACATACACGTACGTTCCTCACTCGCGCCCCGTTCCCTCTCTCTTCGAGAGCAGGCGTATACTGAGTGGCACCTCACGGGTTAAAGCGATTATTACGTGTATAATAATCACTTTGAAACTTGTAAATGAGAAACCAATCCAGAAATCTGTTGAAGAATTTGCTTAAATTTTGCTTCAACATTTGCTAAAACAAATGCTGCTGGGAAACACTGTTCTGGAAAACCTAAAAATAGATTTGAAAAAAAAATCAGTTTTGTTTCTTTAATTCAGCATCCAAAGATCCCTTCATGCACTCTTCCGTAACTTCTTGACCCTTCAACTAGGCTCAGCCCCTACCCACAACAACACCCCTCCACCCTTCCCGTCATCCATCCCCGCCATTATTACGCGAGCGTGGCTTTGCGTCGGGGAGGTATCTGGAGTGTGGGGTGACGGCAGATAAATTTGCCTCGACTTTGAAGGATGAGGTGGCAAAAGGATGTGCCCACGGTCAAAGCAGCATGGGGGGGGGGGGGGCCCTAGGTTTTAGTTTGTTTGCAAACAGCGAGCCTGTTTTGGCCTTGTAAACAAACCAAAAAATGCGGTCTTAATAAAAGCTTTGTTTTTATTGGGACATTTAAGAAACACTTTTGAAAAAAAAAACAACCACTCCCAATGTCCTGCTACAATCTCATCTAAATTCCTGCCCAGAAGCGTGTCCCTTTACACTGGGAGGTCAGCGTTGTCCCTCACTGGGGTCAGTCAGTCAGCCTCAGGCGAAGAGGGAGGAGAGAGGAAGGGTCAATAGCTTCCATTCAAGTCGCGCGCACACACGCACGCACATGAAAGGATTTGTTAACGTGGGGTTGAGTCACTCATTTGGCTTTCGAGGAAATGTAAGAGAGGGGGGGGGGGGGCTATCCTGCGAAGAGAAACTTGATGACCGATAAAATCTCAGCAGAAATGCGGCCTTTTTTTGTGTGTCTGAGCAGGCATATAAAGCGACGGGATAAAAGTTACGTGCAGTATGTTCTGCTACAGCGCGTGTTTTCACAATGGCAATTGGATATAACGCGATGAATGCATTAGGGTCACTTTTTTATATATATAACGTGGGGTGCGAATTGGAAAGACTTCATGGAGTGAACAGAACTGCGCCGTGCGAGTAGGAATAAGCGCCTCGGTCTTTTGTTTGCCCTGCGCACGCACCTCACGTGTTATCGCGGACTGTGCTTGACCCCTACATTCTATGTTATAACGCTATCTTTCCATAACGTGGTGTTCTTCTACCACCGCGTTATCGGAGAACAGACTGGATTAAGTTAATCTGTAAGGAGATGATACAATACGATGAAGCCAGCCAGTGTTGTCACCGCATTCTCCAGATTATAAGACCTCCCTGTCAAACTTGTGCCCGATGTCAATAAAGTTATACAAATCTAGCCATACACGTACACCTACCGGTGTCAATAAAGTTATACAAATCTAGCCATATATATATACATACACACACACACCGGTCTCAATGAAGTTAAACAAATCTAGCCATACACACACATACACCGACTAGATTATGTGTTGGACCTCCAACTTGCTTTTTGAAATACATGGGAGAAAAGTACGCATCTAATAATATGGAAAGTGTGGCACAGATATGAGGGTTATAGGCTATTTCTTTCCAGGACACCCCGGTAAGTGTGGGTTAAAGGTCCGGGCATCATGCTGTATTTTAAACCGGCTCGTAATAAGGTTTACGAGACAAACAGTGACGTTTATTAAAACGAAGGCTGACCTTCATTAAGTGAGGGAAATTAAGTAGATGTTTGTGTGTATGTGTGGGAGGTAAAATGCAGCAAGTTGCCACATTGGGGAGTACAAGTGGTGCATCTGTCAGTCATCGTGGTCAGTCAAGCCATGGCACCTGGGTCTGTCCTGCGCGATTTACTGATGGCGAGCCCTTTGAGACTTCACGTGGCCTCAAGGTACACCTAGCCTGGCACAGGCGCCGTGGTGATGTCCCTGCCATTTCGTGGCGGTTGGTGCTGTGTGGGAGGCAGGCGGGGAGGGGCGGTGCAGTGGCAAGCACGCTGCGCAACGAAACCCGACCACCCAAGTTCGACTCCCGCTCATGGCCAAGAACAGTGACAAGTACCTGTGGAATGGATCCCTTGCCTACCCCTCGGGTGAATTGACCTGAAACGAGTATCTGGTACATACAACAAAGAGCACTGGGGAGACAAAGGCGGCTGGGGTGTGTTGCTGGCCACCCCAAAAATTGGGCCACGTGGTCAAACGTTGCATGTTTACTGGAATGGGCTTGCAGTGCCTCGGCGATTGCATAAACTGGCTCGGTTACAAGTGACCTGATCTCGAGACTGATAAGTCCTTTTTTTGTTTAAGGCACTGAACGTTTATTTGCTTCTCGACGCATTGTTCCAGCTAGCAACACTCAATCATATTAAAGCATTCCATAAACGCCCCTTTAAGTGAACGATTGCTTCCTGGCAGCAGCAACTGACGACGCGGAGCCATCTCCGATCTCGCTCTCCACCACCCCCCCCAGCTCCAGCCTTTCTGGAATGCCGTAGTGACAGCAGTGGCATTGCTTCTCGAGCGTACACGCATACACAATTTGTTCCCGTCCAGAAGGAACAAAAACCCAGGTGCTTCCTCAAAAGTCACTTCAAGTTGTTCAAGTCGCAATGGGAGTCAATAGACTCAGAGTCTGCTTTGAAAACCCATCGCTTTAAAGTGGCCTTCCCTTCTTCTTTGGTTCTTTCGGTGAAGTCACGTGGAATGAGAATAAAATAATAATAAAATAAGACAATAAAATTCTCACGACGTTTCGGCTACAACACAAGTAGCCTTCTCCAGGTGAAGGAACAGAACTGTCGGGACGACAGAGCTTCAAAGAACGCTGCTAAGATTCGTAGCGTCTTTTAAGCTGGGTGAGAGAAGTGAGGCACCTTGACAAAGGAGTTTACATATCAAACAGGAGAATTTAGCATTGATATGTAAACTCCTTTGTCAAGAAGCCTCACCTCTCTCACCCAGCTTAAAAGACGCTACGATCTTAGCAGCGTTCATTGAAGCTCTGTTGTCCCAACAGTTTGTTCCTTCACCTGAAGAAGGCTACTTGTGTTATAGCCGAAACGTCGTGAGAATTTTATCGTCTTATTTTATTTTATTATTATTATTATTTTATTCTCATTCTACGTGACTTTACCGAAAGAACCAAAGAAGATGAATCCTTGCAGTCACGAAAGCTTTAAATCGAAATGTGGCCTTCCCTCTTTTAGTTTGGTCGGTGGCCCTGGTTCTATTTTTGTTTCCGGCTTGTCATGCATTGCGCAGTGGGATCCTCGGATGGATTTTAATTATTGTTAAGTAAAAAAAAAACTAGTTCCAGGTGATCCCTTTTACAAGCAGCCATGGCACACTCCGGCGGAGGCGTGAGATAGGCGCTCCACCAAACGGTGAAATTTAAAGGCGCAGCCCTGGCAACGTCTTTGTTCGTGCCACTGCTGGTGGAAGGGCCTCGGCCAGAGGGAGCTCTAGAGCGCCCCAAGAAAGAGGATATGTTGGCCTATTTCGACCACGTGACCTGCCGATCGACTAACTGTGGTGTACGTATTCTTTTGTTCTTTCGGTAAAGTCACGTGACTTTACCGAAAGAACCAAGAATATGAATCCCTGCTTTAAATCAAAATGTAACTGTGGTGTACTCTGTGGGACAGGGAAGGGGGGGTAAGAATCTTGCACCATTGTCGTTTTAACCGTCACGCTGGGAAAGTTAACTGGCGACCTCTGGATTACATGTCCGGTGCGCTCATTATTGCACCACAACAGCATCACCTTTGAGAACCGGTGTGCCTCGCGCCTACATTAGTTATACCGAGCCTTGCCAACAAAAACACATCTTGTCCACTCCACCCACACGACATGGATGTTACATGCAAACCATCAAACGCACTACGCGCTGAGCATATCAAATATCCCATCCATCAAATATCTATTCCAGCATTTGCAACAACAACAAAAATAGGTGGGAGTTGTGTATGCCAACAATTGTGATGCCTGTCAGGACGTGTAGCGGTGTAACAGCAGGAATACCGTTGGGAAAGGGTGAGCTTTCAAATTAAACGTGGGAAGAAAGTCTAAGATCGCAGTTTGCATTGGCAGAGCGTAGAGACAGAAACTTGGCAACGCCATCAACTTTGACTTTGTAATAACACTCACAGCCACTCCGAGCTGACACTCGGACAACCGATGCAGTCTCTCCACTGCTGCGCCTGTACAACCAATGCAGCAATAGGTCAACAAATGTAGCACCTGTTGCTGCTTCTTTGGCCCTAATTGTATTTCCTAGACTCAGCCTTTTGCTGAGCAATGGGACACCTGCAATCATTGGAAGCTACTCTCAGCTTCTTCGCAAATAGGTTGCAGTCATATTTTAATAAAACCACGAAAACCACTCACCACCACTTGTTAGAAACAGGACCCGTTTGTTTTTTGGGATGTCTGATAGTTTTAATTTGGTGTTGACAAGATCACACTAATTAATATATTTAACACCACATTTTTTCCCAATTTACTTTCATTTCCACTTATTTTTTCCTACACTCTTAGGGGGGAGCACCTTGATAATATACACGCCGTGCTTTTTAGATTATTTGAGCAATTGAATTGCAACTTTAAAATGTCAAAAAATAAGGTAATATGCTAACCTAACCTATAATAGAAAGAAAAAAATTGGTATCATTGTTTCCATAATATTAGATTTAAATAATCATAATACTGAGGAATAATTTGCAATTCTTTCTTCATTCCTGTCTGGAATGAAGGCCTCCCCATGGCAGATAATTTGGCAATAGTTCAGCACACCGGTTAGTGCTGATTGGTGAAGTGAGGGGGTCCAAGACCTGTTATTGGTAGGAAACGTAGTGGACTGGAAGCCCAACCGGGATTAATTCACAGGAGGCAGGGGATGAATTGTGTATGTCTGTGGATGTCTGTCCACGTGGGAGGGGTGGGGCTGGGTGGAGAGGGGAGGGTAGGGAGGGGCTGGATGGGGAGGGGCTGGGTGGGGAGGGGAGGGTGGGGATGGGCTGGGTGGGGAGGGTGGGGCTGGGTGGGGGGTGGGAGGGGTGGGGCTGGGTGGGGTGGGGCTGGGTGGGGAGGGGCTGGTCACCCCGTGGTGCCCTTATAAAACTTAACGTTTAACCTACTCACGCCGGCTTGTGCCCGCCCTCACAGTCGGACATATTTGCGGCATACACCACGTGGTGCCGTTGACCCTGGCCACTGACCGAGCAACCAACGTTCCTACCAGCCCCCTCCGCAGGAATGTGTTTAAATATCACTCGTCCCCTTCTAGCCACGGCTGGGAATGGAACTGAGATCGCCAGGTTTGTAGCACAGTGCACCAGCCACCGCACCACTACTCCACCACAATTCTAAATCAAGGCAGAGGTGCGTGGATAGCGGCGGTTGTTTTACTTGTGGGTCTAACAACAGCCTTTTACATTAATCACAGGCGCAGACATCAAGGCAGGCACAGGCCAGAGGTAATGTCACGAGATCCCTCTGATTGGCAACCCACAGTCGTGGCAGCAAGGTGTGTCTGGTCACGTGATGCTTGCGACGCAATGCGATTGGGCCACCAACACCTTTGGGGTGGCGGCCGGTTGCGGTGGGCTAGAGCCTGCAACCCCATTGGCCAACACCGCACGTTGCCATGTGCCCTGCAAGCGAGCCAGTCGGACCACGCTGGGAAAAAAAATAATAATCTTTCGATGCCCGAGGCAGCACCTTCTGTTTCTGGTTGCGCTCAGCGGGCAATATTTTAATGCGACTTTAAACTCGCGTGCAATCAAAACTACTCTCATATATCCGCGCATGCAAGCATGTTTATTTGGCTGTGCATCGCTGCACCCATTACGATTGATGCGCGTTCGTCAAACCTCACGTGTAAGAATCAATGTTCTTTGATTTGTGCATGTGCCGTATGTGATGGGGTTCACATTACCCCTGTGGTCACTAGAGGCCGCTACATATACCACTAGAGGCCGATGGCTATGTACGGTGCGGAAGAAGTTCATCATACATGCAACATTAAACATATTTTTTCACCTTGAATCATCAAATTTCCAGATGTTGGAGAAGGGAGCAGTGGATCAGACGTTGTGCTATGAGGGAGGAAATTGGATAGGGGGCCCCCATTTAATTCCTTGCACCAGGGCACATATACAAACCACAGTACATGCCACTGTTGGATTCCTTACGGTTGTGTGTGACTACATCTGCTCAGTTAGGAGTGGCGGTGCGGTGGTTAGTGCACCGCACTACGAACCCAGTCACCACAGAGTTTTGTTCTGGCTCACGGCCAATTAGAGTGACGAATATCTGAACTGGTCCTGGGCCTCTGCCAGGTCGACTCAAACCTTAAATGAATACCTAGTGCGATGTGTCAACGTCAGCATTGGGGAGACAAAGGCGGCCGGGCACGGTTCCGGCCACACCACCCCCTGGTGCGACGTGTCCGGCCTTCATAGATGCTCGTAAACAGCGCTTGCCCCAACATTCTTTTTGAAGGCTACGCGAGGGATCTTTGTACCAATGTCTTTGTTTGTGCATCTGCTCGGACATATGCGATCATTCCCACGTGCATCGTACACAGCTCGTGCAAGATTCTCCACGCACGTGCGTGCACAGGTCGAACGCGCGCCGCATACAGCCCTGCAGAGGCGGGCACGAGGTATGATACTTGTTAAAAAACGCACAAGCGGTGTGGGGGGGGAGGGGGCGCTTCAGGAGCAACTTCAAACACCAAGGCAGCCACGGCACCCGCTGTTCGTTTGACGCGGCACCATTCTACCCTGAGCCACCGCTGCAGGCACCAGCCGGGCCGCGTTTAAAACTCGTCGATAGATTTCAGCGAGAGACTGGTGTTTGTTCATGAAAAAAAAACACAAAACACCTGTCTCCATTTTCATTTGAAGCCATTAAACAGGTGTGGTGGTTAGCATCGACCCCCCCCGTCACCCGAGTTCAATCCCTGACCATGGATAACGTCAGTAGCGAGCGATAACCGAACTGGTCCTGGGATTTCCCAATTTCAACAACCCGTGATGACAAATACGGTGAGGTATAGTCACACAACCCCGATAATACTCGACCAATAAATAAGTCACGTTGCCACTTAAAGAAACATTATTAACACGTTGCTTCCACTGGTCTCAACATGCAATACATTGCACATTGCACACAGATGTCGCACCCCCCCCATCTTATCTACCCACCCCTTTCTCTAAGAACATCCATCAAAAGGCTTTATAACTGTTAGAAATAAAGACAATAATCCCAAAAAGCTTTTCATCTCCTCCACTTGAGGCATCACAGACATCTCTTGACTTACCTTTCCAGTTTAACGTGACAGCCCAGGGAACCCGTTTCCAGTTTGGGACACACGGATGGACACGGTGAGAGACGGGGCAGACAATGGGAGCGAGGAGAGAAAGCCACACACAGAGAGAGAGGTGGCCTGACAAAGAGGACGAGGAGACATACGGACATATGTAACGACAGCTGGCCCAGAGAAAGCCTGGCACGCGTAGACGGAGGTGGAGACAGAGGCATGCGGTCAGGTGACCAGTTGAATAGGGAGAGACAAATATTTAAAAAAAAATATTGCCCGATAGACACAGCCAGCGAGAGATACAGCTTAGGAAGCTAGTCAGACAGACGCACAAATGAGAGGATCCAAGCGGATATATTGAGAGACAAAATAACAAGATTGACGCAAAATAACCCAAGTACAAATGAACCACATAGCCGGATGGGCGGGCAGATTTAGAGACAAACTGAGAGGGGCATCGAGAGAGGAGGGATTCTTCTTCTTTCGCATGGCTGATGAAGAAGATGGAGAGCAACAGCTACAATTTCACATTCAGGTGGCCAAGCCAGATAACCGCATTCAGGTGGCCAAGCCAGATAACCGCGTTAGGACCGGCGGAGTGTATCGCTGTGATGTCCCCTTCGTATTTGTGGATCGGGCATTGCGTCGTTATACTTTGCGTAGGGAGGGGTAATAGTGCGGCGGGCAAGCACAGAGAGAACAAAGACGGACGCTTAGATAAACGGATAACAACTTTACACACAACCACGCAGAATGGAGAGAGATATTCACACAGGAGATGCCGATATAAACAAATAATTCTGGGCAAATATAGAGAACAGAGGCACAGGGAGCAAGAGAGAGAGTTCAATATACAGATGAATCACAAAACGTACAGAGACACAGAAATCGTGACACACGTGCAAAGATTCCCCGTATAGTCTTTAACATACTTTTGGGACCAGTGCTGTTAGCGAGCACCTATTAAGGCTGTCACGGCACATGAGGGGGTGGGTGGTCAACACCATCCCTGGTTACCTTCGTCTCCCAAGTGGCCATATTAACACATCACACCTGATACTTATTTGAGGCTGAGTCAGCCTAAGGGAGGCCCAGGACTGGTTCAGATAATCGTCACTGGTGTTGGCCATGAGCGGAAATCGAACTCGGGTTGTCAGATTCGTAGCGCATCACGCAAACCACTGCTCGCCACACCATGACACGCATACAAACATACAGACACACACAATTAGACAGGCAGTCAGACCAGCCGGCTAAGCACTCAACAAAGCAGACAGAAATGCACCTAGACCTGAGTGAGTCACCTGGAATGTAATTGTTCAAAATTACAGGTAAAAGCTTTAGCTGGTGCTGACAAACGAAATGAGTTATTGGCTGTGTCAGCAAATGTTCCAGGTGATCATCATCATCATCAGAGAGAAAGACCGACAACCACAGTCAGACAATAAGACCAAGAGGCAGATTGTCTAATAGAAAGGGAGATAGTCAGACAGATGTAGTCAGCCAGTGAGGCACAAATGGAGAAACAAGACATACGCACAAAAAATACAAAGCATTTATATAATCAGACGGGAATGCATCTAAAAGCATAAGAGGGAGAAGCACGTACTGTCCACAGGCATCCAGGGTGAATGGGCGTGAGACGGAAACATGGAAATATGTAGAACAGCCAAATAGAGGATCAGGCGCACAGCAAGATAACAAGGACAATCAATCCTACATCATCATGAGTGCAACCTCATCGGTGCTATCATCATTACCATCGTACACGGTAAAATGTGAGATTTTTTTGTGGATTTGGAATTTAGGTAAACCGTCTCAGGCGGCACATGTAATTCTCCCCTCTTCCCCTATTCCGGTATCGTGGGATATTCGTCTTTCCACGATGTGTCTCGGTTGTTTGTACCTCAATAGGTGGCAGCCCGAAGGAGATCTTATTCAAATAACATCCTGGGTCTGCACGGTAGCGGAGCGCCTTGTTACGAATGGACGGCCGTGGCCATGATTCCGTGCTTTGCTGCGCGCGGTTGTTTAGTCCACCGGGGGAGGTGTCCACAACGGAGGGTCGTCAAACGGCGCCAACGCACAGAACAAATGGGGCTCGTGCTTCTTCCTAAGGTCTCGCCAGACAACGTCCCATTACCGTAACTACTCACGACACAAACAAAGTCAGACTCCGTGTATCTGTCACCCGGTTATCTGTTAATTCGTCGGCAAAAACCGGTTTCTCTCTCTCCAAATATCCGGGAGGCATGGCCATCCGAATGTCTGGAGTCCAGACCACGGAGTTATTCGGAAAATACTTCCAATTGTCCGAGGTTATCCGTGGTCACGTCTCCCAGATAAATGAGTGAATCCCCGGTGAGGATCCCAGAGATTTGGAACTGGGGTACTTGTTGTCGTCCCCCCCTCCACCCGTTTACCCCGGATAAAAGGAGTTTGGACTGTGTATATTTAACTAAATAAATACTATATATACTTCCTTAATATATCTCTCCCTCCACATAAAAAATAAGGGAATTTTATACCTGTGGATGGGCAGATATTTTAAGAAGATAATATAACAACAACAATGTGAATGGTTACTTTGAATGATGTTATTTCTAAGTTTATTAATTTTATTTTGTATGCATGTGTGTGTTTGGTTTTTTCCCCGAGTGCCTCTAAGTCACAAATTGTTTGCACATGGGGTAGAACACAAATGCTAAAACATATTCTCTTGCCGTACTTATACAAACATATTCTCCGACTCCCAAGGAAATCCTGCACCCATCATCCAACACTGCTGGATTTAGCAAAGGACAAATGTCAGGACTAATGGAATTAAACTTTCAAAGCTCAAGGAACAATGCTTTGGATTTCAAGTTTCACCCGCAGGGCTGAGGCCATTATCGTTCGGTTATGTTTATGTACAAAGTGCCTGTACGTGCGTGTGTATGACGTGTGTGTATGTGGGGAGCGGTATTGTAGCGACTTACGCGCTGCGCTACGAACCTGGCGACCCGGATTCGATCGTCATGGCCAATACCAGTGACGATTATCTGAACCGGTCCTGGGTCTCCCCTAGGTCGACTCAGCCGTAAATGAGTACCTGGTGCGATGTGTAAAACATCGCCACTAGGGAGAAAAAGGCGGCCGGGCGTGGTGTTGGCCACCCACCCCCTCGTGTGGCGTGCCGGCCTTCATAAGTGCTCGCTAACAGCACTTTCCCCTACAGTCTGTTAAGGCTACATAGGGGATCTTTGTTGTATGTACACAATGGCTGGAAGAGCGAGTGGTTATGGCACTGCGCTACAGACCCAGCCACCTGGGGTTGACTCCCACCTATGTACAAATCAACCACTAGTGGTTTCTGAAACTGTTGACCATCCCAGCAGTGAATTAATAAGGGGCTGTACGTCATATTACATCAACAAATAAAGCCAAATGCATGTTTCCATTTGCCAGGCATGCAGGCAGCAGGTTTAGTACAGCCAGCCATGGTTCGTTATACGTGGTCTCCGTGCAGTGATGGAAATGCGCACACAGTGCACATGACACTTCCCTGAGATGTGCTCACGACAAAGACAAAGATCCCCCGCATAGCCTTAACAGACCGTTGGGATAAGTGCCTTTAGCGAGTAGCACCTATGAAGGCTGTAACGGTACACATATGGGGGTACGTGAACAACACCATGCCCGGTTGCATTTATTATTTGGCTGCTATAAATGTCCACATGATAAGCCACTTGGTTGAGATATCATTTGAAGCCAGGTCGCTTCTGAAAAATAGCTCTAGAGCTCAGTGGTCCTTACCTAGCAAAATAAAAAAAAGTTTAGTTCGTTTAGTTTATACACCGCACCAGGTTCTCATTTGAGTCAGATATTCGTCGATATTTGGCCGCGAGTGGGAATCAAACTCGCGTAGTTGGGTTCGGAGCGCAGCCCGCTAACCGCGGCTCACACACGCATGCGCACATTTCAGAAGGCAATTTTTCCATATGAGAAGCAGGGCCGGCGCTTGGCGGGTGTGCTGGGGTGGGCCCTCCACCAGGAAGTGTCCGTTTGGCCCACCCATGTTAACACCCCTCAGTGGTTTATCTTCAATGTTATGGTGGTCCCCCCACTCAACAGCTCTACTGCCTCCCCCCCTGCCCCGCCCCCCCTCCGGTCATGCGAGAAGAGCTGGAGTCGAGCCTAACTAGAAGCCTTAACTGTGACGTACATCTGTGCTGTGCCGCAAGAAATGGGTTTAGTGTGCAGGTCCTATTCTGATTAAAGAACGGAACAGCGGAGTCACACTGATTAAAATCACACAAAGGAGAAACTTCAACCGTACCTCTACATAATCTCTGCATGTCTAACGGGGCTTTAACAATTCCCTCGGCCACCCGCAGCGATTTGATGAGTTGCCACAAGTCGAGAATAGGTTTTTTTTTCCCCTTTTATACGGCACCAAAACAGGTGTTAAGTTGATAAAACACCAAACTGAAACCTTTTACAAGTGTTGAGGAGTAGAGTGGTGACGGGATGTCACACTCGCCTCGGGAGGAGTGACGTCATGTCCCCTCGGGGTATTTGAGGGGGGACCCGTGACGTGGACGAGGTCTTCGCCAGGAGCCGGGGTTGTGAGCGGTAGGAGAGTGGGGACCCCGGGTAGGGGTGAAAGTAGCACCAGGCTAGGAGGGGGGGCTACTTTACCCGGCTGGCCGAGTTTGTTGAACCATCGGTCAGCGCTGTGGGAAGAGCCTGTTAGCCTGGGAGGTGTAGGGATTCCCAGTACCCTTTACCCCTGGGGAGATTAGCTTAGCCAAGTCCTGTGTTATCCCTTCCCCTAAACCTAGGCGGAAAGCCCATAATAAACAGTTTGGTGTCAGCCCCCAAAACGACTGCTCTTCGTGTCGTCTTTACACCTCAACACAAGGAATCCTGTCTGCATTAACCACAATACTTGTGGTCAAAATGCAAACAAAAAACATACTCTTTGTTTGCATTTTGACCACAGAAGACATGATTCCTTGTAAAAAGTTTCAGTTTGGTGTTTTAACAACTCAACACAGCTGTTTTGCTGCCAGATAAAAGGGGAATAACCTAGTCTCATACTTTTGGTACTGGCAAAGGAGGTCCCATGATGTTGCCACAAGTTGTTTTGAAGATGACGATAACGCAAGCGTTGATCTTACGATGATGCTATAACATGGGACGCTGCCAGCACATACTATATGCTCGAATCGACCAATGCGGCTAAATTGGCTTTCTGCGTTCACAGTGTGACGTGCGTGCGACGGCGAATAACCTTCGTGGCTTCTGCAAGGAAACGGCATCACCGTTCTCGGACGCATCTCGAGACTTCACCACCAACGGCGCTTGCGTGGCACTTCTTGCACCGGGCTCAAAGGGCAACAAGGGGGTTGTTTTTAGGGTCAAGTGGCAGCAGTCCGTCTCACCCAGCAGTCAGCGAGAGGCTAATTTGGTCACAATTAGTAGGGCGCTCTTGTCAACAGAGAGAGAGAGAGAGCGGCGGGCACGGCGTCAGACATTTGCCAACACTTGTGTTTGAATCGGGTGTGGGGCGGAAGGTTTGATGGAGGAGAGAGGGCCTTGCTGTCTGTGTGTGTGCAGCTTGGCTTGTTTGATTAAACCCTTCATTGGGGGTAAACACATCTGCACAGGAGCCCGCGTTTAACAATTTCCTTAGTTAGACAAAAGCAAATATCTCTGTTGAGCATTACAGACTTACAGGGGCAAGTGCTGTTTTGCAAGCGCCGACTAAACCCAGTGCTGCTTAAGAGCCGATGGATGAAGTAGCACAGCACAAAATACGCCTGACCACCTTTGTCTTTCCAGTGCCAATGTTGACCACGTTGCACCGGGTATCAATGTTTAACCTACGTTAGCCTAGGGGAAGCCCAGGAATGGTTCGAATGTCATATTTCGCTGGATGAATTGCATCATGGCTTGGTATCATTAAACCAGGGCGTGGGGAACCTTCGCCTTAACAAGAGCCAAATAGGAGTTTCACATACATACATATATACACACTGCATATACAGTATATACATCTTTGGTGGGCAACCACCCATTAACACGTGCCTTAGCGTCATCCAATGACAATTCCAAAAATAATTCGAACTCAGCTTTACAGTTGGCTGCTCGTCGCGCTACGATGTACCTACGTGGAACTTCTTTCGCACCGTACGTAGCCAACCGTGCCAATCGGAGGTGCGGGGGAAGGACAACACACCGTGACAAACACAGTGTTTGCCAGTTCGAAAACACGTCCTCTCCATTCTCCTATGAGAGCAGCGAAGACGCCGCGCAGCAACGGATTAGCCCACTGCGGGTCGTGATGTGTACGAGGTCAAGGGCCGGATTTGACCACGTGGGTTGCGGAGACTTCCCCACTCCTTGAACCAGAAGCGTTAGGACTGCAGCGAAGTGGGTCTAGACCACGACAGCGCTACGCACGTACACCAGCGGATGCTGTGCAGCGTACGGACACACTGAGATACGCATCCTCCTCATGGTCCGCATAGGCCGTTGCTGCTCACGCTGTTAGCGGACGCTCATTAAGGAAGGCTGTCACGTCGCATCATCGTGTGTGGTGTGAATGTACACACGCCCTGGCGGCCTTGGGCTCGGAGTTCTGATATCCATGACAACGCCACTTGTACCGTCACTCATTATAGGCGAAGCTGATCCAGGGCAGGCACCGGCCAGGCTCATATACCGAGCTGCAGAGTGTGCATTGGTGGACAAACACAGCAGGCTGGAATCGCTCTGCAGTGTTCTCATAACCACTAAGTTCCCACAATCACATCAGGTACCCCATGACAACAATAGGGCAAAATCACCGTATAGAGAAGACAACAATCGCGTTTTATTTCAAAACCTCCACGTGCCTCCAATTGATGTTGCAGGCGACACGTAAAGGTATAAACACTTCACCAATGGAGTTGGCCAAACATCCCAGAGCTTGGACGTTTTAGAAACATGCGTTCAAAGTGTTTGGCTACGATAGATTTCCATGTGACAAGCCACTTCGTTGAGCTATCATTTGTGGCCACGTCACTTCTGAAAAGGAGCTACATAGCTCAGTGGGCCTTACCTTGGTAAAATGAAAAATCGTTGAGTTTTAAAATGACGGTACAGGTTCCCTGCTGCCTACCTTCTTGGCTGTCCTCTCCCCTGCGCGTTACGAATTTCTACAGCGGTCTGAGATGCAATCTCGATGAACGATGCCGTATAAAAAGAAAACAATGTTACTATTATTATTAACCTTGACACACTTAAATTCCATCTTTAACATTCTCCCAATAGACGCACCTTATCCCATATAGCCGGTCTAATCGTTAAATAAATATCAGTGGGGTATCTTTAAATCGATCACGCTGTACTTGTGCATGAATAATTTTCCCCATGAAAGCGCAAACTGAGTCTTCAGAAAATATTTGTGTTTAAGGAGGTGCCCACCCGCCCCCGGCTTGGCTATATTTGACCGATTGCTTTTCTCTGACTTTCTTTTTTTTTCATTCAGGTGTGGAGGAAATTTGAGTGCTTGGATAAATAAACCCATACACACAGGGAAATAGCAAAACTCCAGCTCTGCCACAGATATGTAAATGTACAAGCCACTGCTGGATGACGCCTCTCCATGGTATGTGGGTCATGGGGGGTTATTTGGCTGTACTCCACTTCACCGTGCTGGTCGCAGCATGAACGAGTGATGAGAAGCACAGATACAGGAGCATCCAAGTACAGTACAACGAAGCATTTCGCTGCACTCCCCTCTGCTGGCCACCCTGTAAGCCCTGCCAGCAGTCTATGACACCTGTTATGCATGATGGTCTAAGAGCTACGATTGTGGCAAAGAGCTTGAATATTTATCTTCTGACATATCAATAGAGCGCATCTTTACAGATATTTGACCATACTTCAGCACACTGGTCAGTGCGGGTAGGCGGAGGCAGGGAGCATAGACGTGGGAGCATACGGTCACGGTACGTAACATGGATTTTACTGCCCATCGCGTAGTCCCGCCAGGCTATGACGCCTGCTACGTGCACGATGGTCGTCTGTTCAAACACTATCAAGGATTAACCCAGCTTAGCGTCCCAAGATCTGACGAAACCAGGTGCCGATTGAAAGCTTTCGTGACTGCAAGGATTCATCTTCTTTGGTTCTTATTGTGCTATTTTATTTTATCAATTTATTATTTTATTCTCATTCTACGTGACTTTACCGAAAGAACCAAAGAAGATGAAATCAGGTGCGTTCATAGGTATCACACGTATAATCTGGCAACATCTGCCGAGTCCGACTACTAAAGGCACCGCCCTATTTTTTTTTCATCTCTGTGCCATGATGAAGGGTCACTGCTCTTCACGTCACATATTTGTTTTTGAAGGCAGTGTTGTTGACAACTGCACTGAGTTTTCGATATTTATGCTCATACACCGTGACCGATGCAGTATCACAAACAAAAGTTGTATTTTAAAGCAGGCGAGATGTCTCGCGTTCATTACTATCGTCACTTCAGCCCGTTTGCTCAAAAAATGGAAACTTTGGCCATCCCGTCCCTGCAAGATCCACCAGCTCAATCTCCAAATCACGGGGTTTAATTTACAATCCGCATCGCCATCACCACCACGATATTTGATTCTGACAAATAAAAAAAAAACGATCGCTCCCGGGTGCCAGGGAATTCCCTTTTCAAGTAACGCAAACGCGGGTGAGAACGACGATGATGACGACGACGACGACGAAGATGAATGCTGACAGTAGCGGTAAACGGGGTGGAGGTGAGGGATGAGGCAATTGTAAATGGGGGCGGAGCGGCCGGTAACATTTGGCGAGAACAATACACCGGGCCGGTAATAAGCAATGGGGGGGGGGGGGGGGGGAGGGTCTGAATATTGGATGAGCTATCCCCGGGGGCCACATGTATAATGCACGCAGAGCGTCGAGGACATTTGCGTGGCCGGGTGGAGACGATGGCCGGAACGATTTGGACCCCCCTCGTGATTCGATGCGGTGCAGCGATTCGATTTTATTTTTTATATGTTTCTTTGAATTATTTTCTCCACCCCCTACTTCCACTTTCGCATAATAGGGAGTGGATGTTTAATTTTATTTATTTTTTAAAATTATAATAAGAATGACAACCGATGGGGTCACGTAGACAGTTCAGTTTCCCAGTGCAGGCAGTTGAAAAACATGGGGTGAGTTTCTTAAATCTACTCAGCAGTATAAATTGGTACAACACAGTTGATTGATCGGCAGGTCACATGTGAGACGTCTGGCCAGGGTAGAAAAGTAGGCCAAAATCCCCTCTTAGAGGGGTTGCTCTCTCCTCTCTCTCTAAAGCTCTGTCAAGTAGAGGCCCTTCCACCAATAGTGGCATGAGCAAGCAATTTCTGGGTTGCACCTCTGCCCTTTGATATCATATCCACGAACCCGGCTGGGCGGTCTTCCGGAAAGGCACTTGACTCAAGCGGGAACCTGACTCATTGCCCTGACACAGGCATTGCTGCGAATCCCTTGGGAGGCAAGCGGCCACTGCTGGGATCGAGGCGTTCTATGGTGAATGTCAACCAATGCTCCCAACTTTGACCCCACTGACCCTGCCGTCCCTCCCTCCCTCCCCCCCTCCCTCCCTCCCCTACATTCCTATCCCCCCCCCCCCCGCATCCCAAACACCATGAAAACGCACCACTCACGCCAAGTCTAATTCGTGACCGTCATGGGATTTCTCGACGTGCCCTCGCCTGGTTTTACAATAAGCGTCAGTCGAGCCGAGGTGGTTCCTTGCGGTGCTCGTAATGGTCACGTGTCAGAGCACTCAGCTTACCCCTCGTGTGCCTCGGGTTGATCAACATGTGTGCACAAAGTAGCGACCAAATAGTAAATGTGGGTTTTCACTTAATTCAGCCTTACTTTAGCACTGCGGCGGGGGGGGGGGGGGGGGGGAGGTGGGCAGGGAGATATACGTTTTGTAAATATACTAGATAAGCTATTTACAGCCAACTGCTCTTCACAAATAAAATATATCAACTTCGGTTCATATTGGCCGGCCTTGCACTCTTTCATTAATCAGCAACATTTGTCTAAGCACACAAAAAACACTGGACCAGTTCCAATTGGCCAATAAGACTCAGAGATTTTATTTCAAAGAGGAAACAGGGAACGGAAGTCGACATAATTTGTTACTCATCGCGCACCCCACCAGGGATGCCGCTCTGGTTTGTAACGGTTCGCGCATTGGACTTGCAAACGAGTGGATGCTTTTTATTCGTATTCTATCTCTCGGCGCGGGAGTTGAAACAAGGAGGAAAGTTTCTCGAATTGTCCCCCGCCTCTGTGCAACCCATGCGGTACGCGAGAAACGGTGCACCCAATTGCACCGCTGCGTGGGCAGAGATCGCGTGCGGTAGGGTAAAGTGGCGGACACTACGACCATCTCTTGCCTTTTAATGCCCCGTTAAAGTGCCCGTTGCGTTTTAATGCTCTTTACAAAGCATAAAAGAGCAGCATCTATTGCTGGGTAACGAGGTTGTCTTCTGGGACCTTTCCCCAGACACGATGTTCTACTCCATCGACTATTCACCAAACGACATGACCCAATAACAAACATTCGGACACAATCATTGGGAGCGTAAAGAACATCGATTCATGATGAAACAACTGACATTTACCCACATAATGTGCAGGAAACCCACATGAACGGCGCCTGGCGCACAGGTCGGGCGGGGAGAGGAGAGGGGAGCGGTGGGGGTGGTCAGGATATCGTTATAAATTCGTGAGTGGGTGTCAGGTTGCGTGGCGCGGGTATCACGGGCAGCATACGTAAGGGGACGTGCGGCAACTGCAATATTGTGTTACTAATGAATTGCTGGCCATCCTTTATGTACACGGGCCTCTATACGACACTCTCATTGCCGGGTGAGCGAGGGAGCGTGATGGTGAGCATGTGACAGAGGAAGAGACACAAAGAACAAGCTGGCAAACCAGTCACTTAAGGGGGCCTCCGCCCCGTTTCAAGATTCCTAGGCCATAAACATTCATTGGGGAAACTTCGGAGAACCATCGGGTGCGGAGGAAAGGGTGAGCACAGCAGTACAGATGTACAGCCCTTTTGTCAATGCTTTGCTGGATGAAGGCCTCCCCATGCCGTGTCATCTATGAGGGTAGTTTGACCGTACTTTTCCACGCTGGTCTCTACGGGTTGGCAAAGTGGGGGAGCCCAGAACCGGTTCGGACATCACTCGCCACGGCTGTAGCCATGGCCGGGATTCAAACTCGTGTCGTCGGGTTCATAGGCCGGTGCAGCAAGGCCTATTTAAACGACTCATAACAACCGAAAATGGTCAAAGTTACATCTACAAATGGCCGCGAATAAAATAAGAACGGTAACGTTAGCAGCTCTGTATATCGAACTCTTTAGCGGCTGTAACTGTTACTCTATGTCTTGGTAGCACTGTGCTGCCGTATACGTACGCGATTACGTGATGCGAGTTCAGTGGTCAGCGTTAAAATGTCCTTAAAATACGCCACCGTGGTAGGCTGGCCATCACTATACCCTCCTCAAAGAAAGAATAACAGACAGAGAACGACACTGTAGCAGCGCGAGAGAGAAAAGAGGGTGAAATGCGAGACAGGAAATCGGAAGACAGCATTGAAGGGGCAGCGTGCGCGTGGTGATAACAGACAAAAGCAGAGGAAGGGAGGGCTTAGCAGTTTGCTTAGAGAGCACGGGGACGACGGGAAAGAAAACACAGAGAGGGAAAGTGAAATGTGTGGTGAGTGTTTGCGAGACAGAAATAGCCACAGTGGGTGGGGAGGTGGCACAGCGCTTAGCACACTGCCCTGCGAACCCGGCAAATGGAGTTCGATTCCAGGCAATGGCTTACATCAGTGTTGAGTGATATCTGAACGTTCCTGACCCCACCACCACCACCACCCCCCAAGTCACCAACCCACACTCACTGTTCCGGTAACGTATGGTCAAATAACTCACGTGGCTGACAGGGCACGAGGAGGCCGTCATCCGGCAGTGGATTGACAATGCCGTGAATTGCTGGCTGGGCGGGGGAGAGAACAAAGTAAAGAATGGCCATGCCGACAGAGGATCCATGGTCAAACAAATAACACAAAACAACCACACACGAACCCTGTGACCAGGGCCATGTGATGCGCAAATGTTACAAACTCAGTGGGACCCAAGCCCTACGCCTACCCCCGAGTTACGAAACGAGCCTCCCCACCGCGCCCCGACACTACTCCGCAGCAATTCATCAGTGGCGTGCGCTCGTAGATCTAAACGTGAGTTAAACGAAGAAGTGCCATTGCTTGGGAAGTCACCAAGAAAGTGTTTTCCTCCTTTTGGGGTCACGGTGTTATTGACGAATGTGTTTTCTCGTGTTGAGTCAAGAGCGAGCTACGATTAGCCTGCATGCACAAAATTACGTGCAAGTTTGCCGAAGTGACAACTTGATAACTTATCTTCATCATGAAGATGATCAGCCGTGTTCATTCAACTGCTGGATGAAGGCTTCGCTAAAGCTGTTATGTCGGTCATGCAGGAGGGACCGGGGGTTGACCACACTCGAGATTTGAGACATACCATGTTCCATAAGGAAATACGGTATATATGAGAAACGCACTGCAATCAGAGACAAAGGGAGACAGGAGGCTATAGAGATGCATTCAGAAGATAGACAGGATAACAGCAGAAACATTTACAGTGCTCATAAAATATAGAATGGCAATAGACAGTTGAGAGATGTATTTAGAACAGATGGCCACAAATGACGTGTAGGAGATGTACGGAGAAGACACGTAGAAAAATGTTCGTTGAAATATTAATACGTAAGACACAAAAACGTAAGTCGACAAGAAGGAGATGCTTTCACACGAGATAGAAGAGTTGACTCGTGTGAGATTCAGCCTCTTCGAAGCACGTCAATCCTGCACGAATTCATCACGCACACACATCATTTACTGTACACTGCATCAACCCTGTCTCAAAAGCATTGCAGTATATCACAAGGATGCTCCATCGCACCCATCTGGATACAATCACATAACAAAACCCCCTCCTATAACTTCCCAAAGTCAGCAGGGCAACACATCATGTGGGGAAATAGCCCCGGTGACACCACAGATTTATTCCTCATGTCTACAATGGGTTTCACCCAAGCGCACCAATTCGTCTTAAAACTTCATTGGCTATGCGAATGGATAAGAAGGACTGTTTGATATGGGGGGTGGGGAGGGGGAGATTATTAAAGGGCAGCTCAGACAAGCAGTTTGAGAATCTGGAGTTTGCGCCATTTGTTTAACCGAGAGTCACGTCGCAATTCGTAGGTGCCTCGCACACCTCGAATAAATCCCAAACCCGAATGTGACATTGCGGCTGTAAAGGTCATTGGGCGGCCCCCTCTTCAGCCGCTAAATGAAGCAACCGACTCGAATGGCCTTGAGATTGCAAGTCACGTGGATGCCACTTTTTCTTGTCACATAACTGCAATAGCCAGAGGAAGGCCAGGATTATTTTCTTTACAAGCTAACATTGTGTAAATGATTACTTGAAATCAGTTTTGCGCACTTTCAAAAATAAAGAATCAGAATATGTATTTAAACTGGAGGAATCCGATGCGATATAACGCTCTTTTTCACAGATGTCCAGTAAGAGCAGTTCAGAAAGTTATGATAACAAACAGTACAAAAAACACCATAGGAGTGCAAAGTATAAGAAAGCTAAACAAATCACTTAAAAAAATTGATTATGTGCCATTTTTTTTTTACTGACAAATAATTCTAAGTGGCTGGAACCACTCTCCACTTGTCCAACAAGGAAGCAAGGCTATGCAGCAGAGGTGGAACGGCGGATTAGTAAATAGATGCTTAAGCTTATGACGCAAGCGTGGCATAAAGCTTGCAAGAGTAGATGTTTTTCCCAGACGGACCGTATATGTCGCGTACTCCATCGCAGGATCGCAAGAGGTGGCGGCATCTTGGGGAGGCCTTCACCTAGCAGTGCGCTGGCCATGGCTGATCATCAGGGCCTATATTGCATGCAATGGATTCCCGTCACCTCACTGTATCTGCCTCTCCGCGTGCAAATGAAATAGATGTACAGTGCTCTAATAGATGTACAGTGCTCTAAAGTGGTAGGGCTGTAGTTGTGCACCGATGAGTCCAAACAGGTGACCAAGTCCGGTGCGCACCGAAGTGTTGGACTACGCAGTGCAACTTTCCTTTGTCACGCAACCTTTCAGAGAGTGATACCCACCCTCAGACGAGGGGAAGGGAAGTTGACTCAGACAGCGTCCCCGCACCTCGGATCAGCGCGGTTGGCTACGTACGGTGCGAACAAATTTCAACATGGGGGAGGGGAGGGGAGGGGGACGTGTCACAAGGGGAGAGAGGAAAACCACACGGGAAGAAAGAGGTGACGAAGATGTAAGCGCCGGGGCAGAGAACGAGAGCCGGGCCTCGAGAAACGAGGTGGTTCCAAGCGGTGAACCAGGATATGAAGGAATGTGGAGAGGACGTGGAGATGATGGCTGGCCCAGGAGGGAAAAGGACCAGGGAAGGCAGACCCCACACTAAGAAGAGTTATTTCATTTCAAATTCTCTCGCGTAGTCACCAGGTGGTGGGAGATGCTGTGAGGTTTTTGTTAGAGTACTGAGCAATGAATAGGTAATATGTAATGGAGCATTGTAACCTTGGGAGGAGGCTCCGGGGGTTAACCTTTAGGCGGACGATGCTGCAAATTGGCGAGCCCAGCGTTTAACGTTCGTTCCCCCCGGAGTATTGCGTGCCGCCATAAATTATTAGCGGTCCGTCCGGCAGGCGGGCATGCACTCCTTTCAGTCGTTAACCGCGGCCGCATTGCATTAGTTAAGGACGCAGGCCAAAGCGTTCACTTTCACGGCCCACTTCCACGCCCTCCCCTCTTGCCTTTCAAAATACTGGTAATGATAAATTAACTTTTACGTACCCACTGAAAGGCCCGAGACCTCTTAACTCTCCTCTTTAATGGGGTTCACGTCTGGATCATCTCGCCAATCGCTTTGATAATTTTGTTCCGCGTGGATGGCGATGAGTGCACAGAGTACGGAGAAACACGCATCACGCAGTGGGGAAAAGGAAAAGAAAACCCACTGAAAACTCTGCGAAGAGTGGTGAGCAACCTTGTTTCTGTACTGCCTCAGAGATGGCCGCTTTCTGACTTGGAGGTTGATGTCTCACATACATGCTGCGTGCATAATCCACGAAAAAATACATCCCAAGCATGTGCCACTGCATCTGATGTACCGTATTCTCCGGACTATAAGACGCACATTTTTTCTCCTGTACGTCCAGATTTGCATACATTTACTGACACTGGGCACATATTTTGGGGTGCGTCTGACTCTCCGGTGCATCTTCTAGTCCAGAGAATATGGTAATGAAATTACTGTATTTCTAGTCTGGATCGTGGAGAGTTAAATTCGTGGTATTTTTGGCTTGGTCCAAAGGCTGTGTGTAATAACACCCACAATAAATATGGTTTACAGGTTTGCAGTTTGCCTTTAATATTATGTACTGTGTACACATTTCCTGGCTCTAATAACAATTGCAGGAGTCAGTTCTTTCTGGAACAACGAGCGCGTTTGGAAAATTCAACGTGGGTTCATAACTGCACATTAATGAACCCTCTCTCGAAGAAGAAGAAAAAAAAAACAAATTCGTTTATTATTTTTTGCTTGAATGCATTGTTAGGAGTCAAAGGAATATGCTTGAAAATGTGCCGCACACTTTCAGAGTGGTCATAAAACTCGAAGCAGCCCACCGCAGTGGACGTGATGCAGGAGAGTGTCGCACGCTATCAGCGGGACTGTGTTAGCGGTAGATTTGGCACGAAAAGGGTATCGGCGTCCCTGCTGAAAATGGGGATACATTTATATTTTATATTTTTGTTACAGGAAATGCAGGGTCCGGGGGGGGGGGGAGGTGGATATTTGGCGAGATAAAGCTAAGCAAATGTTTGGTTTCAAAAAGTTCTCAACTAAACGGCCATTTCGCGCTCAAAAACTGCCACAAAGTGTTCAATGCCCGCAGTCAAATGGAGACGTTAAAAATTCGCTGAGCTGCCCCATAACTCTGATTCACGTCCCCATCGTCATCGGTCATGATCATATCTCTCCACTGGATGAAAGCCTCCCCAAGACGTCACCATTTGTCAGCGTCATGTGTGCGTGGCTGTAAATAAAAAAAACCTGGGTTTATCCGGGGATTTGTAACACAGTGTGCTCAACCGCTACGTCTTACAAACACCTCGCGGTGTAGCGCACTTACGCAACATCATACACACGCACACACGGCAAAACACGCCACTTCCTCTCCACTTCTGCTAACTTAATTAACTTACGCAACATACAAAAAGACAAAGATACCCCCGTATAGCCTTAATGGACCTTAGGGCCAAATGCTGTACGCGAGCACCTATGAAGGCCGGCACGGTACACGAGGGGGTGGGTGGCCAGCACCCTGCCCGGCCGCTTCGCTTTTGTCTCCCGAGTGGCGATGTTTAGACACCACGCCAGGCACTGATTTAAGGTCCGAGTCGACCGAGCAGAGGCCCAGGACCGGTTCAACAAAATCGTCACTGGTGTTGGCCGCGAGCGGGAATCGAACTCGGCTCGCCGGGTTTTTAGAGCAGCGTAGCGCTAACACCGCTGCGCTGCCGCTCCCCCACCACGCTCAAGACAGACGCACAGACACTCACGGCGAAGCACGCAAGCAGGCCCCATTTGCTTTCTAGGTCAATTCGATTGACATCTCCGCTGCCTCCCCCACGACCACCACCACTGCCCGCCCCTCACCGACAGCTGCTTACGAGCACCATCTCCACTTATTCCCATGGAGATACAGTGAGGCGAAGAACAGAGATGCAGTGAGTTGAGAAGTCCAGGGATGAGTCAAGAGTAACATTTCAGCAGTCGGCACATCTGCGATTCGCCAAGTGGCTGGCAAAGTCACCGCGGTCACATTTCTGCTGGGCACGCCCCGTGATTCCCGTAGACGTGCGATCATTGTGAAAGCATCGTGATCACCGTTACCAACCGCAGCGTGTGGTCTGCAGGCATTTAAAGATACCGCGTTTTCAAAGTATGGCAGAGGATGAGGTTAGGACTCGGATGAGATATTGCGGGAGTCAAGGCCCAATTTAGCTTTGAAGTTCTTTTTCAAGGGCGACCCGAGGTGGAGCGAATGAATGAAAGTGAAGAATAATTATTTAAGTAAAGGGCTGAGAAAGGGACACTGATGAAGGATTAATTGAACAGGTTGAGGAATTAATCGTAAAATTATTAAATAGGAGACAGCCATAGAGTGTGGGATTTTAATAAAGGAAATATCAGAATGTGAGGGAATCAAGTATTTAGCCGGCGGTAAAAGAGTGAGATGAGGAGTAAGATTTAAACCGATTGAATTTAGACAACGAATGTGAATGGTGAGAGGAATGGCGAGAGAGGAGGGGTGAAGGAGGAGATTGCGAGGGTGGCGATGGAAATGAAGGTGGTGGCGAGAGAGGTCGGCGAGGATGAAAGGGGGCAACACGACCCCGAGGGAGTCGGGTTTCTCTCTTCTCTGTCTCTCTCTGAGGAAAACCAACGACGTTCCGCCCACGTGACCATCAACACCCCCCCACCCCCTGCTTCCCACCCTGGTGTGACACATCGACACCTGGCAAAAACATCATTGTGGAACGACGACACCACAGGTTGTACCAGGGCTGACGTGTGAACCCACGTGAACGCGACCTGTTCACGACCCGACCTGTGTGCTCGGTCGCACGCAACGTTCCCGTGCACGTACGTGTCTGCGTGTGTGTGTGTGTGAATCTGTGTGTGTATCTGTCTCAGTCATCTCAGTCATCTCAGTCAGTCGACCCGTGGCACCTGCTGGGTCTGCCCCGTGACCTCCTGCCAGCGGGCGTTCGACACTTCACGTGGCCTCAAGGTGCACATGGCCTGGCACAAGCGTCGTGGTGATGTCACCGCCACTTAGTGGCTGGCGGTTGTTGTTGTTATCTGTGTGTGTATTTGCCTTCGTATTTGGTGACGCGTCGATTCCCGCTCACGGCCAACAGCAGTGACGATTATCCGCACCGGTTCCGGGCCTCCCCTAGGTCGACTCGGCCTCAAATGAGTACCTGATACGGTGTGTAAACGTCGCCACTGGGGAGACAAAGGCAGCCAGGCGTGGTGCTGGCCACCCACCCCCTGGTGTACCGTTCCGGCCTTCATAGCTGCTCGCTAACAGCACTTGCCCCTACAGTCTGTTAAGGCTATTAGGGGGGATCTTTGTCTTTGTCAAATGGTGGCGCAGAGCTTACTGCTGCACCGCTCGCCGTGATCGCGGCGAGGAAACAATCGACAAACGGATTCCATTTCCCGTTCTTTTGCCCAAACAGAAACGTTCCACTGCGTTCCCGCCCCGTTCCGGGCCTTGCTTAATTTCACGCAATGTCAATCAATCCGCGGGCAATTCTAAGAATCGTTCTGCAAGGTTACGTGGACACTCGAAGGAAGCCGGCCGGAGTGTTCCGTAACATTACGTCAGCAGAGGCTATTGACAAAATACCTCAGGCTCAGAGCGTGCGTAAAAATGTCAGGAGACTCCGAGAGCCGAACCTTTGTTTGTTTGCTCGGGTTCAGCGTGAAATGGTTAGAGACGCACAGGGCCAGACTCAGCCACCTTTACGATTCTCAGCACCGAGGCTAACAACGTCCGACGTTACGAAACCCTGGTTAAGGCAGCCCTGTGATCCCCGAGGTTCGGTGCGAATGAACCTCTCGGTGTCGATGCGCGACCCGGTGCAGTGTGCGCGCTGGGGAGACAAGGGTGGTCAGGCTTGGGTGCTGCCATGACAAACAGCTTGTGCGCCAAGCCAGCCTTGCCGGCTAACACCACTCGCCCTGAAACAAATGGCCAGCCATCGAACATTTTGGCCAGCCATCGAACAAAGACGGCCACTGCGTCGCGCGCTTTCAGATGCTCTTCTGTGGCCGTCTGGAACGCTCCTCCTTCCGATATTAGGAAGCCGCTGGAGCTATGCACATTTAAATAATCTAGATTGAAAACTCATTTCCTCTCAACTGCTTTTTTTGTGTTTAGTTTGTTGTCCTTCCCCCACACCTCCCATTAGCGCGGTTGGCTACGTACCGTGCGAAAGAGGGACATCTTTAGGTATGTGGCTTCGCTTGAGAACCTGGTGTCGTGACGAACGGCTGGAGCCTGGCGTTCAAATCCAGGGTCCACATCCTGCCAGCTCGCCAAGCTAATCGTTGTGACACTTTAATAAATGTCACGGTTTTGACATCGCGTTATTACAATCCGTCAGATGAACATGACGAGTGGTTTTATAATCACCTTTTTTCAGGCTATTATTTTTCAAGCCGCGAAACGCCATAAATAGCGAGGGCTGCCTCAGATCTTGCTGAGGCAACGCCCACCATCCATTAACACTTTGATCAAAAAGCAGCTGGGTATTCAGGGCATGAGAAATTGGAATCCTCAAATCCCTCCCAGCAAAGTGAACTCCAACCACAGCCTCAACCACAGCCCCAACCACAGCCCCAACCCCACCCAACCCAACCGCGGAGGCTCTGAGCTAGGGCTCCATCGGTTGTCACAGAGAGAAGCATCTGGCAAGATCGTAGCGAAGCACGTGGTCACGACTTTAGCATTACAGTAATTTCATAATCGCAGTGTTTACATTTTTTCATTCCTCTAAAAGCCAGCGCGTGCCATAGCATAGAGAAGAGTCATCAGGTTTTGGAAGAACAGATGGGTACCCAGAATGAGAGTGTTTTTGCAAACGTCCGCACGGAGATACGTCGGAGATAAAACGCTGCTTATAATCACCCCCTCCCATACAAGTCCTTTACACATGACCTCACGAACACAGCATTTAATAATCATAACGACATACGGTCATTTGAAATGCACGCCCGGGGAGGAGGCGCTCGCTTAGAATTACGGAGGGACGAAGAGAAACAAAAAGTGGACGCACGTGGATCAGAGAACGCACGCGAGAAGTGTCATGCTCGTGACTGTTCATACGAGTAAGTGTGCTTGGGCAGGACACCGTTCGGAGAAGAGGAGGCCGAGACAAATGATGGAGTAAGCAACCGAATGATGAGAAACAGCTGAGAGGCTGCCCATCGCTCGAGACGACACGGCGACAAAGCGTACTCGTGTACTCGGAGCCAAATGGACTGCCGCATCGCGAGACCACAATGTCTTGTTGTCCTTCCCCCGCACCTCCGATTAAGTGCGGTCGGCTACGTACGGCGCAAAAGAAGTTCAGCATACATCCATCCATATGGCAATGGCTTGGGGGGGAGAAGCCTTTATCCAGAAGTAGATAGATCATGGTTGATGATGATGAGGACCATGGCGACCCAGGAAAGGCCTGCTTATTGAGCTCACCGAGCCTCAATACTTTTTGCGGGAGGGTTTTGCCTAAATTGCCGAGACTTTCCCGTACGAGTCGTTCTGTGCTTGCACGCGGATGTAAAAAACAGGCAAATTTCCGGAAAGCGGGACAACCCAAAATAGCTAGTTACATCCCTACTTGCCCAGCTGCTTCCTAGGAGGCATCATAGCTGATGGGCTACATTGCCGTCAGCTCTGGCATTTGGTTCCGGTGCCCAAGTGCCGAACGAGGCCCCCAAAAGTGGGGCTTTGCAGAACCGAATTTTTGACGCGGTGGTTTTTTTTTCTTCTCTCCTCCCCCCTCAAAGTGAGTTTGCAGCCACGCGCGACGGAGCGCGGAGATCAAACGGACGATGGCTTCGTATTAACGATCCTTCGCGGAAGTCGGTACAGCGCCAACGGTTCGCTGCGAATTAAAAATGTTGCCGGATGAACCGACTCAGAAGAGACAGAAACCCCCCCCCCCCCGCGGTTTTATCTCGTATCATAAAAATATATATATACACGCTTAAGCTGAGCGACGCTGGGCTGTCCGACCGCAGGCCCTCTCCGCTTCGTTAATAATAAGAAAGTGGACGTCTTGACACGAACGGCGAAGCGTGCCGCCGTGGCGCTTTAATGATGCCGCCGTGACACTGCAACCGGAGATGTGAACTGCATTGCTGATGCCAGTGCTGAAGTGCCGCCTACGGCAGCGGGAAAAGTCAATTCTCTCGTGAGAGAAGATTTAAGCTCACGGCCGGCCTGCGTCTTCGTTTTACGTGGACTAGGCCACAACACACGCGCACAGATGTCGCTTTTGCCAAACAGTCTGTTGCCCTACACCGTTGCGTGCTGTTTTCATACCGCGGATTGGATACAACGCGACGAATGCATTAGGAAACGCGTTTTGTTCATAACGCGGATGCAAATTGGATTCAACGCGATCGAGTGAACAGCATTACGACGCGCGAGTAGGAAGAAGCGGTCGTACGGCTGCCTCGGCGTAGCATCGCACAAAGGCGGGATGCTGCTGGATGCTTCTAGATGCTAGGCGCACGCCTCAGTGTTTGTTCGGCATGCATGCGCATCCCAGGGTGTTACTGCGCTTTTCCCCCTATATTATACATGATTTATTTTGACGCGATTTTCCTTAACGCAACTATCACCGCGTTATTAGTTTAGCCAGGTGCTGCGACGACGCAGACGTTTAACCCGAGTTGCGTTGTTGCGTTAAACGTCGGCGGAAGGTGGGGAGCGATGGCGCAGCGGTGAACCCGGTGACCCCCGTGTTTGATTCCCGAAGGCTGACACGTTAGTCACGGCGGCTCGCCATGGCTCACGTTGGCGGCGAGCGATACCTCTGTACCGGTCACGGGGCACACCCCTCCCCCCCCCCCCCCCCCCATATTCTCTTCACCAATCTAAGCTAAACTATTTATTATTTTACCAGCTCTTCGTCGGAAGTGACCTGACCACGAATGATAGCTCAACGAAGTGGTTTATCGCGTGGAAATTTACGGCAGCCGAATACTCTGAAACGCGCGTTGTCCGTTCTAAATGCGCAGGGGAAAAACCGGGAGGGCCCGGAGAAAAATCCACGCGACCACGGGGAGAGATGGACACGCAAATTCCAAATATACAGGCGTCAGGGTCGGGGATCGAAACCACGACCTCCTGTATACCAGTCGAGGGAGTTAACATCTCGAAACCGTGGTGCACTGACCAGCATGGGGAGGTATGGTCAAGCAACCCCCTCCCTCCCCCCCCCCCCACGACTGATGTGGTGTAGGAAGGCCTTCATCCAGCAGTGGATTGACAGCACGCTGCAAGTTCACAATTACTTTCCATCCCTGTGCACGATGGCAATACGTTCAGGAGCTAAATGTCCGATGTCGACGATGACTGCTAGTCATGGACAAGAGGGCTTCAGGAGAGAGTTTGTGTACTTTTGTTATCCCCCCTCCGTCGATGGAGCACTTACTACGCTGGTTTACTGTACCGTCCATAGTTTTCGGTTGCATGGCCACAATATCATTGCGGCTTGTAAACGTAACACTATACACACACTGACTGTTTTTTAATTCATACTGCATTTGCCGTTCATACCACGTGCTTCCCCTGGTACCATCATGTCTTATTTTTCCAGCATTTCCCCCCACCTCCTGGAAAAAAAATATATTATCTCAATGGGCTCTCTCTCTCTCTCTCTCTTGGCTCCTCAAAGGATGTACAAAAAAAACCGGAATGGATTTTGGAGCTCTGCATTTGAACTCTTACGAGACCTGCAATGAACCTCCTAAGCCACTTCATCACCATCAAGATAAATACGAGCAAAACAAAAGTCGCGCGCGACAAGTTCGATAAACGGTCAAAGATATATGTTGGGTGGGAGCACAACGGGGGAAACACGGCGGAGTACGTACCCTTGTGGAAGCGATTCCATACTAAAACCCACTTAGCCATCTGACAGTCCTCGTTTTGTCGATCGGCTGAGATGTTCACCTTTACATTGGGTGAAGGGAATACCAAAAAAACACGAGAGACGGTGGCAACAGTGAGGAGCAGAGCACGGCTTCTCTCATTTTGGGCTAACGCAGGGCTGTAGGCACATGAACACAAACAAACACCGCCGTGCGTGTATACGTGTATTCATCGAGCGGACAAGGGCCATCTTTCGCTCCAGATTTTTTTTTATCTGTGTCTGTTGCTCTCCGTGTTTCTCCATGTCTCTCTCTCTCTCATTACCTGGACCGGACAGGAGTTTACAAAATCCACCAAGTACTGTACGTGGCTGTGCCTTACACGAGCATTTTAAAGGGATTCAAGTCTTTGTACCCGAAAAAATATGCCGAGCGCTGTGTTTTCGTAGCCATAATGCAGCTGGAGATGTTTGTGCAAGGGTGTAAGCACAGGTGTACGCGCGTACGTGAGTGAACGTGAGTGTCAATTCAGAGGTGTGTTTGTGTGCGTGTGTGCACGCACGCGCTTGTGCAATGCGGAGTGTTGACGTAGAGGTTTACACACGAGGCTACTGGCTACAATCCCGGCGACGACGTGAAGCCTTATTCCTGCCTGTGGCGCACAAAACGCAATGGCAAATTAAATCTGTGGCCGGGGACCAACGTAGGTAAAGCTAAACCTACAAATGAGTACGGCATGTGTGTACTGTGTCAATTTAAGCAATGGGGGGGGGGACAGGCTGTGTGTGGTGTTGGTCACACCACCGTCTTTAAATTCGCAACGCGGGCCTACAGAGGTGGCGGAACTAAATTGTGTCTGGATTGTACAGGCCCGGCAAAAGCGGGCAGGACAAGGGGTGGACATGGGGCAGGGCAAGAGGGCGGAACCCTCTTGCCCAGAGAGAGAGAGAGACAGACACACAGTGAGACACAGACGAGCGGAAGTGGACAGGGACGAGAAAACGCAATGCAGAGAGACAATGAGAGATAAAAAAGCGTAAACGTGTGTAGGGCAAAGAAGGCTTCCTGAGCAGAGAGAGACACACAGATACACAGCGAGACACAGACGAGCGGACGTGGACAAAGAGACAAGAATACAAACGCAGAGACACCGACGATGACGAGAAATAAAAAGGCGTGAGATGCACGGAGCAACAGACACTGGGACACAGATTGGCACGAGTTTCCAGACACATACACACAGACATGGTGGCGGGAAGTTTGGGGGGCAGACTGTGAGACATGAAACAGACATGAAAACAGAAAATGAAACAGACCCAGATATGAATAAAGACAGAAAGGGTTTGCGGCAGGACACACAAGAGTGACAATAACAGTGCACGCCGCACTCTTCTTATTATTGTCATTTAACTACCTGGGTGTTGGCATTGAAGGTTTCACCCAAGAAATTCTAACGGTGCCTTTGGCTGAACGGGAGCCTCGAGCATTATTAAGGCTGAACCCTAACAAATTCTTAAGGCATCGTAGCCTGACTCGAAGAATGTCCATGCGAGTGATTATATATATGCATGCGTGTTTCCGTGCAGTGACTGCTCACGTCTAAACACTTGTTCATGAATAGAATTCCAAATATTAAGCGACAATAATGCACAGGTGAAAGGGTTATTGAAGTAAAGTACACCAGGCATTGCGATGTCACGCAAGTCGATGACTTTGTGGCGCTCGACGCAACTTATTCACGGGATTTATTTGCTGCACTTTAGGTGGTTCAGTGCCCAGATAGTCAACCTACCCCCACATGGAAGCAATGTATCATCTTCATCCTTCTCGTGAATCATCGGTACTTCATTGCAACTGCTAGCTCAATGACGCGAGTTGCGTCTGGCGATGAGTGTGCGTCTCTCTGCTGCTCCTTCCATCGCCCGTTCACGAAACTTCCTCTGACTCGCCACCCTTCCCGTGCGCGTCACAATCGTGCACTTACTGGAGACGGTGGCACAATCGTAGGGAAGGGGGGGGGTGTGGAAATGACACGGCGCAACACCTTATCCAGACGCTCTAAGATGTGGCGGTTTGTGTTGACGGCAGTGCAAAAGCGCAAATAACAAAAAGAGGTTCAACGCGTTGGACAGTGACAGCGTGTATCGTCTGAAGAAGCCAAAATGGATATTGGGTGACGTTTCGGGCAATGGCTCTTCTTCATCTTCTTGGCGCATTAAACTCTGCTGTGCTATCAAGAAGGGGCCGTCGCCTCCTGAGACATGGTGTGAAGAAAAGCCATTTGCCCAAAACGTCGCCTAATATACATTGTTCCTTTCAAGGCCACAGTGTTATTGATGAACATGTCTCGTTTTTTTTAGTTTGTTATACAAGCACAGGTTTGATATAAGCAACGCGTCCTTGTGTTACACTTGTGAGGGGGGGGGAGGAGGCAAAGGGCAACATCAGATAGACGCCACACTACTTTGATTATTAAGCTTGCTCCCAAGGGCCCGTGCTTATAGCCCCACCCCTCCCGAAGCCGGCACAGTTTGCCTACTGGCTGGCACAGCGCTACCACGCACACCTCAGTGCTAAATTGCGCGTGCGGCGGCGGCGGCGGTGGTGGTGGGTTGGTGGTGGCGGAGACGGAAGGGAAGAGGAGATGCCGTACAAGGCTGGCGAGTGTTCTCCCAGCCAAGGAAAATAGACGCAACCAGAACGGGGGGAGGTGGGCGGGTGGGAGGAGGAGGGGGGGAGCTTCTTAAAGCGAAAAGCAACGTGGAACTGAAATCTCGAGAGCAAAGCACAGAAGGAGATGGAATGTAGAGTCGCAGCGTCAAGGCAGGAATATCGGAGGCAGAGAGATACGAAGCCGTGCGCGGTCGGGTTGTGCCGAGGTTTAGAGGGTTCCGCCGATCTTAATCTACGGGCTGTGAGTTCAAATCCCGATCGTGGGGTGGGGCGGGCATGCGGGCGGAGGGAGGGATCACAACACGATTTGGATTCGCAGAACATCGAAACGTGGCCGCATCGCGAGAAACTGTACAGAACTACAGCACGCGTGTTTATTTTAAAAAAAAGTAGGCTCGTCGTTGGTACAGGAGCGGCGGAGTCGACAGCGCTGATGGCGATCGAACGCAAAGCACTGCAGTCGATTAACGAGAGTACTCCCGGCATGCTGCAGCTCTGACTTACATACCCGTGGGCTTATTTTGGGTCTGTTCACTGTGTCAGGTCCGTGATGCGCGAAACACGAACAAACCCACCCACGTTCTGCATTACCACTCGAGGAGTGAACAAACGTTGTTCTAAGGATTAACCGGTTCTTGTCATGGGAATGTGGAGTTTGCACTCCTGGCTCAAGGCTGTTGGCAGAGACTAGCGAGACCAGACACTCATTTGAGACTCGCTGCACGAACGTCATGCGTGTTATAAACATAGGACTTACGGTATTAATGTGAGTAGTGAGGAAGTTTGATTGTCACAATGAAGGCGAAATGTTCAGCGGAACGTAAAGCGAACCAGTTGCGCCGAAACACAGGGGAAGTTCGGAGCCAAAAACAGAACATGAAAGAAATGCGAAACGGAATTGTGGCTTCATAATATAGAGGGGCGATCCTTTTATAGCAAAATCCCCAGTGGAATAAAGAGGAGAAAATATAAAGAGAGCAGCGCATCTTATTTCACGTCTCCCACACATCTCGATATCACGAAGTCACCGAAGCTATGCACTTTTAAAATCTAGATTGAAAACTCACTTTCTTCAAAACTGCTTTTTATGTTCAGTTTGTTCCCCCCCCGCCCCGCAACGGTTGGCGACGGATGGTGCGAAAGAAGTACGGCACACATATGTACAATCTCAACACACTTATTGAATCTTTGAACACTCCCTCCCCCCCCCCCCCCCCCCGATACACTCCTTCCAACACAGCTGGTGTGACTTGCATGCAGGCATTCAGCGGTGCGCAACTGAACGCCGTTGATATCTCACACCTCTCCGTCACGTGCAGGGCACCGCACGGCCTTTGATGTAACGCCACGGGGGAGGGGAAAGAAAAAAAGAAACAAGCCCGGTGGGTTCATATCGGGCGTACGCGGGGGCCACCTTGGCCATGGGAAGCCAGAAGGCTGAAATGGGAAGTCGACATTTTTATGGATACAGAGAAGAAAAATCAAGGATCCGAAATACGGAGCCGGAATGTGCGGCCAGCATCGTGGTTTTGGAGAGAAATAGGGAGAAAAAAACCAGAATAAAAATTGGAAGCAGAAATGTTGAGATAGAACACAAAGAACAAAGGAACATCAAGGGGAACAGATAGACAGCTTGAGACATTTACAATAACTCACAAGATCAGCCTACCCGGCTCACGTAGCTCAAAGTCCAAGTGATTTCCGGCACAATTGGGCATTGAGGTGGTGCTCATCTGCTGCTGACAGCCCTGAGCCACATTCCTATGGCGGGAGCAAAACACTTGTAAACTAATCAGGAATAAATACCCCATGGGAAGAATTTACAGTGCTTTGTCAATCCACTGCTAGATGAAGGCCTCCCCATTGCGAGTCGGTCGTAAGAGGTTTTTTTGGCCGTACTTCCTCACACTGTTTGGGACGATTTAGTGAAGGGCCAACAGTTCCAGGATGACTTCATATAACACTACGCCACTATGTTAGCCATAGCTAGGAATCAAATCAGTTGGCCGGGTGCATAGCATGATGCAATGAGCACTGCACCCCAGCCCCCAACTCCCCCTTCATTTGAATAAATAAACAACACGACTGTATAATTAGAAACAAAAAAATGAATAAAGAACTCGACAGGCAGGCAAGCAATAAATACTGCGCAGGGAAGAATGTGGACCCAGAACGTGAAGCTGGAACCACACTCACCCCTGACACTTGCTCGGTGCATTGTGGGGGACAGGTCACTCACACGCCCAGTCAGCTCAGGGAGCTCGAAATAACCGTGGCACGAGAGTGACCCCCAGCACGACGGCGATGGTCGGCTTGTGACATTAGCCACTTTGCTTGCTATCAAGAAAGGTCCCGAAGTGTATTTACACCTCACCCACCACCGATTTACCTTCCCAGTAAGATGATGGACAAACCTCTGTATCTTATTCTCTCCAAAATCTCTCAACATGTCTCTCCATATAACCACCTCTCTCCATCGATCCCTGTCCACCTTTTCTCATCTTTTTTCCACCCTCTCTAAGATTATTTTCTCCGCTCTCCCGTAGCCCTCCCCCGCCCCTCCCCACCCCCCTGTCCCATGCCCTTTGTGCCTTGTTGTATATTGCACCACTGTGTTGTCCTAGAATAATAATAATAATAAACACGTTTTAACCTGTAACACGCTGCACGGTATTCGCTCGCTCTGGTGGCGAGAGAGAGAACGGCTGAGAGGAGCGAGGAGGAACCCACAGACGAGAGGGAAGGCAGAAGCGGCAGCAGCAGCCACGCCGCGGGCCGACATCAACATTTGCCCGAGAGCTCCCGAGCTGACTTCTTCCACCACCACCCCCCCCCCCCCCCGAAAACGGTGAAGCGCACCCCGCACTACCCACGTCGGATCCGGCCACCGCCTCCGCGAGTGGGAAAACCGAAGAGGAACATCCGAGTGCTCAGCACACCGCCGGGTACGCCATGAACCAATGCCAACTTCACAAATTGAAACTCGAGACAGCAGCAGCAGCGGCGGCGGCGGCGGCGGAGGAAATGTATTCGGCCTCGCCTGAAGCTGTTATTTGCATGGCTTCAATCGTGGATAAGTTGTTATTCTTCTAAGCTGTGTGCAAGACGACAATGAAAAGCGTGGAGGGAACTTCGGAACAAAAAAACAACACTCATTGTTTTTTTCGTAATGGACTTTTCGTAACATACACAACCGCAATGTGTTTTTTCGTATTGCTTCAGGTTTGCTCCCTCCGCTCTGCGGTTGTTATCTCCGCAGTTGGCGAGGTGAACTTTCCTGCCATTGTGTCTTGAGACACGAGAGGTGACGGCAGGGGCCATTGATATTGGGATGAATGGAGCAAGAGGAAACGAAGGCTCAAAATCACAGCCAGACGCACGGATAAACAAGGAAATACGCAGACAGAACCCAACAGACGGACGGAATGACCAGACACATACATACACATACATACACATGCATACACAACAGACAATAGTTTAGTAACTAATGGTTGATTAATCAATCGATGCTAACCCTCACGAGGCATGCAACGAGTCTTGAGTGTGACAATCAACTATTTATTGTTGCGTGCAA